>NC_135237.1:452356060-453556060 GCF_051348905.1 Ranitomeya variabilis
TCCTGTTTGATGCGGGCTCCAACGATAAGCTTGCAACTTTTCCTGCAAAGGTCAGCTGATTTCATCAGCTGACATGTGCACCTAACAGCCAATCATGACCACCAGCGGTTGATAACATGTTAAATGCCGCTGTCAATCTCCGCTCATCAGCACCTGTGTCACATAACCCCTCCTCGCCGATGTGTTGGCATGACAACTCGAGGTCTACAGGAGACTAACGTGGTTGTCATTGTCGAATAGCTATGAGCGCCGATCATGAAAAATGGAGATGCTACGGGTCTCCAAAAATGGCAACTTTTCTTTTTTAACAAACACTGGATTTTTTTTACCACTTAAATGAAAAATAACCTATACAGGACACATAACATGGAGAATACTAATGGCAGGTCAGTTTTAGTATTTTGAGAACCTGTTAAAAATATAAAATAATTGTGGAATTGCACTTTTTATAAAATTTCACCAGACGTCAGTTTTTTAACCATTTTCCAGTACACTTTATGTTTAAACCAATGGTGTAGTTCAAAAGTACAACTGGTCCCGCAAAAAAACGAGCCCTCACATGGCCATATTGATGAAAAAATAACAAAGTCATGGCTCTGGGAAGAAGGGAGAGAAAAAAAACGGAAACTCAAAAATAGAAAAACCCATAGTGTTGAAAGGGTTGCTTTTACTCCAGAAAACTGACATATAAAGCTTTAAAAAGTCACAAAATTTTGAGCAGTGCGAGACTGCACCAAAGTTTGCAACTTTTGGCGTTTTCACACTATTTTTGCCTAGCAAAGTAAACAGAGCTAGGACAGCATAGGGCATGGCCACCCCCTCATTGAATTTATGACAAATAGTGACATACCTTACATCTCAGTCCTGGAGTAAGGTTTGTGGTAAGGCACACATGGAGGTGCACACCATGTTGTTCCTCACCTTCAGAGGTGAACCTAGCCTCTCTGCTGCCTGACGCAAACTGCAAAATGGCTCCCCCCAGTACAAATAAATCTGGTTTACTCTTTACTATCCTAACCTGACGCACATGTAAAATACATACACTTTTAAATAGGAATATATTTGAAACATCGATCTTTACACTTCTTCAGAGACTCAGTGCCGCCTGAGGCAAAGTGATCAACTTGCTTCATTTTAGGTGTGCCCTTGGCAGGGGAACAGTGCTTACTGTAGTGCTTCTTCCCGGCAGTCGTCTGTGTGGTACTGATGCGGCACACAGTTGCCACACGTATTATACACACGGACATGGATATCTCCAGTACCGTTTTTTCCGGTACCGGAAATATCAGGATGTGTGAAACCTGCCTAAAGCCATATTCACACGTTTAGTATTTTATTAGTATTTTACCTCAGTATTTGTAAGCCAAATCGGGAGTGGGTAAGAAACTCAGAAGTGGTGACATGTTTCTATTATACTTTTCCGCTGATTTTTCCTCTTCTGGTTTTTGGCATACAAATACTGAGGTAACATGCTGGACATGTGAACGTGGCCTGATAGCGTGTTTCTGTTACTTCTGACTTCCTGCAGACAGAAGTTGCAGTCACAAGATGGCCAATAATAGATGAAGACGGAAACAGGGAGTATAGTGGCAGGGCAGGGACCTTAGGTTAGAAGCAACCCCCCAAAAAAAACACAAAGTGGTGCATAGAGTGCAGAATCCCAGCATTAAATCTACACAAAAAAATACATACACTGAGAAACCTAAAAAATACAGCAATGACCCAATAATCGGAGCGGATTGTTAAAAACAAAAAATATATATATTAATAATGAAATGTGGAAAATCGCAGTGTTTCTGCATTTAGGACCATGGCACAGGGGGCAGACAACCTGGATATATTGGCAGTGCCCAGGGTGTATGATTTGGGGCCATTTTGCTGACACAAATTACTTGTGAATAAAACTGGTGATAAATCTTATAAATTAGTGCTTAGTAATAGTGTAACAAATGCTATAAAGAATGGAGAAGAATGGAGATTCCTCCTGCTTTGTCCCAGCTCCGCACCTTCCTGGGAGCAAACATTGCCCGTGTGCACACAGATAGGGCTGCCACTAGGAATTTCGGTGCCCCATACTGACAAAATTTTCAGAGTCCCCTTGAGACTCGACCCAGGCTCCACCCCAGCCTTGTCTCCACCCCTCAAACTGTCCACAGTCTCACCACCCTCTCTTGGAAAAACTGCACTACTCACCAATCACACATTAACAGTTCCCATCACCAGATCACACATATAGCCAGCAGCTTTTGTTTTGGTCAAAAGATTTTTTAAGCCACCACCACGACAAAGTAGACTCTTTTGGCCCGGGCTCTACTCTACTCTAACCTATTAAACATTTGTTAAAATATCCAATACAATTCAGGTATGTTTTTATTTATTTTTCAATTTTTAAAATGATCAATAATATCACATACAGGGGACAAATATCACCACACCATGAGCAAACCATATAATACCACCACATAGGGACCTATAATACCACATAGACAGTAGTGATGTGTACTCGTTGCTCGGGTTTTCACAAGCACGCTCGGGTGACCCCGAGTATTTGTAACTTCTCGGATATTTAGTTTTCATCGTGGCAGCTGAATAATTTACACCTACTAGACAGCTTGATTACATGTGGGGATTCCCTAGCAACCAGGCAACCCCCACATGTACTCAGCCTGGCTAGGAGTTGTAAATCATTCAGCTGAGGTGATGAAAACTAAATCTCCGAACACTAACAAATATGCGGAGGTCACCCGAGTGTGCTCGGGAAAACCCGAGCAACGAGTACACTCGCTCATCACTAATACAAAGGAACAAATACCACCATGTCCAGACAACATATTACCACCACATAGAGACCTATAATACCAGATATAAGGAACAAATACCACCATGTCCAGACACCATATTACCACTACAGTGACCGAATAATACCACATACAAGGAACAAATACCACCACACCATGACCTACCGGTGACATTATACACAGGAGGTCTGTTTATAGTGTATAGTGTACAGGTAATACAGTGATCACCAGTGACATACACAGGAGCTCTGTATATATTGTCAGTGTATAGGTAATACAGTGATCACCGGTGACATTATACACAGGAGCTCTATATACAATGTCAGTGTACAGGTAATACAGTGATCACCGGTGACATTATACACAGGAGCTTTTTATATTATGTATAGGTAATACAGTGATCAACGATGACATTATACACCAGACCGCTGTATATAGTATGCATGGCGAGGTTTGTCTTCCCGAATTAAAGATGAGCTGGCGGGGCGTGACACTCCTGCTACTTTGGATGATCTAATTTTCTTGGCGACTCGCATTGATTTGCGATTCCAGGAGCGCTCTCGTGAGGTTGTCAGAGAAAGGAGATCCCCTCGCTTGTCTTCTGCTACTTGGGGTGCTTCTTTCCCTCAGAGCACTACGGTAACAACCTCTTCTTCTCCTGAGCCCATGCAGGTAGATCGTCTCAAGCCTGCCGAACAACGCCGTAACGAGAGACTTGCACAGGGTTTATGCTTCTATTGCGGCAGTTCCTCGCATCTTCTACGTTCCTGTCCTCTGAAGCTGGGAAACGCCTCCGCCTAGGACAGGTAAGAGAGGCCTTCCTAGGTAGCTATGATTCCTCTCCACCTCTGATTCTGTCTGTGATTTTACATTTGGGGTCTTCTCGCTTCTCTCTGGAGGCTTACGTAGATTCAGGTGCTGCTGGGAATTTTGTCTAACTCGAGGTTGTTAAAAGACTTGGGATTCCTGTCAGATCCTTAGAGGTTCCTAGGCAAATAGCTTCTGTCGATGGTCAGCCTTTGCGGGAGTCCATTTCTTTAGTCACCGAGGAGGTCGAGATTCAAATTGGAGCTCTTCATCATGAGAAGTTGGCTTTTTATGTTCTGCCATCTTTATCCCATTCATTTCTTCTTGGTCTTCCCTGGTTAAGAAATGATGAACCTACCCAAGACTGGCGAACTCGAGACATTTTAAGTTGGGGACAGTTTTGTCTGAATAGGTGCCTACTTCCTGTGAAGCCTACTTGTTCTTCTCCTTCTGTTCCTGAACTAGCAAACCTGCCCTCAGTTTATTCTGCATTTTCGGACGTCTTCAACAAGAAAGCAGCAGAGGTCTTACCACCGCATCATCCTTACGATTGTCTGATTGATCTTGTTCCTTGTTCTACTCCTCCCAGGGGTCATATACACTCACCGGCCACTTTATTAGGTACACCTGTCCAACTTCTTGTTAACACTTAATTTCTAATCAGCCAATCACATGGCGGCAACTCAGTGCATTTAGGCATGTAGACATGGTCAAGACAATCTCCTGCAGTTAAAACCGAGCATCAGTATGGGGAAGAAAGGTGATTTGAGTGCCTTTGAACGTGGCATGGTTGTTGGTGCCAGAAGGGCTGGTCTGAGCATTTCAGAAACTGCTGATCTACTGGGATTTTCACGCACAACCCTCTCTAGGGTTTACAGAGAATGGTCCGAAAAAGAAAAAAAATCCAGTGAGCGGCAGTTCTGTGGGCGGAAATGCCTTGTTGATGCCAGAGGTCAGAGGAGAATGGGCAGACTGGTTCGAGCTGATAGAAAGGCAACAGTGACTCAAATCGCCACCCGTTACAACCAAGGTAGGCCTAAGAGCATCTCTGAACGCACAGTGCGTCGAACTTTGAGGCAGATGGGCTACAGCAGCAGAAGACCACACCGGGTACCACTCCTTTCAGCTAAGAACAGGAAACTGAGGCTACAATTTGTACAAGCTCATCGAAATTGGACAGTAGAAGATTGGAAAAACGTTGCTTGGTCTGATGAGTCTCGATTTCTGCTGTGACATTCGGATGGTAGGGTCAGAATTTGGCGTAAACAACATGAAAGCATGGATCCATCCTGCCTTGTATGGAGCATCTTTGGGATGTGCAGCCGACAAATCTGCGGCAACTGTGTGATGCCATCATGTCAATATGGACCAAAATCTCTGAGGAATGCTTCCAGCACCTTGTTGAATCTATGCCATGAAGAATTGAGGCAGTTCTGAAGGCAAAAAGGGGGTCCAACCCGTTACTAGCATGGTGTACCTAATAAAGTGGCCGGTGAGTGTTTATCCTCGGTCTTCCTCTGAGACTCAAGCCATGTCTGAATATGTCCAAGAGAATTTGGCCAGAGGCTTCATTTGGAAATCTTCATCGCCTGCAGGAGCTGGGGTTTTTTTTGTTAAGAAGAAGAATGGTTCCCTTCGACCCTGCATAGATTATCGTGGCCTCAATAACATCACTATTAAAAATAAGTATCCTCTTCCTCTCATTCCGTAACTCTTCGATCGTCTACGAGGAGCACACATCTTCACTAAACTGGATCTCAGAGGAGCTTATAATTTGATCCGAATTCGTTCAGGAGATGAATGGAAGACTGCGTTTAACACTCGTGACGGTCATTATGAGTATTTGGTGATGCCCTTTGGTTTATGTAATGCTCCTGCAGTCTTTCAAGAGTTGGTGAATGACGTTTTCCGGGACCTACTTTATACCTGTGTTGTGGTATATTTGGACGATATCCTTGTGTTTTCACCGGATCTACTTTCTCATCGAAGAGATGTCTGTCAAGTTCTTCTTCGTTTAAGAGAAAATCGGCTGTATGCAAAACTAGAAAAATGTGCCTTTGAACAGTCGTCACTGCCGTTCTTGGGTTTCTTCATCTCCAATTCTGGTCTTCGTATGGATCTGGATAAAGTCTCTGCCGTACTCAATTGGCCACGTCCACTCGGAGTAAAGGCAATCCAGCATTTTATAGGATTCGCGAATTATTATTGGCAGTTTATTCCTCACTTTTCCTCTTTGTCGGCACCCATCTCATCTCTGACTAAGAAAGGTGCCAACCCTCATCACTGGCCAGCAGGAGGCCGAAAAGGCTTTCCTGTCTCTCAAAGAGGCCTACGCCTCGGCTCCTGTACTCCATCGCCCTGAAGCTAATAAACCCTTCTTCCTGGAGGTTGATGCCTCCGCTATCGGCGCTGGAGCTGTGCTTTCTCAGAGGTCCTCTTCTGGTCGCCTTGTGCCTTGTGGCTTCTTCTCCAAGATCTCGTTTTCTGAAAGAAATTCTTCCATTGGTGATAGAGAACTTTTGGCCATCAAATTGGCACTGGAGGAATGGAGGTATCTGCTGGAGGGAGCTCTACATCCCTTTGTAATCTATACGGATCATAAGAATTTGTCGTACATTCGTTCTGCGCACCGACTGAACCCCCGACAAGCCAGGTGGGCTTTATTCTTCACCCGATTTGACTTTGAACTCCGCTTTTTGCCTGGTGAAAAAAACTTCAAGGCTGACGCCTTGTCCAGATCCTTCTCGACGGTGGATGCTGAGGAGGAGACCACGCACATCATTGATCCAACTAGACTCATCACGGTTGCTCCAGTCTCTCTGGCCTCTTTACCTCCGGGTAAGACCTTTGTTTCTGAGAAGGACAAGAGACGCGTTTTACTTTGGGGACATGCCTCCAAGCTGGCAGGCCATTTCGGCTTCAAGAAAACCTTCAATCTCATATCCCGCTACTACTGGTGGCCAACTATTTTGAAGGAAGTCAGAGGTTTTCTTGAGTCATGTCCATCCTGTGCTAAGAACAAGGTTCCTAGGCAGTTGCCTTCAGGTCTTCTGCATCCTCTTCCTGTGCCTTCTGCTCTGTGGCAACATATTGCAGTAGATTTTATTACTGATCTGCCTCATTCTTCTGGTTGCACCGTCATCCTCGTGGTAGTTGACCGTTTCTCTAAAATGGCTCATTTCATTCCTGTCTCAGGTTTGCCATCGGCTCCTGTGTCGGCGAAGATTTTTGTTCAACATATTTTTCGCATTCATGGTCTACCACAGCATATCGTTTCTGATCGAGGAGTCCAATTAACTGCTTGTTTCTGGAGGTCTCTCTGTAAGTCGATGAACATCTCGCTTGACTTTTCTTCAGCCTATCATCCTCAATCCAACGGCCAAGTGGAGCGTACTAATCAAATTCTGGTGACTTATCTCCGGCATTTCTCCAACGCTCATCAAAATGATTGGTCCGACTTACTACCATGGGCCGAATTTTCTTATAATAATCATACCAGTGAAACCTCTACCAAGTCTCCATTTTTTATCGTTTATGGACAACATCCTGGACTTCCTCTACCGGTTCCTCCTGTCTCTTTTGTGCCAGTGGCAGATCTTCTGTCTAGGGAATTCTCCAGGGTCAGGCAGGAGACCAAGTCTGCTCTCGAATTAGCTCAGCTTAGGATGAAGAGACATGCGGATAAAAGGCATATCAATTCTCCTGTATTCCATCCTGGAGACAAGGTCTGGCTTTCGTCTAAATTTATTTGCCTTAAAATTCCTTTGCATAAACTGGGTCCTCGCTACATTGGTCCTTTTGAGGTCTTGGCACGTATTAACAATGTTTCTTACAAACTTAAGTTACCTGCCTTTCTTCGTATTCCCAATTCTTTTCATGTTTCTCTCCTTAAACCTGTGGTTTTTAATCAGTTTCATGCCTCGACCTTGTCTTCACCCTCACCTGTTTCTGCGGATAATATTTTTGAGGTAAAGGATATTTTGGCCATGAGAAGGTGTAGGGGTAGAACTTTGTTTTTGGTGGACTGGAAGGGTTTTGTGCCTGCGGAAAGGTCCTGGGAGCCTCGGGAAAACATTCAGCCTCCTGGTATTTTAGCTAGGTTTCTTTCCAGCCTTAAGGGTAAGGGGGACGTAAGGAGCTGCCGCCAGCTCTGCCCACTCATGCTCACCTGTCTTCGGAGATCTGGCACACCTCCTCTCCTGTGGCGTCTTCTTCTCTGCGCTCGCTCCCGGCCTGCAGTGTATAGTGTCAGTGTACAGGTAACACACTAACTCACCAGTGCCATCTCTAGGAGAAGTTCTTCATCTTTGCTTTTAGTCTTCATCCAGTACAGACCGCCATCACGTCTTCCAGACAGGGCTCATCTCTGCAGTATATAACACAGTTGTTATGCTGCTGCCACCTCTGCCCACTTATACTCACCTGTCTTTGGCGTTCCGGCACGCCTCCTCTCCTGCGGTGTCTTCCTCTCTGTGCTCGCTCCCGACCTCTGATGTTCATCGGGCGCGCGCACACGCCAGATTCAGCACTGTGCGTGCGCACTTCTGAGCCTCCTGCCAGACGTTCCTTCTTGTCCTCTCTATCTTCCTGAAGGACTGTTACCCGAAAGTGTTCTTCACACTGGTATGTATACCGCTTCCTGCCGCCCCTCTGTGCCTGATGATCATATGTGCTTTCATGTGCTTTTGGTCGCCCGTAAGCTTTCTCCTTACCATGTCATGCTCCTGCGGCGATGCTTCCGGCCTCCAGGCTTTTCAAGCGCGGACTCGCCGGCAAATGACAAAGGCTTCATAAGCTGGGGACGTGCGTGCTGACATCAGCTGCCAGCCTCCAACTGGCTGGTGGCTTTAACCATTGCCATGCGGGCCCTGGCCCGCAAGGCAATGCTACCCATGAATCACCAACCTCGTACACGCACGGCTCCGCACACCTCATACACACATGGTTTCGCTTTGTATGCCTCGTACACACGGCTCCGCTCCATACACCTCGCACACACATGGCTCCACGCCGTAAACCTTACACACACATGCGCCCCTGCTCCGTACACCTTGTACACACGCGGCCACGCTACGTACACCTCGTACACACATGGCTCCACTCTGTAAATCTTGTACACATGCCGCTCTGCTCTATACACCTCGTACTCATGCAGCTCCTCTCCGTATACCCAATACACACACGGCTCTGCTCCGTACACACACGGCTCAGCTCCGTTTAATACACCCCGTACACATGTGGCTCTGCTCCTTACACCCTGTACACATGTGACTCTGCTCCACACACCTCGTACACACACGGCTCTGCTCCCTACACCTCATACACACACGGCTCCACTCTATACACCTTGTACACATGCAGCTCCGCTCCACACACCTCGTATAGACATGGCTCTGCTCCATACACCTCGTACCTTGTACACACATGGCTCTGCTACATCCACCCTGTAAACCCCTCCTGACCCCACACATAAACTTCCCCTCATTCAGCACCATGACAACCAGCACAGCAGAGTCCTGCATACACTGAGGCCCCTGATCATGTGACTCCTGACTCCTCCCCTCCTGTGACCTCATCACAGGTCCTGTGTGCACAGAACAGCCATAGATGAGCAAGCTGAGCAGATGCAGGAGAGGAGTGACTTCAGCTTCAGGACCTGTGATGATGTCATGATCATGTGACCGATCACATGAGCTATGGAGGGTTGGATCAGGGGATCCAGGACAGTTGGGAGCCCCGAATAGAGTAGTAACTGAACCTGCGTTTCCGACACAAGTTCAGTTACTACACCGGAAGAATCTGCCGCCCCCTCTCTTCAGGGATGGCACCTTCGCCTGAGGCAAAGTGCTCAACTTGCCCCATAGTAAGTGTGCCCCTGCTCACCTTATTCATTGAGAGGCATACAGATGCCTCATACTTTACCCAGTCCTCTGTTAAGAGTGATGTAAAAAACCCCAGTCTTGATGAATTGGGGCAATTAAAGGGACTCTGTCACCTGAATTTGGAGGGAACAATTTTCTGCCATAGGGGCGGGGTTTTTGGGTGTTTGATTCACCCTTTCCTTACCCGCTGACTGCATGCTGGCTGCAATATTGGATTGAAGTTCATTCTCTGTCCTCCATAGTACACGCCTGCATAAGGCAAGATTGCCTTGTGCAGGCATGTACTACGGAGGACAGAGAATGAACTTCAATCCAATATTGCAGCCAGCATGCAGCCAGCGGGTAAGGAAAGGGTGAATCAAACACCCGAAAACCCCGCCCCTATGGCTGAAAATTGTTCCCTCCAAATTCAGGTGACAGAGTCCCTTTAAGTGGCTTCCTGATAAGATGGCTAAATCTAAAATAATCCAAAAGGAGTAAAATAAAATAGAAAACACAAACTGAAAATAAAACAGACTAGAAAAATATTTTTCCAGTATAAATTTGCAATTCCTAAAAAAAGGATTAGGAATTGTGCAAAGTGATTCACATTCTGTATTAGCAATTGTATTATTTTTGTTTTGCTTCTTTAAAGGGGTATTCCCATCCAAGATCCTATCCCAATAAGTATTGGGCATTGAAGTCAATTAGGTTTCACTGGATAGCGAATTAGAAAAACTATATTACACTTCTAATTGAAGATACTTGCTACGTGCTAACCGGGCAGCATGGTGGCGCAGTGGTTAGTACTGCAGCCTTGCAGCGCTGGAGTCCTGAGTTCAAACCCCACCAAGGACAACATCTGCAAAGAGTTTGTATGTTATCTCTGTGTTTGCTTTGGTTTCCTCTGGGTACTCTGGTTTCCTCCCACATTCCAAAGACATATTGATAGGGAATTTAGATTGTGAGCCCCATCTGGGACAGCGATGATAATGTGTGAAAACTGTAAAGCGCTGTGGAATATGTTAGCGCTATATAAAAATAAAGATTATTATACTGTATCTACTACATGCTGGGATAGGATCTTGGAGATGGGGGACTACCCCTGTGAACAAGGTAAGCAGTCATTGATGTATGTCATCATAGAACATGTATCTCACATTCACATGGAACTCACATCCACATTTTCTAGGACAAAATGCTTTGCAATTGTGTTTACCATTTTCCTTATTCACAAAACAGTGATCACGCATACATCCGGGCCACCATCCCTGCCAAGGCCATAACTGTAGTAAGATTGTCATACTAGTTTTCAAGGTTTTCTCTCATATGGAATAGACCAATTTACATTTACGAATTCCTGGAACATTGTGATACAGCAGATCAGAGTGCAACTAGCACATAAAGGAAAATTTGTAGTGAACCACCACATTTGCATACAAAACAGACTGAATAATGGCGACTTTAGGAGCATAAAATCAAAAGTAATGGATAATAAAAACCTTAATGTTCAATTTCAATCAGTCCACATTTACAAGAACAGCAGGACACAGACAATAATCTGGTTTATTCCAGTAAGTTTAAAGGAAGCTGAATTGGCTACCTGCTGATCATAGTTCATATTTTGTATTATTCAGTTCATCGTAGATAGGTTAAAGCAAATTTTTGGCTTGATGGTAGGTCTAAATGCGACTGCAGGCAAACTACTTATATGACTGAAACATCATTCATGCTTTAAAAGATTATCTTCCAACAAGAAAAATGTGGTTATTAAAAATATATTAATCTTTCTCATTAACGGCTTCATTCATTCCATAAAAATGGTCAGCCTTTCTTGCATTATATATTTATTTAAAGCCTTACCAGTCCAAGTATTTCATAGAGACCTACAGTTGTGCTCAAAAGTTTACATAACCCAGCAGAATTTTTGCTTTCTTGGCCTTTTTTCAGAGAATATGAATGGTTAACACCAAAACTTTTTCTCCAGTCATGGTTAGTGGTTGGGTGAAGCCATTTATTAACAAAATACTGTGTTTTCTCTTTTTAAATCATAATGACAACCCAAAACATCCAAATGACCCTGATCAAAAGTTCACATACCCCATTTCTTCTACCGATCCCAAGCACACAGTTCATGCTAGACAGCCCAGGAATTTACAGGAACTGGAGCCTTTTTGCCAAGAACAGTGGGCAGCTTTACCATAAAATACCAGAAAATAAAGAACCTCATCCACAACTACCATAAAAGACTTCAAGCTGTCATTGATGTTGAGGGGGGCAATACACAGTAGAAAAAATGGGGTATGTGAACTTTTGATCAGGGTCTGTTAGGTGTCAAGTTCCCGCCACTGCACAGGGGGAATCTTGATCCATCTCCGCTGCAGTCTCCCATTCACCTCCAGCTGCAGTGAAGCCTGCTCAGCAGAGACGTCGGTCCCAGCATCTGGCTCAAGCTGATACTGTGCGGCTGGTTACTGCTGTTCTTCCAGGCTCATCCATTGTAACCAGTGCTTATCAGCGGCGAGCAGGCGTCCCTAGGACTAAGTCCTGCTTTTCTTCTTCTGAGCATGCCCAAGGGACGACCTCTCATTGGAGGTTGGGGGTCACATGCTCAGGTCTTGTAGCAGCTCCTATTGGACCACTAGGCAGGTCCTGGAGAGCTTCCGCTATAAAAGGTTCGCACGGCCATGCACTAGCATAAACTTATTGTGTGTGTGTGTGGATGTATGCCTGTCGATGGATGAAAGCTCCGAATCATTCTCATCCCTAGTGTTGTTGACTGTTCGCGAATGGTGGAAGCTACCTAGCACCTGACAGTGCTATCCCGCACAGCAAGCACACGATACAGCATCTGATAGCAGTGACCGCCATTGCGGCGCCGAGCGCTAATAGAGCGCTTTCCTGGCCCAAGTCTGGGTGGTTAGTGGCGTCCGCCATAGCGGCACTGCACGCACTCTTGTGCAGTAAATTATTAGTTCTCTTAATCTCTGACAACCCAGTAACGGTGTCGAGTGCAAGAGGTCTAGAGGAACTATTTCCCTGAGTCTTGGGACAGAGTTCTGTGACTCTGCTTGCGCTCTTTGTGCAGTACTGGGGCCCTGTGACGCAACAGGGTTCGCTTCCTTCATACCGGGTGAAGCTAACCCATGTGTTTATCCACATTATACCACCATATAGTCCGTCATTACTTAGCAGCAGGTTCCATCTCTGCACAGTGGACCCCGGGCTGCGAACGCACCTTACACCATCCTTATAATTATTTGATGCGTTCCGCTAGCCCTAACAAAGTGTAGGGAGCAGAGTAGGATCCGGAAGGGATAACATTGTCTCTACGTTCCAGACTGTCGTCACACAGGCGGGTGCCAATGGAGTGTGGATTAATGCGATCTAGGGGGGCTGGCGATACCAAACTGTTATCGAAGGTGCAAGATCCGAGGAACAAATGGAGGAGGATGAGGTGATGGGTGAGCAACTGTCAGATGAAGAGGATAATCCTCCCCTCTCTGTTGTTCATGGTTGTCAGGAGGGGACGGAGGAAATGAGCCTCATTATTACTCAGCCACCAACACAGCATGGGCTTGGTCCTCATGGTTTAGCCCGAAATATGAGTGCCTTCTTGCTGCACTATCTGCAACATGATCCCCTTATAATTATGATTAGGAATACTGCTGACTACTGGGTTGCCACTATGTTAGATCCACATTATAAAACCAAATTTTGCCAAATGTTTCCCACCCTGGAAAGGGAGCCGCAAATGGTGGAATATCGAAACACGCTTTTACACAACCTTAAGAGAGCTTTTCCCCAAGACAGCAGTGAAGCACACAGTTCGCATCGCAGCTCTAGACTTCCAACCTCCGACATGTCAATTTGTCAATGCCAAAACATTAGCAGCAGCAGCAGTGGTGTAAATGGAAGGAGCAATTTCTGTGAGTTTTTTGACATTTTTTTTTAGACCAGCTCATGCACCAGCACAACAGAGTCCAAAACTTACACGTGGTTAACGAATGGAGAGGATTGTACAGGAGTATATAGAACTGAATATCAATAACATCAGGGAGGGATTGGACCCTTTCACATTTTGGTCTTCCAAAACGCATGAGTGGCCTGACCTTACACGCCTTGGAGGTTTTATTGTGCCCAGTAGCCAGCGTTCTCCCAGAACATGTCTTCAGCACTGCTGATGGTGTCCTGACTGATAAGCTCTATTATACTATTTCTACTGTGGTGAAATTGATGCCACTTCTGTGGTGTAAGGCCCTGATTTACTTCAATGTGAACACTCCCGGTTGGGTATCCATCTGCTGGATTGGGTGTAGTGGAAGCCCTGTCGGTCCCCATTATACTATTTCTACTATGGTGAAATTGATGCCACTTCTGTGGTGTAGGGCCCTCATTTATTTCAATGTGAACACTCCAGGTTGGGTGTCCATCTGCTCGATTGGGTGTAGTGGAAGACTTGTTGGTCCCTATTATACTATCTATACTGTGCTGAAATTGATGCCACTTTGGTATTGTCTGCCAATAATTTTGGAAAGTGAACACTCCTGGTTAGGTCTCCTTCATGTATGTTGCCTGTAGCAGTAGGCCTATGAGACCATCAGGCCTCCACTTCCTTGGACTCAACTACCTGTGTTACTATCCTTAAATTTTTCTGTCAATGGTAGTCTACAAAACTGATATTTGTGCCATCTGAGTGTGGCTCAGCATGAAAGCAGGTACAGGTATTGCATGTGGTATCAGGGCTCCCAGGAAAGGAGGCCTACACTGATCCCTCACCCACCTCGTCTTACTGTGACTTTCAATTGAAAACTGTAAATGCTGTCCCAGACCCATGCCATGCTACAATTTGTACTGTGGGTGACATGAATGGCGTTAGGTTATGTTCGGCGAATATTTGACAAATTAATCAGTGAATATTGCAAATTCAGCGATCGTTCACCGAACCGAACATTGAAATATTCACTCATCTCTACTGCCTACAATGACGCAGGTTGTGGGTTTCAATCCTGATAGAACCAAATCAAAATACAAAAAAATGTTTATTTAATTAATGTAAGTATGAACAGATCAGTGAGATGCCAGCCCCACCGCCCCAAGAATGAATAGCTAAATGCCCCCAACACATTTGCTAAAATTAGAGTGACCTACTCTTTTATGAATGATGTGATTATAAATCAACATTCTGCACCATTATATTTTCATGCTTGTAGTATGTCACTCCCTATGACCTTCTGCTTGTTCAAACTGGCTACAGCGCACCACAATATCATCACAAAGTCAGTAAGTTGAGTGATAACTTTTGATAACTTCCAAACAAGTCTCAAAAATAGCAGTATAGGATAGCTATGCTATTTTCTTTTTTGTAGCATATTGAAATATTAATTTACCAAATGAATTTCTATTGAATGCAAATTATTTATTGAATTATGTGATCTTCATGGAAGAATGGAAGATAACTAAATTTTGGTGAAATACTGCATTTGTAACTTTTAACTTCAATCATAACTTGTGGAAATTCATCTGCTAATTTCAAATAACATTATGGCCTTGATTCATGAAGACTATTGTTATTAATGATGGTCTTGATGAGGGGGTGTGCTGTAGTCAGAGATGCCTGATACATTGAGAAGTACATGCCTTTTAATGAATCAGACTCATATAAATAGTGGTGTGCACATCCATCCACATCACCAAAAATCTTACTTCAGGTTGAGCTGGAGTAAGATCTATAGCGTACAGTGGGTACGGAAAATATTCAGACCCGTTTAAATTTTTCACTCTTTGTTTCATTGCAGCCATTTGGTAAATTCAAAAAAGTTCATTTTTTTCACATTAATGTAAACTGTGCACCCCATCTTGGCTGAAAACAAACAGAAATGTTGAAAGTTTTGCAAACTTAATAAAAAAGAAAAACTGAAATATCACATGGTCATAATTATTCAAACCCTTTGCTCAGACACATATTTAAGTCACATGCTGTCCATTTCCTTGTTATCCTCCTTGAGATGGCTCTACTCCTTCATTGGAGGCCAGCTGCGTTTAATAAAACTAAGACTTGATTTGGAAAGGCAAACACCTGTCTATATAAGACCTCACAGCTCACAGTGCATGTCAGACCAAGTGAGAATCATGAGGTCAAAGGAACTGGCCAAAGAGCTCAGAGACAGAATTGTGGCAAGCCACAGATCTGGCCAAGGTTACAACAGAATTTCTGCAGTAATAAAGGTTCCTAAGAGCACAGTGGCCTCCATAATTCTTAAATGGAAGAAGTTTGGGACCACCAGAAGTCTTCCTAGACCTGGCCGTCCAGCTAAACTGAGCAATCGCAGGAGAAGAGCCATGGCGAGAGCGGTAAAGAAGAACCCCAAGATCACCGTGGCTGAGCTCCAGAGGTGCAGTAATGAGATCGGAGAAGTTCTACAAAGTCAAATATCACTGACTGCAGCCCTCCACCAGTCGGGCCTTTATGGCAGAGTGGCCCGACGGATGTCTCTCCTCAGTGCAAGACATGAAAGCCTGCACAGAGTTTGCTAAAAGCACATGAAGAACTCACATACTATGAGAAATACGATTCTCTGGTATGATGAGACGAAGATAGACCTTTTTGGTGATAATTCTAAGTGTTATGTGTGGAGAAAACCAGGCACTGCTCATCACCTGCCCAATACAATCCCAACAGTGAAACATGGCGGTGACAGCATCATGCTATGAGGGTGTTTTTCAGTTGCAGATACAGGACAACTGGTTGCCATTGAAGGAAACATGAATGCGGCAAAGCACAGAGATATCCAGGATGAAAACCTCTTCCAGAGTGCCCTGGACCTCAGACTTGGCTGAAGGTTCACCTTCCAACAAGACGAAGACCCTAAGCACACAGCTAAAATAAACAAGAATTGGCTTCAGAACAACTCTGTGACAAAATCTTGACTGGCTCAGACAGAGCCCTGACCTAAACCCAATTGAGCATCTCTGGAGAGACCTGAAGATGGCTGTCTACCAACGTTCACCATCCAACCTGATGGAACTGGAGAGGATCTGCAAGGAAGAATGGCAGAGGATCCCTAAATCCAGGTGAGAAAAACTTGTTGCATCATTCCCAAGAAGACTCATGGCTGTACTAGCTCAAAAGGGTGCTTCTACTCAATACTGAGCAAAGGTTCTGAATACTTATGACCATGTGATATTTCAGTTTTTCTTTTTTAATAAATTTGCAAAAATTTCTACATTTCTGTTTTTTTTCAGTCAAGATGGGGTGCAGAGTGTACATTAGTGAGAAAAAAATGAGCTTTTTTGAATTTACCAAATGGCTGCAAGGAAACAAAGAGTGAAAATTTTAAAGGGGTATGAATACTTTCCGTACCCACTGAAAACTCATCATAAATTAGGCAAGTGGTGATGACACGCCTCTTTGTGCCATGTCTTGCCCCAGCTCCGCTAATTTTGATTGAACTTGCTGAAACTGGGGTAAAAATGCCTAAAGTTGCAAAATTGTTGTTAAATTATGTTCTGCCAAAAAAATTGCAATGCTTCAAAGCATTTTGCAACAAGATGATGGAATACTTGCTTTTTTGAATCTGGGTCTATATGTTTATGTTTTATTTATATTATGTTAATTTTTTTTATATTTACCGTATATACTCGAGTATAAGCCGAGATTTTCAGCCCAAATTTTTGGGCTGAAAGTGCCCCTCTCGGCTTATACTCAAGTCACGATCGGCGGCAGGGTCAGCGGGTGAGGGCGCTGAGGCATACTTACCAGCTTCCGGCGCTCCTGGCACTCCCCCTGCCAGTCCCACGGTCTCCGGGTGCCGCAGCTCTTCCTCTGTTCAGCAGTCACGTGGGACCGCTCATTAGAGAAATGAATATGGACTCCACTCCCATAGGGGCGGAGCCGCCTATTCATTTCTTTAATCAGCGGTGCCGGTGACCGCTGACAGAGGAAGAGGCTGTGGCACCGAAGACCAGCTGTCCGGGGGAAGGAGCGGGACGCCGGGAGCAGGTAAGTATTACATATTCACCTGTCCGCGTTCCACACGCCGGGCGCCGCTCTGTCTTCACGTCCTCTTGCTCTGACTGTGCAGGTCAGAGGGCGCGATGACGCATATAGTGTGCGCGCCGCCCTCTGCCTGATCAGTCAGTGCAGAGAGAGAGACGCCGGGACGGGACGCTGAGGAGCTGCAAGCAAGAGAGGTGAGTATGTGTTTTATTATTTTTATTGCAGCAGCACAGCTTTCTATGGCACATCTATGGGGCAACGGTGCAGAGCACTATATGGCACATCTATGGGGCAGTAATGAACGGTGCAGAGCACTATATGGCACAGCTATGGGGCAGTAATGAACGGTGCAGAGCACTATATGGCACAGCTATGGGGCAATAAAGAACGGTGCAGAGCACTATATGGCACAGCTATGGGGCAATTATGAACGGTGCAGAGCGCTATGGGGCAATTATGAATGGTGCACAGCTTTCTATGGCACAGCTTTCTATGGCACATCTATGGGGCAATAAGGAACGGTGCAGAGCACTATATGGCACAGCTATGGGGCAATAATGAACGGTGCAGAGCACTATATGGCACAGCTTTCTATGGTACAGCTATGGGGCAATAAGGAACGGTGCAGAGCACTATATGACACAGCTATGGGGCAATAATGAACGGTGCAGAGCACTATATGGCACAGCTATGGGGCAATTATGAACGGTGCAGAGCACTATATGGCACAGCTATGGGGCAATTATGAACTGTGCAGAGCGCTATGGGGCAATTATGAACGGTGCACAGCTTTCTATGGCACAGCTATGGGGCAATTATGAACGGTGCAGAGCACTATATGGCACAGCTATGGGGCAATAATGAACGGTGCAGAGCACTATATGGCACAGCTTTCTATGGTACAACTATGGGGCAATAATGAATGGTGCAGAGCACTATATGGCACAGCTATGGGGCCATAATGAACGGTATGGAGCATCTATTTTTATTTTTGAAATTCACCGGTAGCTGCTGTATTTTCCACCCTAGGCTTATACTCGAGTCAATAAGTTTTCCCAGTTTTTTGTGGCAAAATTAGGGGGGTCGGCTTATACTCGGGTCGGCTTATACTCGAGTATATACGGTAACTGAAAGCCTTTGTGTATCTAATGGAACTGACTTTCGATACAAATTTTTTTCACAGAAAGCACATTTTCCAAAGGTAGACATACAATAAATTATATGTTTCACTGACACCATAATATACTAGCAATAAAGTACACAGAAATATATTTAACTGAAAAAATAATCACTGACTTGCAAAATTTAAATGAAGACCAGCATACTCAGAAATTTCCTTAACACTATAAATTATCACACATTGATTAACTGCAAATTGTATGTTAATAAAGGATCAGGAAGAAGAAAACTAATTAAATTGAAGACAAAACTAAATCAATATCATGATACAAGCAAATTGTGAAGAGCTTCCCACGAGGGCCAGAAACCAACATTAACTTCATTTGAATTCATAGTTAAACGTTGACAAACAATTGCTTGATTATCTTTTGATTTACAACAGAGATTTTGATTCATAGACAAAAGCAGCTTACACAAAAAGATTAAGAAAAAGTCGTAAGATAATACACGGGTCTTGATTCATCAAACGATTATGCCTTTTGACATACATAGATTTGAAAATAGCTTTGCGCAACTTGGACTTACACAGGAATGTCATGGTTTTTGACAGCTTCACACCAGTTTTGCCCAGTTACGTCAAAATGAGAGGAACTGGATTAGGACGGGGTATGATGCCACTGCTCATCTAATTCATGATGAGCTGTAGTGACGCCATATGCCAGATATATACAGTAATTAAGATTTGTGGTGAAGTGCATGGATGCCTGCTCCTCTTAATGAATTAGGAGCATGAGGCTCCAATACACCCCCCTCATCAAGACATTGCTGGTCTTGATGAATCGAGCTGCTGTGATAAGATAGAATAAATAAAATTATTCATCTTTGGACTCATTGTTAAATGGACTAGAGTTTATTCCTGAAAGCCATTTTTTGTCAATGCAATATTGGAAAAAAAAAAAAAAGGTAAATTATCTAATAAGCAAAAATTAAATCTTATAGTACCCTTAAAGCCATGATATATAATATGCATTAAATGGATTGTCCAACACACAAAGTACATTTTAATTAATAAATCTTAGAATAATAAGTTTCACAATCGGATGTGTTAAGAAAAAATGTTTCTATGCTATGCTGAGATAATCTTGTCAATTTACCCCTGCTATTTGGTCATTGGTTATGGTCAGCACATATCACAGTTCCTGGCCAGGGGATGAAGCATAAGTCACTTATGACAAGTTGAGTATACAAAGGACACAGTAGTGACTCTCAGCTGCTCTTTTCTGAGGATACTCATTTCCATGCTTCAACAAATGAGTGAATGTTTATGTCATTATGTTGCATCTCCAGTCCTCTAAGCTTCTCATAAATCAAGTCAGTGATATGAGCTAAAGGGCATTGGATGTCCCATGTCACTAAGTTGATTCATGATGAACTCCTAGGACTGGTGACGTGGCAGAAACATTTGCTTCTGTAATAAAACAGACAGGGAAATGTGCTAACTCACAAAACAGCTGGTGGGAGCCCTTATTGTTTCATCTGTATACTCACTTATCATAAATTACTTATGTTATCTCCTCTGGATAGGAGCCATGGTATGTGCTGACAATGAATTGGAGGCTCTCTGCATGGTCAGACCCAGCAAATAACAGTATGTAGCAGAGGCATATTTATAAGATTATTTTAACAGATTCAATTGCAGAACTTACAGGTGCTTCTCACAAAATTAGAATATCATTAAAAAGTTAATTTATTTCAGTTCTTCAGTACCAAAAAGTGAAACTCATAAATTATATAGAGTCATTACAAACAGAGTGTTTTTCAAGTGTTTATTTCTGTTAATATTGATGATTAGGGTTGAGCGAAACGGATCGTTCATTTTCATAAGTCGCCGACTTTTGGCAAAGTCGGCGTCTCATGAAACCGAGCCGATCCCTGTGTGGGGTCTGCCATGCAGTACGCGACTTTCGCGCCAAAGTCGCGTTTCAATGACGCTAAAAGCGCCATTTCTCAGCCAATGAAGGTGGACGCAGAGTGTGGGCAGCGTGATGACATAGATCTCAGTCCCCACCATCTTAGAGAAGGGCATTGCAGTGATTGGCTTGCTTTCTGCAGCGTCACAGGGGCTATAAAGGGGCGTTCCCGCCGACCGCCATCTTACTGCTGCTGATCTGAGCATAGGGAGAGGTTGCTGCAGCTTCTTCGGAAGCAGGGATAGTGATAGGCAGGGTACATAAAGCCACAAACCGCTTGTGCTGTAGCGATTTCCACTGTCCAATACCACCTTTTGTTTGCAGGACAGTGGAAGCTACATTTTTTTTCCTCAGCGCTGTAGCTCATTGGGCTGCCCTAGAAGGCTCCCTGATAGCTGCGTTGCTTTGTGTGTACGCCGCTGTGTAAACCAACTGCTTTTTTCAAAGCACAAATCCTGTTTTTCCTTCCTTTCTGCACAGCTATCTTGTGTGTTTGTCCACACTTTTGTGTGCAGCAGTCCTTTTCAGCTGCCTGCCATACTTTTCTGAGATAACTGCAGGGAGATAAATATTGGCAAGTCTGACTCCGTGCCATTGCTGTGTGTGGCATCTCTCTCTCATTGTGTGGCACCGAAAACACTGTGTAATACTTGTCCTTTTTTTTTTTTTTCTAAATTCTCCCTTTTCCAAAAAAAAAATTAGTGGGAGATAAATATTGTCAAGTCTGCCTCCGTGACATTGCTGTGTGTGGCATCTCTCTCTCATTGTGTGGCACTGAAAACACTGTGTAATACTTGTCCTTTTTTTTTTTTTCCCTAAATTCTCCCTTTTCCAAAAAAAAAATTAGTGGGAGATAAATATTGTCAAGTCTGACTCCGTGCCATTGCTGTGTGTGGCATCTCTCTCTCATTGTGTGGCACTGAAAACACTGTGTAATACTTGTCCTTTTTTTTTTTTTCCTAAATTCTCCCTTTTCCTCCAAAAAAATTAGTGGGAGATAAATATTGTCAAGTCTGACTCCATGCCATTGCTGTGTGTGGCATCTCTCTCTCATTGTGTGGCACCGAAAACACTGTGTAATACTTGGCCTTTTTTTTTTTTTTTCCTAAATTCTCCCTTTTCCAAAAAAAAAATTATTGGGAGATAAATATTGTCAAGTCTGACTCCGTGCCATTGCTGTGTGTGGCATCTCTCTCTCATTGTGTGGCACTGAAAACACTGTGTAATACGTGTCCTTTACATAAGAATGAGCTAGGTATTTAGCAAAGAGAGGCCCACTAGCTAATAGCAGAATATAGTAAGATGACTTATATGGTCAGCAAAAACCCTATTAAAATATCCACACTGGATATTCAAGAACCCCCGAAACCGTCTAACGGCCGGGGGAGGAACACCAGCCCCCTAGAGCTTCCAGCAAGGTCAGAAATCACATTTAGTACAAGCTGGACAAAAATAGTAGCAAGCAAGTAACTCAAAAAACAAAGAAGCAAGACTTAGCTTAATTTTGCAAGAGCCAGGACCAGCAGACAGGAGCAACAGAAGGATCTGATTACAACGATGCCAGGCACTGGACTAAGGATCCAGGAAGTTAATATAGCGACACCCCTGGACTAACGACCCAGGTGAGTGCCAAACAGAAAAAAGACAATCCCAGAGTCATACCACTAGTGACCACAAGAGGGAGCCAAAAAGTCTAATTCACAACAGTACCCCCCCTTAAGGAGGGGTCACCGAACCCTCACCAAGACCACCAGGGCGATCAGGATGAGCAGCGTGAAAGGCACGAACTAAATCGGCCGCATGCACATCAGAGGCAACCACCCAGGAATTATCCTCCTGACCATAGCCCTTCCACTTGACCAGATACTGATGCCTCCGCCTGGAGAGACGAGAATCCAAGATCTTCTCCACCACGTACTCCAACTCGGCCTCAACCAACACTGGAGCAGGAGGCTCAACAGAAGGAACCACAGGTACAACGTACCGCCGCAACAAAGACCTATGGAACACGTTGTGAATGGCAAACGACACAGGAAGATCCAAGCGAAAGGACACAGGATTAAGGATTTCCAATATCTTGTAAGGACCGATGAAGCGAGGCTTAAATTTAGGAGAGGAGACCTTCATAGGAACAAATCGAGAAGACAGCCATACCAAATCCCCAACACGAAGTCGGGGACCCACACCGCGGCGGCGGTTGGCAAAACGCTGAGCCTTCTCTTGTGACAACTTTAAGTTGTCCACCACATGATTCCAGATCTGCTGCAACCTATCCACCACAGAATCCACCCCAGGACAGTCAGAAGGCTCCACATGTCCCGAGGAAAAACGAGGATGAAAACCAGAGTTGCAGAAAAATGGCGAAACCAATGTAGCGGAACTAGCCCGATTATTAAGGGCAAACTCAGCCAACGGCAAGAAGGTCACCCAATCATCCTGATCCGCAGAAACAAAACACCTCAAATAAGCCTCCAGAGTCTGATTAGTTCGCTCCGTTTGTCCATTAGTCTGAGGATGAAAGGCAGACGAAAACGACAACTCAATGCCCATCCTAGCACAAAAGGATCGCCAGAACCTGGAAACAAACTGGGATCCTCTGTCAGACACAATATTCTCAGGAATACTGTGTAAACGAACCACATTCTGAAAGAACACAGGAACCAGATCGGAAGAGGAAGGCAGCTTAGGCAAAGGTACCAAATGGACCATCTTAGAAAAGCGATCACATACCACCCAGATGACAGACATGCCCTGAGACACCGGGAGATCTGAAATGAAATCCATGGAAATGTGTGTCCAAGGCCTCTTCGGGACAGGCAAGGGCAAGAGCAACCCGCTGGCACGCGAACAGCAAGGCTTAGCTCGAGCACAAGTCCCACAGGACTGCACAAACGACCGCACATCCCGTGACAAGGAAGGCCACCAAAAGGACCTAGCCACCAGATCTCTGGTGCCAAAAATTCCCGGATGCCCTGCCAACACCGAGGAATGAACCTCGGAAATGACTCTGCTGGTCCACTTATCAGGAACAAACAGTCTGTCAGGTGGACAAGAGTCAGGTCTGGAATCGGTCCTTCTCCACAATCTTCCTCAGGGTCCGGTCACCTCTTCTCGTTGTACAGCGTTTTCTGCCACATTGTTTCCTTCCAACAGACTTACCATTGAGGTGCCTTGATACAGCACTCTGGGAACAGCCTATTTGTTGAGAAATTTCTTTCTGGGTCTTACCCTCTTGCTTGAGGGTGTCAATGATGGCCTTCTTGACATCTGTCAGGTCGCTAGTCTTACCCATGATGGGGGTTTTGAGTAATGAACCAGGCAGGGAGTTTTTAAAAGCCTCAGGTATCTTTTGCATGTGTTTAGAGTTAATTAGTTGATTCAGAAGATTAGGGTAATAGGTCGTTTAGAGAACCTTTTCTTGATATGCTAATTTATTGAGACAGGTTTTTTGGGTTATCAGGAGTTGTAGGCCAAAATCATCAGTATTAAAACAATAAAAGACCTGACAAATTTCAGTTGGTGGATAATGAATCTATAATATATGAAAGTTTAATTGTAATCATTACATTATGGTAAATAATGAAATTTAACACTATATGCTAATTTTTTGAGAAGGACCTGTATATAAATCCTACAGAAGTTTGAGTTCACCTTATAAGTTGTTTTACAGTAACAAATAGTGTTACTTTGGTTACGTTTTGCAAGCAATGAGGAAGTCTAGTGGAAGAGGTCGTGGCCGTGGGCGGTCATTGTCAGCTGGTAATGATGGTAGTGGTGGTGGAGCATCAGGTGGTCGTGGTAAAAGCAGTAAAGCACCTAAGTCTCGAGTTGTTGAGCCAGGTTCCTTGTCTGCCTACACAAGGCCTCGAACGCTCTCTTTTCTGGGAGTAGGAAAACCACTTTTGAAGCCGAAGCAGCAGGAACAAGTATTGGCTTCCATTGCTGACTCTGCCTCTAGCTCTTTCGCCTCCTCCTCGGAAAGTGCCAAATGTCAGAGCAGTGCATCGTCAGTGGATGCTCCCGGTCAGGGACAAGTCGCTTCCTTGTCTTCTTCACCCAGAACAAGAGAGAAGGATGCGTCAGGAGACACAACGGGTTACTCCATGGAGCTCTTTACACATACCGTTCCTGGGTTAGACAGTGAAACAGTTAACAGGCCATGTCCATTAGAAGTTGAATCGGACATGGAGTGCACAGATGCACAGCCACAGCCAGATTACTATGCTGTTCCTTTGACTCAGACCAGAACATTGCCCTCGCAGTGTACTGAGGCAGAATCAAACCCAGCGGAGACTATGGTGCCCCGTCACGGACGCTATACCACCGGCTTACACGGTGACAAAGACGAAATCGCACACGACATAGAAGAGGAGGTCATAGATGACCCAGTTGTGGACCCCGATTGGCAGCCATTGGGGGAACAGGGTGCAGGCGGCAGTAGTTCTGAAGCGGAGGAGGAGGAGCCGCAGCAGGCATCAACATCACAACAGGTTCCATCTACCGGGCCCGTATCTGGCAAAAAACGTGTGGCAAAACCAAAACCAGTTGGAGGACAGCGTGGCCATCCAGTTAAAGAAGCTCAGTCTGCAATGCCTAAAAAGGTATCCAATAGTAGAAAGAGTGCAGTCTGGCATTTTTTTAAACAACATCCAAATGATCAGCGCAAAGTCATCTGTCAAAAATGTTCAACAACCTTAAGCAGAGGTCAGAATCTTAAAAGTCTAAATACAAGTTGCATGCATAGACATTTATCCACCATGCATTTGCAAGCCTGGACTAACTACCAAACGTCCCTAAAGGTTGCAGCACCCTCGGCCAATGAAGCTAGTCAGCAACGCTACATCCCTTCCCTCCCTGTAAGCCGACCATTTCCCACACCACCTGCAGTATCTGTGCAGCTTTCGTCGTCAGGCCAAAGCAGTCAGGGAATCACCAGGTTAGTAGTAGGAAACACTGCATGTAGGGCACCGGCAAGAATACCATCTCCAACCCTCTCTCAGTCACCCATGTCCACCGGCACCACCGCTAGTTCCTTGATCTCCAGCTCTCCAGTCCAGCTCACCCTACATGAGACTCTTGTTAGGAAAAGGAAGTACTCATCCTCGCATCCGCGTATACAGGGTTTGAACGCCCACATTGCTAGACTAATCTCATTAGAGATGATGCCCTACCGGTTAGTTGAAAGCGAAGCTTTCAAAGCTCTGATGGACTACGCTGTACCACGCTATGAGCTACCCAGTCGGCACTTCTTTTCTAGAAAAGCCATCCCAGCCCTTCAACAGCATGTTAAAGACCGCATCGTCCATGCACTCAGGCAGTCTGTGACTACAAAGGTGCACCTGACAACAGATGCATGGACCAGTAGGCATGGCCAGGGACGTTACGTGTCCATCACGGCACACTGGGTGAATGTGGTGGATGCAGGGTCCACAGGGGACAGCAATTTTGGGACAGTTTTGCCTAGTCCACGGTCAAGGAAAGAGTTGGCTGTAGGCGTTCGCCCCCCCTCCTCCTCTTCCTCCTCCTCATGCAGAAGCGAGAGCTCATCCACACACCCCAGTCACACATCCACTCCATCCGCAGCTGCCACTGTTGCACACCAGGTGTGCCATTATGGGACAGCTAGTGGCAAGCATCAGCAGGCTGTATTGGCATTGAAGTGTTTGGGCGATAACAGACACACCGCGGAAGTTCTGTCCGAGTTCTTGCAGAATGAAACTCAGTCATGGCTGGGCACTGTACATCTTGAGGCAGGCAAGGTTGTGAGTGATAACGGAAGGAATTTCATGGCTGCCATAGCCCTTTCCCAACTGAAACACATTCCTTGCCTGGCTCACACCTTAAACCTGGTGGTGCAGTGCTTCCTGAAAAGTTATCCGGGGTTACCCGACCTGCTCCTCAAAGTGCGCAGACTTTGCTCGCATATCCGCCGTTCGCCCGTACACTCCAGCCGTATGCAGAACTATCAGCGGTCTTTGAACCTTCCCCAGCATCACCTAATCATCGACATTTCAACAAGGTGGAACTCCACACTGCACATGCTTCAGAGACTGTGCGAACAGAGGCGTGCTGTTATGTTTTTGTGGGAGGATACACATACACGGGCAGGCAGTTGGATGGCAGACATGGAGTTGTCAGGTGTGCAGTGGTCGAAGCTACAAGACCTGTGTCAAGTCCTTCAGTGTTTTGAGGAATGCACACGGCTGGTTAATGCAGACAACGCCATAATAAGCATGAGCATCCCCCTAATGCATCTGCTGATGCAAAGTTTGACGCACATAAAGGAGCAGGCGTCTGCAGCCGAGGAAGAGGAAAGCCTTGATGACATTCAGCCATTGTCTGGTCAGGGCCGTGTAGAGGACGCGGTAGCGGGCGAAGAGGAGGAGGAGGACGAGGAGGATGATGGGGATGAGTACTTTTGTAATGAGGAAGCTTCTCCTGGGCCAACAGAAATTAGTGGCGTTGCAAGGCCGGGTTCTGTTTTTTTAAGGGAGACAAGTGACGTAGATTTGCCTGTAACTGCCCCTCAAACCAGCACAACCGCAGATTTGCCAACAGGAACTTTGGCCCATTTTTTGAGGATTATGCCTTACGTATCCTCAAAAAGGACCCACGTATTACTAAAATGATGAGCGATGACGATTACTGGTTGGCCTGCATCCTTGACCCTCGCTATAAAGGCAAATTGCAAAATATTATGCCACATGAGAACCTCGAACAAATCTTAGCAACCAAACAAGCTACTCTTGTAGACCGTTTGATTCAGGCATTCCCAGCACACAGCGCCGGTGATGGTTCTCACACAAGCTGCAGGGGGCTACATGGCAGAGGTGTTAGGGGTGCACAGATCAGAAGTGGCGTTGGACAGAGGGGTTTTCTGACCAGGTTGTGGAGTGATTTCGCAATGACCGCAGACAGGACAGGTACTGCAGCATCTATTCAAAGTGACAGGAGACAACATTTGTCCAGTATGGTTACTAACTATTTTTCTTCCCTTATCGATGTTCTCCCTCAACCGTCATTCCCATTTGATTACTGGGCATCAAAATTAGACACCTGGCCTGAATTGGCAGAATATGCGTTGCAGGAGCTTGCTTGCCCAGCAGCTAGTGTGCTATCAGAAAGAGTATTCAGTGCTGCTGGTTCAATATTAACCGAAAAAAGGACTCGTCTGGATACCCAAAATGTGGATGATCTCACCTTCATTAAAATGAACCACTCCTGGATTTCAAATTATTTTGCCCCACCTTTCCCGGCTGACACCTAGCTTTCCTATAAAAAGGTCTTGCCTGTGGACTGGTCTTACTGAGTGTTCCAATCTGTTAATTTGCAGCAGCTGTTTGTCCAGCATACGACATGTTTACACCTCCCCCAATGGGAAAAATCCCCCCACGGGGCCGTTGTCTCGCCACTTGGTGCAAGCACCCGTTACAGTGCTGATTGTCTGAAGAGGCGGGTGTGCCCGCTTTTGGTCGACGGCATTGCCACTGGGTCCCTCATAGTACAATGTAGTGTCTCTGGCGGTGGTGGTGCGCACCCAACGTCAGACACGCCGTTGTAACATGAGGGGCCCTGGGGCGGTACCGCCGGCCACAAGAGAGTTCCCCCCCAGCTCAAACTGTGCTCTACCACGTGCCAAATTATCTCGCACAGCTCCACCAATGTGTAGTCGATGCACTGACATCATTCAATGCCTGGCACTGACAAACAATACCAATTTGTTTGCATCTATGATGCTAGTTAAAGTAGTCTGGGTCAGTGTCCTATATTGACACCAGTAAATACTAATTTACTGCCAAATTACTTTGTCATAAACTCTGCAGATGAGCCCACCCCTGTACCTAAGCATGCCACCCTTTTTTTACTTATAGTTGTTTTGCAAGACTTTAACATCTATTTGTTTTTTTGGAGTACTAACTGTGTCAGACACTCCTTGCAATACTCCTCCACTGACCACAATGCTGCCTGCCCGTGTATCCATGTAACCGATATAAAACTGCCATGAGCCTATTGTTTGTTATTTTAGGCCTTTGTGAGCCTGTCTACGGCCCCTACTTGCAATACTCCTCCACTGACCACAATGCTGCCTGCCCGTGTATCCATGTAACCGATGTAAAACTGCCATGACTGCCTACTGTTTGTTATTTTAGGCCTTTGTGAGCCTGTCTGCGGCCCCTACTTGCAATACTCCTCCACTGACCACAATGCTGCCTGGAGTGCCTACCTGTGTATCCATGTAACCGATGTAAAACTGCCATGACTGCCTACTGTTTGTTATTTTAGGCCTTTGTGAGCCTGTCTGCGGCCCCTTCTTGCAATACTCCTCCACTGACCACAATGCTGCCTGCCCGTGTATCCATGTAACCGATATAAAACTTCCATGAGCCTATTGTTTGTTATTTTAGGCCTTTGATAGCCTGTCTGCGGCCCCTACTTGCAATACTCCTCCACTGACCACAATGCTGCCTGGAGTGCCTGCCTGTGTATCCATGTAACCGATGTAAAACTGCCATGACTGCCTACTGTTTGTTATTTTAGGCCATTGTGAGCCTGTCTGCGGCCCTTACTTGCAATACTCCTCCACTGACCACAATGCTGCCTGCCCGTGTATCCATGTAACCGATATAAAACTGCCATGAGCCTATTGTTTGTTATTTTAGGCCATTGTGATCCTGTCTGCGGCCCCTACTTGCAATACTCCTCCACTGACCACAATGCTGCCTGCCCGTGTATCCATGTAACCGATATAAAACTGCCATGAGCCTATTGTTTTTTATTTTAGGCCTTTGTGAGCCTGTCTGCGGCCCCTACTTGCAATACTCCTCCACTGACCACAATGCTGCCTGCCCGTGTATCCATGTAACCGATATAAAACTGCCATGAGCCTATTGGTTGTTATTTTAGGCCTTTGTGAGCCTGTCTGCGGCCCCTACTTGCAATACTCCTCCACTGACCACACCAATGCTGCCCGTGTACCACTGGAACCTATTTAAAAGTTCATAGAGCCTAGTTATATATTTTATTTACAATTAATAAGGCCATGATGGACTACGCTGTACCACACTACAAGCTAACCAGTCGACACTTCTTTTGCGAGAAAAGCCATCCCAACCCTCCACCAGCATGTAGAAGACCGCATTGTCCATGCACTCTGGCAATCTGTGAGTACAAAGGTGCACCTGACAACAGACGCATGGACCTGTAGGCATGGCCATGGAAGATTACGTGTCCATTACGGCGCAATGGGTTAATGTGTTGGATGCATGGTCCACAGGGGACAGCCTACTAAGTCTGTCTGCAGTCCCTAATTCAAATTGTCCTCCACTGTCTAAATCGGAGCTTCCACCTTCTGGCTTTCGGCCTATAGTATCAGATATGAAACAGCATTTGGCCTTCAACTTTGGTTACGGCCTACTAACGGTGTCTGCCCCTCCCTGGTGTTTGCCCTCAACTGAATAAAGCTGAGCTTCAACCAACTGGCTCTCATTAAGTGCTGTTATTTTAAAAATTGGTGGTTAGGGCCTACTAACGGTGTCTGCCCCTCCCTGGTGTTTTTCCTCAACTGAATAAAGCTGAGCTTCAACCTTCTGGCTTTCGGCCTATATTATCAGATATGAAACTGCATTTGGCCTTCAACTTTGGTTACGGCCTACTAACGGTGTCTGCCCCTCCCTGGTGTTTTTCCTCAACTGAATAAAGCTGAGCTTCAACCTTCTGGCTTTTCGGCCTATAGTATCAGATATGAAACTGCATTTGGCCTTCAACTTTGGTTACGGCCTACTAACGGTGTCTGCCCCTCCCTGGTGTTGTCCTCAACTGAATAAAGCTGAGCTTCAACCTTCTGGCTCTCATTAAGTGCTGTTATTTTAAAAATTGGTGGTTAGGGCCTACTATCGGTGTCTGCCCCTCCCTGGTCTTTGCCCTCAACTGAATAAAGCTGAGCTTCAACCTTCTGGCTCTCATTAAGTGCTGTTATTTTAAAAATTGGTGGTTAGGGCCTACTAACGGTGTCTGCCCCTCCCTGGTGTTTGCCCTCAACTGAATAAAGCTGAGCTTCAACCTTCTGGCTCTCATTAGGTGTTCAGCTCATCAATATGATAAGTATCGGCTCTTATCCTCTGTTATGAGATATGATGTTAATCTATCGGTTATATCTCAATGCCCTGTCTATTGATCTGTGGTATTATGTTCCTGCCTGCTTACCCTGTTTAAAGAGTTAATTTACACCCCAAACTACACTCCATACTGTGTTTTCCCATGCTGAATGGAGTATTAGTATATCTATAGGGTCAGTTCAGGGTCAGCCATCGTTGAGTGGGGGCGCCATATCCGCTGTATAGTAGGGTGCCAACCTCCACAGCCAGGCAGGACATTTCCAGACAGGGTACAGAGGTGGTAGCTAGTTGTTTTTTGCACGAGCACATTTTTGTTTTTTTGCACCTGTGTCTTTAGTCCGTGTCTCTCACCCTGCCACATGCAGCCCTGCTAAGGGTAGAACAACAATTCTACATTATATATATATTTACCATCTATCTATGCTGTCTGAAACAATTTTCCTGTCAGGTACCTATGACAGTGTGTATGGTACACTTTTTTAGGGCGCATGTTAGGAGCAACAGGGTCAGCCGCCGAGGAGTGGGGGCGCCAGTCTCGTATTTGTGTGTAGGGTGCCAACCTACGCTGTCAGGCAGTGGTCATGCAGTACCCCATGTAGGGCTTTGTCAGAGAGCACGGTTGTGTGTTTTATGTGTACATCTGTTGTAGTTGTCTCATGGTTTTTTAGCTTATTTCTAAATAAAGGTACATGTTTTATCTTTATTATAAACTAAGGGTATAGGTTATTTGCTTTATAGAGACTTGATTATTAACCTTAGCTGTAGCATCAGCACTTGTTTTCTTTCGGCCTATAGTATCAGATATGAAACTGCATTTGGCCTTCAACTTTGGTTACGGCCTACTAACGGTGTCTGCCCCTCCCTGGTGTTTGCCCTCAACTGAATAAAGCTGAGCTTCAACCTTCTGGCTTTCGACCTATAGTATCAGATATGAAACTGCATTTGGCCTTCAACTTTGGTTTCGGCCTACTAACGGTGTCTGCCCCTGCCTGGTGTTTTCCCTCAACTGAATAAAGCTGAGCTTCAACCTTCTGGCTCTCATTAAGTGCTGTGTTTTTAAAAATTGGTGGTTAGGGCCTACTAACGGTGTCTGCCCCTCCCTGGTGTTTTTCCTCAACTGAATAAAGCTGAGCTTCAACCTTCTGGCTTTCGGCCTATAGTATCAGATATGAAACTGCATTTGGCCTACTAGTGTGGTTGGGCCCTTAAAACAGTGTCTGCTGAGCCTGGGTTTGCTACTCCACTGAACAAAGCAATGCCGCCTGTTTAGTCCTGTCCTGTTACCAATTTTGAACTGCATTTAGCCTACTTTATTCTTTGGCCCTATATCTGTTTCCTCCTCATCCTGCCCATTGCCCAGCCACTGCTAGATGAGTCTGCTGGTACATTGACCTAGACCACTACATTCCCCTTGCACTCTACACAGCCAGAATCTGACCCTGCTGAAAGTAAGGTTCCCCTTCCCGCATGTTATACCACCTTACACAGGGAAAAAGAGGAAGGTGCAGATGAAAGTGCAGGTTCCTTCATCAGATGGGGGGGGGGCATACTCGTTGGCGACGTCACTGGCACAGGGCCCCTCAGAGTACGCAAAAGTGTCGCTGCTGGTGGGAGGCGCCCCCGCCGTGCAAACACACCGCTGTACTTTGAGGGGCCCTGTGCCAGTGCCAATGCGAACAAGTGTGCCCCCCTGCTTGCTCAGGATCACAGCACTTGCAACGTTGAAATACTTTCCTCTCCCTGCTCCACCGCCGTGACGTAGTCCACGATTCCTGGGCCCACTAAAACCTTGAACCAGCCCTACCCCCCACAAATTTGCCAAATGACCCCCAAATTCCATTGAACAACTATTATTATAAAGTTAATTAAGATTGACAAGCTTCAGAAACAAGAATGGATGTATTTGGCATTAAAATGGGCACTGTAGGTGTTTTCCTGGCCTCCACTCACTGCCAGCTATGCTTCCCCATTGACTTGCATTGGGTTTCGTGTTTCGGTCGATTCCCGACTTTTAGCGATAATCGGCCGACTGCACTCGACTCGACTCTGGACAAAGTCGGGTTTCACAAAACCCGACTCGATCTTAAAAAAATGAAAGTCGCTCAACCCTATTGATGATTATGGCTAACAGTCAATGAAAACCCAAAAGTCATTATCTCAGTAAATTAGAATAATTAACAAAAAAGCCTGCAAAGGCCTCTTAAGCATTTAAAAAGGTCCCTTAGTCTGGGAAGACTGCTGACTTGACACATGTCCAGAAGACAGTCATTGACACACTTGCTTACGAAAAAAGAGACTAGGCCCTATAAATGGGGATCACCATAATGCAGATGAGGCAGAAATATATAAACACAACTTTATTGAGTGACACATAAAAAGGACAAAACACAGTTAAAATCAGTTAAAAAACATAATATTGCACAATAGCCCCTGATAAGGCAAATAACCCACAAATGACTCCACAATGTAACTCAATGGTGAAATACTCTGTCACTGGCCAAAACGGCCCAGCTGGGATGTAACTGAACCCTATACAAGGCACTCCCCTGGACAAAATGCAATCGGACAAGACATAAATAACAGATGAAAATACAATTGTATATATCACCAGACTACCTGTGGAAAAGACCCCAGCATGTATGGCTCTGAGCCGTAGTTCAAGATGAAGGACCCCACTGCACTTGATATGCCTGATAATACATAGCAGATGAGCACAAGGACAACTGGTTCATGGGATCACAGGAGCCATGAACAAGCAAAGCGGCCACCAACGTGAAAACCACAGAAGACCAATATAGATGCCCAGGAGAGCGACATGTGGACTATAAACCACATGAGGTGACAAGTGAAATAAAGGCAGTACAAAATAGAAACTGCCTAAATGCAATTGTTGCCAAGCCTGTAAACTTACAAATGAGAGTCCTGATGCAGGCTATACAAAACAAATATGGGCAACATATACAAATGAGGCAGTAAAAATATACTACCTAAGAGCATGCAAAGCCAGAACCGGTATGGCCTCCAAAGTGAGTCATAATGTGGGTTAGAAAGAGACCCAACGCGTGTCGCCACCTGCACAGTGCGGCTTCATCAGGGGTCCCCTTTTTTTCATTTGTCACCTCATGTGGTTTATAGTCCACATGTCGCTCTCCTGGGCATCTATATTGGTCTTCTGTGGTTTTCACGTTGGTGGTCGCTTTGCTTGTTCATGGCTCCTGTGATCCCATGAACCAGTTGTCCTTGTGCTCATCTGCTATGTATTATCAGGCATATCAAGTGCAGTGGGGTCCTTCATCTTGAACTACGGCTCAGAGCCATACATGCTGGGGTCTTTTCCACAGGTAGTCTGGTGATATATACAATTGTATTTTCATCTGTTATTTATGTCTTGTCCGATTGCATTTTGTCCAGGGGAGTGCCTTGTATAGGGTTCAGTTACATCCCAGCTGGGCCGTTTTGGCCAGTGACAGAGTATTTCACCATTGAGTTACATTGTGGAGTCATTTGTGGGTTATTTGCCTTATCAGGGGCTATTGTGCAATATTATGTTTTTTAAATGATTTTAACTGTGTTTTGTCCTTTTTATGTGTCACTCAATAAAGTTGTGTTTATATAGTTCTGCCTCATCTGCATTATGGTGATCCCCATTTATAGGGCCTAGTCTCTTTTTTCGTAAGCAAGTTTATACATTTCTAGGCCTTGGTGGTATCCCATATACCGTGGTGCCCCATTTAGCCTTATTTACACATTTAGTCATTGACACACTCCACAAGGCGAGTAAGTTACAAAAGGTCATTTCTAAAGAAGCTGGCTTTCCACAGAGTGCGGTATCCAAGCATATTAATGGAAGTTGAGTGAAAGGAAAAAGTGTGGTAGAAATAGGTTCACAAGCAACTGGGTTAACCGCAGCCTTTAAAGGATTTTTAAGAAAAGGCCATTCAAAAATTTGAGGGAGATTCCCAAGGAGTGGACTGCTGCTGGAGAAATTGTTTCAAGAGCCACCACACACCAGCATCCAGGACATGGGCTACAAGTGTCGCATTGCTTGTGTCATGCCACTCATGACCAATAGACAATGCCAGAAGCATCATACCTGGGTGAAGGAGAAAAAAAAACTGGTCTGTTGTTCAGTGGTTCAAGGTGTTGTTCAGAGATGAAAGTAAATTTTGCAGACTTTTTGGAGATGGAAATTTCATTCTCCAGCATGACTTGGCACCTGTCCACACTCCCAAAAGTACCAATACCTGGTTTAAAAACAGCAGTATCACTGTGCTTGATTGGCCAGCAAACTCGCCTGACCTTAACCCCATAGAGAATCTATGGGGTATTGTCAAGAGGAAGATGAGTGACACCAGACCCAACACTACAGACGAGCTGAAGGCTGCTATCAAAGCAACCTGGTCTTCCATAACACCTCAGCAGTGCCACAGGCTGATCACCTCCATGCCACACCACATTAATCCCCTGCTGAGCTGGAAATTACATTTGAAGGCTTCCCCAAACTGGTGTCCATAGATCGGGGCCCTGTCCTTTTGTCTGCCCTAATTCACACACTGAGGTCAACTCTTACACATGTTAAGGTTTTTACCATTAGGCAGTGTAGGACTGTCCAGATCAGGGTCACCTTGTCAATAGAGGGATGGCTTTTATGCTATTTTTGATCAAAAACAGTATTACTAAGAACCCTGTGTTATTTAGATGCACTTTTTCTTTTTACTCATTTATTTGCAGCAGAGTTTTTGCTCATTTTGTTTTTTTGTAGGTTTTATATGCTTTATGGCCAATGTGAACATGCATTTACAGTATGTGCTGCATGTGTACCAACTTAAATCAAGCTCAATCTTTGTGGGGGGTTTTATTGATCCAGTAGTTGATGCAACAGGAGCCCCAACCAAGTACTGAGTGCATACATTTCAGTAAGTCAATATTTCAGATTTTAACCCTAGAACGCATACCTGGGGCCTCGCAGGCCTGCCAGGTTACTTGTTTTCTATTTTCTGTAAAAGTACTTTAGTTAGAATTTTGAAAATCTAGGTAATCCTCAGGTATATAGTTGTTAGTAATTTCCAGTTATTCATATATTTTTATGTTACAGACATTTCGGTATAACAACCTTTTTTTGGGACTACCCCATATTCACGCACCTGGGGCCTTTTAGGCCTGTACTAGGTTTACATGTGATACACAGATTTGCTTATCAAGGCAAATTACAGAGGCAATGATCCAATGTGGAATATGCTTTCTGGAACATCCAGAGCAAAGAGAAAAAAAAATAAAGCGCTGCTATATTTGTCCAGCAAAGAAGGAAAGAAAATCGGAGTGTTTCTGTTCTACTTGCGGACAAAATGTATGCAAGGAACATTCAGCCGAAAAAATAATATGCGAGAATTGTCAGGGGAATATGTAAAGTTACAAATAAATATTCCTGCACCAAGTTGGCTACAACTAGTGTTGAGCATTCCGATACCGCAAGTATCGGGTATCGGCCGATATTTGCTGTATCGGAATTCCGATACCGAGATCCGATACTTTTGTGGTATCGGGTATCGGTATCGAAACAACATTAATGTGTAAAATAAAGAATTAAAATAAAAAATATTGCTATACTCACCTCTCCGACGCAGCCTGCACCTTACCGAGGGAACCGGCAGCGTTGTTTGCTTAAAATTCGCGCTTTAACTTCCTTACGCGAAGTCCCGGCTTGTGATTGGTCGCGCGCCGCCCATGTGACCGCGACGCAACCAATCACAACGCCGGAACGTAATTTTAAAATCCTGAAGGACCTGAAATTACGTCACGGCTTGCTGTGATTGGTTGCGTCCCGGCCACATGGGCGGCGCGCGACCAATCACAAGCCGGGACTTCGCGTAAGGAAGTTAAAGCGCAAATTTTAAGCAAAGAACGCTGCCGGTTCCCTCGGTAAGGTGCAGGATGCGTCGGAGAGGTGAGTATAGCAATATTTTTTATTTTAATTCTTTATTTTACACATTAATATGGATCCCAGGGCCTGAAGGAGAGTTTCCTCTCCTTCAGACCCTGGGAACCATCAGGAATACCGTCCGATACATGAGTCCCATTGACTTGTATTGGTATCGGGTATCGGTATCGGATTAGATCCGATACTTTGCCGGTATCGGCCGATACTTTCCGCTACCGATACTTTCAAGTATTGGACGGTATCGCTCAACACTAGCTACAACCAAAAAATGTTTTCATAAAAAAATTGCATATAGAATGCCTATATTTGGCGTGCCCGTTTACTTACTTTGTTGTTGTTTTATGTACATAATTATGTTTTGAAATATACACATCTTAGGCTGTGTTCCCAGTAGCGCTGGGGTTCGCCAGAAGGGGATCCATAATGGATCTGACCTCCTGGTAACTCCAGGATTCCGCCAGCCTTAGCTGGGGTCACCAGGAGGTCAGATCCATTACGGATCCCCTCCTGGTGGACCCCAGCGCTAGTTGGAATGCATCCTTACCTTGCAATTGTAAAATAAATTTTGAAAAGTATTTTTATTTGAGTTATTCCATGATAATTGTAAACAGGCCTAAAAGGCCCCAGGTGCGTGAATGTGTAGATTTCTATGGGTATGCGTTCTAGGGTTAAAATCTTTTTTCAAGCTGGTGACATAAAGTATTCTAATTTACTGAGATAATGACTTTTGGGTTTTCATTGGCTGTAAGCCATAATCATCAACATTGACAGAAATAAACACTTGAAATAGATCACTCTGTTTGTAATGACTCTATATAATATATGAGTTTCACTTTTTGGTACTGAAGAACTGAAATAAATTAACTTTTTGATGATATTCTAATTTTGTGAGAAGCACCTGTATTTTTATTCCAAGATCTATAGATTAAAATGTAGTTTGTTTGTGGGACAACCCCTTTATTGAATATTGTTAAACATGACTTCAAGGGTACTATTAAATGCAATTTTTGTTCCTAGTAGCACAAGACATTCAACAGAATTACATACCATTGGACTGAATATCAAAGCTAATAAAAATTTTGTAGGCACTTAAAATTAATTGAGAACAATTGTCCTATGATAAAAGATTTGTAGATATCAATAAGATTTCCTGAAATTGCATTTCTATCTTTCAGTTTGAATGGTCAAGAGAGACGTGTTCTAACAGAGGTACTTGGAGTTTCTTCAGTTGAAAGGAACATTAATTATTACGAGGGTATTCAAATATATATAGAAACATACTCACCATCACTTATTTTGGTGCCTCCAAGTACGATAGCAGATATTCCAACAGAGGAGGAAAGCATCCAGATACACACATTGATGATTTTTGCTTTTAAAGGTGTGCGGAAATCAAGTGCCTTTACAGGATGGCACACAGCAATATATCGGTCAACACTCATCATGGTCAAAGTGAATATACTGGTAAACATATTATAATAGTCAATAGATATAACTATTTTACATAAAATATCTCCAAATGGCCAAGAGTTCATTAAGAATTCAGTGCTTTGAAAAGGCATTGTGGTAGTCACCAGAGCATCAGCCAATGCCAGATTAAAGATATAAATGTTGGTAGCAGTCTTCATTTTGGTGTATCTGTTGAGAGAAAATATAAAGGCTACTGAAACTCGATAAACTTGTAGAAGAAGATTGTGTAATAGTCCAAGTTTGTTGAATTAATAAATAATGTTTTAGGCCTTTGCAAAAAACAAACAAACAAACAATCATTTATCGTAACATAATAAAAAATGTGCAATTGTATCTTAATGCTATATCAAAATAAAAGCCAAGGTATATGCGCTTAGTATACTATATAACAGAGGTGTCAAACTGCATTCCTCGAGGGCCGCCAACAGGTCATGTTTTCAGGATTTCCTTAGCATTCCACAAGGTGCTGGAATCATTCTGTGCAGGTGATTAAATTATCACCTGTGCAATAAAAGGAAATCCTGAAAACATGACCTGTTGGCGGCCCTCGAGGAATGCAGTTTGACACCTCTGCTATATAAGATTAGCACAAAATAATAAAGAGCCGATTAAATACTATAGACAAAATAGAATTAATTTACCATATATTATATGCATTACACAGTAGAGTTGGTGAAAATTAATTCGCAGGACTCGGTCCATCGACCACACCAGTAATCTCTGTTCACTTGATGGAAGCCTTAAGAGCCACCTTCTACTTGATGGTATCTGTGTCTCTACTTTTTATTAACGGACCCGATGTGATGTCACATGTACTGCAATGATGTGCTACTTTAAAGAAAAGCCTCATATGCTGGGAGATAGATACAGCTCTCTGTCTCTGGGAGACAGCTCTCGAGCTCCTGTCCAGTGGCCACATATTACTGAAGTGTCTGATAGACAGAGTCTGATTCTCACAAACTCTACTATAAAGGATATAGCTAACTGTACAATTTTGAATATGGGAGAGTACAATATTAACAAGTGGTCCACAGGCCCAAATTTAAAGTGAATCTTCAGTTAGGACGACTACTTTTCAAAAGAAAGCAACCCTGGAGAATTTAAGGAAAGCTGCACTTTTAAGTAATTTTTGTCAATATAATACCAGATTCTCCAAAGGCCACCCTACACCAGTTCTCTTCTTTGCTAAAAAAGAGGAAGAGGCTCTAAGGGCTCGCATTGTCTCCTTTTGAAATCCTGTCATGGTTGTTTATGATTTTTTAGAACTCAGAAATCCTGCTTTAAACCTTTGTGTTATATATATTAGTGATGGCACAGAATGAAATAGCGCACTCCTCAGTCTTGACGATAAACTTTTTCTTTATTGAAGCATATTCATGGGTACAAGCGGGTGGATGCTCACATCCACCCGCTTGTACCCATGAATATGCTTCAATAAAGAAAAAGTTTATCGTCAAGACTGAGGAGTGCGCTATTTCATTCTGTGCCATCATCATCGTTTGTGAAACCCTTGGATGCAGCACCCTCATTAAGACGGACTCTATTTGGGACTACGAGTTCCTGCTACTTGGAATAAAAATTCCTAACACGAGGGGTAAGTGCAGCCCAGCAGTGCCAATTTTCTGCTTTCAGACTTTCTTTGCTTGTGGTATTTATATATATTAGTGTGGAGATACGTGGGTCAGTGGGTGGTCTGGCCTGGCTCTCTTTAGAAAGATTGCATTGACTACCAAATTCTACATAGGAGGTGCCCTGTTGAGACAAAGTCCGGAACTTAATGCAAGACCTCTCTGGGTTGATGGTAAAAAGGGTCAACGGGGTGTCATTAATAGTCCAATAGTTCACGCCGCTCTGATGCCCAAGCGATCAGACAGCATCCTTGCCCAGACTGTCAAACTAATCCACAGGTATTTGTTTCAATCAGCTGTGGGCACCAGGTGAATCAGCATCAAGGTCTCAAAGCTTTGCAGTTGTTCATCAAGCTCTGTGTTGGACTCATTAAACACTGGTATGACTCTCTAGTGGAGATGATTTCCTTGGTGGTGGGCTATCATGGAGGTAAGGTCCATCACTGGCAGTAGAGGTACTGGAACTCCCAAAACCGATTCAATAACACAAGCCCTCTCCTTGCTGGAGGCTCCATGTTCCAATGCGATCAACAATTCCTGTATTCAGGCTGCTTGGGACTGGGTGTTTGATTACAGACTACCACTGGATCCTTGATTTGGCAAGCAGTTTAGTTCCCCTGGGTTCACCACAGTGGAGTTTTCATCATTATCCACGATGTTCTGGGCATCACAAAGGACCAATTCATGAATTCGATTTTACCAAGTGTTGGTGGCCGGGAATTCAATCCATCAAAGCTGGCATAGCTCCCATAGTCGCCTTTTGTTGTTGCTGCTCTACATTCCCTCCAGTCCTTTTTGCAGGGTTGAGCTGGTGTGGCTGGATATGGTGGTATCCAAAATCTGTTGTGTATGCCTCACCTATTGCCTGCTTTGCTTGCCTATGTGCTATATGGTGGAGTCTGGGACAGAGTCAGAGGCTGGGACATCACACATCTTACCCACACCAAGAATAGCAGGCCCAACTTCCATCAGGGTTTCAGTCTCCTCATATTCCAGTTCCTGTCTCTCCTCCTCCTCATCCTCAGCAGAACTAGCCATCAATCCCCAGCTGGGAAATCTGCAGCACTGTCTTGGCGAAGCGGCAGCATGCTCTGCTGAAGTTCATCTGCTTAGATGATAACGCTCTCAACAAAGCCAAGCTGTTGAAAGGGATAGAAGAACAGAACAATCAATGGCTGTCCCCGCTGAACCTCCAACCAAGTGTGGTTGTGTGCGATAATGGTGGTAACTTGGTGGTGGCTTTAAAGCTCGGCAAGCTGGTACATGTTCCATGCATGGCCCCTATGCTGAACTAGGTTGTACCGTGGTTTTTAAAAACATACCCTGATTTGCTGGACCTACTTGCCAAGATATGCCATGTCAGCACACATTTAAAATGTCATCTCAGGTTTTTGCAGATCTAGCTTCGCTGCAGCAGCGCTTTAATTTGCCTAATCACTGACTGATTTGTGACCTGCTCAAACTCTGGAATTCGACCTTTCATATGTTGGCAAGTCTTAGTGAGCAGCAGAGATCAATATCAGAATTCCAGCTTCTCAATGCCTATCAGAGTAACACTCACTCCCCACACATAACAACTGCCGAGTGGGTGTGGATCGCTGACATAAGTGAGGTTCTTCAAACCTTTGAGTACTGCACCAAGATCGTGAGCACTGATGATGCTATTATCAACATAACCATCCCACTGCTCTGTCTATTAAAATGTTTGCTGCAGAATCTCAAAGAGGAAGCTTGGAATGCCGAGCAGGTGGCTATGGAGAAAGATTTTACAGTGACTGCTACCATACAGCCCAGCCTCACACAGTATTCTCAGGCCACATTGGGTGATGATGAGGAACAGGAGGAGGAGGACAAGGATGAGGAGGAACAGGAGTTTTTGCTCTGCACTACAAAGGGAACTCCCAATCCCAGCTTCATGCCTGTCCAGTATGGATTGCCTGAAGAGGAGGAGGAGGAGGCTATGCATTGTGAGGAGAGGATGGTTAATGTTCTTTCTGGTGAGGACAATGAACGTTTGACTCTTTGTAGTCTGCCACACATGGCAGAGTTCATGTCCATATGCCATTCCCAAGTCCCTTGTGTGAAACACATTTTGTCCAACATAAAATATTGACTGTGCACTAGGGTTGAGCGAAATGGATCGGTCAATTTCATAAGTCGCCGACTTTCGGCAAAGTCGGGTTTCGTAAAACCTGAGCCGATCTCAGTGTGAGATCGGCCATGCGGTCGGCGATCTTCGCACCAAAGTCGCGTTTCGTATGACGCTTTAACCGCCATTTTTTCAGCTAATGAAGGAGTGTGGGCAGCGTGATGACATAGGTCTCGTCTTGCTTTGTGCGGCGTCACAGGGGGTGGGGGTATAAACGCCATCTTACCGTTTTGGATGTAGTGATTTACACAGTCCTAGGAATGTAGTGATTTACACTGTCCAAGGAGAGAGAGAGAGAGGGAGAGAGAGAAAAAAAAAATATCCCCATTGACTTGCATTGGGTTTCGTGTTTCGGTTGGCCCCCCGACTTTTCACAATAATCGGCCGATTTCACACGAACCGACTTTTGAGAAAGTCGGGTTTCACGAAACCCGACTCGATCCTAAAAAAGTAAAAGTCGCTTAACCCTACTGTGCACCTTTCTTGACCCACTGTACAAGGAGGAATTTGCTTCTCTCATGTCGGAGGCAGACGTGCCATTTTCAGTGCATGCATGCAAGAGGGCCATTGTGGAAGTATTGCTAAAAAGATTACCCTCAAACAACGCTTCTGGCAGAGGAAGCAGCTTTTTTACCCATAAGGATTACAGGGGAGGACCACGTATGTTTTATGGTATTTTCCATTTTATTTGCAGTAAATCTCAATGCATTTATATGAAGTAGTGAGTGGGTCCTAGAGATTGATCTGAGCTAGAGAAATGATTATTTTGTGTAACCATAAAACATCCATTGAATAGTAAGTGAATAGTCTCCATGGAGCTTCAAGAACATGTATCAAATGAGATGATAATTAAATAGGGATGACTAGTCAAAGGTTGAGTCTGCATGTGATTACAGATAATTTATCATCAGAATAAAAATACAACCCATTCTTTATATAAACAGGTCTTATGTTTCATTTCATGAAAAAAAGCAATACTTATCTTACCTATCAAATGAACTAGTAAACAATAGAAGTATGTTGCTGCTCTGTAGTGTGTAAACTGGGGATCACAGTATGCAACTTAAAGCAGATCGATGAATGAAGAATGGAGTCTAATATCCTGAAACTCACAGATTGACACGAATTCATACATTTTGAGATATGATTTACAGTTCACCAAAAAAGAAAAGAAAATTTGCCTGGCATCATCTCCTACCCTGCTAAAGCATTAGGGAGTGGGCTAATGTCATTTTACGGTGCCGCGCGGGTCTCTACCTAATGCTCAGCTGCTACGACATCTAATGGATTATCACTAGAGATAGGCGAACCACCCAATGTTTGGGATCAGTGGGTTCACCCGAGTTTTTCGGTAAAGTTCAAGTTCGGGACTGGAGATTACGCAAACTTGCGTCTGAACCCCGAACTTGGACTTTACAGATATGGGATGGGGTGGGGGGGCTATAAAATAAAGCATAAAATTAATAATAAACATTGTAATTATACTTACCTATCCAGCAACGTATCCTCCCATCCCGCTGTCTCCCGGCCGCATCTGCTTCCGGGGCCTCTCATTACCTTCTGGCGGTATTCACTGCAGTCGGCAGTCTTCGGCTTTTTCCGGCAGTATTCGTGCAGTGACGTCAGGTAAGTATAATATTTATAATGTTTATTATTAATTTTATGTTTTCTTTTACAGCTGCCCTGGACCCGAACTGGACCCGAACTGTAACACGGGTTTCCCATGGAAGCCCGTGTTCGGGACCTTCTGACCAAACACTATGTGTTCAGTACGGTCCCGAACTTTACAGTTCAGGTTCGCCCATCCCTAATTATCACACCTTGTACAGGATGGTTTCGTACCTAGGCCATCACAGATCAGTGGTTCTCAGTGGGGCTCAGTTTGTACGGCAGAGTCTCTTTTCATCTCCAGAGTCACTGGGAAAGCCTCTTTTCTCTGTAGAGTGTAAGATCTCGCTCCTGAAAAGTGTACGTTTTTATTGCCAGCAGGGTTCTCTCTCTCTCCCACCTGCAAAGTGTTTGCTCCTATAGTCAGTTGGGTCCTCTCTCTCCCTCATGTGTTTTCTGAGCAATTACAAGCTTTCCAGTATTGAGATTACAGCAAATGTATTTGCAGCTATTCAACTATTTGGTGAAAATTCTTCAAAGTCAATAAATTCAAGTTTCCAAGGATCCATCCATCTCTAACCCTAAACAAATTAGGATGGTTGATAAGACAAGGGCAGATGTTGCTATTATTATTTATAATCCCATGATATAACAGATGTTAATGCAGATTAAATAAAAGCTATAAAAACCTTAAAGACTATGCACACTTATATGAAGAAAAAAAAATGTTAAGGCTATGCAAGGGGTCATTATACTGTGTGTAGAGCTATGTTGTGGAGGGTTATAGGCTGTGATGCTGTTTGAAGGGATATGTGGGGGCCACTATACCTTTTGGAGGGATATTGGGGGCCATTATACAGTGTGTGGTCCTTTATACAGTGTGGAGGATTGTGTGGGGTCTATCATACTGTGTGAAGGGATGTGTGGTAGATATTCTAGTGTGTGGAGGGCTGTGGAGGCCATTATACTGTATGGAAGACCATCATGCTGTATGGATGATCATACTATATGGAGGGTTGTGTGGGGGCTATCATACTGTGTGGGAGGATTGCGGGGGACCGTATACATAAAACATTAGACCAATGTTATTCAACGAGACAGTGCTAATTAGAGCATTTTTTCTTAGCTGTATTCGAAATGAGAAATTTCATTCCGAGATTGGTACAGGGTGAGAAATAAATCACATGCCATAAGAACCATCAGTATGGCACCTGATTTTTTCCGATACATTACAATTCTGCATAGGAAACAGTAAATGGTCCTGTAAAAGATTAATAGATGTTGAGTAAAAAAACGGATTGCACTTGGACAGCAGCACATGGATGATAAGTGAGGAAAAAATGTCCCACTCTCCTGGATGAGAATGGATCCGATTTTTTTTATACCAGCTATAAGCATACCTGAGGTTTTACAGTGTATTTTAAAGTGACATAACATATGCAAATATGTTTCTATCTTAAAGAGACAGTACACAAAAGTTAAATCTAACTCAATTATACTTTATATATTGCAAATATCAATATTTTCCCATCACAGCATTACCATTTCAATGCATGTATGTCAATATAAAACTTTACACATGTTAACAGGCACTTCCACCATAATGTCACTAAATAATGATACTTTATGGATAAAGTAGTGTAATTAATTTAACCCCATAACGACCAGAGGTATTTTTGGTTTTGCATTTTCATTTTTTGCTCCCCTTCTTCCCAGAGCCATAACATTTTTTTATTTTTTTTGTTAAAAAGGCCATGTGAGGGCTTGTTTTTAGCGGAACGAGTTTCACTTTTGAACGAAACCATTGGTTTTACCATGTCCTGTAGTAGAAAACGGGAAAAAAGGTGCAGTGAAATTGCAAAAAAAGGGCAATCCCACACTTTTTTTTAGTTGGCTTTTTTACTAGGTTAACTAAATGCTAAAACTGACCTGCCATTATGATTCTCCAGGTCATTATGAGTTCACAGACACCAAACATGTCTAGGTTCTTTTTTATCTAAGTGGTGAAAAAAATTCAAAACTTTGTTACAAAAATTAAAAAATGCGCCATATTCTGATACCCATTGCGTCTCCATTTTTCGTTATCTCGGGTTGAGTGAGGGTGTATTTTTCTGTGCACCGAGTTGACGTTTCTAATTATACCATTTTGGTGCAGATACGATCTTTTGATCGCCCATTATTGCATTTTAATTCAATGTCGCTTTGACCAAAAAAGTAATTCTGGCGTTTGGCCTTTTTTTCTCGCTATGCTATTTAGTGATCAGGTTAATCCTTTTTTTATTGATAGAATGGGCAATTCTGAATGTGGCGATAGCAAATATTTGTAGTTTTGATTTTTTATTGTTTTATTTTGAATGGGGCGAAAGGGGGGTGATTTGAACTTTTATGGTTTTTTTTGGCATGCTTCAATAGTCTCCATGGGGGAGACTAGAAGCTGCCATAACCTGATTGGCTCTGCTACATACAGGTGATGATCAGTTTGTCTGTATGTATCTGAATTACTCACTTGCTATGAGCACCGCCCAGTGGTCGGCGCTCACAGCAATCTGGCAGTGACAACCATAGAGGACTCCAGGAGACCTATGGTTGTCATGCCAACCCATCAGTGTCCCGCGATCACGTGATGGGGGTCACTAGTGGGCAGATTTCCGGCACAGTTGCAGGAAGTGCATGTTAAAAGCGTTTGACAGCTGCTTTTAACTGGTTAATAGCCATGGGTGGATCGCGATTCCACCCGCGCCTATTCTGGGCACATGTCAGCTGTTCTAAACAGCTGACATGTGTCGGGAAAGATGTGGGCTCACCGCCAGAGCCCACATCAAAGGGAGGGTGTCCGACATCAGTGTACTATTACGCCCGATATCAGAAAAGGGTTAAGGCATACATTACACATCTTAACATTATCTTTCCACTTACTTGTTCAAGGATGGTGACTAACTTAATCTAACTGAAAGAACCCCTCCAAATGTTGCACCAACATTTGAAATCCAGAATAAATGTCTTGACCTCTTAAAGAAGACTTCCTTCTTCTTCTTTAAGTAAGTCTGTGTATTTGTGCATGTAGATCTTTCAGCTTCTCTGATTAAAAGATAAAATTTTGTAGACTTTGTTAAAACAAATATCAAATGATCTAGTCAAAGATAATCTATTGAAAAATATCATTTCAAATATTTCAGAGCAGCACCAATGGTTCCAGTAATATGCTAAGCAGAATGATCTTGCATTTTGGGAGCACAGCATTTTAGGAGATAAAACATGTAGCACCTCTGAAAATATAGCAATATTCTCTCAAAATTACTCTCGTCTCTGCTAATGATTGCAATAACTAGTGACTCACTTCTAGTAATAGTTAATCACTATTATTTAGCATTTTAAATAATTATCATGTTAGGCACACATTGATAATACACAAATATCTGTATCTGTTTGAATCTGTCTACTTACCGTATAATAACAAACATAACCAGAGCATTGCCCACCAAGCCAACGACAAAAACCATGGAGTAGACCGCTGTAATAATTACAGAAATTGTAGGCGAAATAGTGGTATGGTTGCTCTCATGCATCGGTGACACGGTATAATCACTAACATTCTCATAGTCACCCCATCCCACCAGCAAAGTGGAGTTAGGATAACAGATGGAAGTGCAGACTGGTATGCAACCTGGGGAGCACGTGGTACCCATTGAAGCTTTCTTTGGGTCAACCTCCTCTTCTCGAAAAATCTGTACTGGAGGTTCCATCTGTGCAAAGCAACTGAAGCTCTGGAAAACACTGTATAGATACAAAAAATGGTGAACAATGGTCATATTCAAGCAGATGAAAATAAAACACATAACTAAGTGATTATACTTATTAATGTATAATACTATAAATAATATAATTAATAACTAATATACATTTATAATTCTTGGTTTACTCTAATTTTTTAATTAATATTTCAAATAATAAACCAAGAATCAATAAAACAAAGCATTCCTATACGATAACATTTGATATAGCATATATCATATATCAGCTCAAATGTGAACAGTGCCGGAGAGCTCTCTTTGCTGCTATATGTTCTCCTGCACATGATGTTCTTCACATTGGTGAAATATCCTTTCATCATGTCTATAGATAATATCTTTTTTCTAAATCAAAAGTTTCATATTTTCATTTGTAAAGTCACAGATTGGTTCTAATTGTCCTTGATTGGTTCAGCATATCAACAATGTATCATGCATGGTATAACAAACACTAAGAGGAAGATCAAAGTAAACAAAATTACAAATTAGGACAATGGTTTTTATGCTAAACTGGCCCTCGCTATTGATCGATTAAACTGTGAAATGTATTATCTTAGCACGGTTATAACTTTACATTTCTAAATGTTCAGTTGTATTAGAAGCATTGCAACTTTACTATGTATTTTTGCCCACAGGTAATTTGCATTGTAATTGTACTCTAATTCAATGCAAATTGTGGTAAAATGCTGACTTCCTGCAACAGCGAAGTAGTTCCCAATTTTCTACATGGATCTCTTATATAAGTGAAAAGCTTGAAAAGGCTACACAGGTTCATCAAGTCTAACCAGAATCCTACAATGTTAGCCCAAAGGAATATAAAGACCACTGTGCTTCTATACATCTGTGATATGGCGTGCTATCCTGAGATTCACCCACAGGTATGGAGACGTGATGATTTGGCTGTCCTGGATGCCTCCAGAAGTAGTATTGTAAGTCAGCTGTCCTGGATCCATGCTTGATCTTCCACAGACCGAGTAGACACCCTGCCAGCTGGTCACGTCTGTTCTCACAGTGGTCTGCAAAAATCTGCCGCCCTGTGCCCGTGCCCAAGGGACATCACTAAAGCCACAGGCTTTCCTTCGCAAAGGAGAAAAAGTCTGCCTGTTCATTGAAAACGTTTATGAGACTCTCTTTTGTGGAGAGCACTTAGTCATGGCTGGTTTATGGTAAAATTATGTTCTTTCCAGATTATGGCCCCCACAGTTCTCACTGGAACCTTCAGTTGTTTAGAAATTCTTCAGTAACCAATGTCATCAGTATGTTTTGCAACAATAAGGTCTTGAGACAGCTCACTGGTTTTATCCATCATTTGGCCATTCATAGGCCATCAGTTGAACCAGCTGATATTATTTTTCACTTAGTGGTAGGATTGCTTTCTAATTACTAATAGTTTCTCATAATTGTACATAACTTAATTTATGGGCATCTGTGGTTTGATTTATTTTGCCTGTGAGAATTGGATGGGTTGTTATCAACATCTGGTGAAAATTTCATGTCCTAGGATCTTTAGAAATATATTTACTTAGAAAATTAGTATCGTGTTCAATACATATTTCACCCCTGTATTTACAAAATACAGGTGCTTCTCCCGAAATTAGAATATCATCAAATGTAAATTTATTTCAGTTCTTCAATACAAAAAGTCAAACTCATATAATGCATAGAGTCGTTACAGAGTGATCTCTTTCAAGTGTTTATTTCTGTTTATGTTGATGATTATGGCTTACAGCCAATGAAAACCCAAAAGTCATATTCTCAGTAAATTAGAATACTTTATAACACCAGCATGAAAAATGATTTTAAAATCCTAAATGTTGGCCTACTGAAATGTATGTTCAGTAAATGCACTCAATACTTGGTTGGGGCTCCTTTTGCATCAATTACTGCATCAATGCGGTGTGGCATGGAGGTGATCAGCCTGTGGCACTGCTGAGGTGTTATGGAAGCCCAGGTTGCTTTGATATTAGCCTTCAGCTCGTCTGCATTGTTGGGTCTGGTGTCTCTCATATTCCTCTTGACAATACCCCATACATTCTCTATGGGGTAAAGGTCAGGCGAGTTTGCTGGCCAATCAAGCACAGTGATACTGTTGTTTTTAAACCTGGTATTGGTTCTTTTGGCAGTGTGGACAGGTGACAAGTTCTGCTGCAGAATGAAATTTCAATCTCCTTGTTGGCAGAGGAAAGCGTGAAGTGCTCTAAAGTTGCCTGGTAGATGGCTGCGCTGACTTTGGTCTTGATAAAACACAGTGGATCTACAGCAGCAGATGACATGGCTCCCCTAACCATCACTGATTATGGAAACTTCACAGTAGACCTCAAGCAGCTTGGATTGTGTGCCTCTCCTCTCTTCCTCCAGACTCTGGGACCTTGATTTCCAAATGAAAAGCAAAATTTAATTTAATCTTAAAACAACACCTTGGACCACTGAGCAACTGTCCAGTTCTTTTTCTCCTTGGCCCAGGTTAGACGCTTTTGGTCATGAGTGGCTTGATACAAGGACTGCAACACTTGCAGCCCATGTCCTGGATACATCTCTGTGTGGTGGCTCTTGAAGCAATGACTCCAGCAGCAGTCCTCTCCTTGTGAATCTCCCCCAAATTTTTGAATGGCCTTTTCTTAACAATCCTTCCAAGGCTGTGGTTATCCCAGTTGCTTGTGCTCCTTTTTCTACCACACTTTTTCCTTCCACTCAACTTTCCATTAATATGTTTGGATACAGCACTCTGTGAACAGTGAGCTTCTTTAGCAATGCACTTGTGTGGCTTTCCCTCCTTGTGGAGTGTGTCAATGACTGCCTTCTGGACATCTGTCAGGTCAACAGTCTTCCCCATGATTGTGAAGCCTACTGAAACAGACTAAGGGACCTTTATAAACATTTAGAAAGCCTTTGCAGGTGTTTTTTTATTCTAATTTACTGAGATAATGACGTTTGGATTTTCATTGGCTGTAAGCCGTAATCATCAACATTAACAGAAATAAACACTTGAAATGGATCACTCTGTTTGTAATGATTCTATATAATATACAAGTTTCACTTTTTGCATTAAAGAACTGAAATAAATTAACTTTTTGATGATACAATAATTTTGTGAGAAGCACCTGTACATTGGGTATGACTGAGATCACTTCATACAGTGACTGGAGCTATTCATTTTGATGCTGTTGTCTATCAATTTCCAATCAATGTAGGCATTTATTTGAAAGTCCGTCTCTCTCGCCCAAAACGAGAATGCAGTATTATGATATGTTACCTTATTATTATGGTAGCAGCAAGTAATATTGAAAGAATTGTATTATATAATTAGATTGCAGATTCAAACCCGAAGGGCTAAGAAACTAAGTGCCAGGTAACTAAAAATAATTACAAAATTGGCTGAAATAAATAAATAAATAAATAAATAAATAAAATAACATAAAACTTCAAATTGCCCATTGTCTCCAAATATGAAAATATAAAAGTTAGAAAAAAATGGGAAAAAACCCACTTATAATGTATCCTATGTAAAAGTCTGATCTATCAAAATATAAAATTAAATAACCTCCTTGGTAGACACAATAAGGAGAACATATTGACATGCCAAAATTGGAGTTTTTCAGTCCAGTTTCAATCTCCCCAAAAATGGAATAAATGCCAAATATGACTTTACATGTAACCCAAAATGGAATTAAAAAACCCTACAACTTTCCACACAAAATAATGCCCTCATACAGTTCTACCGATAGAAAAAAGATATGGTTCTCAGAAATTGGTGTCAAAACAATTCTTATTACCACATTCAGAATTTTTTAAAATCACTAGAATTAAAATAACTGAACAAGTTTGCTAATGATATCATAAAACTGACTGATCGAACCAAGGCCAGCTCCAGGTTTTCGTGAGCCCCAGTTGAAAGAGTCTCAGTGGGCCCTTTTTACATATATCACAATTCATGATGCACAGATATGGCAGAGATACAGTATATACTGTAGGTATAGTACAATGCCAAAGATTTCACTTCTTACATTACATGAATGATATCTATTGTAAATTCTACAATAGCTCAGAAAACAGACAGTATAGTCCTTCATACAGTATTATGGGCACCACATAGTGCTCCATAAAGAATAATGAGCCCCCTATATAGCTCCATACAGTATTATGGGCACCACATAGTGCTCCATAAAGAATAATGAGAACCATATATAGCTCCATACAGAATTATGGACCCCATAAAATGCTCCATACAGTATAAAGAGCAACATATAACGCCCCATGCAGTATAATGAGCCCATATAATATTCTATACAGTATAATGAGCCACATATATTGCCCCATACAGTATAAAATAGGCCCCATATATTGCTCCATACAGTATAGTGAGCAGCATATATTGCTCCATACATAATGGGTCCCATATAATGTTCCATGCAGTATAATGGGCTCCATATAATGCTCCAGTATATGATGAGCCCCATATATTGCTCCATATACAATGGGCCCCATATAATGCTCCATACAGTATAAGATGGGCCCCATAGAGTATAATGAACTCCCTATATTGCTCCATACAGTGTAGTGAGCGGCATATATTGCTCCATACATAATGGGTCCCATATAATGTTCCATGCAGTATATAATGGGCTCCATATAATGCTCCAGTATATGATGAGCCCCATATATTGCTCCATATATAATGGGCCCCATATAATGCTCCATACAGTATAAGATGGGCCCCATAGAGTATAATGAACTCCATATATTGCTCCATACAGAATAATGAGTCCCATATAATGCTCTATACACTATACGATGGGTCCCGTATACTGCTCTATACAGAATAGTTCCCCATATCATGCTCCATACAAAATACCCCCATATAATGCTCCATATATGATGGGACCCATATAATGCTCCATATATAATAGGTCCCATATGATGCTTCATATATAATGGGCTCCATATGATGCTCCAAATATAATGGGCTCCATATGATGTCCCATTATAATGGGCCCCATATATGATGCTCCAATATATGATGGGACAAAAATAGCGAGAAGGATGGGGGAAAGATATAATATATTACCCCGCCACCAGAAATCCGCAGCATATTCAGAGAAAATGGCAAAACATACCGAATTAATACTTAATTTTTACTTAATTAATCATAAAAAAGGTTTCAAACCTAATATATAAAATATCTGTGCAAACAGTGATATCAAAAATCACCAACAAATATTTACCTATATCATAAAAGCAGAGCCCATCTCCCTGTTTGGGAAGAAAAATTATTATGACAGTGGTCATATAATATGAGGGGCTAGCATGTCCATATTCTTAAAATAGCATACAAATAAATTGCTGGCTCTGTGCCAGATATATAATACAGATTGCAGAGGTAACAGAAAGGAACAATCTCACTGGATGTTGTACTCTCTGTGCTTCTCCTCTCCTCCTTGTAAGGGCAGGAGTCTCAGGAAGCCAGGGTCAGCCTAATAACAGGGACTGACAGGGATAATACCTGGACCCCCTGCTCTGTAAGTGGCAGAGGAAGGAGAAGAGGAGCAGCACGGAGAGTATAACATTCGGTGAGATTGTTCCTTTTTGTTACCTCTGCAAACTGTATGTTCTCCCTGTGTTTGCATGGGTTGCCTCCGGGTACTCCGGTTTCCTCTCACATTCCAAAGACATATTGATAGGGAATTTAGATTGTGAGCCCCATCAGGGACAGTGATGCTAATGTGTGCAAACTGTAAAGAACTGCGGAATATGTTAGCGATATATAAAAATAAAGATTATTATTATTATTATTATTATTATTATTATTATTAAATACAACAGAAAATAACCTCAGCCATGTGTGCTAGACTGCCAACAGCCAAGACTCACCTGTCATCACTAAAAGGTTGACTGTTCATGTTGTCCTCCTCCTCAACCTCCTCCTCGTCCTCATCCTCCCTCTCTTCCTCATTTTCAGGCCATGCCCGCTGAACAGATGAGATGAATGTGATATGGGTAGTACTGTCTGTAGCGCAGGCAACCAGCTCCTATTCCTCTCCACCTTCTCATTATCATCCAATCCATGTTAAGAAGTTGATATTAGTCTGGGCTGTGTAGCATCACCCAGTATAGTTTCTTGCTCCATTTGTAGGCTCAGGGGTGAAAGCCTAATATCAGTCTGTTAGACCTTTCAACAACTCCGCGGCTCCCAGCCTGTGACTGATGTTGATATTTTTGAGATGGAGGGGGAGAATCAGAGGTAGGAGGTGCTGGAAGTGCTGTAAAAGGTGAGGGAAACCCTGATTGAACCAGGGTTCGCAATACTTGGTGTTGGTAGCACGTGTTCCATCTAAGGATTTGACTGGGTCCCAGTTTCCACAATGTTCACTCAGTGTGCCACCAGGGAAATGTAGCATCCCTAGCCACAAGTCCAGGTGTCTGTGGTTAAGTGGCCCTTCCCAGTAATAGCGTTGGTCAGGGCAAAGGCTGATGTTATGGGACATGTTCTTGTGTAAGGCAGGGACAGTACATCAGGAGAAATAGTGGCGGCTGGGGACCGAATACAGAGGGACAGCAGCCGCCATGAGATTGTGGAAAGGTTCCATCTCCAAAAGCCTAAACAGCAACATTTCCAGGGCAAGCAGTATGGAAATGTAGCCTTTAGTCTTATGGACTGTGGGCGGGTGGCTGCATGTTTATGCTTGCATTCCAAATATTGTTGATATTGGTTCCAAATGTGCAAAGACAGGTGCAGAGTGGAAGGCATCTTCACTTGCATCATGGACAGGGGATTGGCAGCATGTACAACAGGGGAAGAGGCACTCATTTCATATGCAGACAATGTTTCTGAACCTTAGCATACGGCCCAACTAGTCGGGTGCTTTGCTCATGTGACTGAGCATGTGATGGTGGTCAGGGTTCTAGTTGAGCTGCTCCTGCTGATGCTGGAATGGCAGATGTTGTAAATGGCCTTTTTTGGGTTAACAGGACTCTTTTAAAAAAGTACCAGACTTGGTAACCCCTAAACCTTGGCCTTGCAAGTTTACTCATGTTGGTGTTCTGGGGAACTCTTGCCCACCTTGTGTCTCTGGCTACCCCACTGCCTCTTCCTGACTGTTGTGGTGCTGCGGATCCCTCCTCCTGTGCGCTGCTATTCTTGCTCTGCATGTCACCTTCCCAGGTTGGGTCAGTGACTTCATCGTACAACATCTCGTCTTCCACTTCCGCACCCTGGTCCTCCTCCTGACTTTCTAACTTAACATCACTTGCTGGCAATTGTGTCTCATCATCATCCACCTCTTAAGACAGTAATTGCATTTTCCCACCTTGGCCTTTTTTTGACTATGGCTGCTCAAATATTTGGGCACCGCTGCATGTGAGCTCCTCATGTCCCACTTGAAACAGGCAGGGTAAGAAGCCAGAATCTAAAAATGGAAATGTGAGCAGCTCTTCGAAGTGTCCAAGTGTGGGATCACTTGTCTCCGAGCATCTGACATGGTGGGAGGAGGATCAGGGTGAGGATTATGTGTTCAAGAATCATGGCTACAGGGACAGAACTATATGGAAGACAGGGTTGTGCTGGCAAAGTGACTGGAAGCATTATCTGCTATCCATCCAACAACCTTATCACACTTGTGTGGCTTCAAGAGTGGTGTTCCATGATCCCCTACTAAGTGAGACAGGAAGCTAGATCAACATTATGTGTGTGTTTCACCTTGTCTACGGCGTCTCTGCACTCACCATCAGCATCATATACTTCCCCATCCCTTACCATGCACGTTGCCCATTTTAAATTACGTATGATACATCCCTGTTGAGAAAACTTTGAAGGATTAGTGTCGCATGAAAATTTACCCACATCAGATGGACTTCCTACACTGCAGTATCAATATAACAATGCTATTTTTACCCAACAAGTCTGGCTTTTTTGTTTTGATGCACAACTGTATAAATGCCAAACAATATTTTACTGGTGAAACAAATTTGCAGTATTACTATCGCAAGAAAATTTGCCCACCTCAGATAAACTTCTTACACTGCAGTATCAATATAGCGATGCTATTTGTAAGTGATCCAAGTCTGGCTTTTTGCTTTGATGCACAACTGGAGCAGTATAAATGCCATAATACTATTTCACTGCTGAAAAAACTTTTCAGTATTACTATCGCAGGTAAATTGACCCACCTCAGATGAACTTCCTAATTTGCAGTATCAATATAGTGATGCTATTTATAACCAAGCAATTCTGGCTTTTTTGTTTTGATGCACAACTGGAGCAGTATAAATGCCATATGATATTTCACTGCAGAAAAAACTTTGCGGTATTACTATTGCAGGAAAATTTGTCCACCTCAGCTGAACTTGTTACATTGTAGGAGCAATATAGCGCTGCTATTGATAACCAGAAAAGTCTGGCTGCTTTTGATGCACAGCTGCAGCAGTAAAAATGGCGTATAATATTTCCCTACTCAGAACAATTTGCAGGATTAAGAGCAAAAAAATATTATCCCTGAGAAAAGCTAAGGCTATGTGCACACGTTGCGGATTAGGTTTAGAAATTTCTGGTGCGGATTCTGCCTCTCCTGGCAGAAAACGTACCTGATGTTTTGTCGTGTTTTTTTGTGCAGTTCCGCAGTGTTTTTTTGTGCGTTTTTGCTGCGATTTTCTTGCGGATTTGCTGCGTTTCTTACCCCTGCGGTTTTCTATAATGGAATGGGTACAAAAACGCTGCAGATTCACAAAAAAGAAGTGACATGCTACTTATTTTAAACCGCAGCGTTTCCGCAGCGGATTTTCCACAAAGTGTGCACAGCATTTTTTTTTCTCATTGATTTACATTGTACTGTAAATCAATTGCGGATCTGCAGCGTTTCTGCACTGCAAAAAACGCTGCGGTTCCGCAGCAAAATCCGCAGCGTGTGCACATACCCTTATGGTATGAGTTACAGCAGAAAGGAAGGAAGTGCAATTACCCCTATCCTGTCCTACACTATCCCTTCAGCACAATCTCTCCCTGAGTGCTGCTAACAGCAGTATTTATATTGACTATAATTAGCCCTAATAAGGGCCATTGTTGCAGTTGAAAGAAATATAACTTGTAGTTAAATGCCTGCCTATACACAGCTAAAATTCCCTCCCTAATTCACAAGCACCTCTCCCTGATCTGCTTGTTTCCTCACAAAGTGTGCATGTCAGAAATTACTGATTCTTTGTATATCTGTTTTATTAGTCAAATTTGATGTTTGAGCTGTATATATTACTTCAATATTGGGTCTTGCTGCCACTGTTGTGTACCTAGAATTTACGGATCGATCTTTTTCTGGAATAGAGAAACTGTAGTATAGTGGTGCCTAATAGGCTGTAAGTTATACACTGTGCATTACATGTATCTCTGTGACTGACAACCTACACAAGCCTTTGCAGGTGCATTTTTAAGAAGTGGCAGCCACCCCCTCCAGAGATGGTAGGTAGGTGAGTGGTTCTTTCATCAGTATATTGCAGCTGTGCTGCCTACACCTTTGTCACGGGACTGCTGCATCCTGGAGTGCATTAGTATTGTGATCAGATGTTGGTAAATATGTCTGCTTTTTTTCTGTAATCTTTTTTTTTATTTGATGTCATTTTGCTGTGTTTTGAATAGGAGAACTATGGTTCAAAACACAAGTTCATTGTAGTGTAGTAAAAAATGTATGCTAAAAGTAAAAATGGCAATGGCAATAGACAAAATATTCTAAAAGTAAACAACTTCATACTACTGCATCTGACAATAAGATGTGTGTGACACTTTTAGCAATAAAGAAGCATTTTTGGGTGGCAACTTGTCAAAAAACAAGTCTTCTTATAACCCCTTCATGACATATGATGTACAGTTGCGCCATATGTCGTGTCCTTGCCTTTGATGCGTGTTGGCAAGCTGATCCCGCATATTTCCCAGCAGATGATGGCTGATTTAAACAGCCATCAAGTTGCACTAACAGCCGGAGGTGGAGCGGAGCTCCGCCTGTAGCTGTTTAACATGTTAAATGCTGGTGTCAATGTCATCACCGATGAGTTACCATGACAGCCGGGGATCTGCTGAAGAACACTCTGTCTGTCAATATGATAGTTATGTGAAGGCCAGCATTAAGCTGGTGTTCATAGGAGATTGTGATTTTAGCTATGCTGAAGTACTACTATGTATAGCACAAGCGATCAGGTGATCGCAGCTCCACGTCCCCTAAGAGGACTAGCAAATGCAGTAAAAAGTGAGGAAAAAAGGTTTTTTAACCCTTTCACGACAGGCGACATACTAATATGATGTATGTTGTGTTTCCCTCTTTGATGTGGGCTTTACATCTTTCCCGGGACATGTCAGCTGTGTTTAACAGCTGACATGTGCCCGCTAGGGTTGAGCGACTTTTACTTTTTTAGGATAGAGTCGGGTTTCGCGAAACCCGACTTTGTCAAAAGTCGAGTCAAGTGAAATCGGCCGATTATCGCGCAAAGTCGGGGATCGACCGAAACACGAAACCCAATGTAAGTCAATGGGGAAGCAAAGTTGGCAGTGAGTGGAGGACAGGAAAACACCTACAGTGCCCATTTTAATATCAAAAACATCAATTCGTGTCACTTAAGCTTGTGAATCTTAATTTACCTTATAATAATAGTTAGGCATTGAAAATTGGGGGTCATTTGGCTAAAGTTGTGGGGGGGGTAGGGCTGGCTCAAGTTTTTCGTGGGCCCAGGAAACGCGGACTATGTCATGGCGGTGGAGCAGGGAGAGGTCAGTATTTCAACTTTGCAAGTGCTGTGATCCTGAGCAAGCAGGGGGGCCCACCCCTTCGCATTGGCACTGCCACAGGGCCCCTCAAAGTACGGTGTTGTGTTTGACGGTGGGGGCGCCTCCCACCGGCAGAGACACTTTTGCGTACTATGAGGGGCCCTGTGACAGTGATGTCGCCAATGAGTATGCCCTCCCCACCTGATGAAGGAACCTGCACTTTCATCTGCGCCTTCCTCTTTGTCCCCGTGTAAGGTGGTATAGTATGCGGGAAGGGGAACCTGACTTTCAGCAGGGTCAGATTCTGGCTGTGTAGAGTGCAAGGGGAATGTAGTGGTCTGGGTCAATGTACCAGCAGACTCATGTAGCACTGGCTGGGCAATGGGCAGGATGAGGAGGAAGCACAGATATAGGCCCAAATAATAAAGTGGGCTAAATGCAGTTCAAAATTGGTAACAGGACTAACCAGGCGGCATTGCTTTGTTCAGTGGAGGACAACTGTAATGAGAGGCAGACACAGTTAGTAGGCCCAAATAATAAAGTGGGCCAAATAAAGTTCAAAATTGGTAACAGGAGTAAACAGGCGGCACTGCTTTGTTCAGTGGAGGAGAACACCAAAGAGCGTCAGACATCGTTAGTAGGGCCCAACCAAACTAGTCGGCCAAATGCAGTTTAATATCTGATATAGGCTGAAAGCCTGAAAATTGAAGCTTAGCTTTGTTCAGTGGAGGAGAAAAGCAAGCAGCGGCAGACACCATTAGTAGGGCCCAACCAAACTAGTAGGCCAAATGCAGTTTCATATTAAAAATATAGGCCGAAAGCCTGAAGATTGAAGCTCAGCTTTTTTCCTTGGAGGACAACACCAAGGAGCGGCAGACACCGTTAGTAGGCTCCAACCAATCTAGTAGGCCAAATGCAGTTTAATATCTGATATAGGCCGAAAAAATGAAGATTGAAGCTCAGCTTTTTTCCTTGGAGGACAACACCAAGGAGCGGCAGACACTGTTAGTGGGGCCCAACCAAACTAGTAGGCCAAATGCAGTTTCATATTAAAAATATAAGCCGAAAGCCTAAAGATTGAAGCTCAGCTTTGTTCAGTGGAGGAGGACACCAAGGAGCGGCAGACACCGTTAGTAGGGCCCGACCAAACTAGTAGGCCAAATTCAGATTAAAATTTGTAAATATAGGCCGAAAGCCTGAAGATTGAAGCTCAACTTTGTTCAGTGGAGGACAACACCAAGGAGCGGCAGACACCGTTAGTAGGGCCCAACCAAACTAGTAGGCCAAATGCAGTTTAATATCTGATATAGGCCGAAAGCCTGAAGATTGAAGATCAGCTTTTTTCCTTGGAGGACAACACCAAGGAGCGGCAGACACCGTTAGTAGGGCCCAACCAAACTAGTAGGCCAAATGCAGTTTCATATTAAAAATATAAGCCAAAAGCCTGAAGATTGAAGCTCAGCTTTGTTCAGTGGAGAACACCAAGGAGTGGCAGACACCGTTAGTAGGGCCCAACCAAACTAGTAGGCCAAATGCAGTTTAAAATTTGTAAATATAGGCCAAAAGCCTGAAGATTGAAGCTCAGCTTTGTTCAGTGGAGGACAACACCAAGGAGCGGCAGACACCGTTAGTAGGGCCCAACCAAACTAGTAGGCCAAATGCAGTTTCATATTAAAAATATAGGCCGAAAGCCTGAAGATTGAAGCTCAGCTTTGTTCAGTGGAGGAGAACACCAAGGAGCGGCAGACACCGTTAGTAGGCCCAACCAAACTAGTAGCCTAAATGCAGTTTCATAGTAAAAATAAAGGCTGAAAGCCTGAAGATTGAAGCTCAGGAAAAAAAACAGGAGAACACCAAGGAGCGGCAGACACCGTAAGTTGGCCCAACCAAACTAGTAGCCTAAATGCAGTCTAATATTCTAAATACAGGCCGAAAGCCTGAAGACAGAAGCTCAGGACAAAAAAACAGGAGAACACCAAGGAGCGGCAAACTCCGTTAGTAGGCCCAACCAAACTAGTAGCCCCAATGCAGTTTTCAAATTCCTATAGGCTGAAAACCTGACAATTGAAGCTCAGCTTTTTTCAGAGGAGGACAGCTGTATTGAGTGGCGCAGACAGACACAGGTAGTAGGCCTTAACCAAAAAAGTTGGCTCAATGCAGTTTAAAAAAGGTTACAGGGGTACACAGGCAGCATTGGTGTGGTCAGCAGAGGACAATTGGAAGGAGTGGCGCAGACTTACTAGGCCTAAAATAAAAAAGTAGGCTCTATGCAGTTTTAAATAGGTTACAGGGGTACACAGGCAGCATTGGCTTGGTCAGCGGAGGACGATTGCAAGGAGGGGCCGCAGACAGACTTACTAGGCCTAAAATAAAAAAGTTGGCTCTATGCAGTTTAAAATTGGTTACAGGGGTACACATGCAGCATTGGTGTGGTCAGCGGAGGACAATTGGAAGGAGTGGCGCAGACTTACTAGGCCTAAAATAAAAAATTAGGCTCTATGCAGTTTTAAATAGGTTACAGGGGTACACAGGCAGCATTGGTTTGGTCAGCGGAGGACGATTGCAAGGAGGGACCGCAGACAGACTTGCTAGGCCTAAAATAAAAAATTTGGCTCTATGCAGTTTAAAATTGGTTACAGGGGTACACAGGCAGCATTGGTGTGGTCAGCGGAGGACAATTGGAAGGAGTGGCGCAGACTTACTATGCCTAAAATAAAAAAGTAGGCACTATGCAGTTTTAAATAGGTTACAGGGGTACACAGGCAGCATTGGTTTGGTCAGCGGAGGATGATTGCAAGGAGGGACCGCAGACAGACTTACTAGGCCTAAAATAAAAAGTAGGCTCTATGCAGTTTTAAATAGGTTACAGGGGTACACAGGCAGCATTGGTGTGGTCAGTGGAGGACGATTGCAAGGAGGGACCGCAGACAGACTTACTAGGCCTAAAATAAAAAAGTTGGCTCTATGCAGTTTAAAATTGGTTACAGGGGTACACAGGCAGCATTGGTGTGGTCAGCGGAGGACAATTGGAAGGAGTGGCACAGACTTACTAGGCCTAAAATAAAAAAGTAGGCACTATGCAGTTTTAAATAGGTTACAGGGGTACACAGGCAGCATTGGTGTGGTCAGCGGAGGACGATTGCAAGGAGGGACCGCAGACAGACTTACTAGGCCTAAAATAAAAAATTAGGCTCTATGCAGTTTAAAATAGGTTACAGGGGTACACAGGCAGCATTAGTTTGGTCAGCGGAGGACGATTGCAAGGAAGGACCGCAGACAGACTTACTAGGCCTAAAATAAAAAAGTTGGCTCTATGCAGTTTAAAATAGGTTACAGGGGTACACAGGCAGCATTGGTGTGGTCAGCGGAGGACAATTGGAAGGAGTGGCACAGACTTACTAGGCCTAAAATAAAAAAGTAGGCTCTATGCAGTTTTAAATAGGTTACTGGGGTACACAGGCAGCATTGGTGTGGTCAGCGGAGGACAATTGGAAGGAGTGGCACAGACTTACTAGGCCTAAAATAAAAAAGTTGTCTCTATGCAGTTTAAAATAGGTTACAGGGGTACACAGGCAGCATTGGTTTGGTCAGCGGAGGACGATTGCAAGGAGGGACCGCAGACAGACTTACTAGGCCTAAAATAAAATAGTTGGCTCTATGCAGTTTAAAATAGGTAACAGAGGTACACAGGCAGCATTGGTTTGGTCAGCAGAGGACGATTGCAAGGAGGGACCGCAGACAGACTTACTAGGCCTAAAATAAAAAAGTTGGCTCTATGCAGTTTAAAATAGGTTACAGGGTTACACAGGCAGCATTGGTGTGTTTAGCGGAGGACGATTGCAATGAGGGGCAGACACAGTTAGTAGGGCTAAAAAAGTAATAGGCAAAATGCAGTTAAATATAGGTTACAGGAGTACGCAGGCGGCCTAGCTTTGTTCAGTGGAGGACAACTGTAAGGAGTGTTTGACACAGTTAGTAGGCCAAAATAATAAAGTGAGGTTAATGTCTGGCAAAAAAAAAATTCACAAATAAACAGGTGGCATACCTAGGTACAGGGGTGGGTTCCTCTGCTGACTTGCAGACAGTGGTGGTTGGCACAAAGTATTAACTGGTATAAATGTGGGACAGGGCCCCTGAATATTTTTACTAGCATCAATCATGTCAACAATTTGGTATTGGCAGTGCCATTGAAGGATTTAACGGCACAGACTAAACAGTGGTGGGGCAGTGAGAGGTAATTTTGCAAGTGGTAGAGCACTGTTTGAGCTGGGGGGAACACTCTCTCGTGGGCGGCGGTACTGGCCCAGGGCCCCTCATGTTACAGCGGTGTGTCTGACGTTGGGTGCGCACCACCACCGCCAGAGACACTTCATTGTTCTATGAGGGACCCTGTGCCAGTGCCGGCACCCACAAGAGGGCACACCCACCTGTTCAGCCAAACGGCATTCGCACGGGTGCTTGCGCCAAGTGGTGACCACGGCCCCGTGGGGGGAGTCAGCCCATTTAGGGAGGTGTAAAAATGGCCTATGGTGGATATACAGCAGCTGCAAATGGAGAATTTGGAGTAGTCAGTAAGACGAGTCCAAAAGCAAGACCTTTTTACAGGAAAGCTAGGTGTCAGCAGGAAAAGGTGGGGCAAAATAATTAGAAATCCATGATTGGTTCATTTTAATGAAGGTTAGATCATCAACATTTTGGGTAGCCAGATGAGTCCTTTTTTCGGTCAGTATTGAACCAGCAGCACTGAATACTCTTTCTGATAGCACACTAGCAGCTGGGCAAGCAAGATCCTGTAATGCATATTCTGCCAATTCAGGTCAGGTGTCTATTTTGGATGCCCAGTAATCAAATGGGAATGACGTGTGAGGGAGAACATCGATAAGGGAGGAAAATAGTTAGTAACCATACTGGACAAATGTTGTCTCCTGTCACTTTGAATTGATGCTGCAGTACCTGTCGTGTCTGCGGTCATTGCGAAATCACTCCACAACCTGGTCATAAAACCCCTCTGTCCAACGACACTTCTGATTTGTGCACCTCTAACACCTCTGCCATGTTGCCCCCTGCAGCTTGTGTGAGAACCATCACCGCCGCTGTGTGCTGGGAAGGCCTGAACCAAACGGTCTACAAGAGTTGCTTGTTTGGTAGCCAATATTTGCTCAAGGTTCTCATGTGGCATGATATTTTGCAATTTCCCTTTATAGCGTGGATCCAGGAGGCAGGCCAACCACTAATCGTCATCGGTCATCATTTTGATAATGCGGGGGTCCCTTTTTAGGATACGCAAGGCATAATCCGCCATGTGGGCCAATGTTCCAGGTGTCAATTCACTGCTTGTGCTGGGTTGAGGAGCACTTTCTGGCAAATCAACATCACTTGTCTCCCTCAAAAACCCTGTACCTGACCTTGCAATGCCACCAGTTTCTATTGCCCCCTGAGAAGCTTCCTCCTCCCATAAATATTCATCCCCATCATCCTCCTCATCCTCCTCCTCTTCGGCCGCAACCTCGTCCAGGAGACTTCCCTGAGCAGACAATGGCTGACTGTCATCAAGGCTTCCCTCGTCCTCGGCTGCAGACGCCTGCTCCTTTATGTGCGTCAAACTTTGCATCAGCAGACGCATTAGGGGGATGCTCATGCTTATGATGGCGTTGTCTGCACTAACCAGGCATGTGCATTCCTCAAAACACTGAAGGACTTGACACAGGTCTTGTAGCTTCGACCACTGCACACCTGACAACTCCATGTCTGCCATCCAACTGCCTGCCCGTGTATGTGTTTCCTCCCACAAATACATGACAGCACGCCTCTGTTCGCACAGCCTCTGAAGCATGTGCAGTGTGGAGTTCCACCTTGTTGCAACGCCGATTATTAGGCGGTGCTGGGGAAGCTGCAAAGATCGCTGATGGTTCTGCATACGGATGGAGTGTACGGGCGAATGGCGGATGTGCGAGCAAAGTCTTCGCACCTTCAGGAGCAGGGTGGGTAACCCCGGATAACTTTTCAGGAAGCACTGCACCACCAGGTTCAAGGTGTGAGCCAGGCAAGGAATTTGTTTCAGTTGTGAAAGGGCTATGGCAGCCATAAAATTCCTTCCGTTATCACTGACTACCTTGCCTGCCTCAAGATGTACACTGCCCAGCCATGACTGAGTTTCTTGCTGCAGGAACTCGGACAGAACTTCCGCGGTGTGTCTGTTGTCACCCAAACACTTCATTTCCAACACAGCCTGCTGACGCTTAACACTAGCTGTTCCATAATGGGACACCTCGTGTGCAACACTGGCAGCTGCGGATGGAGTGGTCGTGCGACTGTGGTCTGTGGACGAGCTGTCGCTTCTGCTGGAGGACGAGGAGGAGGAGGGGTGGCGAACGCCTACAGCCAACTGTTACCTAGACCGTGGGCTAGGCAGAACTGTCCCAATATGGCTGTCCCCTGTGGACCCTGCATCCACCAAATTAACCCAGTGTGCCGTGATGGACACGTAACGTCCCTGGTCATGCCTACTGGTCCATGCATCTGTTGTGAGGTGCACCTTTCTACTGACAGATTGCCTGAGTGCATGGACAATGCGGTCTTTGACATGCTGGTGGAGGGCTGGGATGGCTTTTCAGGCAAAGAAGTGTCGACTGGGTAGGTCATAGCGTGGTACTGCGTAGGCCATCAGGGCTTTGAAAGCTTCGCTTTCAACCAACCGGTAGGGCATCATCTCTAATGAGATTAGTCTAGCAATGTGGGCGTTCAAACCCTGTGTACGCAGATGAGAGGACGAGTACTTCCTTTTCCTAACAAGAGTCTCTTGTAGGGTGAGCTGGACTGGAGAGCTGCATATGGTGGAACTAGCGGGAGTGGTGGTGGACATGGCAGACTGAGAGAGGGTTAGTGATGGTATTCTTGCTGTTGGCCTACATACAGTGTTTCCTACCAAGAACCTGGTGATTCCCTGACTGCTTTGGCTGTTGTGATCCGCTTTTTGGGCTCCCCTAGTGGTGGCTGGTGGTACTGGAGACTTGTGTGTTCTTTTCTGCCTCAGCTCACCTGCTTCCATCAGTTTTGGGAGTTCCCTATTTAGCCTTGCTCTCCAGTCACTTCCTTGCCGGTCATCATTGTAACCTGAGTCTTTCAGTTGCATGTTCCTGCTACCAGTCTGCTGATCAGCTAAGTGGACTCTTGTCCTTTTTGTTTTGTATTTTTGTCCAGTTTACAGTTTGTCAGTTCCTGTTACTGGAAGCTCTTGTGGACTGAAATTGCCACTCCTGTGTCATGAGTTGACACAGGAGTCTTAAAGTAATTTCAGGATGGGTTTTTGAAAGGGTTTTTCAGCTGACCGTGAAGTCCTCTTTTGTATCCTTCCTCTATCTAGTAAGTGGACCTCGCTTTGCTAAATCTACCTTCATACTGTGTATGTCTTTTCCTCTGAACTCACCGTTAATATATGTGGGGGCTACTATCATCTTTGGGGAATTTCACTAGAGGTAAGCCAGGTCTATTCCTTCCTCTTCCAGGCGTAGTTAGTTCTCCGGCTGGCGCATGGCATCTAGGCAGCCGTAGGAATGCTTCCTGGCTACTGTTAGTTGTGTGGTAGATTTAGGTCACGGTCAGCTTGAGTTTCCATCACCCGAGGGCTAGTCTGTTATTTTGTGTTTCTGATGTTCCCATGCCATTGGGGAATCATGACAGTATGACCGGCCACTGTTAAAGCAATTGGCAGAAGAAAGGAGAGTAAAAGAAGTCTGTAGATTTTTTTTTTTTTTTTTTTTCCCTCACATGTTTGCTACTTAGTTGGCTCAGTTGTATTTCTGCTCTATTTACAGCCTTGCCTTTCTCTCCTTCTAATCCTTGAATGGCTCTGATCTCTCCGGTGTAAGGATGGACTCTCAGAGTTTGGCTGCAGGTTTAAATAATCTTGCTACGAAGGTTCAGAATTTACAAGATTATGTTATATGTACTCCTATTTCTGAACCTAAGATTCCTACACCAGAGGTATTTTCCGGAGATAGATCTCGGTTTCGGAATTTCAAATGTAATTGTAAATTATTCCTTTCTCTCAGACCTCACTCCTCTGGAGATCCTGTTCAGCAGGTTAAGATTGTGATTTCTTTGCTGCGAGGTGACCCTCAAAATTGGGCATTTTCATTGACACCAGGGGATCCTGCGTTGCTCAATGTAGATGCGTTTTTTCTGGCTTTAGGGTTGCTGTATGAGGAACCTAATTTGGAGATTCAAGCTGAAAAGGCTTTAATAGCCCTGTCTCAAGGGCAAGATGAAGCTGAGATATACTGCCAAAAATTTCGTAAATGGTCTGTGCTTACTCAGTGGAATGAGTGTGCCCTAGCGGCAATTTTCAGAGAAGGCCTTTCTGATGCCGTTAAGGATGTCATGGTGGGGTTTCCTACGCCCACAGGTCTGAATGAGTCCATCACAATGGCGATTCAGATTGATCGGCGTTTGCGGGAGCGCAAACCCGTGCACCATTTGGCAGTATCTTCTGAAGGGACGCCAGAGAAAATGCAATGTGACAGAATTCTGCCAAGAAGCGAGCGGCAGAATTATAGGCGCAAAAATGGCTTGTGCTTCTACTGTGGTGATTCCGCGCATGTTATATCAGCATGCTCTAAACGTACTAGGAAGGTTGACAAGTCTGTTTCTATTGGCACTTTACAGTCTAAATTTCTTCTGTCTGTAACTCTGATTTGTTCATTATCAATTATTACCGTGGATGCCTATGTGGACTCTGGCGCCGCTCTGAGTCTCATGGATTGGTCCTTCGCCAGGCGCTGTGGGTTTGATTTGGAGCCTCTGGAAGTTCCTATACCTCTGAAGGGTATTGATTCTACACCTCTGGCTTGTAATAGACCACAGTTCTGGACGCAAGTGACTATGCGTATGACTCCAGACCATCAGGAGATGATTCGCTTCCTCGTGTTGCATAATTTACATGATGTGTTAGTGCTTGGATTACCATGGTTGCAATCTCATAACCCAGTACTGGACTGGAAAACTATGTCTGTGTTAAGCTGGGGGTGTCGGGGGGCTCATGGGGACATACCTTTGGTTTCTATCTCGTCATCTATTCCCTCTGAGGTTCCGGCATTTTTGTCGCATTTTGGGGATATTTTTGAAGAGCCTAAAATTGGTTCTCTCCCTCCCCACAGAGAGTGTGATTGCGCCATAGATCTGATTCCAGGCAGTACATTTCCTAAGGGTCATTTGTTTAACCTATCTGTACCTGAGCATGCTGCCATGCGAGAGTATGTTAAGGAGTCCCTGGAAAAGGGACATATTCGTCCTTCTTCATCACCTTTAGGAGCTGGGTTTTTCTTTGTCTCTAAAAAGGATGGCTCGCTGAGGCCTTGTATTGATTATCGACTCCTGAATAAAATTACTGTCAAATATCAGTATCCGTTGCCGCTGCTTACTGATTTGTTTGCTCGCATAAGGGGGGCTAAGTGGTTCTCCAAGATTGATCTCCGTGGGGCGTATAATTTGGTGCGAATTAAGCAAGGGGATGAGTGGAAAACCGCATTTAATACGCCTGAGGGCCACTTTGAGTATTTAGTAATGCCTTTCGGCCTTTCTAATGCACCTTCAGTTTTTCAGTCCTTAATGCATGATATTTTCCGTGAATATCTGGATAAATTTATGATTGTGTATTTGGACGATATTTAGATTTTTTCTGAGGACTGGGAGTCTCATGTTCAGCAGGTCAGGAGGGTTTTTCAGGTCTTGCGGGAGAATTCTCTGTGTGTAAAGGGTTCTAAGTGTGTTTTTGGGGTTAAAAAGATTTCCTTTTTGGGGTACATTTTTTCCCCTTCTTCTGTTGAGATGGACCCTGTCAAGGTTCGGGCTATTTGTGACTGGACGCAGCCTACTTCTCTAAAGGGTCTTCAGAAGTTCTTGGGCTTTGCTAATTTTTATCGTCGATTTATAACTGGTTTTTCTGGTGTTGCTAAGCCTCTTACGGATTTGACTAAGAAGGGTGCTGATGTTGCCAATTGGTCCTCTGCCGCTGTGGAGGCCTTTCGGGAACTTAAGCGCCGCTTTTCGTCTGCCCCTGTGTTGCGCCAGCCTGATGTCTCTCTCCCCTTTCAGGTTGAGGTCGATGCTTCCGAGATCGGAGCGGGGGCGGTTTTGTCGCAGAAAAGTTCCGATTGCTCAGTGATGAGACCTTGTGCATTCTTTTCTCGAAAATTTTCTGCCGCCGAAAGAAATTATGATGTCGGTAATCGGGAGCTTTTGGCCATGAAGTGGGCATTTGAGGAGTGGCGTCATTGGCTTGAGGGTGCTAAACATCAGGTGGTGGTTTTGACTGATCACAAGAATCTGATTTATCTTGAGTCTGCCAGGCGCCTGAATCCTAGACAGGCGCGCTGGTCGTTGTTTTTCTCTCGGTTTAATTTTGTGGTCTCATATCTACCAGGTTCTAAGAATGTGAAGGCAGATGCCCTTTCTAGGAGTTTTGAGCCTGATTCCCCTGGTGATTCGGAACCTACAGGTATCCTTAAGGATGGGGTGATATTATCCGCTATTTCCCCAGATCTGCGACGTGCTTTGCAAGAGTTTCAGGCGGATAGACCTGATCGCTATCCACCTGGTAGACTGTTTGTTCCTGATGATTGGACCAGTAGAGTCATCTCGGAGGTTCATTCTTCTACGCTGGCGGGTCATCCTGGAATTTTTGGTACCAGGGATTTGGTGGCTAGATCCTTCTGGTGGCCATCTCTGTCTCGAGATGTGCGTGTTTTTGTGCAGTCTTGTGATGTGTGTGCTCGGGCCAAGCCTTGTTGTTCTAGGGCTAGCGGGTTGTTGTTGCCCTTGCCTATTCCGAAGAGGCCTTGGACGCACATCTCGATGGACTTTATTTCTGATCTTCCTGTCTCTCAGAGGATGTCTGTTATCTGGGTGGTGTGTGACCGTTTTTCTAAGATGGTTCATTTGGTGCCATTGCCGAAGTTGCCTTCCTCGTCTGAGTTGGTTCCTTTGTTTTTTCAAAATGTGGTTCGCTTGCATGGTATTCCTGAAAATATCGTTTCTGATAGGGGTACCCAGTTCGTTTCTAGATTTTGGCGGGCATTCTGTGCCAGGTTGGGCATTGATTTGTCTTTTTCGTCTGCCTTCCATCCTCAGACTAATGGCCAGACGGAGCGAACTAATCAGACTTTGGAGACGTATTTGAGGTGTTTTGTGTCTGCGGATCAGGATGATTGGGTTGCCTTTTTGCCGTTGGCGGAGTTTGCTCTTAATAATCGGGCTAGTTCGGCCACTTTGGTTTCCCCTTTCTTTTGCAATTCGGGGTTTCATCCTCGTTTTTCTTCTGGTCAGGCGGAGTCTTCGGATTGTCCTGGAGTGGATGCTGTGGTGGATCGGTTGTATCGGATTTGGGAACAAGTGGTGGACAATTTGAATTTGTCCCAGGAGAGGACTCAGCGGTTTGCTAACCGCCAGCGTCGGGTTGGTCCTCGCCTTCGTGTTGGGGACTTGGTGTGGTTGTCTTCCCGTTTTGTCCCTATGAGGGTTTCTTCTCCTAAATTTAAGCCTCGGTTCATCGGTCCCTATAGGATTTTGGAGATTATTAACCCTGTTTCCTTTCGTTTGGACCTCCCGGCATCTTTCGCTATCCATAATGTGTTCCATCGGTCGTTGTTGCGGAGATACGAGGTGCCGGTGGTTCCTTCTGCTGAGCCTCCTGCTCCTGTGCTGGTTGAGGGTGAATTGGAGTACGTTATAGAGAAGATCTTGGACTCCTGTATTTCCAGGTGGAGACTCCAGTATCTGGTTAAATGGAAGGGCTATGGTCAGGAAGATAATTCTTGGGTAACTGCCTCTGATGTTCATGCCTCGGATTTGGTTCGTGCCTTTCATAGGGCTCATCCAGGTCGCCCTGGCGGTTCTTGTGAGGGCTCGGTGCCCCCTCCTTAAGGGGGGGGTACTGTTGTGATCCGCTTTTTGGGCTCCCCTAGTGGTGGCTGGTGGTACTGGAGACTTGTGTGTTCTTTTCTGCCTCAGCTCACCTGCTTCCATCAGTTTTGGGAGTTCCCTATTTAGCCTTGCTCTCCAGTCACTTCCTTGCCGTTCATCATTGTAACCTGAGTCTTTCAGTTGCATGTTCCTGCTACCAGTCTGCTGATCAGCTAAGTGGACTCTTGTCCTTTTTGTTTTGTATTTTTGTCCAGTTTACAGTTTGTCAGTTCCTGTTACTGGAAGCTCTTGTGGACTGAAATTGCCACTCCTGTGTCATGAGTTGACACAGGAGTCTTAAAGTAATTTCAGGATGCGTTTTTGAAAGGGTTTTTCAGCTGACCGTGAAGTCCTCTTTTGTATCCTTCCTCTATCTAGTAAGTGGACCTCGCTTTGCTAAATCTACCTTCATACTGTGTATGTCTTTTCCTCTGAACTCACCGTTAATATATGTGGGGGCTACTATCATCTTTGGGGAATTTCACTAGAGGTAAGCCAGGTCTATTCCTTCCTCTTCCAGGCGTAGTTAGTTCTCCGGCTGGCGCATGGCATCTAGGCAGCCGTAGGAATGCTTCCTGGCTACTGTTAGTTGTGTGGTAGATTTAGGTCACGGTCAGCTTGAGTTTCCATCACCCGAGGGCTAGTCTGTTATTTTGTGTTTCTGATGTTCCCATGCCATTGGGGAATCATGACATTTGGCCTTGCGATGATACCTCCACATTTGCTGCAGGTGGTGTCGTAAACGGTGGGCTTACAGTGAGGGAAGGAATGTAGCGTTGCTGACTAGCTTCATTGTGAGCTCGTGCAACAACTTTATGGGACGTTTGGTAGTTAGTCCAGACTTGCAAGTGCATGGTGGTTAAATGTCTACGCATGCAAGTTGTATTTAAATTTTTGACATTCTGACCTCTGCTAAAGGTCCTTGAGCATTTCTTACAGATCATTTTGCACTGATCATTTGGATCTTGGTTAAAAAATTGCCAGACTGCACTCTGTCTACTATCGAATACCTTTTCAGGCATTGCACACTGTGCTACTTTAACCGGATGGCCACGCTGTCCTACAACTGTTTTTGGTTTTGACACACATTTTTGGCCAGATACGGGCTTGCCAGATGAAAGCTGTTGCGATGTTAATGTCTGCTGCGGCTCCTCCTCTGCTTCAGAGCTACTGCCAGCGGCATCCTGTTCCCCCAATGGCTGCCAATCGGGGTCAACAACTGGGTCATCTATCACCTCCTCTTCTATGTCCTGTGCACCTTCCTCTGTGTCACCATGTAAGCCGGTGTGATAGCGTTCGGGACGGGGCACCATAGTCTCATCAGGTTCAGATTGTGGCTCAGTACACTGCGAGGGCAATGTTGTCATCTGAGTCATTGGAACAGCATAATAATCTAGCTGTGGCTGTGCATCTTTGCACTCCATGTCCGATTCATCTTGTAATGGGCATGGTCTGTTAACAATTTCCCTTCCTAACCCAGGCATGGTATGTGTAAAGAGCTCCATGGAGTAACCTGTTGTGTCGCCTGACACATCCTTCACTGTTGTTCTGGGTGAAGGACATAAGGAAGTGACTTGTTTCTGACCGGGAGCATCCACTGACGACGCGCTGCTTTTAAATTTTGCACTTTCCGAAGAGGAGGCGAAAGAGCTAGAGGCAGAGTCAGCAAGGAAAGCCAAAACTTTTTCCTGCTGCTCCGGCTTTAAAAGCGGTTTTCCTACTCCCAGAAAAGGGAGCGTTCAAGGCCTTGTGTAGCCAGACGATGACGCTGGCTCAACAACTTGAGACTTAGGTGCTATTTTGCTTTTCCCACGACCACCGGATGCTCCACCACCACTACCATCATTACCAGCTGGCACTGACCGCCCACGGCCACGACCTCTTCCACCAGACTTCCTCATTCTTGGAAAAATGTAACCAAACTAACAACCGTTATATGGTACTGTAAAACCAGGTAGGTGTACGTAAACTTGTTGTGAATTTAAATCTCCCTTTATAGGTGTGGGAGACTGTTTGAAAAATCTGGCCCACTGTATTACACTACACAGTTTCAGTGTCAGAAAGTGGCTGACAGATATGCCACAAACAGGACTGACGCAGATGCCCTTAGTGGCAATAGAAATTTCCCTTCATAGGTGTGCGAGACTGCTGGGAAAATCAGGCCTACTGTATTACACTACACAGTTTCAGTGTCAGAAAGTGGCTGACAGATATGCCACAAACAGGACTGACGCAGATGCACTTAGTGGCAATAGAAATTTCCCTTTATAGGTGTGGGTGGGAGACTGCTGGGAAAATCAGGCCCACTGTATTACACTGCACAGTTTCAGTGTCAGAAAGTGGCTGACAGATATGCCACAAACAGGACTGATGCAGATGCACTTAGTGGCAATATAAATTTCCCTTTATAGGTGTGGGAGACTGCTGGGAAAATCAGGCCCACTGTATAAGGCCGGTTTCACACGTCAGTGATTCCGGTACGTGAGGTGACAGTTTCCTCACGTACCGGAGACACTGACACACGTAGACCCATAAAAATCAATGCATCTGTGCAGATGTCATTGATTTTTTGCGGACCGTGTCTCCGTGTGCCAAACACGGAGACATGTCAGTGTTCGTGGGAGCGCACGTTTTACACGGACCCAATAGAGTCAATGGGTCCGCGTAAAACACGGACCTCACACGGACATTCTCCGTCTGGGGTCCGTGTGCGTGCAGGAGACAGCGCTACAGTAAGCGCTGTCCCCCCCACATGGTGCTGAAGCCGGTATTCATATCTTCCCTGTAGCAGCGTTTGCTATAGAGAAAATATGAAGAATAGTGTTAAAAATAAAGATCCATGTGTCCGCCGCCCCCCCCACCCCCTGTGCGCCCCCCCCCCCCGCTGGTCAGAAAATACTTACCCGCTCCCTCGCTCCTTCCTGGTCTGGCCGCGCCTCCTACTGTATGCGGTCACGTGGGGCCGATCATTTACAATCATGAATAGTCGGCTCCGCCCCTATGGGAGGTGGAGCCACATATTCATTACTGTAAATGATCGGCCCCACGTGACCGCATGCAGGAGAAGCCGCGGCCAGACCAGGAAGCAGCGAGGGAGCGGGTAAGTATTTTCTGACCAGCGGGGGGGCGCACAGGGGGTGGGGGGGCGGCGGACACATAGATCTTTATTTTAAACACTATTCTTCATATTTTCTCTACAGCAAACGTTGCTGCAGGGAAGATATGAATCGCAGCTTCAGCACCATGCAGAGTGGGTACCACATGCTCCGTGTGGTACCCACTCGCCATACGGGCGGCACACGTGTGCCGCACGTATGGCCTCCGTGAGTTCCCAGGCACACGGACACGGATAACTCCGGTACCGATTTATTCCGGTACCGGAATTATCTGGACGTGTGGGACAGCCCTCACACTACACAGTTTCAGTGTCAGAAAGTGGCTGACAGATATGCCACAAACAGGACTGACGCAGATGCACTTAGTGGCAATAGAAATTTCCCTTTATAGGTGTGGGAGACTGCTGGGAAAATCAGGCCCACTGTATTACACTACACAGTTTCAGTGTCAGAAAGTGGCTGACAGATATGCCACAAACAGGATTGACGCAGATGCCCTTAGTGGCCATAGAAATTTCCCTTTATAGGTGTGGGTGGGAGACTGCTGGGAAAATCAGGCCCACTGTATTACACTACACAGTTTCAGTGTCAGAAAGTGGCTGACAAATATGCCACAAACAGGACTGACGCAGATGCACTTAGTGGCAATAGAAATTTCCCTTTATAGGTGTGGGAGACTGCTGGGAAAATCAGGCCCACTGTATTACACTACACAGTTTCAGTGTCAGAAAGTGGCTGACAGATATGCCACAAACAGGACTGACGCAGATGCCCTTAGTGGCAATATAAATTTCCCTTTATAGGTGTCAGTGGGAGACTGCTGGGAAAATCAGGCCCACTGTATTACACTACACAGTTTCAGTGTCAGAAAGTGGCTGACAGATATGCCACAAACAGGACTGACGCAGATGCACTTAGTGGCAATAGAAATTTCCCTTTATAGGTGTGAGAGACTGCTGGGAAAATCAGGCCCACTGTATTACACTACACAGTTTCAGTGTCAGAAAGTGGCTGACAGGTATGCCACAAACAGGACTGACGCAGATGCACTTAGTGGCAATAGAAATTTCCCTGTATAGGTGTGGGTGGGAGACTGCTGGGAAAATCAGGCCCACTGTATTACACTACACAGTTTCAGTGTCAGAAAGTGGCTGACAGATATGCCACAAACAGGACTAATGCAGATGCACTTAGTGGCAATAGAAATTTCCCTTTATAGGTGTGGGTGGGAGACTGCTGGGAAAATCAGGCCCACTGTATTACACTACACAGTTTCAATGTCAGAAAGTGGCTGACAGATATGCCACAAACAGGACTGACGCAGATGCCCTTGGTGGCAATAGAAATTTCCCTTTATAGGTGTGGGTGGGAGACTGCTGGGAAAATCAGGCCCACTGTATTACACTACACAGTTTCAGTGTCAGAAAGTGGCTGACAGATATGCCACAAGCAGGACTGACGCAGATGCACTTAGTGGCAATAGAAATTTCCCTTTATAGGTGTGGGAGACTGCTGGGAAAATCAGGCCCACTGTATTACACTACACAGTTTCAGTGTCAGAAAGTGGCTGACAGATATGCCACAAACAGGACTGATGCAGATGCACTTAGTGGCAATAGAAATTTCCCTTTATAAGTGTGAGTGGGAGACTGCTGGGAAAATCAGGCCCACTGTATTACACTACACAGTTTCAGTGTCAGAAAGTGGCTGACAGATATGCCACAAACAGGACTGATGCAGATGCACTTAGTGGCAATAGAAATTTCCCTTTATAAGTGTGGGTGGGAGACTGCTGGGAAAATCAGGCCCACTGTATTAAACTACACAGTTTCAGTGTCAGAAAGTAGTTGACAGATATGCCACAAACAGGACTGACGCAGATGCACTTAGTGGCAATATAAATTTCCCTTTATAGGTGCGGGTGGGAGACTGCTGGGAAAATCAGGCCCACTGTATTACACTGCACAGTTTCAGTGTCAGAAAGTGGCTGACAGATATGCCACAAACAGGACTGACGCAGATGCACTTAGTGGCAATATAAATTTCCCTTTATAGGTGTGGGTGGGAGACTGCTGGGAAAATCAGGCCCACTGTATTACACTACACAGTTTCAGTGTCAGAAAGTGGCTGACAGATATGCCACAAACAGGACTGACGCAGATGCACTTAGTGGCAATATAAATTTCCCTTTATAGGTGTGGGTGGGAGACTGCTGGGAAAATCAGGCCCACTGTATTACACTACACAGTTTCAGTGTCAGAAAGTGGCTGACAGATATGCCACAAACAGGACTGACGCAAATGCCCTTAGTGGCAATATAAATTTCCCTTTATAGGTGTCGGTGGGAGACTGCTGGGAAAATCAGGCCCCCTGTATTACACTACACAGTTTCAGTGTCAGAAAGTGGCTGACAGATATGCCACAAACAGGACTGATGCAGATGCACTTAGTGGCAATAAAATTTCCCTTTATACTGTAGGTGTGGGTGGGAGACTGCTGGGAAAATCAGGCCCACTGTATTACTTTACACAGTTTCAGTGTCAGAAAGTGGCTGACAGGTATGCCACAAACAGGACTGAAGCAGATGCACTTAGTGGCAATATAAATTTCCCTTTATAGGTGTGGGAGACTGCTGGGAAAATCAGGCCCACTGTATTACACTACACATTTTCAGTGTCAGAAAGTGTCTGACAGATATGCCACAAACAGGACTGACGCAGATGCACTTAGTGGCAATAGAAATTTCCCTTTATAGGTGTGGGTGGGAGACTGCTGGGTAAATCAGGCCCACTGTATTACACTACACAGTTTCAGTGTCAGAAAGTGGCTGACAGATATGCCACAAACAGGACTGATGCAGATGCACTTAGTGGCAATAGAAATTTCCCTTTATAGGTGTGGGTGGGAGACTGCTGGGAAAATCAGGCCCACTGTATTACACTACACAGTTTCAGTGTCAGAAAGTGGCTGACAGATATGCCACAAACAGGACTGACGCAGATGCCCTTAGTGGCAATAGAAATTTCCCTTTATAGGTGTGGGTGGGAGACTGCTGGGAAAATCAGGCCCACTGTATTACACTACACAGTTTCAGTGTCAGAAAGTGGCTGACAGATATGCCACAAACAGGACTGACGCAGATGCACTTAGTGGCAATAGAAATTTCCCTTTATAGGTGTGGGAGACTGCTGGGAAAATCAGGCCCACTGTATTACACTACACAGTTTCAGTGTCAGAAAGTGGCTGACAGATATGCCACAAACAGGACTGACGCAGATGCCCTTAGTGGCAATAGAAATTTCCCTTTATAGGTGTGGGAGACTGCTGGGAAAATCAGGCCCACTGTATTACACTACACAGTTTCAGTGTCAGAAAGTGGCTGACAGATATGCCACAAACAGGACTGACGCAGATGCACTTAGTGGCAAAAGAAATTTCCCTTTATAGGTGTGGGAGACTGCTGGGAAAATCAGGCCCACTCTGACACTACACAGTTTCAGTGTCAGAAAGTGGCTGACAGATATGCCACAAACAGGACTGACGCAGATGCACTTAGTGGCAAAAGAAATTTCCCTTTATAGGTGTGGGAGACTGCTGGGAAAATCAGGCCCACTGTATTACGCTACACAGCTTCAGTGGCAGACAGTGGCTAGCAGATATATATATAAAAAAAGGGACTGTGCTACAATAACAATCTCCCTACAATGATCTCAGGACAAGTATGGCAGCCAGCAGTAAAAAGGACTGCTGCACACAAAAGTGTGGACAAACAAAGAAACAAGAGAACTGTGCAGAAAGAAGCAACAGGATTTTTGCTTTGAAAAAAGCAGTTGGTTTGCACAGCGGCGTACAAACAGCAATGCAGCTCTCAGGGAGCCTTATAAGCTATAGAGCTGATGCACAGAAATCTAGCCTCCACTGTCCCTGCAAAGAAAAGGTGGTGTTGGACAGTGGAAATCGCTACAGCACAAGCGGTTTGGGGGTTTATATTTCCTCCCTAACAATATGCCTGCTTCTGACGAAGCTGCAACAACCTCTCCCTATGCTACGATCGGCAGAAGTAAGATGGCGGTCGGCATGCACGCCCCTTTATAGCCCCTGTGACGCCGCTGAAAGCAAGCCAATCACTGTAATGCCCTTCTCTAAGATGGTGGGGACCGAGACCTATGTCATCACGCTGCCCACACCCTGCATCCACCTTCATTGACTGAGAAATGGCGCTGAACGCGTCATATGAAATGCGACTTTGGCGCGAAGATCGCCGACCGCATGGCCGATCCCACACTGGGATCGGCTCGGGTTTCACGAAACCCAACTTTGCCGAAAGTCGGCGATTTATGAAATTGACTGATCCGTTTCGCTCAACCCTAGTGCCCGCAATAGCCGCAGGTGGAATCATGAACCACCCAAGGCCATTGACTAGTTAAATCCCACTGTCAAACTCTGGCAGCAGAATTTAACTCGTGCTTCCGGCCATTGGGTCAAAAATCCTCCCACCGGTGACCCCCACCACGTGATCGCGGGTCACCGGTTCATTGACATGACAACCAGAGGTCTCCTGGAGACCTCTATGGCTGTCAGTGCCAGTTTGCTGTGAGCACCGCCCTGTGGTCAGCGCACATAGCAAGTGAGTAATTCAGCTACATATAGGCAATCTGATCATTGCCTATATGTAGCAGAGCCGATCGGGTTGTGGCAGCTTCTAGTCTTCCATGGAGACTATTGAAGCATGCCAAAAGTAAAAAGAAATGTTTTTACAAATATAAAAAAAATAAAAAAAATATAAAAGTTCAAATCACCCCCCTTTCGCCCCATTCAAAATAAAACAATAAAAAAATCAAACATACACATATTTGGTATTGCTGCGTTCAGAATCGCCCGATCTATCAATAATAAAAAAAAGATTAAGCTGATCGCTAAACGTCGTAGCGAGAAAAAAAGTCAAAATGCCGGAATTACTTTTTTTGGTCACTGCGATATTGCATTAAAATGCAATAACTGGCGATCAAAAGATAGTATCTACACCAACATATGGTATCATAAAAAAGTCAGCTCAGCACGCAAAAAATAAGCCCCCACCCAACCCGATATCATGAAAAATGGAGATGCTATGGGTATCGTAAAATGGCGCCTTTTTTTAAACAAAGTTTGGAATTGTTTTTCAACAGTTAGATAAAAAAGAACCTAGACATGTTTGGTGTCAATGAACTTGGAATTACCTAGAGAATCATTATGGCAGATCAGTTTTAGCATTTAGAGAACCTACTAAAAAAGCAAAGCAAAAAATGAGTGTGGGACTGTACTTTTTTTGCAATTTTACCACACTTTGAATTTTTTTCCCATTTTTGAGTACACAACATGGTAAAACCAATGATGTCATCCAAAAGTACAACTTGTCCCGCAAAAAACAAGCCCTCACATGGCCACATTGACAGAATAATAAAAAAGTTATGGCTCTGGGAAGAAGGGAAGCAAAAAACAAACGCAAAAACGAAAAAGGGCTGCGGAGTGAATGGGTGAAAAATATGGGGAAAAAATACAAAGTTCAAATCACTGCCCTTTTGCCCCATTAAAAATAAAACATTTTTAAAAAAATACAGATATTTGGCATCACTGCATTCAGAAAAGTCTGATCTATCAAAATCTAAAATAAATTAATCCATTCAGTAAATGGTGTAACCAGAAAAAATGTAAACTTTTTTTGCCCACTGCAACATTGCAATAAAATAAAAAATGAGGTGATCAAAACATTGCATCTAACGCAAAATAGTAAGGGTTAGGGTTGAGCGACTTTCATTTTTTAAAGATCGAGTCGGGTTTTGTGAAACCCGACTTTGTCCAGAGTCGAGTCGAGTGCAGTCGGCCGATTATCGCTAAAAGTCGGGGATCGACCGAAACACGAAACCCAATGCAAGTCAATGGGGAAGCATAGTCGGCAGTGAGTGGAGGCCAGGAAAACACCTACAGTGCCCATTTTAATGCCAAAAACATCCATTCTTGTTTCTGAAGCTTGTCAATCTTAATTAACTTTATAATAATAGTTGTTCAATGGAACTTGGGGGTCATTTGGTAAAAATTGTGGGGGTTAGGGCTGGTTCAAGGTTTTAGTGGGCCCAGAAATCGTGCACTACGTCACGGCGGTGGAGCAGGGAGAGGTAAGTATTTCAACGTTGCAAGTGCTGTGATCCTGAGCAAGCAGGGGGGCACACTCGTTCGCATTGGCACTGGCACAGGGCCCCTCAAAGTACAGCGGTGTGTTTGCACGGCGGGGGCGCCTCCCACCAGCAGCGACACTTTTGCGTACTCTGAGGGGACCTGTGCCAGTGACGTCGCCAACGAGTATGCCCCCCCCACCTGATGAAGGAACCTGCACTTTCATCTGCACCTTCCTCTTTGTCCCTGTGTAAGGTGGTATAACATGCGGGAAGGGGAACCTTACTTTCAGCAGGGTCAGATTCTGGCTGTGTAGAGTGCAAGGGGAATGTAGTGGTCTAGGTCAATGTACCAGCAGACTCATCTAGCAGTGGCTGGGCAATGGGCAGGATGAGGAGGAAACAGATATAGGGCCAAAGAATAAAGTAGGCTAAATGCAGTTCAAAATTGGTAACAGGACTAAACAGGCGGCATTGCTTTGTTCAGTGGAGTAGCAAACCCAGGAGCAGCAGACACTGTTTTAAGGGCCCAAACACACTAATAGGCCAAATGCAGTTTAATATCTGATACTTTAGGCCAAAAGCCTAAGACTGAAGCTCAGCTTTATTCAGTTGAGGGCAAACACCAGGGAGGAGCAGACACTGTTAGTAGGCCGTAACCAAAGTTGAAGGCCAAATGCAGTTTAATATCTGATACTATAGGCCGAAAGCCAGAAGGTGGAAGCTCCGAGTTAGACAGTGGAGGACAATTTGAATTAGGGACTGCAGACAGACTTAGTAGGCTGTCCCCTGTGGACCATGCATCCACCACATTAACCCATTGCGCCGTAATGGACACGTAATCTTCCGTGGCCATGCCTACAGGTCCATGCGTCTGTTGTCAGGTGCACCTTTGTACTCACAGATTGCCAGAGTGCATGGACAATGCGGTCTTTTACATGCTGGTGGAGGGTTGGGATGGCTTTTCTCGCAAAAGAAGTGTCGACTGGTTAGCTTGTAGCGTGGTACAGCGTAGTCCATCATGGCCTTATTAATAGTAAATAAAATATATAACTAGGCTCTATGAACTTTTAAATAGGTTCCAGGGGTACACGGGCAGCATTGGTGTGGTCAGTGGAGGAGTATTGCAAGTAGGGGCCGCAGACAGGCTAACAAAGGCCTAAAATAACAAACAATAGGCAGGCATGGCAGTTTTAAATCGGTTACATGGATACACAGGCAGGCACTCCAGGCAGCATTGTGGTCAGTGGAGGAGTATTGCAAGTAGGGGCCGCAGACAGGCTATCAAAGGCCTAAAATAACAAACAATAGGCAGGCATGGCAGTTTTAAATCGGTTACATGGATACACAGGCAGGCACTCCAGGCAGCATTGTGGTCAGTGGAGGAGTATTGAAAGTAGGGGCCGCAGACAGGCTATCAAAGGCCTAAAATAACAAACAATAGGCAGGCATGGCAGTTTTAAATCAGTTACATGGATACACAGGCAGGCACTCCAGGCAGCATTGTGGTCAGTGGAGGAGTATTGCAAGTAGGGGCCGCAGACAGGCTAACAAAGGCCTAAAATAACAAACAATAGGCAGGCATGGCAGTTTTAAATCGGTTACACGGATACACAGGCAGGCACTCCAGGCAGCATTGTGGTCAGTGGAGGAGTATTGCAAGTAGGGGCCGCAGACAGGCTATCAAAGGCCTAAAATAACAAACAATAGGCAGGCATGGCAGTTTTAAATCGGTTACATGGATACACAGGCAGGCACTCCAGGCAGCATTGTGGTCAGTGGAGGAGTATTGCAAGTAGGGGCCGCAGACAGGCTAAAAAAGGCCTAAAATAACAAACAATAGGCAGGCATGGCAGTTTTAAATCGGTTACATGGATACACAGGCAGGCACTCCAGGCAGCATTGTGGTCAGTGGAGGAGTATTGAAAGTAGGGGCTGCAGACAGGCTATCAAAGGCCTTAAATAACAAACAATAGGCAGGCATGGCAGTTTTAAATCAGTTACATGGATACACAGGCAGGCACTCCAGGCAGCATTGTGGTCAGTGGAGGAGTATTGAAAGTAGGGGCCGCAGACAGGCTATCAAAGGCCTTAAATAACAAACAATAGGCAGGCATGGCAGTTTTAAATCGGTTACATGGATACACAGGCAGGCAGCATTGTGGTCAGTGGAGGAGTATTGCAAGAAGTGTCTGACACAGTTAGTACTCCCAAAAAATAAATAGATGTTAATGTCTCGCAAAACAACTATAAATAAAAAAAAGGGTGGCATGCTTAGGTACAGGGGTGGGCTCATCTGCAGAGTTTATGACAAAGTAATTTGGCAGTAAATTAGTATTTACTGGTGTCAATATAGGACACTGACCCAGACTACTTTAACTATCATCATAGATGTCAACAAATTGGTATTGTTTGTCAGTGCCAGGCATTGAATGATGTCAGCGCATAGACTAAACATTGGTGGAGCTGTGCGAGATAATTTGGCATGTGGTAGAGCACAGTTTGAGCTGGGGGGTAGAACTCTCTTGTGGCCGGTGGTACCGCCCCAGGGCCCCTCATGTTACAACGGTGTGTCTGACGTTGGGTGCGCACCACCACTGCCAGAGACACTACATTGTACTATGAGGGACCCAGTGGCAGTGCCGTCGACCAAAAGCGAGCACACCCACCTCTTCTGACAAACAGCACTGTAACTAACGGGTGCTTGCGCCAAGTGTCGAGAGTGAGACAACGGCTCCGTTGGGGGAGTTTTCCCATTGGAAGATGTGTAAACATGTCGTATGCTGGTCAAACAGCTGCTGCAAATTAAGAGATTTTAACACTCAGTAAGACCAGTCCACAAGCAAGACCTTTTTATAGGAAAGCTAGGTGTCAGCCGGGAAAGGTGGGGCAAAATAATTTGAAATCCAGGAGTGGTTCATTTTAATGAAGGTGAGATCATCCACATTTTGGGTAGCCAGACGAGTCCTTTTTTCGGTTAATATTGAACCAGCAGCACTGAATACTCTTTCTGATAGCACTCTAGCTGCTGGGCAAGCAAGCTCCTGCAACGCATATTCTGCCAATTCAGGCCAGGTGTCTAATTTGGATGCCCAGTAATCAAATGGGAATGACGGTTGAGGGAGAACATCAATAAGGGCTGAAAAATAGTTAGTAACCATACTGGACAAATGTTGTCTCCTGTCACTTTGAATAGATGCTGCAGTACCTGTCCTGTCTGCGGTCATTGCGAAATCACTCCACAACCTGGTCAGAAAACCCCTCTGTCCAACGCCACTTCTGATCTGTGCACCTCTAACACCTCTGCCCTGTATCCCCCTGCAGCTCGTGTGAGAACCATCACCGGCGCTGTGTGCTGGGAATGCCTGAATCAAACGGTCTACAAGAGTAGCTTGTTTGGTTGCTAATATTTGTTCAAGGTTCTCATGTGGCATAATATTTTGCAATTTGCCTTTATAGCGAGGGTCAAGGATGCAGGCCAACCAGTAATCGTCATCGCTCATCATTTTAATAATGCATGGGTCCTTTTTGAGGATACGTAAGGCATAATCCACCATGTGGGCCAAAGTTCCAGTTGGCAAATCTGCGGTTGTGCTGGTTTGAGGGGCAGTTACAGGCAAATCTACGTCACTTGTCTCCCTTACAAAAACAGAACCTGGCCTTGCAACGCCACTAATTTCTGTTGGCCCAAGAGAAGCTTCCTCATTAAAAAAAGTACTCATCCCCATCATCCTCTTCGTCCTCCTCCTCCTCTTTGCCCGCTACCGTGTCCTCTACACGGCCCTGACCAGACAATGGCTGACTGTCATCAAGGCTTTCCTCTTCCTTGGCTGCAGATGCCTGCTCCTTTATGTGCGTCAAACTTTGCATCAGCAGACGCATTAGGGGGATGCTCATGCTTATTATTGCGTTGTCTGCACTAACCAGCCGTGTGCATTCCTCAAAACACTGAAGGACTTGACACAGGTCTTGTAGCTTCGACCACTGCACACCTGACAACTCCATGTCTGCCATCCAACTGCCTGCCCGTGTATCCTCCCACAAATACATAACAGCACGCCTCTGTTCGCACACTCTCTGAAGCATGTGCAGTGTGGAGTTCCACCTTGTTGCAACGTCGATGATTAGGCGATGCTGACGAAGGTTCAAAGAACGCTGATAGTTCTGCATACGGCTGGAGTGTACAGGTGAACGGCGGATATGCGAGCAAAGTCTGCGCACTTTGAGGAGCAGGTCGGGTAACCCCGGATAACTTTTCAGGAAGCACTGCACCACCAGGTTTAAGGTGTGAGCCAGGCAAGGAATGTGTTTCAGTTGGGAAAGGGCTATGGCAGCCATGAAATTCCTTCCGTTATCACTCACTACCTTGCCTGCCTCAAGATGTACAGTGCCCAGCCATGACTGAGTATCTTTCTGCAAGAACTCGGGCAGAACTTCCGCGGTGTGTCTGTTGTCGCCCAAACACTTCATTGCCAATACAGCCTGCTGACGCTTGCCACTAGCTGTCCCATAATGGCACACCTGGTGTGCAACAGTGGCAGCTGCGGATGGAGTGGATGTGCGACTGCGGTCTGTGGACGAGCTCTCGCTTCTGCAGGAGGAGGAGGAAGAGGAGGAGGGGGGGCGAACGCCTACAGCCAACTCTTTCCTTGACCGTGGGCTAGGCAGAACTGTCCCAATATTGCTGTCCCCTGTGGAGCCTGCATCCACCACATTCACCCAGTGTGCCGTGATGGACACGTAACGTCCCTGGCCATGCCAACTGGCCATGCATCTGTTGTCAGGTGCACCTTTGTAGTCACAGACTGCCTGAGTGCATGGATGATGCGGTCTTTAACATGCTGTTGGAGGGCTGGGATGGCTTTTCTAGAAAAGAAGTGCCGACTGGGTAGCTCGTAGCGTGGTACAGCGTAGTCCATCAGCGCTTTGAAAGCTTTGCTTTCAACTAACCGGTAGGGCATCATCTCTAATGAGATTAGTCTAGCAATGTGGGCGTTCAAACCCTGTGTACGCGGATGCGAGGATGAGTACTTCCTTTTCCTAACAAGAGTCTCATGTAGGGTGAGCTGGACTGGAGAGCTGGAGATCGTGAAACTAGCGGTGGTGCCGGTGGACATGGGTGAGTGAGAGAGGGTTGGAGATGGTATTCTTGCCGGTGCCCTACATGCAGTGTTTCCTACTACTAACCTGGTGATTCCCTGACTGCTTTGGCCTGGCGATGAAAGCTGCACAGATACTGCAGGTGGTGTGGGAAATGGTCGGCTTACAGGGAGGGAAGGGATGTAGCGTTGCTGACTAGCTTCATTGGCCGAGGATGCTGCAACCTTTAGGGATGTTTGGTAGTTAGTCCAGGCTTGCAAATGCATGGTGGATAAATGTCTATGCATGCAACTTGTATTTAGACTTTTAAGATTCTGACCTCTGCTTAAGGTAGTTGAACATTTTTGACAGATGACTTTGCGCTGATCATTTGGATGTTGTTTAAAAAAATGCCAGACTGCACTCTTTCTACTATCGGATACCTTTTCAGGCATTGCAGACTGAGCTTCTTTAACCGGAGGGCCACGCTGTCCTCCAACTGGTTTTGGTTTTGCCACGCGTTTTTGGCCAGATACGGGCCCGGTAGATGGAACCTGTTGTGATGTTGATGCCTGCTGCGGCTCCTCCTCCTCCGCTTCAGAACTACTGCCGCCTGCACCCTGTTCCCCCAATGGCTGCCAATCGGGGTCCACAACTGGGTCATCTATGACCTCCTCTTCTATGTTGTGTGCAACTTCGTCTGTGTCACCGTGTAAGCCGGTGGTATTGCGTTCGTGACGGAGCACCATAGTCTCCGCTGGTTTTGATTCTGCTTCAGTACACTGCGAGGGCAATGTTCTGGTCTGAGTCAAAGGAACAGCATAGTAATCTGGCTGTGGCTGTGCATCTGTGCACTCCATGTCCGATTCAACTTCTAATGGGCATGGCCTGTTAACTGTTTCACTGTGTAACCCAGGAACGGTATGTGTAAAGAGCTCCATGGAGTAACCTGTTGTGTCGACTGATGCATCCTTCACTGTTGTTTTTAGTGAAGGACACAAGGAAGTGACTTGTTCCTGACCGGGAGCATCCACTGACGATGCACTGCTCTGACATTTGGCACTTTCCGAGGAGGAGGCGAAAGAGTTAGAGGCAGAGTCAGCAATGAAAGCCAATACTTGTTCCTCCTGCTCCAAAAGTGGTTTTCCTACTCCCAGAAAAGAGAGCGTTCGAGGCCTTGTGTAGCCAGACAACGAACCTGGCTCAACAACTCGAGACTTAGGTGCTGTACTGCTTTTACCACGACCACCTGATGCTCCACCACCACTACCATCATTACCAGCTGACAATGACCGCCCACGGCCACGACCTCTTCCACTAGACTTCCTCATTGTTTGCAAAACGTAACCAAAGTAACGCTATTTGTTACTGTAAAACAACTTATCAGGTGAACTCAAACTTCTGTAGGATTTATATATACCTTTATAGGTGCCTGACACTGAAAGGAAAATCAGGCCCAATGTTACACACTAGGTTTTCTGTGCCCCAATAATTTGAGACAGATGGCACACACAGGACCAGCACTCAAGCAGAAATGCCAATCTTAATCTCCCACTATTTTTTTTTTTTTCTGGGAGAATTTACCCTAAAAAAAAAAAAATGGCCAAGTATTACAAAGTGTTTTCAGTGGCACACAATGAGAGACAGATGCCACACACAGCAATGGCACAGAGGCAGACTTGCCAATATTTATCTCCCACTAATTTTTTTTTGGAAAAGGGAGAATGTACCAAAAAAAAAAAAAAATGGCCAAGTATTACACAGTGTTTTCGGTGCCACACAATGACAGACAGATGCCACACACAGCAATGGCACGGAGGCAGACTTGCCAATATTTATCTCCCACTAATTTTTTTTTTGGAGAAGGGAGAATTTAGCAAAAAAAAAAAAATGGCCAAGTATTACACAGTGTTTTCGGTGGCACACAATGAGAGACAGATACCACACACAGCAATGGCACGGAGGCAGACTTGCCAGTATTTATCTCCCACTAATTTTTTTTGGGGAAAAGGGAGAATTTAGCAAAAAAAAAAAAAAATGGCCTAGTATTACACAGTGTTTTCGGTGCCACACAATGACAGACAGATGCCACACACAGCAATGGCACGGAGGCAGACTTGCCAATATTTATCTCCCACTAATTTTTCTTTTGGAAAAGGGAGAATGTACCCAAAAAAAAAAAAATGGCCAAGTATTACACAGTGTTTTCGGTGCCACACAATGAGAGACAGATGCCACACACAGCAATGGCACGGAGGCAGACTTGCCAATATTTATCTCCCACTAATTTTTTTTTTGGAAAAGGGAGAATTTAGCAAAAAAAAAAAAAAGGGCCAAGTATTACACAGTGTTTTCGGTGGCACACAATGAGAGACAGATACCACACACAGCAATGGCACGGAGGCAGACTTGCCAATATTTATCTCCCACTAATTTTTTTTTTGGAAAAGGGAGAATTTAGCAAAAAAAAAAAAAGGGCCAAGTATTACACAGTGTTTTCGGTGCCACACAATGACAGACAGATACCACACACAGCAATGGCACGGAGGCAGACTTGCCAATATTTATCTCCCACTAATTTTTTTTTGGGAAAAGGGAGAATTTAGCAAAAAAAAAAAAGGGCCAAGTCTTACACAGTGTTTTCGGTGGCACACAATGAGAGACAGATACCACACACAGCAATGGCACGGAGACAGACTTGCCAATATTTATCTCCCACTAATTTTTTTTGGGGAAAAGGGAGAATTTAGCAAAAAAAAAAAATGGCCAAGTATTACACAGTGTTTTTGGTGCCACACAATGAGAGACAGATGCCACACACAGCAATGGCACGGAGGCAGACTTGCCAATATTTATCTCCCACTAATTTTTTTTTTGGAAAAGGGAGAATGTACCCAAAAAAAAAAAAAAAATGGCCAAGTATTACACAGTGTTTTCGGTGGCACACAATGAGAGACAGATACCACACACAGCAATGGCATGGAGGCAGACTTGCCAATATTTATCTCCCACTAATTTTTTTTGGGGAAAAGGGAGAATTTAGCAAAAAAAAAAAAATGGCCTAGTATTACACAGTGTTTTCAGTGCCACACAATGACAGACAGATGCTACACACAGCAATGGCACGGAGGCAGACTTGCCAATATTTATCTCCCACTAATTTTTTTTTTGGAAAAGGGAGAATTTAGCAAAAAAAAAAAAAGGGCCAAGTATTACACAGTGTTTTCGGTGGCACACAATGAGAGACAGATACCACACACAGCAATGGCACGGAGGCAGACTTGCCAATATTTATCTCCCACTAATTTTTTTTTGGGAAAAGGGAGAATTTAGCAAAAAAAAAAGAATGGCCAAGTATTACACAGTGTTTTCGGTGGCACACAATGAGAGACAGATACCACACACAGCAATGGCATGGAGGCAGACTTGCCAATATTTATCTCCCACTAATTTTTTTTGGGGAAAAGGGAGAATTTAGCAAAAAAAAAAAATGGCCTAGTATTACACAGTGTTTTCAGTGCCACACAATGACAGACAGATGCTACACACAGCAATGGCACGGAGGCAGACTTGCCAATATTTATCTCCCACTAATTTTTTTTTTGGAAAAGGGAGAATTTAGCAAAAAAAAAAAAAGGGCCAAGTATTACACAGTGTTTTCGGTGGCACACAATGAGAGACAGATACCACACACAGCAATGGCACGGAGGCAGACTTGCCAATATTTATCTCCCACTAATTTTTTTTTTTGAAAAGGGAGAATTTAGCAAAAAAAAAAGAATGGCCAAGTATTACACAGTGTTTTCGGTGGCACACAATGAGAGACAGATACCACACACAGCAATGGCACGGAGGCAGACTTGCCAATATTTATCTCCCACTAATTTTTTTTGGGAAAAGGGAGAATGTACCCCCAAAAAAAAAAAATGGGCAAGTATTACACAGTGTTTTCGGTACCACACAATGACAGACAGATACCACACACAGCAATGGCACAGAGGCAGACTTGCCAATATTTATCTCCCACTAATTTTTTTTTTGGAAAAGGGAGAATGTACCCAAAAAAAAAAAAAAATGGCCAAGTATTACACAGTGTTTTCGGTGCCACACAATGACAGACAGGTGCCACACACAGCAATGGCACGGAGGCAGACTTGCCAATATTTATCTCCCACTAATTTTTTGGGGGAAAAAGGGAGAATTTAGCAAAAAAAAAAAAAGGTCCAAGTATTACACAGTGTTTTCGGTGGCACACAATGAGAGACAGATACCACACACAGCAATGGCACGGAGGCAGACTTGCCAATATTTGTCTCCCACTAATTTTTTTTTTGGAAAAGGGAGAATTTAGCAAAAAAAAAAAAAAAATGGCCAAGTATTACACAGTGTTTTCGGTGCCACACAATGAGAGACAGATGCCACACACAGCAATGGCACGGAGGCAGACTTGCCAATATTTATCTCCCACTAATTTTTTTTTTGGAAAAGGGAGAATGTACCCAAAAAAAAAAAAAAAATGGCCAAGTATTACACAGTGTTTTCGGTGCCACACAATGACAGACAGATGCCACACACAGCAATGGCACGGAGGCAGACTTGCCAATATTTATCTCCCACTAATTTTTTTTTTGGAAAAGGGAGAATGTACCCAAAAAAAAAAATGGCCAAGTATTCCACAGTGTTTTCGGTGCCACACAATGAGAGACAGATACCACACACAGCAATGGCACGGAGGCAGACTTGCCAATATTTATCTCCCACTAATTTTTTTTTTGGAAAAGGGAGAATTTAGCAAAAAAAAAAAAAGGGCCAAGTATTACACAGTGTTTTCGATGGCACACAATGAGAGACAGATACCACACACAGCAATGGCACGGAGACAGACTTGCCAATATTTATCTCCCACTAATTTTTTTGGGGGAAAAGGGAGAATTTAGCAAAAAAAAAAAAATGGCCAAATATTACACAGTGTTTTCGGTGCCACACAATGAGAGACAGATGCCACGCACAGCAATGGCAAGGAGGCAGACTTGCCAATATTTATCTCCCACTAATTTTTTTTTTGGAAAAGGGAGAATGTACCCCCCCCAAAAAAAATGGCCAAGTATTACACAGTGTTTTCGGTGCCACACAATGACAGACAGATACCGCACACAGCAATGGCACGGAGGCAGACTTGCCAATATTTATCTCCCACTAATTTTTTTTGGGAAAAGGGAGAATTTAGCAAAAAAAAAAAAATGGCCAAGTATTACACAGTGTTTTCGGTGGCACACAATGAGAGACAGATGCCACACACAGCAATGGCACGGAGGCAGACTTGCCAATATTTATCTCCCACTAATTTTTTTTTGGGAAAAGGGAGAATGTACCCCAAAAAAAAAAATGGCCAAGTATTACACAGTGTTTTCGGTGCCACACAATGACAGACAGATGCCACACACAGCAATGGCACGGAGGCAGACTTGCCAATATTTATCTCCCACTAATTTTTTTTTTGGAAAAGGGAGAATTTAGCAAAAAAAAAAAAAAGGGCCAAGTATTACACAGTGTTTTCGGTGGCACACAATGAGAGACAGATACCACACACAGCAATGGCACAGAGGCAGACTTGCCAATATTTATCTCCCACTAATTTTTTTTTGGGAAAAGGGAAAATTTAGCAAAAAAAAAAAAAGGGCCAAGTATTACACAGTGTTTTCGGTGGCACACAATGAGAGACAGATACCACACACAGCAATGGCACGGAGGCAGACTTGCCAATATTTATCTCCCACTAATTTTTTTTTTGGAAAAGGGAGAATGTACCCAAAAAAAAAAAAAAAAATGGCCAAGTATTACACAGTGTTTTCGGTGCCACACAATGAGAGACAGATGCCACACACAGCAATGGCACGGAGGCAGACTTGCCAATATTTATCTCCCACTAATTTTTTTTTTGGAAAAGGGAGAATGTACCCCCCCCAAAAAAAATGGCCAAGTATTACACAGTGTTTTCGGTGCCACACAATGACAGACAGATGCCACACACAGCAATGGCACGGATGCAGACTTGCCAATATTTATCTCCCACTAATTTTTTTTTTGGAAAAGGGAGAATTTAGCAAAAAAAAAAAAAGGGCCAAGTATTACACAGTGTTTTCGGTGGCACACAATGAGAGACAGATACCACACACAGCAATGGCACGGAGGCAGACTTGCCAATATTTATCTCCCACTAATTTTTTTTTTGGAAAAGGGAGAATTTAGCAAAAAAAAAAAAAGGGCCAAGTATTACACAGTGTTTTCGGTGCCACACAATGAGAGACAGATACCACACACAGCAATGGCACGGAGACAGACTTGCCAATATTTATCTCCCACTAATTTTTTTGGGGGAAAAGGGAGAATTTAGCAAAAAAAAAAAAATGGCCAAGTATTACACAGTGTTTTCGGTGCCACACAATGAGAGACAGATGCCACACACAGCAATGGCACGGAGGCAGACTTGCCAATATTTATCTCCCACTAATTTTTTGGGGGAAAAAGGGAGAATTTAGCAAAAAAAAAAAAAGGTCCAAGTATTACACAGTGTTTTCGGTGGCACACAATGAGAGACAGATACCACACACAGCAATGGCACGGAGGCAGACTTGCCAATATTTGTCTCCCACTAATTTGTTTTTTGGAAAAGGGAGAATTTAGCAAAAAAAAAAAAAAAATGGCCAAGTATTACACAGTGTTTTCGGTGCCACACAATGAGAGACAGATGCCACACACAGCAATGGCACGGAGGCAGACTTGCCAATATTTATCTCCCACTAATTTTTTTTTTGGAAAAGGGAGAATGTACCCAAAAAAAAAAAAAAAATGGCCAAGTATTACACAGTGTTTTCGGTGCCACACAATGACAGACAGATGCCACACACAGCAATGGCACGGAGGCAGACTTGCCAATATTTATCTCCCACTAATTTTTTTTTTGGAAAAGGGAGAATGTACCCAAAAAAAAAAATGGCCAAGTATTACACAGTGTTTTCGGTGCCACACAATGAGAGACAGATACCACACACAGCAATGGCACGGAGGCAGACTTGCCAATATTTATCTCCCACTAATTTTTTTTTTGGAAAAGGGAGAATTTAGCAAAAAAAAAAAAAGGGCCAAGTATTACACAGTGTTTTCGATGGCACACAATGAGAGACAGATACCACACACAGCAATGGCACGGAGACAGACTTGCCAATATTTATCTCCCACTAATTTTTTTGGGGGAAAAGGGAGAATTTAGCAAAAAAAAAAAAATGGCCAAGTATTACACAGTGTTTTCGGTGCCACACAATGAGAGACAGATGCCACACACAGCAATGGCACGGAGGCAGACTTGCCAATATTTATCTCCCACTAATTTTTTTTTTGGAAAAGGGAGAATGTACCCCCCCCAAAAAAAATGGCCAAGTATTACACAGTGTTTTCGGTGCCACACAATGACAGACAGATACCGCACACAGCAATGGCACGGAGGCAGACTTGCCAATATTTATCTCCCACTAATTTTTTTTGGGAAAAGGGAGAATTTAGCAAAAAAAAAAAAATGGCCAAGTATTACACAGTGTTTTCGGTGGCACACAATGAGAGACAGATGCCACACACAGCAATGGCACGGAGGCAGACTTGCCAATATTTATCTCCCACTAATTTTTTTTTGGGAAAAGGGAGAATGTACCCCAAAAAAAAAAATGGCCAAGTATTACACAGTGTTTTCGGTGCCACACAATGACAGACAGATGCCACACACAGCAATGGCACGGAGGCAGACTTGCCAATATTTATCTCCCACTAATTTTTTTTTTGGAAAAGGGAGAATTTAGCAAAAAAAAAAAAAAGGGCCAAGTATTACACAGTGTTTTCGGTGGCACACAATGAGAGACAGATACCACACACAGCAATGGCACAGAGGCAGACTTGCCAATATTTATCTCCCACTAATTTTTTTTTGGGAAAAGGGAAAATTTAGCAAAAAAAAAAAAAGGGCCAAGTATTACACAGTGTTTTCGGTGGCACACAATGAGAGACAGATACCACACAAAGCAATGGCACGGAGGCAGACTTGCCAATATTTATCTCCCACTAATTTTTTTTTTGGAAAAGGGAGAATGTACCCAAAAAAAAAAAAAAAATGGCCAAGTATTACACAGTGTTTTCGGTGCCACACAATGACAGACAGATGCCACACACAGCAATGGCACGGAGGCAGACTTGCCAATATTTATCTCCCACTAATTTTTTTTTTGGAAAAGGGAGAATGTACCCCCCCAAAAAAAAATGGCCAAGTATTACACAGTGTTTTCGGTGCCACACAATGACAGACAGATACCGCACACAGCAATGGCACGGAGGCAGACTTGCCAATATTTATCTCCCACTAATTTTTTTTGGGAAAAGGGAGAATTTAGCAAAAAAAAAAAAATGGCCAAGTATTACACAGTGTTTTCGGTGGCACACAATGAGAGACAGATGCCACACACAGCAATGGCACGGAGGCAGACTTGCCAATATTTATCTCCCACTAATTTTTTTTTGGGAAAAGGGAGAATGTACCCCAAAAAAAAAAATGGCCAAGTATTACACAGTGTTTTCGGTGCCACACAATGACAGACAGATGCCACACACAGCAATGGCACGGAGGCAGACTTGCCAATATTTATCTCCCACTAATTTTTTTTTTGGAAAAGGGAGAATTTAGCAAAAAAAAAAAAATGGCCAAGTATTACACAGTGTTTTCGGTGGCACACAATGAGAGACAGATACCACACACAGCAATGGCACAGAGGCAGACTTGCCAATATTTATCTCCCACTAATTTTTTTTTGGGAAAAGGGAAAATTTAGCAAAAAAAAAAAAAGGGCCAAGTATTACACAGTGTTTTCGGTGGCACACAATGAGAGACAGATACCACACACAGCAATGGCACGGAGGCAGACTTGCCAATATTTATCTCCCACTAATTTTTTTTTTGGAAAAGGGAGAATGTACCCAAAAAAAAAAAAAAAAATGGCCAAGTATTACACAGTGTTTTCGGTGCCACACAATGAGAGACAGATGCCACACACAGCAATGGCACGGAGGCAGACTTGCCAATATTTATCTCCCACTAATTTTTTTTTTGGAAAAGGGAGAATGTACCCCCCCCAAAAAAAATGGCCAAGTATTACACAGTGTTTTCGGTGCCACACAATGACAGACAGATGCCACACACAGCAATGGCACGGATGCAGACTTGCCAATATTTATCTCCCACTAATTTTTTTTTTGGAAAAGGGAGAATTTAGCAAAAAAAAAAAAAGGGCCAAGTATTACACAGTGTTTTCGGTGGCACACAATGAGAGACAGATACCACACACAGCAATGGCACGGAGGCAGACTTGCCAATATTTATCTCCCACTAATTTTTTTTTTGGAAAAGGGAGAATTTAGCAAAAAAAAAAAAAGGGCCAAGTATTACACAGTGTTTTCGGTGCCACACAATGAGAGACAGATACCACACACAGCAATGGCACGGAGACAGACTTGCCAATATTTATCTCCCACTAATTTTTTGGGGGGAAAAGGGAGAATTTAGCAAAAAAAAAAAAATGGCCAAGTATTACACAGTGTTTTCGGTGCCACACAATGAGAGACAGATGCCACACACAGCAATGGCACGGAGGCAGACTTGCCAATATTTATCTCCCACTAATTTTTTTGGGGAAAAAGGGAGAATTTAGCAAAAAAAAAAAAAGGTCCAAGTATTACACAGTGTTTTCGGTGGCACACAATGAGAGACAGATACCACACACAGCAATGGCACGGAGGCAGACTTGCCAATATTTGTCTCCCACTAATTTGTTTTTTGGAAAAGGGAGAATTTAGCAAAAAAAAAAAAAAAATGGCCAAGTATTACACAGTGTTTTCGGTGCCACACAATGAGAGACAGATGCCACACACAGCAATGGCACGGAGGCAGACTTGCCAATATTTATCTCCCACTAATTTTTTTTTTGGAAAAGGGAGAATGTACCCCAAAAAAAAAAAAAAATGGCCAAGTATTACACAGTGTTTTCGGTGCCACACAATGACAGACAGATGCCACACACAGCAATGGCACGGAGGCAGACTTGCCAATATTTATCTCCCACTAATTTTTTTTTTGGAAAAGGGAGAATGTACCCAAAAAAAAAAATGGCCAAGTATTACACAGTGTTTTCGGTGCCACACAATGAGAGACAGATACCACACACAGCAATGGCACGGAGGCAGACTTGCCAATATTTATCTCCCACTAATTTTTTTTTTGGAAAAGGGAGAATTTAGCAAAAAAAAAAAAAGGGCCAAGTATTACACAGTGTTTTCGATGGCACACAATGAGAGACAGATACCACACACAGCAATGGCACGGAGACAGACTTGCCAATATTTATCTCCCACTAATTTTTTTGGGGGAAAAGGGAGAATTTAGCAAAAAAAAAAAAATGGCCAAGTATTACACAGTGTTTTCGGTGCCACACAATGAGAGACAGATGCCACACACAGCAATGGCACGGAGGCAGACTTGCCAATATTTATCTCCCACTAATTTTTTTTTTGGAAAAGGGAGAATGTACCCCCCCAAAAAAAAATGGCCAAGTATTACACAGTGTTTTCGGTGCCACACAATGACAGACAGATACCGCACACAGCAATGGCACGGAGGCAGACTTGCCAATATTTATCTCCCACTAATTTTTTTTGGGAAAAGGGAGAATTTAGCAAAAAAAAAAAAATGGCCAAGTATTACACAGTGTTTTCGGTGGCACACAATGAGAGACAGATGCCACACACAGCAATGGCACGGAGGCAGACTTGCCAATATTTATCTCCCACTAATTTTTTTTTGGGAAAAGGGAGAATGTACCCCAAAAAAAAAAATGGCCAAGTATTACACAGTGTTTTCGGTGCCACACAATGACAGACAGATGCCACACACAGCAATGGCACGGAGGCAGACTTGCCAATATTTATCTCCCACTAATTTTTTTTTTGGAAAAGGGAGAATTTAGCAAAAAAAAAAAAAAGGGCCAAGTATTACACAGTGTTTTCGGTGGCACACAATGAGAGACAGATACCACACACAGCAATGGCACAGAGGCAGACTTGCCAATATTTATCTCCCACTAATTTTTTTTTGGGAAAAGGGAAAATTTAGCAAAAAAAAAAAAAGGGCCAAGTATTACACAGTGTTTTCGGTGGCACACAATGAGAGACAGATACCACACACAGCAATGGCACGGAGGCAGACTTGCCAATATTTATCTCCCACTAATTTTTTTTTGGGAAAAGGGAGAATGTACCCAAAAAAAAAAAAAAAAATGGCCAAGTATTACACAGTGTTTTCGGTGCCACACAATGAGAGACAGATGCCACACACAGCAATGGCACGGAGGCAGACTTGCCAATATTTATCTCCCACTAATTTTTTTTTTGGAAAAGGGAGAATGTACCCCCCCCAAAAAAAATGGCCAAGTATTACACAGTGTTTTCGGTGCCACACAATGACAGACAGATGCCACACACAGCAATGGCACGGATGCAGACTTGCCAATATTTATCTCCCACTAATTTTTTTTTTGGAAAAGGGAGAATTTAGCAAAAAAAAAAAAAGGGCCAAGTATTACACAGTGTTTTCGGTGCCACACAATGAGAGACAGATACCACACACAGCAATGGCACGGAGACAGACTTGCCAATATTTATCTCCCACTAATTTTTTTGGGGGAAAAGGGAGAATTTAGCAAAAAAAAAAAAATGGCCAAGTATTACACAGTGTTTTCGGTGCCACACAATGAGAGACAGATGCCACACACAGCAATGGCACGGAGGCAGACTTGCCAATATTTATCTCCCACTAATTTTTTGGGGGAAAAAGGGAGAATTTAGCAAAAAAAAAAAAAGGTCCAAGTATTACACAGTGTTTTCGGTGGCACACAATGAGAGACAGATACCACACACAGCAATGGCACGGAGGCAGACTTGCCAATATTTGTCTCCCACTAATTTGTTTTTTGGAAAAGGGAGAATTTAGCAAAAAAAAAAAAAAAATGGCCAAGTATTACACAGTGTTTTCGGTGCCACACAATGAGAGACAGATGCCACACACAGCAATGGCACGGAGGCAGACTTGCCAATATTTATCTCCCACTAATTTTTTTTTTGGAAAAGGGAGAATGTACCCAAAAAAAAAAAAAAAATGGCCAAGTATTACACAGTGTTTTCGGTGCCACACAATGACAGACAGATGCCACACACAGCAATGGCACGGAGGCAGACTTGCCAATATTTATCTCCCACTAATTTTTTTTTTGGAAAAGGGAGAATGTACCCAAAAAAAAAATGGCCAAGTATTACACAGTGTTTTCGGTGCCACACAATGAGAGACAGATACCACACACAGCAATGGCACGGAGGCAGACTTGCCAATATTTATCTCCCACTAATTTTTTTTTTGGAAAAGGGAGAATTTAGCAAAAAAAAAAAAAGGGCCAAGTATTACACAGTGTTTTCGATGGCACACAATGAGAGACAGATACCACACACAGCAATGGCACGGAGACAGACTTGCCAATATTTATCTCCCACTAATTTTTTTTGGGGAAAAGGGAGAATTTAGCAAAAAAAAAAAAATGGCCAAGTATTACACAGTGTTTTCGGTGCCACACAATGAGAGACAGATGCCACACACAGCAATGGCACGGAGGCAGACTTGCCAATATTTATCTCCCACTAATTTTTTTTTTGGAAAAGGGAGAATGTACCCCCCCCAAAAAAAATGGCCAAGTATTACACAGTGTTTTCGGTGCCACACAATGACAGACAGATACCGCACACAGCAATGGCACGGAGGCAGACTTGCCAATATTTATCTCCCACTAATTTTTTTTGGGAAAAGGGAGAATTTAGCAAAAAAAAAAAAATGGCCAAGTATTACACAGTGTTTTCGGTGGCACACAATGAGAGACAGATGCCACACACAGCAATGGCACGGAGGCAGACTTGCCAATATTTATCTCCCACTAATTTTTTTTTGGGAAAAGGGAGAATGTACCCCAAAAAAAAAAATGGCCAAGTATTACACAGTGTTTTCGGTGCCACACAATGACAGACAGATGCCACACACAGCAATGGCACGGAGGCAGACTTGCCAATATTTATCTCCCACTAATTTTTTTTTTGGAAAAGGGAGAATTTAGCAAAAAAAAAAAAAAGGGCCAAGTATTACACAGTGTTTTCGGTGGCACACAATGAGAGACAGATACCACACACAGCAATGGCACAGAGGCAGACTTGCCAATATTTATCTCCCACTAATTTTTTTTTGGGAAAAGGGAAAATTTAGCAAAAAAAAAAAAAGGGCCAAGTATTACACAGTGTTTTCGGTGGCACACAATGAGAGACAGATACCACACACAGCAATGGCACGGAGGCAGACTTGCCAATATTTATCTCCCACTAATTTTTTTTTTGGAAAAGGGAGAATGTACCCAAAAAAAAAAAAAAAATGGCCAAGTATTACACAGTGTTTTCGGTGCCACACAATGACAGACAGATGCCACACACAGCAATGGCACGGAGGCAGACTTGCCAATATTTATCTCCCACTAATTTTTTTTTTGGAAAAGGGAGAATGTACCCCCCCCAAAAAAAATGGCCAAGTATTACACAGTGTTTTCGGTGCCACACAATGACAGACAGATACCGCACACAGCAATGGCACGGAGGCAGACTTGCCAATATTTATCTCCCACTAATTTTTTTTGGGAAAAGGGAGAATTTAGCAAAAAAAAAAAAATGGCCAAGTATTACACAGTGTTTTCGGTGGCACACAATGAGAGACAGATGCCACACACAGCAATGGCACGGAGGCAGACTTGCCAATATTTATCTCCCACTAATTTTTTTTTGGGAAAAGGGAGAATGTACCCCAAAAAAAAAAATGGCCAAGTATTACACAGTGTTTTCGGTGCCACACAATGACAGACAGATGCCACACACAGCAATGGCACGGAGGCAGACTTGCCAATATTTATCTCCCACTAATTTTTTTTTTGGAAAAGGGAGAATTTAGCAAAAAAAAAAAAAAGGGCCAAGTATTACACAGTGTTTTCGGTGGCACACAATGAGAGACAGATACCACACACAGCAATGGCACAGAGGCAGACTTGCCAATATTTATCTCCCACTAATTTTTTTTTGGGAAAAGGGAAAATTTAGCAAAAAAAAAAAAAGGGCCAAGTATTACACAGTGTTTTCGGTGGCACACAATGAGAGACAGATACCACACACAGCAATGGCACGGAGGCAGACTTGCCAATATTTATCTCCCACTAATTTTTTTTTTGGAAAAGGGAGAATGTACCCAAAAAAAAAAAAAAAAATGGCCAAGTATTACACAGTGTTTTCGGTGCCACACAATGAGAGACAGATGCCACACACAGCAATGGCACGGAGGCAGACTTGCCAATATTTATCTCCCACTAATTTTTTTTTTGGAAAAGGGAGAATGTACCCCCCCCCAAAAAAATGGCCAAGTATTACACAGTGTTTTCGGTGCCACACAATGACAGACAGATGCCACACACAGCAATGGCACGGATGCAGACTTGCCAATATTTATCTCCCACTAATTTTTTTTTTGGAAAAGGGAGAATTTAGCAAAAAAAAAAAAAGGGCCAAGTATTACACAGTGTTTTCGGTGGCACACAATGAGAGACAGATACCACACACAGCAATGGCACGGAGGCAGACTTGCCAATATTTATCTCCCACTAATTTTTTTTTTGGAAAAGGGAGAATTTAGCAAAAAAAAAAAAAGGGCCAAGTATTACACAGTGTTTTCGGTGCCACACAATGAGAGACAGATACCACACACAGCAATGGCACGGAGACAGACTTGCCAATATTTATCTCCCACTAATTTTTTGGGGGGAAAAGGGAGAATTTAGCAAAAAAAAAAAAATGGCCAAGTATTACACAGTGTTTTCGGTGCCACACTATGAGAGACAGATGCCACACACAGCAATGGCACGGAGGCAGACTTGCCAATATTTATCTCCCACTAATTTTTTGGGGGAAAAAGGGAGAATTTAGCAAAAAAAAAAAAAGGTCCAAGTATTACACAGTGTTTTCGGTGCCACACAATGAGAGACAGATGCCACACACAGCAATGGCACGGAGGCAGACTTGCCAATATTTATCTCCCACTAATTTTTTTTTTGGAAAAGGGAGAATGTACCCAAAAAAAAAAAAAAAATGGCCAAGTATTACACAGTGTTTTCGGTGCCACACAATGACAGACAGATGCCACACACAGCAATGGCACGGAGGCAGACTTGCCAATATTTATCTCCCACTAATTTTTTTTTTGGAAAAGGGAGAATGTACCCAAAAAAAAAAATGGCCAAGTATTACACAGTGTTTTCGGTGCCACACAATGAGAGACAGATACCACACACAGCAATGGCACGGAGGCAGACTTGCCAATATTTATCTCCCACTAATTTTTTTTTTGGAAAAGGGAGAATTTAGCAAAAAAAAAAAAAGGGCCAAGTATTACACAGTGTTTTCGATGGCACACAATGAGAGACAGATACCACACACAGCAATGGCACGGAGACAGACTTGCCAATATTTATCTCCCACTAATTTTTTGGGGGGAAAAGGGAGAATTTAGCAAAAAAAAAAAAATGGCCAAGTATTACACAGTGTTTTCGGTGCCACACAATGAGAGACAGATGCCACACACAGCAATGGCACGGAGGCAGACTTGCCAATATTTATCTCCCACTAATTTTTTTTTTGGAAAAGGGAGAATGTACCCCCCCCAAAAAAAATGGCCAAGTATTACACAGTGTTTTCGGTGCCACACAATGACAGACAGATACCGCACACAGCAATGGCACGGAGGCAGACTTGCCAATATTTATCTCCCACTAATTTTTTTTGGGAAAAGGGAGAATTTAGCAAAAAAAAAAAAATGGCCAAGTATTACACAGTGTTTTCGGTGGCACACAATGAGAGACAGATGCCACACACAGCAATGGCACGGAGGCAGACTTGCCAATATTTATCTCCCACTAATTTTTTTTTGGGAAAAGGGAGAATGTACCCCAAAAAAAAAAATGGCCAAGTATTACACAGTGTTTTCGGTGCCACACAATGACAGACAGATGCCACACACAGCAATGGCACGGAGGCAGACTTGCCAATATTTATCTCCCACTAATTTTTTTTTTGGAAAAGGAAGAATTTAGCAAAAAAAAAAAAAAGGGCCAAGTATTACACAGTGTTTTCGGTGGCACACAATGAGAGACAGATACCACACACAGCAATGGCACAGAGGCAGACTTGCCAATATTTATCTCCCACTAATTTTTTTTTGGGAAAAGGGAAAATTTAGCAAAAAAAAAAAAAGGGCCAAGTATTACACAGTGTTTTCGGTGGCACACAATGAGAGACAGATACCACACACAGCAATGGCACGGAGGCAGACTTGCCAATATTTATCTCCCACTAATTTTTTTTTTGGAAAAGGGAGAATGTACCCAAAAAAAAAAAAAAAATGGCCAAGTATTACACAGTGTTTTCGGTGCCACACAATGAGAGACAGATGCCACACACAGCAATGGCACGGAGGCAGACTTGCCAATATTTATCTCCCACTAATTTTTTTTTTGGAAAAGGGAGAATGTACCCCCCCCAAAAAAAATGGCCAAGTATTACACAGTGTTTTCGGTGCCACACAATGACAGACAGATGCCACACACAGCAATGGCACGGATGCAGACTTGCCAATATTTATCTCCCACTAATTTTTTTTTTGGAAAAGGGAGAATTTAGCAAAAAAAAAAAAAGGGCCAAGTATTACACAGTGTTTTCGGTGGCACACAATGAGAGACAGATACCACACACAGCAATGGCACGGAGGCAGACTTGCCAATATTTATCTCCCACTAATTTTTTTTTTGGAAAAGGGAGAATTTAGCAAAAAAAAAAAAGGGCCAAGTATTACACAGTGTTTTCGGTGCCACACAATGAGAGACAGATACCACACACAGCAATGGCACGGAGACAGACTTGCCAATATTTATCTCCCACTAATTTTTTTGGGGGAAAAGGGAGAATTTAGCAAAAAAAAAAAAATGGCCAAGTATTACACAGTGTTTTCGGTGCCACACAATGAGAGACAGATGCCACACACAGCAATGGCACGGAGGCAGACTTGCCAATATTTATCTCCCACTAATTTTTTTTTTGGAAAAGGGAGAATGTACCCCCCCCAAAAAAAAATGGCCAAGTATTACACAGTGTTTTCGGTGCCACACAATGACAGACAGATACCGCACACAGCAATGGCACGGAGGCAGACTTGCCAATATTTATCTCCCACTAATTTTTTTTGAGAAAAGGGAGAATTTAGCAAAAAAAAAAAAATTGGCCAAGTATTACACAGTGTTTTCGGTGGCACACAATGAGAGACAGATGCCACACACAGCAATGGCACGGAGGCAGACTTGCCAATATTTATCTCCCACTAATTTTTCTTTTGGAAAAGGGAGAATGTACCCCAAAAAAAAAAAATGGCCAAGTATTACACAGTGTTTTCGGTGCCACACAATGACAGACAGATGCCACACACAGCAATGGCACGGAGGCAGACTTGCCAATATTTATCTCCCACTAATTTTTTTTTTGGAAAAGGGAGAATGTTCCCCAAAAAAAAAAAATGGCCAAGTATTACACAGTGTTTTCGGTGCCACACAATGACAGACAGATGCCACACACAGCAATGGCACGGAGGCAGACTTGCCAATATTTATCTCCCACTAATTTTTTTTGGGGAAAAGGGAGAATTTAGCAAAAAAAAAAAAGGGCCAAGTATTACACAGTGTTTTCGGTGGCACACAATGAGAGACAGATACCACACACAGCAATGGCACGGAGGCAGACTTGCCAATATTTATCTCCCACTAATTTTTTTGGGGGGAAAAGGGAGAATTTAGCAAAAAAAAAAATGGCCAAGTATTACACAGTGTTTTCGGTGGCACACAATGAGAGACAGATACCACACTCAGCAATGGCACGGAGGCAGACTTGCCAATATTTATCTCCCACTAATTTTTTTTTGGGAAAAGGGAGAATTTAGCAAAAAAAAAAGGGCCAAGTATTACACAGTGTTTTCGGTGGCACACAATGGGAGACAGATACCACACACAGCAATGGCACGGAGACAGACTTGCCAATATTTATCTCCCACTAATTTTTTTGGGGGAAAAGGGAGAATTTAGCAAAAAAAAAAAAAAATGGCCAAGTATTACACAGTGTTTTCGGTGCCACACAATGACAGACAGATACCACACACAGCAATGGCACGGAGGCAGACTTGCCAATATTTATCTCCCACTAATTTTTTTGGGGGAAAAGGGAAAATTTAGCAAAAAAAAAAAAAGGGCCAAGTATTACACAGTGTTTTCGGTGGCACACAATGAAAGACAGATACCACACACAGCAATGGCACGGAGGCAGACTTGCCAATATTTATCTCCCACTAATTTTTTTTTTGGAAAAGGGAGAATGTACCCAAAAAAAAAAAAAAAATGGCCAAGTATTACACAGTGTTTTCGGTGCCACACAATGAGAGACAGATGCCACACACAGCAATGGCACGGAGGCAGACTTGCCAATATTTATCTCCCACTAATTTTTTTTTTGGAAAAGGGAGAATGTACCCCCCCCCAAAAAAAATGGCCAAGTATTACACAGTGTTTTCGGTGCCACACAATGACAGACAGATGCCACACACAGCAATGGCACGGATGCAGACTTGCCAATATTTATCTCCCACTAATTTTTTTTTTGGAAAAGGGAGAATTTAGCAAAAAAAAAAAAAGGGCCAAGTATTACACAGTGTTTTCGGTGGCACACAATGAGAGACAGATACCACACACAGCAATGGCACGGAGGCAGACTTGCCAATATTTATCTCCCACTAATTTTTTTGGGGGGAAAAGGGAGAATTTAGCAAAAAAAAAAATGGCCAAGTATTACACAGTGTTTTCGGTGGCACACAATGAGAGACAGATACCACACACAGCAATGGCACGGAGACAGACTTGCCAATATTTATCTCCCACTAATTTTTTTTGGGGAAAAGGGAGAATTTAGCAAAAAAAAAAAAAATGGCCAAGTATTACACAGTGTTTTCGGTGGCACACAATGGGAGACAGATACCACACACAGCAATGGCACGGAGACAGACTTGCCAATATTTATCTCCCACTAATTTTTTTGGGGGAAAAGGGAGAATTTGGCAAAAAAAAAAAAAATGGCCAAGTATTACACAGTGTTTTCGGTGCCACACAATGACAGACAGATACCACACACAGCAATGGCACGGAGGCAGACTTGCCAATATTTATCTCCCACTAATTTTTTTTGGGGAAAAGGGAAAATTTAGCAAAAAAAAAAAAAGGGCCAAGTATTACACAGTGTTTTCGGTGGCACACAATGAGAGACAGATACCACACACAGCAATGGCACGGAGGCAGACTTGCCAATATTTATCTCCCACTAATTTTTTTTTGGAAAAGGGAGAATGTACCCCCCCAAAAAAAAATGGCCAAGTATTACACAGTGTTTTCGGTGCCACACAATGACAGACAGATGCCACACACAGCAATGGCATGGATGCAGACTTGCCAATATTTATCTCCCACTAATTTTTTTTTTGGAAAAGGGAGAATTTAGCAAAAAAAAAAAAAGGGCCAAGTATTACACAGTGTTTTCGGTGGCACACAATGAGAGACAGATACCACACACAGCAATGGCACGGAGGCAGACTTGCCAATATTTATCTCCCACTAATTTTTTTGGGGGAAAAGGGAGAATTTAGCAAAAAAAAAAAAATGGCCAAGTATTACACAGTGTTTTCGGTGGCACACAATGAGAGACAGATACCACACACAGCAATGGCACGGAGGCAGACTTGCCAATATTTATCTCCCACTAATTTTTTTTGGGGAAAAGGGAGAATTTAGCAAAAAAAAAAAAGGGCCAAGTATTACACAGTGTTTTCGGTGGCACACAGTGAGAGACAGATACCACACACAGCAATGGCATAGAGACAGACTTGCCAATATTTATCTCCCACTAATTTTTTGGGGGGAAAAGGGAGAATTTAGCAAAAAAAAAAAATGGCCAAGTATTACACAGTGTTTTCTGTGCCACACAATGAGAGACAGATGCCACACACAGCAATGGCACGGAGGCAGACTTGCCAATATTTATCTCCCACTAATTTTTTTTTTGGAAAAGGGAGAATGTACCCAAAAAAAAAAAAAAATGGCCAAGTATTACACAGTGTTTTCGGTGCCACACAATGACAGACAGATACCACACACAGCAATGGCACGGAGGCGGACTTGCCAATATTTATCTCCCACTAATTTTTCTTTTGGAAAAGGGAGAATGTACCCAAAAAAAAAAAAAATAGCCAAGTATTACACAGTGTTTTCGGTGGCACACAATGAGAGACAGATGCCACACACAGCAATGGCACGGAGGCAGACTTGCCAATATTTATCTCCCACTAATTTTTTTTTGGGAAAAAGGAGAATGTACCCAAAAAAAAAAAAAATGGCCAAGTATTACACAGTGTTTTCGGTGCCACACAATGACAGACAGATGCCACACACAGCAATGGCACGGAGGCAGACTTGCCAATATTTATCTCCCACTAATTTTTTTTTTGGAAAAGGGAGAATTTAGCAAAAAAAAAAAAATGGCCTAGTATTACACAGTGTTTTCAGTGCCACACAATGACAGACAGATGCTACACACAGCAATGGCACGGAGGCAGACTTGCCAATATTTATCTCCCACTAATTTTTTTTTTGGAAAAGGGAGAATTTAGCAAAAAAAAAAAAAGGGCCAAGAATTACACAGTGTTTTCGGTGGCACACAATGAGAGACAGATACCACACACAGCAATGGCACGGAGGCAGACTTGCCAATATTTATCTCCCACTAATTTTTTTTGGGGAAAAGGGAGAATTTAGCAAAAAAAAAAGAATGGCCAAGTATTACACAGTGTTTTCGGTGGCACACAATGAGAGACAGATACCACACACAGCAATGGCACGGAGGCAGACTTGCCAATATTTATCTCCCACTAATTTTTTTTGGGAAAAGGGAGAATGTACCCCAAAAAAAAAAAATGGGCAAGTATTACACAGTGTTTTCGGTACCACACAATGACAGACAGATACCACACACAGCAATGGCACAGAGGCAGACTTGCCAATATTTATCTCCCACTAATTTTTTTTTTGGAAAAGGGAGAATGTACCCAAAACAAAAAAAAATGGCCAAGTATTACACAGTGTTTTCGGTGCCACACAATGACAGACAGGTGCCACACACAGCAATGGCACGGAGGCAGACTTGCCAATATTTATCTCCCACTAATTTTTTTGGGGAAAAAGGGAGAATTTAGCAAAAAAAAAAAAAAGGTCCAAGTATTACACAGTGTTTTCGGTGGCACACAATGAGAGACAGATACCACACACAGCAATGGCACGGAGGCAGACTTGCCAATATTTGTCTCCCACTAATTTTTTTTTTGGAAAAGGGAGAATTTAGCAAAAAAAAAAAAAAAATGGCCAAGTATTACACAGTGTTTTCGGTGCCACACAATGAGAGACAGATGCCACACACAGCAATGGCACGGAGGCAGACTTGCCAATATTTATCTCCCACTAATTTTTTTTTTGGAAAAGGGAGAATGTACCCAAAAAAAAAAAAAAAATGGCCAAGTATTACACAGTGTTTTCGGTGCCACACAATGACAGACAGATGCCACACACAGCAATGGCACGGAGGCAGACTTGCCAATATTTATCTCCCACTAATTTTTTTTTTGGAAAAGGGAGAATGTACCCAAAAAAAAAAATGGCCAAGTATTACACAGTGTTTTCGGTGCCACACAATGAGAGACAGATACCACACACAGCAATGGCACGGAGGCAGACTTGCCAATATTTATCTCCCACTAATTTTTTTTTTGGAAAAGGGAGAATTTAGCAAAAAAAAAAAAAGGGCCAAGTATTACACAGTGTTTTCGATGGCACACAATGAGAGACAGATACCACACACAGCAATGGCACGGAGACAGACTTGCCAATATTTATCTCCCACTAATTTTTTTGGGGGAAAAGGGAGAATTTAGCAAAAAAAAAAAAAATGGCCAAGTATTACACAGTGTTTTCGGTGCCACACAATGAGAGACAGATGCCACACACAGCAATGGCACGGAGGCAGACTTGCCAATATTTATCTCCCACTAATTTTTTTCTTGGAAAAGGGAGAATGTACCCCCCCAAAAAAAAAATGGCCAAGTATTACACAGTGTTTTCGGTGCCACACAATGACAGACAGATACCGCACACAGCAATGGCACGGAGGCAGACTTGCCAATATTTATCTCCCACTAATTTTTTTTGGGAAAAGGGAGAATTTAGCAAAAAAAAAAAAATGGCCAAGTATTACACAGTGTTTTCGGTGGCACACAATGAGAGACAGATGCCACACACAGCAATGGCACGGAGGCAGACTTGCCAATATTTATCTCCCACTAATTTTTTTTTGGGAAAAGGGAGAATGTACCCCAAAAAAAAAAATGGCCAAGTATTACACAGTGTTTTCGGTGCCACACAATGACAGACAGATGCCACACACAGCAATGGCACGGAGGCAGACTTGCCAATATTTATCTCCCACTAATTTTTTTTTTGGAAAAGGGAGAATTTAGCAAAAAAAAAAAAAAGGGCCAAGTATTACACAGTGTTTTCGGTGGCACACAATGAGAGACAGATACCACACACAGCAATGGCACAGAGGCAGACTTGCCAATATTTATCTCCCACTAATTTTTTTTTGGGAAAAGGGAAAATTTAGCAAAAAAAAAAAAAGGGCCAAGTATTACACAGTGTTTTCGGTGGCACACAATGAGAGACAGATGCCACACACAGCAATGGCACGGAGGCAGACTTGCCAATATTTATCTCCCACTAATTTTTTTTTTGGAAAAGGGAGAATGTACCCCCCCCCAAAAAAATGGCCAAGTATTACACAGTGTTTTCGGTGCCACACAATGACAGACAGATGCCACACACAGCAATGGCACGGATGCAGACTTGCCAATATTTATCTCCCACTAATTTTTTTTTTGGAAAAGGGAGAATTTAGCAAAAAAAAAAAAAGGGCCAAGTATTACACAGTGTTTTCGGTGGCACACAATGAGAGACAGATACCACACACAGCAATGGCACGGAGGCAGACTTGCCAATATTTATCTCCCACTAATTTTTTTTTTGGAAAAGGGAGAATTTAGCAAAAAAAAAAAAAGGGCCAAGTATTACACAGTGTTTTCGGTGCCACACAATGAGAGACAGATACCACACACAGCAATAGCACGGAGACAGACTTGCCAATATTTATCTCCCACTAATTTTTTTGGGGGAAAAGGGAGAATTTAGCAAAAAAAAAAAAATGGCCAAGTATTACACAGTGTTTTCGGTGCCACACAATGAGAGACAGATGCCACACACAGCAATGGCACGGAGGCAGACTTGCCAATATTTATCTCCCACTAATTTTTTTTTTGGAAAAGGGAGAATGTACCCCCCCCAAAAAAAAATGGCCAAGTATTACACAGTGTTTTCGGTGGCACACAATGAGAGACAGATGCCACACACAGCAATGGCACGGAGGCAGACTTGCCAATATTTATCTCCCACTAATTTTTTTTTGGGAAAAGGGAGAATGTACCCCAAAAAAAAAAATGGCCAAGTATTACACAGTGTTTTCGGTGCCACACAATGACAGACAGATGCCACACACAGCAATGGCACGGAGGCAGACTTGCCAATATTTATCTCCCACTAATTTTTTTTTTGGAAAAGGGAGAATTTAGCAAAAAAAAAAAAAGGGCCAAGTATTACACAGTGTTTTCGGTGGCACACAATGAGAGACAGATACCACACACAGCAATGGCACAGAGGCAGACTTGCCAATATTTATCTCCCACTAATTTCTTTTTGGGAAAAGGGAAAATTTAGCAAAAAAAAAAAAAGGGCCAAGTATTACACAGTGGTTTCGGTGGCACACAATGAGAGACAGATACCACACACAGCAATGGCACGGAGGCAGACTTGCCAATATTTATCTCCCACTAATTTTTTTTTTGGAAAAGGGAGAATGTACCCAAAAAAAAAAAAAAAAATGGCCAAGTATTACACAGTGTTTTCGGTGCCACACAATGAGAGACAGATGCCACACACAGCAATGGCACGGAGGCAGACTTGCCAATATTTATCTCCCACTAATTTTTTTTTTGGAAAAGGGAGAATGTACCCCCCCCAAAAAAAATGGCCAAGTATTACACAGTGTTTTCGGTGCCACACAATGACAGACAGATGCCACACACAGCAATGGCACGGATGCAGACTTGCCAATATTTATCTCCCACTAATTTTTTTTTTGGAAAAGGGAGAATTTAGCAAAAAAAAAAAAAGGGCCAAGTATTACACAGTGTTTTCGGTGGCACACAATGAGAGACAGATACCACACACAGCAATGGCACGGAGGCAGACTTGCCAATATTTATCTCCCACTAATTTTTTTTTGGGAAAAGGGAGAATTTAGCAAAAAAAAAAAAAGGGCCAAGTATTACACAGTGTTTTCGGTGCCACACAATGAGAGACAGATACCACACACAGCAATGGCACGGAGACAGACTTGCCAATATTTATCTCCCACTAATTTTTTTGGGGGAAAAGGGAGAATTTAGCAAAAAAAAAAAAATGGCCAAGTATTACACAGTGTTTTCGGTGCCACACAATGAGAGACAGATGCCACACACAGCAATGGCACGGAGGCAGACTTGCCAATATTTATCTCCCACTAATTTTTTTTTTGGAAAAGGGAGAATGTACCCCCCCCAAAAAAAAATGGCCAAGTATTACACAGTGTTTTCGGTGCCACACAATGACAGACAGATACCGCACACAGCAATGGCACGGAGGCAGACTTGCCAATATTTATCTCCCACTAATTTTTTTTGGGAAAAGGGAGAATTTAGCAAAAAAAAAAAAATGGCCAAGTATTACACAGTGTTTTCGGTGGCACACAATGAGAGACAGATGCCACACACAGCAATGGCACGGAGGCAGACTTGCCAATATTTATCTCCCACTAATTTTTCTTTTGGAAAAGGGAGAATGTACCCCCAAAAAAAAAAAATGGCCAAGTATTACACAGTGTTTTCGGTGCCACACAATGACAGACAGATGCCACACACAGCAATGGCACGGAGGCAGACTTGCCAATATTTATCTCCCACTAATTTTTTTTTTTGGAAAAGGGAGAATGTACCCCAAAAAAAAAAAATGGCCAAGTATTACACAGTGTTTTCGGTGCCACACAATGACAGACAGATGCCACACACAGCAATGGCACGGAGGCAGACTTGCCAATATTTATCTCCCACTAATTTTTTTTTTGGAAAAGGGAGAATTTAGCAAAAAAAAAAAAAGGGCCAAGTATTACACAGTGTTTTCGGTGGCACACAATGAGAGACAGATACCACACACAGCAATGGCACGGAGGGAGACTTGCCAATATTTATCTCCCACTAATTTTTTTTTGGGGAAAAGGGAGAATTTAGCAAAAAAAAAAAGGGCCAAGTATTACACAGTGTTTTCGGTGCCACACAATGAGAGACAGATACCACACACAGCAATGGCACGGAGACAGACTTGCCAATATTTATCTCCCACTAATTTTTTTGGGGGAAAAGGGAGAATTTAGCAAAAAAAAAAAAATGGCCAAGTATTACACAGTGTTTTCGGTGCCACACAATGAGAGACAGATGCCACACACAGCAATGGCACGGAGGCAGACTTGCCAATATTTATCTCCCACTAATTTTTTTTTTGGAAAAGGGAGAATGTACCCCCCCCAAAAAAAAATGGCCAAGTATTACACAGTGTTTTCGGTGGCACACAATGAGAGACAGATGCCACACACAGCAATGGCACGGAGGCAGACTTGCCAATATTTATCTCCCACTAATTTTTTTTTGGGAAAAGGGAGAATGTACCCCAAAAAAAAAAATGGCCAAGTATTACACAGTGTTTTCGGTGCCACACAATGACAGACAGATGCCACACACAGCAATGGCACGGAGGCAGACTTGCCAATATTTATCTCCCACTAATTTTTTTTTTGGAAAAGGGAGAATTTAGCAAAAAAAAAAAAAAGGGCCAAGTATTACACAGTGTTTTCGGTGGCACACAATGAGAGACAGATACCACACACAGCAATGGCACAGAGGCAGACTTGCCAATATTTATCTCCCACTAATTTTTTTTTGGGAAAAGGGAAAATTTAGCAAAAAAAAAAAAAGGGCCAAGTATTACACAGTGGTTTCGGTGGCACACAATGAGAGACAGATACCACACACAGCAATGGCACGGAGGCAGACTTGCCAATATTTATCTCCCACTAATTTTTTTTTTGGAAAAGGGAGAATGTACCCAAAAAAAAAAAAAAAATGGCCAAGTATTACACAGTGTTTTCGGTGCCACACAATGAGAGACAGATGCCACACACAGCAATGGCACGGAGGCAGACTTGCCAATATTTATCTCCCACTAATTTTTTTGGGGGAAAAGGGAGAATGTACCCCCCCCCAAAAAAATGGCCAAGTATTACACAGTGTTTTCGGTGCCACACAATGACAGACAGATGCCACACACAGCAATGGCACGGATGCAGACTTGCCAATATTTATCTCCCACTAATTTTTTTTTTGGAAAAGGGAGAATTTAGCAAAAAAAAAAAAAGGGCCAAGTATTACACAGTGTTTTCGGTGGCACACAATGAGAGACAGATACCACACACAGCAATGGCACGGAGGCAGACTTGCCAATATTTATCTCCCACTAATTTTTTTTTGGGAAAAGGGAGAATTTAGCAAAAAAAAAAAAAGGGCCAAGTATTACACAGTGTTTTCGGTGCCACACAATGAGAGACAGATACCACACACAGCAATGGCACGGAGACAGACTTGCCAATATTTATCTCCCACTAATTTTTTTGGGGGAAAAGGGAGAATTTAGCAAAAAAAAAAAAATGGCCAAGTATTACACAGTGTTTTCTGTGCCACACAATGAGAGACAGATGCCACACACAGCAATGGCACGGAGGCAGACTTGCCAATATTTATCTCCCACTAATTTTTTTTTTGGAAAAGGGAGAATGTACCCCCCCCAAAAAAAAATGGCCAAGTATTACACAGTGTTTTCGGTGCCACACAATGACAGACAGATACCGCACACAGCAATGGCACGGAGGCAGACTTGCCAATATTTATCTCCCACTAATTTTTTTTGGGAAAAGGGAGAATTTAGCAAAAAAAAAAAAATGGCCAAGTATTACACAGTGTTTTCGGTGGCACACAATGAGAGACAGATGCCACACACAGCAATGGCACGGAGGCAGACTTGCCAATATTTATCTCCCACTAATTTTTCTTTTGGAAAAGGGAGAATGTACCCCAAAAAAAAAAAAATGGCCAAGTATTACACAGTGTTTTCGGTGCCACACAATGACAGACAGATGCCACACACAGCAATGGCACGGAGGCAGACTTGCCAATATTTATCTCCCACTAATTTTTTTTTTTGGAAAAGGGAGTATGTACCCAAAAAAAAAAAAATGGCCAAGTATTACACAGTGTTTTCGGTGCCACACAATGACAGACAGATGCCACACACAGCAATGGCACGGAGGCAGACTTGCCAATATTTATCTCCCACTAATTTTTTTTTTGGAAAAGGGAGAATTTAGCAAAAAAAAAAAAAGGGCCAAGTATTACACAGTGTTTTCGGTGGCACACAATGAGAGACAGATACCACACACAGCAATGGCACGGAGGCAGACTTGCCAATATTTATCTCCCACTAATTTTTTTGGGGGGAAAAGGGAGAATTTAGCAAAAAAAAAAATGGCCAAGTATTACACAGTGTTTTCGGTGGCACACAATGAGAGACAGATACCACACTCAGCAATGGCACGGAGGCAGACTTGCCAATATTTATCTCCCACTAATTTTTTTGGGGGAAAAGGGAGAATTTAGCAAAAAAAAAAGGGCCAAGTATTACACAGTGTTTTCGGTGGCACACAATGGGAGACAGATACCACACACAGCAATGGCACGGAGACAGACTTGCCAATATTTATCTCCCACTAATTTTTTTTGGGGAAAAGGGAGAATTTAGCAAAAAAAAAAAAAATGGCCAAGTATTACACAGTGTTTTCGGTGCCACACAATGACAGACAGATACCACACACAGCAATGGCACGGAGGCAGACTTGCCAATATTTATCTCCCACTAATTTTTTTTGGGGAAAAGGGAAAATTTAGCAAAAAAAAAAAAAAAGGGCCAAGTATTACACAGTGTTTTCGGTGCCACACAATGACAGACAGATGCCACACACAGCAATGGCACGGAGGCAGACTTGCCAATATTTATCTCCCACTAATTTTTTTTTTGGAAAAGGGAGAATGTACCCCCCCCAAAAAAAATGGCCAAGTATTACACAGTGTTTTCGGTGCCACACAATGACAGACAGATGCCACACACAGCAATGGCACGGATGCAGACTTGCCAATATTTATCTCCCACTAATTTTTTTTTTGGAAAAGGGAGAATTTAGCAAAAAAAAAAAAGGGCCAAGTATTACACAGTGTTTTCGGTGGCACACAATGAGAGACAGATACCACACACAGCAATGGCACGGAGGCAGACTTGCCAATATTTATCTCCCACTAATTTTTTTGGGGGGAAAAGGGAGAATGTACCCAAAAAAAAAAAAATGGCCAAGTATTACACAGTGTTTTCGGTGCCACACAATGACAGACAGATGCCACACACAGCAATGGCACGGAGGCAGACTTGCCAATATTTATCTCCCACTAATTTTTTTTTTGGAAAAGGGAGAATTTAGCAAAAAAAAAAAAAGGGCCAAGTATTACACAGTGTTTTCGGTGGCACACAATGAGAGACAGATACCACACACAGCAATGGCACGGAGGCAGACTTGCCAATATTTATCTCCCACTAATTTTTTTGGGGGGAAAAGGGAGAATTTAGCAAAAAAAAAAATGGCCAAGTATTACACAGTGTTTTCGGTGGCACACAATGAGAGACAGATACCACACTCAGCAATGGCACGGAGGCAGACTTGCCAATATTTATCTCCCACTAATTTTTTTGGGGGAAAAGGGAGAATTTAGCAAAAAAAAAAGGGCCAAGTATTACACAGTGTTTTCGGTGGCACACAATGGGAGACAGATACCACACACAGCAATGGCACGGAGACAGACTTGCCAATATTTATCTCCCACTAATTTTTTTTGGGGAAAAGGGAGAATTTAGCAAAAAAAAAAAAAATGGCCAAGTATTACACAGTGTTTTCGGTGCCACACAATGACAGACAGATACCACACACAGCAATGGCACGGAGGCAGACTTGCCAATATTTATCTCCCACTAATTTTTTTTGGGGAAAAGGGAAAATTTAGCAAAAAAAAAAAAAAATGGCCAAGTATTACACAGTGTTTTCGGTGCCACACAATGACAGACAGATGCCACACACAGCAATGGCACGGAGGCAGACTTGCCAATATTTATCTCCCACTAATTTTTTTTTTGGAAAAGGGAGAATGTACCCCCCCCAAAAAAAATGGCCAAGTATTACACAGTGTTTTCGGTGCCACACAATGACAGACAGATGCCACACACAGCAATGGCACGGATGCAGACTTGCCAATATTTATCTCCCACTAATTTTTTTTTTGGAAAAGGGAGAATTTAGCAAAAAAAAAAAAGGGCCAAGTATTACACAGTGTTTTCGGTGGCACACAATGAGAGACAGATACCACACACAGCAATGGCACGGAGGCAGACTTGCCAATATTTATCTCCCACTAATTTTTTTGGGGGGAAAAGGGAGAATTTAGCAAAAAAAAAAATGGCCAAGTATTACACAGTGTTTTCGGTGGCACACAATGAGAGACAGATACCACACACAGCAATGGCACGGAGACAGACTTGCCAATATTTATCTCCCACTAATTTTTTTTGGGGAAAAGGGAGAATTTAGCAAAAAAAAAAAAAATGGCCAAGTATTACACAGTGTTTTCGGTGGCACACAATGGGAGACAGATACCACACACAGCAATGGCACGGAGACAGACTTGCCAATATTTATCTCCCACTAATTTTTTTTGGGGAAAAGGGAGAATTTAGCAAAAAAAAAAAAAGGGCCAAGTATTACACAGTGTTTTCGGTGGCACACAATGAGAGACAGATACCACACACAGCAATGGCACGGAGGCAGACTTGCCAATATTTATCTCCCACTAATTTTTTTTTTGGAAAAGGGAGAATGTACCCAAAAAAAAAAAAAAATGGCCAAGTATTACACAGTGTTTTCGGTGCCACACAATGAGAGACAGATGCCACACACAGCAATGGCACGGAGGCAGACTTGCCAATATTTATCTCCCACTAATTTTTTTTTGGAAAAGGGAGAATGTACCCCCCCCAAAAAAAATGGCCAAGTATTACACAGTGTTTTCGGTGCCACACAATGACAGACAGATGCCACACACAGCAATGGCACGGAGGCAGACTTGCCAATATTTATCTCCCACTAATTTTTTTTTTGGAAAAGGGAGAATTTAGCAAAAAAAAAAAAAGGGCCAAGTATTACACAGTGTTTTCGGTGGCACACAATGAGAGACAGATACCACACACAGCAATGGCACGGAGGCAGACTTGCCAATATTTATCTCCCACTAATTTTTTGGGGGGAAAAGGGAGAATTTAGCAAAAAAAAAAAAATGGCCAAGTATTACACAGTGTTTTCGGTGGCACACAATGAGAGACAGATACCACACACAGCAATGGCACGGAGGCAGACTTGCCAATATTTATCTCCCACTAATTTTTTGGGGGGAAAAGGGAGAATTTAGCAAAAAAAAAAAAGGGCCAAGTATTACACAGTGTTTTCGGTGGCACACAGTGAGAGACAGATACCACACACAGCAATGGCATAGAGACAGACTTGCCAATATTTATCTCCCACTAATTTTTTTTGGGGAAAAGGGAGAATTTAGCAAAAAAAAAAAAAAAGGCCAAGTATTACACAGTGTTTTCGGTGCCACACAATGACAGACAGATACCACACACAGCAATGGCACGGAGGCAGACTTGCCAATATTTATCTCCCACTAATTTTTTTGGGGGAAAAGGGAAAATTTAGCAAAAAAAAAAAAAGGGCCAAGTATTACACAGTGTTTTCGGTGGCACACAATGAGAGACAGATACCACACACAGCAATGGCACGGAGGCAGACTTGCCAATATTTATCTCCCACTAATTTTTTTTTTGGAAAAGGGAGAATGTACCCAAAAAAAAAAAAAAATGGCCAAGTATTACACAGTGTTTTCGGTGCCACACAATGAGAGACAGATGCCACACACAGCAATGGCACGGAGGCAGACTTGCCAATATTTATCTCCCACTAATTTTTTTTTGGAAAAGGGAGAATGTACCCCCCCAAAAAAAAATGGCCAAGTATTACACAGTGTTTTCGGTGGCACACAATGAGAGACAGATACCACACACAGCAATGGCACGGAGGCAGACTTGCCAATATTTATCTCCCACTAATTTTTTTTGGGGAAAAGGGAGAATTTAGCAAAAAAAAAAAATGGCCAAGTATTACACAGTGTTTTCGGTGGCACACAATGAGAGACAGATACCACACACAGCAATGGCACGGAGGCAGACTTGCCAATATTTATCTCCCACTAATTTTTTTTGGGGAAAAGGGAGAATTTAGCAAAAAAAAAAAAGGGCCAAGTATTACACAGTGTTTTCGGTGGCACACAGTGAGAGACAGATACCACACACAGCAATGGCATAGAGACAGACTTGCCAATATTTATCTCCCACTAATTTTTTTGGGGGAAAAGGGAGAATTTAGCAAAAAAAAAAATGGCCAAGTATTACACAGTGTTTTCTGTGCCACACAATGAGAGACAGATGCCACACACAGCAATGGCACGGAGGCAGACTTGCCAATATTTATCTCCCACTAATTTTTTTTTTGGAAAAGGGAGAATGTACCCAAAAAAAAAAAAAAATGGCCAAGTATTACACAGTGTTTTCGGTGCCACACAATGACAGACAGATACCACACACAGCAATGGCACGGAGGCGGACTTGCCAATATTTATCTCCCACTAATTTTTCTTTTGGAAAAGGGAGAATGTACCCAAAAAAAAAAAAAATAGCCAAGTATTACACAGTGTTTTCGGTGGCACACAATGAGAGACAGATGCCACACACAGCAATGGCACGGAGGCAGACTTGCCAATATTTATCTCCCACTAATTTTTTTTTGGGAAAAAGGAGAATGTACCCAAAAAAAAAAAAAATGGCCAAGTATTACACAGTGTTTTCGGTGCCACACAATGACAGACAGATGCCACACACAGCAATGGCACGGAGGCAGACTTGCCAATATTTATCTCCCACTAATTTTTTTTTTGGAAAAAGAGAATGTACCCCCAAAAAAAAAAAATGGCCAAGTATTACACAGTGTTTTCGGTGCCACACAATGAGAGACAGATGCCACACACAGCAATGGCACGGAGGCAGACTTGCCAATATTTATCTCCCACTAATTTTTTTTTTGGAAAAGGGAGAATGTACCCCCCCAAAAAAAATTGGCCAAGTATTACACAGTGTTTTCGGTGCCACACAATGACAGACAGATGCCACACACAGCAATGGCACGGATGCAGACTTGCCAATATTTATCTCCCACTAATTTTTTTTTTGGAAAAGGGAGAATTTAGCAAAAAAAAAAAAAGGGCCAAGTATTACACAGTGTTTTCGGTGGCACACAATGAGAGACAGATGCCACACACAGCAATGGCACGGAGGCAGACTTGCCAATATTTATCTCCCACTAATTTTTTTTGGGAAAAAGGAGAATGTACCCAAAAAAAAAAAAAATGGCCAAGTATTACACAGTGTTTTCGGTGCCACACAATGACAGACAGATGCCACACACAGCAATGGCACGGAGGCAGACTTGCCAATATTTATCTCCCACTAATTTTTTTTTTGGAAAAAGAGAATGTACCCCCCAAAAAAAAAAATGGCCAAGTATTACACAGTGTTTTCGGTGCCACACAATGAGAGACAGATGCCACACACAGCAATGGCACGGAGGCAGACTTGCCAATATTTATCTCCCACTAATTTTTTTTTTGGAAAAGGGAGAATGTACCCCCCCAAAAAAAATTGGCCAAGTATTACACAGTGTTTTCGGTGCCACACAATGACAGACAGATGCCACACACAGCAATGGCACGGATGCAGACTTGCCAATATTTATCTCCCACTAATTTTTTTTTTGGAAAAGGGAGAATTTAGCAAAAAAAAAAAAAGGGCCAAGTATTACACAGTGTTTTCGGTGGCACACAATGAGAGACAGATACCACACACAGCAATGGCACGGAGGCAGACTTGCCAATATTTATCTCCCACTAATTTTTTTTGGGGAAAAGGGAGAATTTAGCAAAAAAAAAAAAATGGCCAAGTATTACACAGTGTTTTCGGTGGCACACAATGAGAGACAGATACCACACACAGCAATGGCACGGAGGCAGACTTGCCAATATTTATCTCCCACTAATTTTTTTTGGGAAAAGGGAGAATTTAGCAAAAAAAAAAAAAGGGCCAAGTATTACACAGTGTTTTCGGTGGCACACAGTGAGAGACAGATACCACACATAGCAATGGCATAGAGACAGACTTGCCAATATTTATCTCCCACTAATTTTTTTTGGGGAAAAGGGAGAATTTAGCAAAAAAAAAAAATGGTAAAGTATTACACAGCGTTTTCTGTGCCACACAATGAGAGACAGATGCCACACACAGCAATGGCACGGAGGCAGACTTGCCAATATTTATCTCCCACTAATTTTTTTTTTGTAAAAGGGAGAATGTACCCCAAAAAAAAAAAAAATGGCCAAGTATTACACAGTGTTTTTGGTGCCACACAATGACAGACAGATACCACACACAGCAATGGCACGGAGGCGGACTTGCCAATATTTATCTCCCACTAATTTTTCTTTTGGAAAAGGGAGAATGTACCCAAAAAAAAAAAAATGGCCAAGTATTACACAGTGTTTTCGGTGGCACACAATGAGAGACAGATGCCACACACAGCAATGGCACGGAGGCAGACTTGCCAATATTTATCTCCCACTAATTTTTTTTGGGAAAAGGGAGAATTTAGCAAAAAAAAAAAAAGGGCCAAGTATTACACAGTGTTTTCGGTGGCACACAGTGAGAGACAGATACCACACATAGCAATGGCATAGAGACAGACTTGCCAATATTTATCTCCCACTAATTTTTTTGGGGGAAAAGGGAGAATTTAGCAAAAAAAAAAAATGGTAAAGTATTACACAGTGTTTTCTGTGCCACACAATGAGAGACAGATGCCACACACAGCAATGGCACGGAGGCAGACTTGCCAATATTTATCTCCCACTAATTTTTTTTTTGTAAAAGGGAGAATGTACCCCAAAAAAAAAAAAAATGGCCAAGTATTACACAGTGTTTTTGGTGCCACACAATGACAGACAGATACCACACACAGCAATGGCACGGAGGCGGACTTGCCAATATTTATCTCCCACTATTTTTTTTTTGGAAAAGGGAGAATGTACCCAAAAAAAAAAAAATGGCCAAGTATTACACAGTGTTTTCGGTGCCACACAATGACAGACAGATGCCACACACAGCAATGTCACGGAGGCAGACTTGCCAATATTTATCTCCCACTAATTTTTTTTTTGGAAAAAGGGAGAATTTAGCAAAAAAAAAAAATGGCCAAGTGTTACACAGTGTTTTCAGTGGCACACAATGAGAGACAGATACCACACACAGCAATGGCATGGAGGCAGACTTGCCAATATTTATCTCCCACTAATTTTTTTTTTGGGAAAAGGGAGAATTTAGCAAAAAAAAAAAAATGGCCAAGTATTACACAGTGTTTTCGGTGCCACACAATGAGAGACAGATGCCACACACAGCAATGGCACGGAGGCAGACTTGCCAATATTTATCTCCCACTAATTTTTTTTTGGGAAAAGGGAGAATTTAGCAAAAAAAAAAAAGGGCCAAGTATTACACAGTGTTTTCGGTGGCACACAATGAGAGACAGATACCACACACAGCAATGGCACGGAGGCAGACTTGCCAATATTTGTCTCCCACTAATTTTTTTTTGGAAAAGGGAGAATTTAGCAAAAAAAAAAAAATGGCCAAGTATTACAGTGTTTTCGGTGGCACACAATGAGAGACAGATACCACACACAGCAATGGCACGGATGCAGACTTGCCAATATTTATCTCCCACTAATTTTTTTTTGGGAAAAGGGAGAATGTACCCCAAAAAAAAAAAAAATGGCCAAGTATTACACAGTGTTTTTGGTGCCACACAATGACAGACAGATACCACACACAGCAATGGCACGGAGGCGGACTTGCCAATATTTATCTCCCACTAATTTTTCTTTTGGAAAAGGGAGAATGTACCCCCCAAAAAAAAAAATGGCCAAGTATTACACAGTGTTTTCGGTGGCACACAATGAGAGACAGATGCCACACACAGCAATGGCACAGAGGCAGACTTGCCAATATTTATCTCCCACTAATTTTTTTTTTGGAAAAAGGAGAATGTACCCCAAAAAAAAAAAAATGGCCAAGTATTACACAGTGTTTTCGGTGCCACACAATGACAGACAGATGCCACACACAGCAATGGCACGGAGGCAGACTTGCCAATATTTATCTCCCACTATTTTTTTTTTGGAAAAGGGAGAATGTACCCAAAAAAAAAAAAAATGGGCAAGTATTACACAGTGTTTTCGGTGCCACACAATGACAGACAGATGCCACACACAGCAATGGCACGGAGGCAGACTTGCCAATATTTATCTCCCACTAATTTTTTTTTGGGAAAAGGGAGAATTTAGCAAAAAAAAAATGGCCAAGTATTACACAGTGTTTTCGGTGGCACACAATGAGAGACAGATACCACACACAGCAATGGCACGGAGGCAGACTTGCCAATATTTATCTCCCACTAATTTTTTTTTGGGAAAAGGGAGAATTTAGCACAAAAAAAAAAGGGCCAAGTATTACACAGTGTTTTCGGTGGCACACAATGAGAGACAGATACCACACACAGCAATGGCACGGAGGCAGACTTGCCAATATTTATCTCCCACTAATTTTTTTTTGGGGAAAAGGGAGAATTTAGCCAAAAAAAAAAAATGGCCAAGTATTACACAGTGTTTTCGGTGCCACACAATGAGAGACAGATGCCACACACAGCAATGGCACGGAGGCAGACTTGCCAATATTTATCTCCCACTAATTTTTTTTTTGGAAAAGGGAGAATGTACCCAAAAAAAAATAAAAATGGCCAAGTATTACACAGTGTTTTCGGTGGCACACAATGAGAGACAGATACCACACACAGCAATGACACGGAGGCAGACTTGCCAATATTTATCTCCCACTAATTTTTTTTTGGGGAAAAGGGAGAATTTAGCAAAAAAAAAAAAAATGGCCAAGTATTACACAGTGTTTTCGGTGCCACACAATGAGAGACAGATGCCACACACAGCAATGGCACGGAGGCAGACTTGCCAATATTTATCTCCCACTAATTTTTTTTTGGGAAAAGGGAGAATTTAGCAAAAAAAAAAAAGGGCCAAGTATTACACAGTGTTTTCGGTGGCACACAATGAGAGACAGATACCACACACAGCAATGGCACGGAGGCAGACTTGCCAATATTTGTCTCCCACTAATTTTTTTTTGGAAAAGGGAGAATTTAGCAAAAAAAAAAAAATGGCCAAGTATTACAGTGTTTTCGGTGGCACACAATGAGAGACAGATACCACACACAGCAATGGCACGGATGCAGACTTGCCAATATTTATCTCCCACTAATTTTTTTTTGGGAAAAGGGAGAATGTACCCCAAAAAAAAAAAAAATGGCCAAGTATTACACAGTGTTTTTGGTGCCACACAATGACAGACAGATACCACACACAGCAATGGCACGGAGGCGGACTTGCCAATATTTATCTCCCACTAATTTTTCTTTTGGAAAAGGGAGAATGTACCCCCAAAAAAAAAAAATGGCCAAGTATTACACAGTGTTTTCGGTGGCACACAATGAGAGACAGATGCCACACACAGCAATGGCACAGAGGCAGACTTGCCAATATTTATCTCCCACTAATTTTTTTTTTGGAAAAAGGAGAATGTACCCCAAAAAAAAAAAAATGGCCAAGTATTACACAGTGTTTTCGGTGCCACACAATGACAGACAGATGCCACACACAGCAATGGCACGGAGGCAGACTTGCCAATATTTATCTCCCACTATTTTTTTTTTGGAAAAGGGAGAATGTACCCAAAAAAAAAAAAAATGGGCAAGTATTACACAGTGTTTTCGGTGCCACACAATGACAGACAGATGCCACACACAGCAATGGCACGGAGGCAGACTTGCCAATATTTATCTCCCACTAATTTTTTTTTGGGAAAAGGGAGAATTTAGCAAAAAAAAAATGGCCAAGTATTACACAGTGTTTTCGGTGGCACACAATGAGAGACAGATACCACACACAGCAATGGCACGGAGGCAGACTTGCCAATATTTATCTCCCACTAATTTTTTTTTGGGAAAAGGGAGAATTTAGCACAAAAAAAAAAGGGCCAAGTATTACACAGTGTTTTCGGTGGCACACAATGAGAGACAGATACCACACACAGCAATGGCACGGAGGCAGACTTGCCAATATTTATCTCCCACTAATTTTTTTTGGGGGAAAAGGGAGAATTTAGCCAAAAAAAAAAAATGGCCAAGTATTACACAGTGTTTTCGGTGCCACACAATGAGAGACAGATGCCACACACAGCAATGGCACGGAGGCAGACTTGCCAATATTTATCTCCCACTAATTTTTTTTTTGGAAAAGGGAGAATGTACCCAAAAAAAAATAAAAATGGCCAAGTATTACACAGTGTTTTCGGTGGCACACAATGAGAGACAGATACCACACACAGCAATGACACGGAGGCAGACTTGCCAATATTTATCTCCCACTAATTTTTTTTTGGGGAAAAGGGAGAATTTAGCAAAAAAAAAAAAAATGGCCAAGTATTACACAGTGTTTTCGGTGCCACACAATGAGAGACAGATGCCACACACAGCAATGGCACGGAGGCAGACTTGCCAATATTTATCTCCCACTAATTTTTTTTTTGGAAAAGGGAGAATGTACCCAAAAAAAAGTAAAAATGGCCAAGTATTACACAGTGTTTTCGGTGCCACACAATGACAGACAGATACCACACACAGCAATGGCACGGAGGCAGACTTGCCAATATTTATCTCCCACTAATTTTTTTTTTGGAAAAGGGAGAATTTAGCAAAAAAAAAAAATGGCCAAGTGTTACACAGTGTTTTCAGTGGCACACAATGAGAGACAGATACCACACACAGCAATGGCATGGAGGCAGACTTGCCAATATTTATCTCCCTGATACACAAGATAGCTGTGCAGGAAGGAAGGAAAAACAGGATTTTTGCTTTGAAAAAAGCAGTTGGTTTGCACAGCGGCGTACACACAGGCACAGCAACGCAGCTATCAGGATCAGGGAGCCTTCTAGTGCAGCCCAATGAGCTACAGCGCTGAGGAAAAAAAAATGTAGCTTCCACTGTCCCTGCAATCAAAAGGTGGTGTTGGACAGTGGAAATCGCTACAGCACAAGCGGTTTGTAGCTTTATGTACCCTGCCTATCACTATCCCTGCTTCCGAAGAAGCTGCAGCAACCTCTCCCTACGCTCAGATCAGCAGCAGTAAGATGGCGGTTGGCGGGAACGCCCCTTTATAGCCCCTGTGACGCCGCAGAAAGCAAGCCAATCACTGCAATGCCCTTCTCTAAGATGGTGGGGACTGAGATCTATGTCATCACGCTGCCCACACTCTGCGTCCACCTTCATTGGCTGAGAAATGGCGCTTTTAGCGTAATTGAAACACGACTTTGACGCGAAAGTCGCGTACCGCATGGCAGACCCCACACAGGGATCGGCTCGGTTTCATGAGACGCTGACTTTGCCAAAAGTCGGCGACTTATGAAAATGAACGATCCGTTTCGCTCAACCCTAGTAAGGGTATGTGTCCACGTCCAGGATTGCATCAGGATTTGGTCAGGATTTTACATCAGTATTTGTAAGCCAAAACCAGGAGTGGAACAATTAGAGGAAAAGTATAATAGAAACATATGCTCCACTTCTGCATTTATCACCCACTCCTGGTTTTGGCTTCCAAATACTGATGTAAAATCCTGACCAAATCCTGATGCAATCCTGAATGTGGACACATACCCTCACAGTAAAAACGTCAACTCAGGGCACAAATAGTAAGCCCTCACACAACCCCATGTCCTGAAAATTAAAAACATTACAGGTCTTGGAAAATGGTGACAAAAGCAGGCATCTGACTGAAAAAAAAATGTTTGTTTTTACAATGTTTTTTCTCTTTAAAATGCATTTACTAGTTTCCAGCTGTATATACATAGCCATGCATTGAGGTGACTTTAACAATTCTATAGAGCTTTCTTTGCTTCAGAGAACTTGAAAGGGGTTCGATACAGTTGCAGGAGACGTCAAACTGTCACACATCTTTTCAGGGAAACTGGAGGCTTTGCACTTCGATTTTTGGCAAATCAATTCAACATTTTTGTTAAACTCTCATGAAGCTGATGAATTTACATTTCAAAAGATTTCCTCATCTCTAGTCTATAACTAATGGATATAATGAAAACAGATTCCCTCCTTTGTAATGTGCTGTTATTGCATGGTGAAGGCGTACTTAAAGGGAACCTGTCACGTTGTACAAGCAGCCGATCCGGGTACAGAATGGTATCGAGGAAAAACTAAGAAGAATGGTACAGGTTTGTTGGAAAACATTCAGTATAACTTTTATTTTAAAATATAAAATGAATCCAGCACATTTACATGGAGAGTACTTAGGCCTCTTTTACACTTCTGTCTTTTTTCTCCCGTCGAAATCCGTCAAGTTTTGAAAAAACAGGATCCTGCAAATTTTTCTGCAGGATCCTGTTTTTTCCCATAGACTTGTATTAGCGATGGATTGTGACGGATGGCCATCCGCTTCATCCGTCGTGCACTGGATCCGTTGGAAAATAGCGGTCCGCCGTGCTGAGAAAATGTTCAGAGGAACGTTTTTTCTGCACGTTCGAAAATCAGTCAGTGACCCTCAAACACAGGAATCCAGCGACGTATCCCATTTTTTCATTCTGAGCATGCCCGGAAGGATTTTTTTATACCTGAAAATGGAGGAAGGAATTCCTTTGGTCGCATCCGTCATAACACTGGATGCGTTGCACACGTTTTCCACTATTTTCACAACATCCGTCGATACGTCACTTCACTGCATTATGACGCACCCCGAATGACGGAAGAGTGAAAAAAGCCTTATTTGTACCATCCAAAGCATAAAAGTATGGTGTATAAGATGACGTTTCGGTCCCAAATGACTTTAATCAAACATACAGTACACAAGTGTGGACACTGGGTATAAAAGGGTAGATATGGAGGTTGGTAGATGTGGACCATTTGGGCAGTTTAGGAGGATAATAAGCAGAATTTAATTATGGACTCAAATTTCTGAAAACATTCTAGTGTCCTCAAATAATTATTTCATTAATGTTTCAAAGTGAAAACCTACCCCAGTAATCATGGAAGCGTATCAAAGAGCGCACAAACTAAAACAGACAGAAAGGGTCTAACCAAGGGCATCCTGAAACTCTGACCAAACAAGACTTTTGTGTACAAAGATCGACTTTCGCGTTCAAGAAAAATCACTGACATCCTAAGGAGCCTTAATTGAGAGCACATCTGACTAATTTGGTAGGATGGTAATAAATCACAGGGGGTGAAAAAATAGTAAAAATCAATATCAAAATAAGGAGGAATTTAAACAAGAAAAAAGTTTGGAATATGAATTGAGAGGAAGAGGCAAAAGCAAACTGATAATAGAGCGCAGAGTTAGGAAAAGGGGAAGGACAACCTTATTCTTACAAGTGACCACTATGGGTGTCAAGGGCTCACCAGTAATCAACTCCAGGATCCCACTTTTCAGCTTCATGCAAATGTGACATTATCATCAACCATAAATTGATATAACAATTAACTGGATAGATTGTTAAATGAATAAGATGCTGCCTTTGTCTGTACATAGTGTTTCAAGTATATTGTGCCAAGTACTGCTCATACAGGGTGGTGGCTCACTCTTGCACAGGACCCACCAGAGGTTTCTCCTGTTCTCCTGTGGGCCAATCCAAGCCTAAAAGTGACCTTAACACATTGAAAATTAAGTACTGTCTAGAGGCAGGATGCAGGGCCAGTTTCAGGTTTTCATGGGCCCCGGGTGAAAGAGTCTCAGTGGACCCCTTTAACACATACCATGATTCATGATGCACAGATACGGCAGAGAAATATAGGTATAGTACAATGCCAAAGATTTTGCTTAATTCTTATATTGCATAATTGATATCTATTGTACATTCTACAATAGGTCAGAAACCAGACAGTATAGTCCTCCATACAGTACTATGGGCACCACATAGTGCTCCATACAGAATGAGTCCTATATATTGTTCATTACAGTATAATGAGCCGCATATACTGCTCCATACAGTATAATTAACCACATATATTGCTCCATACAGAATAAAGAGCCCTATATATTGTGCCATACAGTATAATGAGCCACATATGCTGCTCTATATAGTATAATGAACCACATATATTGCTCCATACAGAATAATGAGCCCTATATATTGCGCCATACAGTATAATGAGCCACATATACTGTCCATACAGTAAAATGAGCCCCATATATTGCCCCATGCAGAATAATGAGCCCCATATAATGCTTCATACAGTATAATGAGCTCCATATATTGCTCCATACAGAATACTGAGCCACATATATTGCTCCATACAGTATACAGTATAATAGGCCCCATATATTGCTTCATACAGTATTATGAGCCGCATATAATGTTCCAAATGGTATAATGAGCCCCATATAAAGCTCCATACAGTATAATGAGCCCCATATATTACTCCATACATAATGGGTCCTACATAATGTTCTATACAGTATATAATGGGCTCCATATAATGCTCCAGTATATGATGGGACTCATATATTGCTCCATATATAATGGGCCTCATTTGTTGCTTCATATATATTAGGGTCTGAGTGCTGTCAGTTAAAAAAATGAATCACACTTGGACCAGTGTTATTCAATGAGGCAGTGCAGATGAATGATTTTTAAACAATGTTCAAATCTGTGTGTGAAAAAATAACATCACCCATGATTTTCTCCCAGAAATCAGATGAAACTTACCGATTCAAGTCTATGGGTGCTAAAAAACCCATCCCCAGAATATTGGGACTTAGATATTGACAATGCATTTGATTACAAATTATAACTGGGGTGGATCCTTTAGGAAAAAGTCTGAAGTTGCTAAATTACTGAAAGAAAATTAATTATATTGTTGCTTTTGTTGATCTGTTGCTCAATTCTCCATATTTTGATGTTTTTCAATTAAAAATGTAAAAATAATTGAGAAATTGTATTTTTTATCTCAAAATTGCCCTAGCAGTCTGAACATTTTGATAGTACCATCAAATTATTAGCAAGGCTAGTAATGAATCCTATTGATGTTCAGAATTTTCAAGCTTAACATTGGCAATTTCACAGTCATTTTCACCTTGTGTCTAAGAGGGCAGCATGGAAAAAGGTTGCCTTTTAAATCTGGCTGCTTGTGTAACTGTGCAAGCTCTGTCTTGTAACTGTAAAGACTCATTATAGGTACATGACAGATCCTGCACAGAAAGTATAGACTCTTCCACAAGAGCATTGTACATTAAAGCAAGATTTTAGAAGAATTCGGTTAACTCAAGGCTTCATAAAGGCTTGTATATTTTTCAATCTTTCTCTTGCCATCTGTCTTACATTTTGAGGAACCTGTCTAAAATGTTGGAATAGGGCAAGGTAGTAACTATTCCACAGACCAAGTGATGTCCTGAAGCTGCACAACATCCAAAGAATTTCATAAATATAACAGATTTTTCAAATTGCACATTAAAAGAAGCAGCAGTTGTTTTTATCTCATTTTTATTTCCCATTGTTTTTTCATGGGTTGACGTAAAACAGCATATATACTTACCATAAAACTTAGAAAATGGCTTAACCCCTTAACCCCCATTCTTTCCAGAGCCATAACTTTTTTATTTTTCATTTCAATATGGCCATGTGAGGGCTTATTTTTTGCGGGACGAGTTTTACTTTTGAAAGACACCATTGGTTTTACCATGTCATGCAACAGAAAATGGGAAAACATTTCCAAGTGCGATGAAATTGCAAAAAAAGTGCAATACCACACTTGTTTTTTGTTTGGCTTTTTTGCTAGGTTCACTAAATGCTAAAACGGACCTGCCATTATGATTCTCCAGGTCATTACGAGTTCATAGACACCAAAGATGTCTAGGTTCTTTTTTATCTAAGTGGTGAAAAAAAATTCCAAACTTTGTAACAGAGAAAAAAATTGCGCCATTTTCCGATACCCGTAGCGTCTCCATTTTTCGTGATCTGGGGTTTGTTGAGGGCTTATTTTTTGCATGCTGAGCTGGCGTTTTTAACTAAACCACCTTTGTGCAGATACGTATTTTTGATCGCCCGTTATTGCATTTTAATGCAATGTCGCGGCGACCAAAAAAATTTAATTTTTGCGGTTTGATTTTTTTCTCGCTATGCCATTTAGTGATCAGGTTAATCCTTTTTTTTATTGATATGCAGTGCCCCAGAGTCCTGGTCATTGCAGTAATGTTGCTTTGCCACTAAGGGGAGTGATGTTACGTCTGATTGCACTAAAAGAGTTTACCTGACCAGGTATCACAGTCACACATTACACTTCACACTCCGGCCACCAGGGGGAGCAAAGGGTTCTATGTATTAGGCCACTCCTCACACTCTGGTAAAACTGGGGGTTGGATAGGAAGTTAGGGAGAAGCTGACTGGGTTTTGCCCAGGTAACATCTAGTGAGAGGAGAGCGTTACTTGGGAAGATTCAGGGGGGTCCCTGTCAGGGGTGGGATCCTGACAGTGGCCTAGCGAAAGGACAGATCATTACGGAGACGTGCCTGCACCTCATTGCGGCAGCATCTTAAGAAAGGACACGAAGTGAGGTATATTGTGGAGAAGTGAGAAACGAGATCACAGCACAAAGGTGAAAGAACCAGAAGGAGTCATGCCCCGAGATCGGCAACATCCTTCTGAGGCGCGTAGCCGGCGGCCGGAACGCCGAGGAAGTAATAGACTCTACACATTACTTCAAACTACGGCAGGGCAGTTAACTTTAGGTTGTCTGTCTCACCTTTTACACCTAATGAAGACAACGGAGGCAATTGTGGGAGAGGGGCGTCTCTAGGGTCCCTACAAAATAACTCCAGGCCTACCCTGTCATACGGGTGCGTCCTATTCATAACATCTGGAGGACAGAGAGAAAGAACAGAAACATACACGACAGTTGTGAGGACTATCCCATGGTGCTCAGCAGGGAAGTACTACAACACCCAGGCGCTAGTAGGTAGACTACTGATTTCCACCTGCAAAGGGAACTCTGGATGTGCCTTCGGACCGGCCGGTCTCAGCCAGCCCTGTTAGCAGTGCTCTGGATTGCGGATGCCGAAGCCTTCAGTAAAGAGGTAAAGAGACTGCAACCCTGTGCTCTCATTATTTACCGCAACCTACACCATCACCTACACCTTTTATTGGGTGCCCCTTAGCAGGGCCACAGACCGGGTCGGGCCACGGACCGGGTCGGGCCACCGTGACATTCCCAGAATCGAGAGACCCGGTACCGAGTACCCCGCTTACCTGCGTCTGGAGGCCGCTCCAATTTTGGTGTCACGAACAGGATCTACTTAAGCCTGAAGAATCAGGTCATGTGTGCCTTGGAACTGTGATTGAATTGTGCTTGAACCTTGATTTATTGCAAAGACTGTGTATTGCTATTTGCAGCCAAAAATTCCCGCCAAAACCGCCGCCATTACAGCGCAACGAGGAGCGCAGAGGAAGAAGGGCGCACCATGGGAGGAGACTATCAAAGCGGCGCCAAATGTGACGACCGCCCCCTCCAACTACTGCTGCAAGAAGATGACCTGCCTCGAAGCAGAGGAGAACCGCCCCCTGATTTGCTGCAGCGGGAACCAAGACAAGAAGGAGCTCCACCCTCAGAAAATGGCGGAGCCAGGTGCATGTGCAGCTGCCGACTTCGAGACGGCGAAGGTGACCAGCGAGTACCTGAGCGACGACGAAGTGATCCCGGGCTATCCCCATCGACCGGAGGCAGAGCCAAACCCACCAGAGCTGGAGGATCCGGACCTCTCGGAGCCGCAGGCAGGGGAGCCGAGTCAACCTATCCTGGACACGGAGCCAGCAGATGCGAAGCAATGGAGGTCGGAGCTGTCCCAGAGGGCCGCCTTGGAAGAACCGCGGTCCGAGCCGCTGCTGACTCGTGTCCTCATCAGTGGAACAGACCGGCACCAGTGGAACCACATCAGACGCAGGTATGGAAAGCGCCCCTGCTCCACCGACTGATCCTGCTCCCGTGACTGCTCCCCATCCCGACAATGACCGATTCCTCTCCACTGAGCTGGTAGTGGTAGCCCCCGACTCTATGGAGAAGCTGGTGCCTCCGTTACCGACAACTATGGGAGAACCGCTAGATGTGAGCTCGGAGGGGGTGATCTTCCAATGGGATACCCCGAGGATTGGGCCAGACGGGGCCAGGCAGGAGGGCCTCAGCATTGCTGTGCTCACCTGGGAACAGTATAAACAGTGCTTAATCCTACACTGGAAAAACCGAAAAGAGACTGAACAAAGTGACCCACCGAAAGTACAAAACTCAAAGACAGAACGTGGTAAGAAAAACTCGATAAAACAGGGGACTGTACTAGCCTTTCACCCGAAACGGGGTTGGGGCTCTATACAAGAACCGGGACTGCCGACTGAAGTCTTCTTTACCAGCTACAATGTGAAGGCCCCGTTCCGCAACAGATGTGACAATCCACTACTATGTAAAGGGGACCAGGTGACCTACACTCGCCATCGGAGTGCGCAAGGATGGTGCGCTCGGAATGTCCAACGATGCGAGCCTGCAGTGGCGCCACCTGCTTCCCTGATTACGACTAACTCTGACCTGAAAAATTCTACTACTATCACCACTGTGTGTATTATTGCCGCTACTGAACTTGCAACCAAAGCTGACATTCGAATCCAGACCCCAGGTGACCTGGGCGCACCTGAGAGACGAACCACTGATACTGACACCGCATCGGATGAGGACACGGAACCGAAGCTTTCCCGGTCAGGAAGCGTCCACTACCGACTGATGCCTTGCAACCAACTATGAGAATGAACCTCGGGATCATGAGGATGTAAATAGCTGTTTGTTTGTTTTTCCTGTTTTTGCTGCTAAAACCCGACCAGGGTTATTCTTAAAGGGATCCCTTAGTTGACCCGGGATCCCTGAAGTTTTATGTTTTGCACAAAGTTCATCACTGTTTTAAAAGACTGCCGAATCATGGACAGTGAATGATTCACAAACTGATGTTGTATATAGTTTGCACCTTCTTAAAGGTGCCCCCTACTGGTTTTAAAAAAAGAAGAGCTTTTTGAAGAGACTGTTCCGGATTACAGCGCAGAAGTTCTTGCTTTATCAGACTTGCAAATCGATAGTTTGCACTACCTCAAAGAGACTTGAGATGTCCCTCTTAAAGGGAATGTTTATTGTTGCACTTAGCCAAAATATAATGTTGCCTTAAGAGAGTTAAATAGTAATAATGTTACATAGGAATAGTATGTAGTTGGATAGATAGTAATAGGAAAATGTTTAATGATGTTCTTTAGAGATTGAGGATGAAGGTAAGTTGAAAACTGAGCTTCAATAAAGTGAACCTGTAGGGGTTAGTGAGTCCTCCGGAAAGCCATTAGAAGATGGTTGGTGAATTTGTACTTAGGAAGATGAAGAGAAGTTAATTTGTACTATAGTGTTTTATAGTATGCCTTTAGTGGGTACCTGCCCTTACGCCCTTAAAGGAAAAGTTAAATTATTGTTCAGAATTTGCACTTAGTAGATAGAATGCCCGGCTGGGTAATAATGGTTATTTATAGTCAGTTATTTAATAAATGTTATTTAAAATCGTAAGCACTATGTAAATATGTTTCTGTTTGTAACGTTCAAGTGTCCTCACCTCCCATAAAGGGAAGCACTGTTAAATTTAATTGTTTTACAGCATTTCAAAATTTTGTATGTCTTTTGCTAACATGTATTGTTGTTCTTCTTTCCCAGTCCGGGAGTACTGGATTTAACCGGGGGGGAGTGCAGCGCCCCAGAGTCCTGGTCGTTGCAGTAATGTCGCTTTGCCACTAAGGGGAGTGATGTTACGTCTGATTGCACTAAAGGAGTTCACCTGACCAGGTATCACAGTCACACATTACACTTCACACTCCGGCCACCAGGGGGAGCAAAGGGTTCTATGTATTAGGCCACTCTGAATTTTATTCAATGATATCCCCAAATTAGTATTAAATAGAAAAACTATTTCGTATTAGGCCACTCCTCACACTCTGGTAAAACTGGGGGTTGGATAGGAAGTTAGGGAGAAGCTGACTGGGTTTTGCCCAGGTAACATCTAGTGAGAGGAGAGCGTTACTTGGGAAGATTAAGGGGGGTCCCTGTCAGGGGTGGGATCCTGACAGTGGCCTAGCGAAAGGACAGATCATTACGGAGACGTGCCTGCACCTCATTGCGGCGGCATCTTAAGAAAGGACACGAAGCGAGGTATATTGTGGAGAAGTGAGAAACGAGATCACAGCACAAAGGTGAAAGAACCAGAAGGAGTCATGCCCCGAGATCGGCAACATCCTTCTGAGGTGCGTAGCCGGCGGCCGGAACGCCGAGGAAGTAATAGACTCTACACATTACTTCAAACTACGGCAGGGCAGTTAACTTTAGGTTGTCTGTCTCACCTTTTACACCTAATGAAGACAACGGAGGCAATTGTGGGAGAGGGGCGTCTCTAGGGTCCCTACAAAATAACTCCAGGCCTACCCTGTCATACGGGTGCGTCCTATTCATAACATCTGGAGGACAGAGAGAAAGAACAGAAACATACACGACAGTTGTGAGGACTATCCCATGGTGCTCAGCAGGGAAGTACTACAACACCCAGGCGCTAGTAGGTAGACTACTGATTTCCACCTGCAAAGGGAACTCTGGATGTGCCTTCGGACCGGCCGGTCTCAGCCAGCCCTGTTAGCAGTGCTCTGGATTGCGGATGCCGAAGCCTTCAGTAAAGAGGTAAAGAGACTGCAACCCTGTGCTCTCATTATTTACCGCAACCTACACCATCACCTACACCTTTTATTGGGTGCCCCTTAGCAGGGCCACAGACCGGGTCGGGCCACGGACCGGGTCGGGCCACCGTGACATTCCCAGAATCGAGAGACCCGGTACCGAGTACCCCGCTTACCTGCGTCTGGAGGCCGCTCCAATTTTGGTGTCACGAACAGGATCTACTTAAGCCTGAAGAATCAGGTCATGTGTGCCTTGGAACTGTGATTGAATTGTGCTTGAACCTTGATTTATTGCAAAGACTGTGTATTGCTATTTGCAGCCAAAAATTCCCGCCAAAACCGCCGCCATTACAGCGCAACGAGGAGCGCAGAGGAAGAAGGGCGCGCCATGGGAGGAGACTATCAAAGCGGCGCCAAATGTGACAACCGCCCCCTCCAACTACTGCTGCAAGAAGATGACCTGCCTCGAAGCAGAGGAGAACCGCCCCCTGATTTGCTGCAGCGGGAACCAAGACAAGAAGGAGCTCCACCCTCAGAAAATGGCGGAGCCAGGTGCATGTGCAGCTGCCGACTTCGAGACGGCGAAGGTGACCAGCGAGTACCTGAGCGACGACGAAGTGATCCCGGGCTATCCCCATCGACCGGAGGCAGAGCCAAACCCACCAGAGCTGGAGGATCCGGACCTCTCGGAGCCGCAGGCAGGGGAGCCGAGTCAACCTATCCTGGACACGGAGCCAGCAGATGCGAAGCAATGGAGGTCGGAGCTGTCCCAGAGGGCCGCCTTGGAAGAACCGCGGTCCGAGCCGCTGCTGACTCGTGTCCTCATCAGTGGAACAGACCGGCACCAGTGGAACCACATCAGACGCAGGTATGGAAAGCGCCCCTGCTCCACCGACTGATCCTGCTCCCGTGACTGCTCCCCATCCTGACAATGACCGATTCCTCTCCACTGAGCTGGTAGTGGTAGCCCCCGACTCTATGGAGAAGCTGGTGCCTCCGTTACCGACAACTATGGGAGAACCGCTAGATGTGAGCTCGGAGGGGGTGATCTTCCAATGGGATACCCCGAGGATTGGGCCAGACGGGGCCAGGCAGGAGGGCCTCAGCATTGCTGTGCTCACCTGGGAACAGTATAAACAGTGCTTAATCCTACACTGGAAAAACCGAAAAGAGACTGAACAAAGTGACCCACCGAAAGTACAAAACTCAAAGACAGAACGTGGTAAGAAAAACTCGATAAAACAGGGGACTGTACTAGCCTTTCACCCGAAACGGGGTTGGGGCTCTATACAAGAACCGGGACTGCCGACTGAAGTCTTCTTTACCAGCTACAATGTGAAGGCCCCGTTCCGCAACAGATGTGACAATCCACTACTATGTAAAGGGGACCAGGTGACCTACACTCGCCATCGGAGTGCGCAAGGATGGTGCGCTCGGAATGTCCAACGATGCGAGCCTGCAGTGGCGCCACCTGCTTCCCTGATTACGACTAACTCTGACCTGAAAAATTCTACTACTATCACCACTGTGTGTATTATTGCCGCTACTGAACTTGCAACCAAAGCTGACATTCGAATCCAGACCCCAGGTGACCTGGGCGCACCTGAGAGACGAACCACTGATACTGACACCGCATCGGATGAGGACACGGAACCGAAGCTTTCCCGGTCAGGAAGCGTCCACTACCGACTGATGCCTTGCAACCAACTATGAGAATGAACCTCGGGATCATGAGGATGTAAATAGCTGTTTGTTTGTTTTTCCTGTTTTTGCTGCTAAAACCCGACCAGGGTTATTCTTAAAGGGATCCCTTAGTTGACCCGGGATCCCTGAAGTTTTATGTTTTGCACAAAGTTCATCACTGTTTTAAAAGACTGCCGAATCATGGACAGTGAATGATTCACAAACTGATGTTGTATATAGTTTGCACCTTCTTAAAGGTGCCCCCTACTGGTTTTAAAAAAAGAAGAGCTTTTTGAAGAGACTGTTCCGGATTACAGCGCAGAAGTTCTTGCTTTATCAGACTTGCAAATCGATAGTTTGCACTACCTCAAAGAGACTTGAGATGTCCCTCTTAAAGGGAATGTTTATTGTTGCACTTAGCCAAAATATAATGTTGCCTTAAGAGAGTTAAATAGTAATAATGTTACATAGGAATAGTATGTAGTTGGATAGATAGTAATAGGAAAATGTTTAATGATGTTCTTTAGAGATTGAGGATGAAGGTAAGTTGAAAACTGAGCTTCAATAAAGTGAACCTGTAGGGGTTAGTGAGTCCTCCGGAAAGCCATTAGAAGATGGTTGGTGAATTTGTACTTAGGAAGATGAAGAGAAGTTAATTTGTACTATAGTGTTTTATAGTATGCCTTTAGTGGGTACCTGCCCTTACGCCCTTAAAGGAAAAGTTAAATTATTGTTCAGAATTTGCACTTAGTAGATAGAATGCCCGGCTGGGTAATAATGGTTATTTATAGTCAGTTATTTAATAAATGTTATTTAAAATCGTAAGCACTATGTAAATATGTTTCTGTTTGTAACGTTCAAGTGTCCTCACCTCCCATAAAGGGAAGCACTGTTAAATTTAATTGTTTTACAGCATTTCAAAATTTTGTATGTCTTTTGCTAACATGTATTGTTGTTCTTCTTTCCCAGTCCGGGAGTACTGGATTTAACCGGGGGGGAGTGCAGCGCCCCAGAGTCCTGGTCGTTGCAGTAATGTCGCTTTGCCACTAAGGGGAGTGATGTTACGTCTGATTGCACTAAAGGAGTTCACCTGACCAGGTATCACAGTCACACATTACACTTCACACTCCGGCCACCAGGGGGAGCAAAGGGTTCTATGTATTAGGCCACTCTGAATTTTATTCAATGATATCCCCAAATTAGTATTAAATAGAAAAACTATTTCGTATTAGGCCACTCCTCACACTCTGGTAAAACTGGGGGTTGGATAGGAAGTTAGGGAGAAGCTGACTGGGTTTTGCCCAGGTAACATCTAGTGAGAGGAGAGCGTTACTTGGGAAGATTAAGGGGGGTCCCTGTCAGGGGTGGGATCCTGACAGTGGCCTAGCGAAAGGACAGATCATTACGGAGACGTGCCTGCACCTCATTGCGGCGGCATCTTAAGAAAGGACACGAAGCGAGGTATATTGTGGAGAAGTGAGAAACGAGATCACAGCACAAAGGTGAAAGAACCAGAAGGAGTCGTGCCCCGAGATCGGCAACATCCTTCTGAGGCGCGTAGCCGGCAGCCGGAACGCCGAGGAAGTAATAGACTCTACGCATTACTTCGAACTACAGCAGGGCAGTTAACTTTAGGTTGTCTGTCTCACCTTTTACACCTAATGAAGACAACGGAGGCAATTGTGGGAGAGGGGCGTCTCTAGGGTCCCTACAAAATAACTCCAGGCCTACCCCGTCATACGGTTGGGTCCTATCCATATCATCTGGGGGACGGAGAGAAAGAACAGAAACATACACGACAGTTGTGAGGACTATCCCGTGGTGCTCAGCAGGGAAGTACTACAACACCCAGGCGCTAGTAGGTAGGCTACAGATTTCCACCTGCAAAGGGAACTCTGGATGTGCCTTCGGACCGGCCGGTCTCAGCCAGCCCTGTTAGCAGTGCTCTGGATTGTGGGTGCCGAAGCCTTCAGTAAAGAGGTAAAGAGACTGCAATCCTTTGTCCTCATTATTTACCGCAACCTACACCATCACCTACACCTTTTATTGGGCGCCCCTTAGCAGGGCCACGGACCGGGTCGGGCCACCGTGACATTCCCAGAACCGAGAGACCCGGTACCGAGTACCCCGCTTACCTGCGTCTGGGGGCCGCTCCAGATAGATCGGGCGATTCTGAACACGGCGATACCAAATATGTGTAGGTTTGATTTTTTTTATTGTTTTATTTTGATTGGGGTTGAAAGGGGGGTGATTTGAACTTTTATATTATTTTATTTTTTTATATTTTTAAACACATTTTTTTTTGCATGCTTCAATAGTCTCCATAGGAGGCTAGAAGCATGCACTACACAATCACCTCAGCTACATAGAGGTGAAGCACAGATCACCTCCATGTAGCAGAAATGCCGCATTGCTATGAGCGCCGACCACAGGGTGGCGCTCATAGCAATCGGCAATCAACAACCATAGAGGTCTCAGGGAGATCTCAGGTTGTTATGGCAATGCACCGATGACCCCCGATCATGTGACGGCCAGCGGCGCTTGTTAAATGCCGCTGTCAGAGTTTGACAGCAGCATTTAACTAGTTAATGGGTGTGGGCAGATCACGGTTCCACTCGCGCCCCTTGCAGCCACATGTCGGCTGCTGATAACAGCTGACATGTTGCGGCTTTGAGGTGGTCTCATCGCCGGAGCCCACCTCAAAGCGGGGGAGTCTGCCAGCTGACGTACTGGCAGAAAGGGGTTAATATCTTCATTTCTGCAATAGTTTTATTATGTGGGATACACTTGAGGAATTATCTTTTCTGTGCAGTACACAGCTGTGATTTAAGGCATGGTAAAGGAGTTTCATTTTTGAAACAGCAGTTCCTTCAGTAATTAGGCTAGGGTCACACACAGTATAAAAATGGAGGCAGATTCTCAGGGAGATCTGTGTCTGTTCCATATACAGTGCCTTGCGAAAGTATTCGGCCCCTGGAACTTTTCAACCTTTTCCCACATATCATGCTTCAAACATAAAGATACCAAATGTAAATTTTTGGTGAAGAATCAACAACAAGTGGAACACAATTGTGAAGTTGATTGAAATTTATTGGTCATTTTAAATTTTTGTTAAAAATCAACATTGGCCAAATTATGCGCTAAGAACCTTCATTCCATGTATGATGAGCACGTAGTTGTGCATAAATATGTGATTCTTCAGAATTTCTTTTAGTCTTTGCCTGATGAAGAGACCTGTGTAGTCTCAAAAGCTTGCAATTTGTTACCATCTTTTCAGTTAGACATTAAAAGGTATCAACCACTCTCAATTCTAAATATTTTTCACATAACCTTATTCACTCACATCTCCTCTAGTCCCTCTCCCCAGCTGTTACTTCTTATTTAAAATATTTAAACTCTCTCTTTTTTCCGATATCTTTCCCTTTTCATTCAATCACGCCATCATAACCCCTTTACTTAAAAAAACATTCATCGACCAGAACTGCGCTGCTAACTACAGACCGAACTCTAATCTTCCCTTTATCTCTAAATTCCTGGAAAGCTTAGTCCATTCTCGCTTAATCCACTATTTCACAGCTCACTCAGTCTCTTCTTGACCATTTACAATTTGGCTTTTGCTCTTTATATTATAAAATACAACTGCTATAATAAATCATATACGGACAAAGGATCACCTTTATGAACTAAATGATACCTCCTCAAAAAAAGGTGAAAGAAATAAAGCATATAGAACCAATATGGTAAAAATATGTAAATGTTTATTAAATAATGTACTAAAAATTCACATTAAAAAAGGGGGAAAAGACCAAAACATCAGAACAATACAAAGAAACCCCATAGTGCAATCATTGGAGAGGGCTAAAGGACATAATTATAAAGGGGTACATAAATAAATAAATCCTCTAATACATAGCCAACATCTATTTTGCAAACATGCATTCAATATAAATTAGAGTCTGGCAAAGAAAAGAAAAGAGGAATAAAATAACATAAGTACCCTAGAACATCAAATAGTCCATACCCAATGAAATCCTGTTAGCTCCAACGCACGTTTCGCCTGGATTTATTTATTTATGTACCCCTTTATAATTATGTCCTTTATCCCTCTCCAATGATTGCACTATGGGGTTTCTTTGTATTGTTCTGATGTTTTGGTCTTTTTCCCCTTTTTTAATGTGAATTTTTAGTACATTATTTAATAAACATTTACATATTTTTACCATATTGGTTCTATATGCTTTCTGCTGGTTCTCGTCCTGCCTCTCTGACCACCCCATCACTGTATCTTTTGCTGGCTCTTACTTCTCTCCTGTTCCCTTTACTATCAGGGTTCCTCGAGGCTCAATCCTACGCCCCCCTTTTCTCTCTATACACCACCCTTATTGGACAAACCAGTAGCAGATTTGGTTTCCAGTATCATCTCTATGCTGATGACACCCAATTGTACACCTCTTCTCCTGACATTAGCTTCAGTTCAATACAAAATAGCATGGATTGTCTGTCTGCTGTCTCATATACCATGTCCTCCCTCTATCTGAAACTGAATCTCTCCAAAACTGAACTTGATGTGCTTCCTCTATCTAATAACTATACCAGATATTGCAATTACCTTGGGTGGATCAACCATAACTCCCATGGGGCACACTTGCTGTCTTGTGGTCATATTTGACACAGAGCTTTCTCTAAATGTAGTAACTCATTAGCCCATGTCACCTGCATACTGACCTTTTCTCACCTTTGAAACTGCAAAAACTCTTACCGTCGTTCTTATTCATTCTCGTCTGGAATACTGCAACTCTTTACTGATCAGTCTCCCTCTAGCCAAACTTTTGCCTCTCTAATTTTACTGAATGGGGAAGCAAGGATTGTATTTCTGTGAAGTCACTTCACTAATGCCTCCACCTTCTGCCAGTTATTGCACTGGTTACCGATTCCCCATAGAATAAAATACAATTTTATCCCTCTCACCCACAAAGCTCTTCACAGTTCTGCACCACCATATATCTAATCTCTCATCACTATCAATCACCCTACCCGTGCCCTTCGTTCTGTAACTGCTCTAAGACTAACATTCTCTATAATCCAAAATGCACATCTCCATCTTCAAGACTTCTCTCCTGTTACGCCAGTGTTTTGGAATGCACTACCCAAAATGATCTGACTAACATCTAGCCCCATGTTTTTAAGAGTGCTTTAAAAACATATCTCTTTAGACAGGTCTATCACCTCAACTCACTAACCCACCTCTCCCCTGTTCACTCCTTCTAAATGTTAATCATTATCTGATCCTCCTATTCATCAGTCTCCACATCCTCCATGTACCCAATAGCACTTGGTAACTGCACTTAGACAGATCCTGGCTGATGACCGGATCATGCAGCTTTATAGGAAAAAGCCTATTTATTATACAGTAATGATGGCTGGACCATACATGACAACCAATTTTTACCTGTTGTGTCCCCCTACTTCCTTATAGATTGCAAGCTTGTGAGCAGGATCCTCACTCCTCCTGTAACTGTTGAACTATATGTTATTTTATATTGTATTGTAAGTGCTGCGGAATATGTTGTCTCTATATAAATAAAATTATTATTATAATTATCTCTGTTCTAAAAAACATAATTTTTTAGCTGTGGTGTTTAACTCCTTCATAACTAAAAAGGGCCTTTTGAACATAGCATATTTTCTTTTTAGTGTTTTCATCATTACATTTTCTTTGTCACATCTCATCATCCCATTTCATCGTTACATTTCTATCACGTTTTCTTTGTCACATTGTAGGGAGTAGAGTCAGGCTAACGGTCTCTCCTGCATGTCTGGGCCAGAACCATCGGGGCTGTCAACAGTGTTGCAGGGGGAAGAGATTGCTGACCGGAGCAGTTCAGGGCACCTGACTGATGGGGGCGGGTCTGACATAAATAGCAGTTTGAGCGGGAAGATGGGACACTTGGCAGGGAACGAGCTTGTGAGTAGTGAGATGGTTAATTCCCTCTTCAAGGACCCACGCCCACTATCTGTGCCTATACCCCCAGCTAGCCAGACTGCCAACACATCCTCCCCTCAGCCCAGAGAGACTTCCTCACCAGGTAGTGACCAGGATAGAGTACGCACCTTGGCTCCTCTCACCACCGTGAAGACACCACTTAGACTCATCCTTGCAGTGCCTGCTAAGGAACGGCCCGCGCCTGTGACTGTGTCCGCTGGACTGTGTGCTTTTACTGCAGCCTTGCCTACTGAACTTTCTGCTTCTTCTTCTGTGTCGTTGACCATCGCCTCAATGTCACCATGAGCACGGATAAGGAGATGGCGTGCCGAAGAACCCCGAGGATTCATCGTCACAAGGAGAAAGTGCATCGCTCATTTGCGGGACCGGATCGGAGACATCTCGTGCCGTCTGCAGCGCCGCCAAGGGATCTTCCAGCCACCTTCCTCCAGCGCACAGAGACTGATAAGTTATCCTGCTATATTCTAGTGCATTTGATTTCCCCCATCCTCCAATCACATCCTTTACCCCCCTGCTTGTACCATTACTGTTCCTATACATAAAGAACCTGTTAACCCTTGCTCTGCCTCCTGTGTGTCACTGCATCTTACGCACCTGCTAGCATCATACAAGTGCAGCGCCCCAGAGTCCTGGTCGTTGCAGTAATGTCGCTCTGCCACTAAGGGGAGTGATGTTACGTCTGATTGCACTAAAGGAGTTCACCTGACCAGGTAACACTCACACTACACTTCACACTCCGGCCACCAGGGGGGGGGGGGTTCTATCTAGTAGGCCACTCCTCACACTCTGGTAAAACTGGGGGTTGGACAGGAAGACAGGGAGAAGTAACTGGGAAGAGCTAGAGAGAGGACCTGTCAGGGATGGGATCCTGACAGATTCCTAAGAAAGGACAAAAAGTGAGAAAACGGGAATACAGCAAAGAGGCGATAGGACCAGAAGGCGTCGTGCTGTAAGATCGAGGCAACATCCTTCTGAGGCGCAAACAGTCGGTGGCCGGAACGCCGAGAAAGTAAGAGACTTTAAGCATTACTTCAAACCACGGCAGGACAGCCAATTATAGGTTGGCTGTCTCACTTAAACACCTAAGCAGACAACAGAGGCAGCTGTGGGAGAGGGGCGACTCTAGAGTCCCGGAAGAACTCCAGGCCTACCCCGTCATACGGGTGCGTCCTAACCATATCATCTGGGGGACGGAGAGAACGAACATCAGAGACAGACAGAATCAGTTGTGAGGACTATCCTGGGGTGCTCAGCAGGGAAGGACTACAACACACAGGCGCTAGAAGGTAGACACTGATTCCCACCTGCTAAGGGAACTCCGGATGTGCCATTGGAATGGCCGGTCTCAGCCAGCCCTGTTAACAGTGCTCTGGATTGAGTGCCTCCAAACCTTCAGTAAAGAGGTAAAGAGACTGCAACTCTGTGTCCTCGTTATTCATCGCACCCTGCACTACACATCATCACTCTCAACTTTCATTGGATGCCCCTCAGCAGGGTTACGGACTGGGTCTAGCCACCGTGACAATCCCAGAACCAAGACAGAGAGGCCCGGTACCGGGTACCCCTCGGCCCTGCGGCAGTGGGGGCGCTCCACAACATCTTATCATCACATTTTATTGACACATTTCTGCCCAGTTTTCATTGCCGGTTTTATATTTCTATATTTTTGTCGACAATGTTATACTGACAGGGTGATATTCAAACCACAACTCTGGCAAAGTTACCATAGCAACCCATCTTCACCGTGATCATGCTGAGAGTGCGCCAATGGGTTGAAAAATGGAGCTCTTTCCCTCTGTTAAACTCATTAGGTGATATTGTCACTTTCCACAGTGTAATATGAGGGAGTAAAAAGTTGAGACCAGTGATAAAGAAACCAAGCAGGAGCCCGGCTGTGTATAGCAGTCAGGCTCCTGCAGCTCTTTAAATCAAAGGAGACTCTCTTGAAAATGCTGTAGACAGTACCAAGCTAATGTCTGCTCTGTACTGAAAAGTGAGGGGTGCATCTGAGGAAGAACTGCCGAAACGCGCATTAAGGGGGTCCACTGTTGCAGGTTGGAGCTCTGATACATATGCCTATACTGAGTGTTGCTTAGATATCTGCTTAGTAAACCATATTTGTTTCACTGCCCCTGGTCTGTCTGCTACCAGATAGTTTGGAATCATGCTATTATAGCCTTATTTCTAATATCCAAGCCATCAGGTTTGCACCACACACCTGGGACAATCTTGAGCATCTTCCAGCATCACGTATATGTATTAAGCACTCAGCACTTGTTTATTGCATATTAACCCTTACTGTCTTGAATGTTCATTAGGATGTATATTGCATTGTCAGTGTGATTAGGACTGCAGCCTATATTTCTGTAGCGCCCCCACTGCCGCAGGGCCGAGGGGTACCCGGTACCGGGCCTCTGAGTCTCTGCTCTGGGGTTGTCACGGTGGCTAGGCCCGGTCCGTGACCCTGCCGAGGGGCGTACAGTAAATAAGTATGACGGATGATGGTGGTGAAGCTGTAGTGGTGCGGTGCAGTAAATAACGAGGACACCAGGTTGCAGTCTCTTTACCTCTTTACTGAAGATCTCTGGGTCCTCAGTCCGGAATCCGGATAACCAGGCTGCGCAAGTCCGGCCGGTCCAATGGCACCTCCAGAATTCTCTTAGCAGGTGGAAATCTGTGCCTTCCTTCTAGCGCTATGTGTTGCGGTCCTTCCCTGCTGTGCTTACAGAAAGTCCCCACAACTGTTGTGTCTGTTTCTTAAGTTCCCTCACAACTCGATTAGATGATGTTCTGCTAATCCTCCGTCCCTCCCTGATGTTATGGTTGGGACGGCACCCGTTTGACGGGTAGGCTCGGAGCTCTTCCGGGACCCTAGAGTCGCCCCTCTCCACAAGTTGCCCCCCAAGACTGCATAGGTGATTTAAGTTAGACAGCCCGCCTTAGACTGACTGTCCTGTCGCTGTTTAGAGTATCGCTTGAAGCTGGATGTTGTAATACTCCCTCGGCGTTCCGGCCACCGGTATTGCGCCTCAGTAGGGTGTTGTCTCGGTCTTACAGCACGACCCCTACTGGTATTCTCCTTATTGCCTTGATCTCGTTTCTCACTCAGCACAATCTATCTCGCTTCTGGTCCTTCCTTGGGCACCGCCGCTATCCTGAGCAGGCACGGTCCCGTTACGTTCGTTCAAGTTGCCAAGCCTCTGTCAGGATCCCACCCCTGACAGAGACCCTACTGTATCTTCCCCCCACAACACCCTCTGCCACAAGGTGTTGCCTGGTTCCAACCAAGGCAGCTTTCTCACTAACTTCCTGCCTGACCCCCAGTTTACCCACTATGGTGGGGAGTGGCCTAGTGAATAGAACCCTTAGCTCCCCCCGGAGGCCCGGCTGTGAAATGTATTGGTGTCTGTGATACCTGATCAGATGAACTCCTTCAGTGCCATCAGACGCACCATAGCTCCCCATAGTGGCGGAGCCACAGTACTGCAATGACCAGGACTCTGGGGCGCTGCACTCCCCCCTGGTTAAACACAGTACTCCGGGACTGAGAAGAAAACAACAATACAAGTTAGCAAAAAGACATACAGTTTTGTTGAGTGCAATAACAATAAGTATATTTAAACAGAGCTTCCCTTTATGGGAGGTGAGGACACTTGAACGTTGCAAACATGGTTAAATCTTGCGCAGCGATGGAGGTCTGCGCAGCTTGAGTAGGGGCATTTGCTGCAGCAGAGGTAGCGGCTGCTGCAAGATCAGTCACTGGGATGGAGTCAGCAGTTGCGGCACTAGCAGTCACTGGAGTGGTGTCAGTCGTCAGGGCAGGGTCGTCCTTCATACCTGCTTCAGATGCGGTCCCTCCGGTGCCGATCTGCTCTGTCTCCGCTGGGGTCTGGAACGCTGGTTGCGTTGCCTTGTGCTGCGACGTTGTCATCTCTGCTCGCAGCATCTCGCTTTCCGGCAGGGCCTTGCTTTCCAGCTTCGGAGCGCTGGGACTTCTTTCCTGCTCCGGACCAGATGAGACTGCCGACAGATGTCTGGTGAGGCTCCTGATGATGGCCTTTTTCCACCCGGCCTCAGTGCTCAGCTGCGTCCGCCGGGGTCGGTCGCTGAGCTCGTCCACTCCGGCCTGCAGGAATTCAGCATCAGCGGTGGAGGCCTGGTTGCGGTGCCCCTCCGGGTGGCTGGGGGAGTCCTCTGCTCCGACCCCACGCTCCGGCTCCGGGCAGCTCGCCATGGCGTCCTCCATGTCGCTCACTTCTTCTTCCTGGTCCTTTTCCCGCTCTCTCCTTCGTGGGCGGTTTCGCTTTCTCTGTCTCTGCCCACCATTGAGGATCAGGAGGCGGATCTCGGCTGCTGACGGACACGTCCTCAAGGGGCCGAGATATTTAGACTGGGCGGCCATTGTCCTTCGCGCTCTTCAGCTTGTTCATGCCCACTTCCACGCCCTCCTTCTTCTCCTGCGCTCTCCTCAGCGCTGTGATAGCGGCGGTTTTGGCGCGAACTTTTGGCGGCAAGTGACAATCCACAGTCTTTGCAATAAAGTACAGTCCAAGCACAGTAAATCACAGTTCCAAGGCACACATGACCTGATTCTTCAGGCTTAAGTAGATCCTGTTCGTGACGCCAAGTTTGTAGCGCCCCCACTGCCGCAGGGCCGAGGGGTACCCGGTACCGGGCCTCTGAGTCTCTGCTCTGGGGTTGTCACGGTGGCTAGGCCCAGTCCGTGACCCTGCCGAGGGGCGTACAGTAAATAAGTATGACGGATGATGGTGGTTAAGCTGTAGTGGTGCGGTGCAGTAAATAACGAGGACACCAGGTTGCAGTCTCTTTACCTCTTTACTGAAGATCTCTGGGTCCTCAGTCCGGAATCCGGATAACCAGGCTGCGCAAGTCCGGCCGGTCCAATGGCACCTCCAGAATTCTCTTAGCAGGTGGAAATCTGTGCCTTCCTTCTAGCGCTATGTGTTGCGGTCCTTCCCTGCTGTGCTTACAGAAAGTCCCCACAACTGTTGTGTCTGTTTCTTAAGTTCCCTCACAACTCGATTAGATGATGTTCTGCTAATCCTCCGTCCCTCCCTGATGTTATGGTTGGGACGGCACCCGTTTGACGGGTAGGCTCGGAGCTCTTCCGGGACCCTAGAGTCGCCCCTCTCCACAAGTTGCCCCCCAAGACTGCATAGGTGATTTAAGTTAGACAGCCCGCCTTAGACTGACTGTCCTGTCGCTGTTTAGAGTATCGCTTGAAGCTGGATGTTGTAATACTCCCTCGGCGTTCCGGCCACCGGTATTGCGCCTCAGTAGGGTGTTGTCTCGGTCTTACAGCACGACCCCTACTGGTATTCTCCTTATTGCCTTGATCTCGTTTCTCACTCAGCACAATCTATCTCGCTTCTGGTCCTTCCTTGGGCACCGCCGCTATCCTGAGCAGGCACGGTCCCGTTACGTTCGTTCAAGTTGCCAAGCCTCTGTCAGGATCCCACCCCTGACAGAGACCCTACTGTATCTTCCCCCCACAACACCCTCTGCCACAAGGTGTTGCCTGGTTCCAACCAAGGCAGCTTTCTCACTAACTTCCTGCCTGACCCCCAGTTTACCCACTATGGTGGGGAGTGGCCTAGTGAATAGAACCCTTAGCTCCCCCCGGAGGCCCGGCTGTGAAATGTATTGGTGTCTGTGATACCTGATCAGATGAACTCCTTCAGTGCCATCAGACGCACCATAGCTCCCCATAGTGGCGGAGCCACAGTACTGCAATGACCAGGACTCTGGGGCGCTGCACTCCCCCCTGGTTAAACACAGTACTCCGGGACTGAGAAGAAAACAACAATACAAGTTAGCAAAAAGACATACAGTTTTGTTGAGTGCAATAACAATAAGTATATTTAAACAGAGCTTCCCTTTATGGGAGGTGAGGACACTTGAACGTTGCAAACATGGTTAAATCTTGCGCAGCGATGGAGGTCTGCGCAGCTTGAGTAGGGGCATTTGCTGCAGCAGAGGTAGCGGCTGCTGCAAGATCAGTCACTGGGATGGAGTCAGCAGTTGCGGCACTAGCAGTCACTGGAGTGGTGTCAGTCGTCAGGGCAGGGTCGTCCTTCATACCTGCTTCAGATGCGGTCCCTCCGGTGCCGATCTGCTCTGTCTCCGCTGGGGTCTGGAACGCTGGTTGCGTTGCCTTGTGCTGCGACGTTGTCATCTCTGCTCGCAGCATCTCGCTTTCCGGAAGGGCCTTGCTTTCCAGCTTCGGAGCGCTGGGACTTCTTTCCTGCTCCGGACCAGATGAGACTGCCGACAGATGTCTGGTGAGGCTCCTGATGATGGCCTTTTTCCACCCGGCCTCAGTGCTCAGCTGCGTCCGCCGGGGTCGGTCGCTGAGCTCGTCCACTCCGGCCTGCAGGAATTCAGCATCAGCGGTGGAGGCCTGGTTGCGGTGCCCCTCCGGGTGGCTGGGGGAGTCCTCTGCTCCGACCCCACGCTCCGGCTCCGGGCAGCTCGCCATGGCGTCCTCCATGTCGCTCACTTCTTCTTCCTGGTCCTTTTCCCGCTCTCTCCTTCGTGGGCGGTTTCGCTTTCTCTGTCTCTGCCCACCATTGAGGATCAGGAGGCGGATCTCGGCTGCTGACGGACACGTCCTCAAGGGGCCGAGATATTTAGACTGGGCGGCCATTGTCCTTCGCGCTCTTCAGCTTGTTCATGCCCACTTCCACGCCCTCCTTCTTCTCCTGCGCTCTCCTCAGCGCTGTGATAGCGGCGGTTTTGGCGCGAACTTTTGGCGGCAAGTGACAATCCACAGTCTTTGCAATAAAGTACAGTCCAAGCACAGTAAATCACAGTTCCAAGGCACACATGACCTGATTCTTCAGGCTTAAGTAGATCCTGTTCGTGACGCCAAGTTTGTAGCGCCCCCACTGCCGCAGGGCCGAGGGGTACCCGGTACCGGGCCTCTGAGTCTCTGCTCTGGGGTTGTCACGGTGGCTAGGCCCAGTCCGTGACCCTGCCGAGGGGCGTACAGTAAATAAGTATGACGGATGATGGTGGTTAAGCTGTAGTGGTGCGGTGCAGTAAATAACGAGGACACCAGGTTGCAGTCTCTTTACCTCTTTACTGAAGATCTCTGGGTCCTCAGTCCGGAATCCGGATAACCAGGCTGCGCAAGTCCGGCCGGTCCAATGGCACCTCCAGAATTCTCTTAGCAGGTGGAAATCTGTGCCTTCCTTCTAGCGCTATGTGTTGCGGTCCTTCCCTGCTGTGCTTACAGAAAGTCCCCACAACTGTTGTGTCTGTTTCTTAAGTTCCCTCACAACTCGATTAGATGATGTTCTGCTAATTCTCCGTCCCTCCCTGATGTTATGGTTGGGACGGCACCCGTTTGACGGGTAGGCTCGGAGCTCTTCCGGGACCCTAGAGTCGCCCCTCTCCACAAGTTGCCCCCCAAGACTGCATAGGTGATTTAAGTTAGACAGCCCGCCTTAGACTGACTGTCCTGCCGCTGTTTAGAGTATCGCTTGAAGCTGGATGTTGTAATACTCCCTCGGCGTTCCGGCCACCGGTAGTGTGCCTCAGTAGGGTGTTGTCTCGGTCTTACAGCACGACCCCTACTGGTATTCTCCTTATTGCCTTGATCTCGTTTCTCACTCAGCACAATCTATCTCGCTTCTGGTCCTTCCTTGGGCACCGCCGCTATCCTGAGCAGGCACGGTCCCATTACGTTCGTTCAAGTTGCCAAGCCTCTGTCAGGATCCCACCCCTGACAGAGACCCTACTGTATCTTCCCCCCACAACACCCTCTGCCACAAGGTGTTGCCTGGTTCCAACCCAGTCAGCTTTCTCACTAACTTCCTGCCTGACCCCCAGTTTACCCACTATGGTGGGGAGTGGCCTAGTGAATAGAACCCTTAGCTCCCCCCGGAGGCCCGGCTGTGAAATGTATTGGTGTCTGTGATACCTGATCAGATGAACTCCTTCAGTGCCATCAGACGCACCATAGCTCCCCATAGTGGCGGAGCCACAGTACTGCAACGACCAGGACTCTGGGGCGCTGCATTTCCATCATCAATATTAGGTACTTACTAGTTTACATGCTCTGTATGTATCTATAAATGGAGTGGTTTCTAATATAACCTCTGCATAGTGTATTTTTCATTTTCTATTTGTATGTGTTGCCATCTCCTTTTTAATTATGTCCTTTTTTAAAACAATTGTTAAATAAAAACCAATACTTTTTAGACACTATTTTGCGTTTGGAGGATTCCTTTTTTCTCCTTATCGGTTCTTAGTCTTTCACGGTCCTCCATGTTACTATTTAGGGCACAATAGACTCTTGACTAAACAATAATCAGAACTTCTTCGTTCGAGGCTCAAAGAATGCAATCTACTCCATGAAGACTTGAGAATACGCAGGTATCATAACTGAGTTAGTGATTTAAAAAACTATTTCTCTGATGAAAAAGGCGTAGTTTTTTATAATAATAATAATAATGTTTGTTCTGTTCTGGAGGCCCTTGGATATCAACATTGGTAAAATGAGTGGAGATTGTTCATAGACTCATCAACAGATAGTTTGAAAGCTGTCCTTTTGCATAATTGTAATAACCTCCCGTCAATACCTGTTGCACATGCTGCTGATATGAAAGAGACATACAAAAATGTGAAATTGCTGTTGCAAAAAATCCAGTAATTAATATAGCTGGAATATTTGGATACACTAAATTCTGCTATTTCTCATAATAATGGGATAGCAGGGATAGGAAGTCAAACTATATTCAAAAATAATGGCCTAAAAGTGAATCTCTTGCTCCTGGACAAAAAAAATGTGTTAAATGTTCCTTTCGTGAATCCTGAAAAAGTATATGTTACTTCACTGCATATTCAACAAGGATTGATGAAACAATTTGTACTGGCACTTGATAAAAATTCTGCTGATGCGAAACTGAAAGAAGGCATTTTTATATGCAATAAATAAGATTGGTGATGGATGATAAACAATTTCTGGAACTGTTGAATCCATTGCAAAAAGTAACCTGGCTGTCCTTCAGAAATGTCTACTCTTCTTTTCTTGTAAATGATAAAGCAGAAAGCTACAGTGATATAGTGAGTGATCTTGGGAAATCATACCAAGCTATGGAATGAAACATTTCCATAAAATGTAATTTCTTGGAATCCCACGGGGACTGTTTTCCAGAAAATCTTAGTGCTGCCAGTGACCAGCATGAGCAGTGTTTCCATCAGCAGATTTCTACGATTGAAGGTGGTATCAAGGCAAGTAGAGCCCCATTATGCTGGTTGACTATCGCTGGACCATGAAGAGAGACATCCCGGAAGCAAAATATTCCCGTAAATCCCCAAATATTTTCTAGGTGAGCTGTATGTCATATACTGATGACTATGTAGTGAGCTGGCCGGCTGTGACTGTTCTGTTATCATTGACATAGAATCTGTGACAGACACTGCCCCCGTGTGGCCAGAAGTTATACCTATGCCGAATGTGATTACAGAGAAACAAACTGTACTGGCTAAACTCCCCCCTGTTATGTCATGTGACCAGGAAGGGAAGGGAGAAGAAGAAGAGCCCGGGAAACCAGTCGGGGCAGAGAGAAGTTTGTGTGTGCTGGCCTCCTCCTGTTGATGCGATATAGAGGATTGCCTGGAAGATCTCTCTCTCTTGGAAACTGACATCCAGATTGTTCCCAGCTCCCACACTGCAGAGCACTCAGCGGTGACATCTTCACAGATCCTGGAGCCCATGAACTGTAAGCGGGTCCTCTGTTGAGAGGCCGAACATTCCACCCTTATTTGCTGAACCCCAAGGATTACAGTCTGGACCTGAGAAACAGAGTTTTGTTCACTCCCTGTTGTTTTCTCCTCGGCTGGAACGTCTCCCTGCAGTGACAGACAGGCCTGCGACGTGGGAAGATAACCTCTTGGAGCAAAGGAACTGGTAACGTGTGGATAGGGACAGTGAGGGAAAGTTTGTTATTACACGTTATTTCTGTGAATAGGCATATTTCGTACTGTCTATTATTGTGTTCCGCTGTGTTAATGAAAATGTATAACAGTAAAGATACGTTTGTTAAGATGGAATCTGATTGTGGAAGTTTTGCTGGGCCAGATCATGGATATGCATGGGTGGCCTTGCCCTCGGTCACTTCATCTGGTGTAGTCGGCAGGATCTGTGCCCAGCAGGATTCCCACCCAGGCCCAGTATACAGTCAGAAACTGCCGCCGGTGTCCATTGTAAACCAGGTCAGGAAATTTGGCGGGCGAAACTACCCCGTACCAGAGTGGGCGGAACAAGTGCGGATACTGGGAGAAATGTATAATATTGACCCTAAGACCTTGGCAGAAATGGCGGTACTGACGCTAGAGGGGGAGGCATGGACGACAGTCAGACTGGAGACGGTCAGGGGGCAGCGTGTGTTGGAGGATTTGGTGCGGGTGCTGGAAAAGACCTATGAACCTACTACGTACCAGGGAACACTGCGATACCTGTTCTTTAGACGGACACAGCTTGAATGGGAAGACATTCCCCAATATGCAAATGCCCTTCAGGTACTCCTTGAACAAGTCTGTGCAAAAGGGGAACAACTGGCTACTATGGCTCCTCGTGACCTGGTACTGAGAGACCAATTCGTTATAGGGCTGAGAGACCAGTATCTTAACCGTACGCTACAGGACTTGATTCGGATGACGCCGATTCTCACCTTCGTTGAAGTCAAGCAGGAAGCCATAGAACGTTCTAGGGGACCCGTCATGGATGTGGGGACTCAGAGCGCTGTGTGCAGATCCATATTAAACAGTAAACAGCCCAACAGTGACACCGAGGAGCTGAAACAGATGGTAGCAGATTTACAGCAACAGGTGTCACAGTTAACACTAGAACGACAGAGAGACCAGCGGATACTACCTAGCCGTCCCGCGGGACCGTGTTGGTCATGTGGTGACCCTCGCCACAGGGCGAATCGTTGTCCTCAACGAACAAACCATCAGTTACCACGACGAACAGAATATCGGCTACATCCACAAGCAGAGTCACCACGCCAGGTCTCACCACAATGGCCGCCGTTAAACTAGACACCCCTGCAGCTGAGGTTCAAGCAGCAGGGGGGGACAGAGAACGGGGTGTAAAAAAACAGAACCAGCAACGGAGTACTCTTGCCTCGAGTAGTCCTATACTTGAAGTTATTCTGGAGGGAGTTGCGGTGCAAGGATTGATGGACACTGGGTCGCAAGTGACCACGATCTCTGAACAGTTTTATGAAAAGTACGTCAAACCAAGAACTGCTTGTGATCCAGATACCACCATTAAGATAATTGCGGCTATAACCTACCCATTCCAGTAACCGGAGTCGCCTGGATGGATACGAAGGCCTGTGGACAAGACCTAGGGAAACGAGGAATCGTCATTGTCAAGGAAGGCTTCGGCTCCGAGACCCCAGTAATAATCGGAATGAATATCTTGAAAGACCTGGATCTTATGCTGTTGACAAGAAAAGGGCCCAAGTACTGGCAGAAAGTTACCAAACATAAACCGACTCGTCTGGCGTTCCAGCGCGTAATCCGGACCTTTGGACTTCAACAGATGGCAAAGGAACAACTACCCCTAGCAGCCATTAAAGTGCCCCGCTGTACTCGGATTACTTTGTCCGCTGAAAAAGAGACAGTCATTTCCCTGCCTCTTAACACCAACCAACAACTTGAAGGAGTTGAAGTGTTAATCGAGCCGAGGGCTCCAAGTGGGGGTAAGCTAAACCCACTAGTCGCCCGCACCCTAGCCGTCGTGAGGAACGGAAGAGTCCCTGTCAGGCTAAACAACACCGCAGACGTAGGTGTAGCTCTCGAGGCTGGCACGCAACTTGCCAGAGTATATGCTCTACCCACAGAAGTGAACCCCATGGGACCCTTACAATTCACCCCGTCTACAGAAGATGGCCGGACGGTAACTGTCTCAGCCATAAATGCTCAAGCAGATGATGAAGACATTGGGCGAAAACTACTGGAAAAAGTGCAACTGGACCCGTCCCAGTACACCAAACAGGAAGTGTCTCAAATGGAGAAACTACTGCGAGAACACCAAGACTCCTTTGCAAAGCATGACACCGACTTCGGGTACACCACCAGTATCCAACACGAGATTCCCACGGGCGATGCTGCCCCTATTCGCGAGAGGTACCGACAAATACCACCTCAACAATACCAGGAGGTGAAAAGCCTCTTAGAATCTATGTTACACGCCGGAGTGGTGCAGGAAAGCCAGAGCTCATGGGCTGCACCCGTGGTGATAGTTAAAAAGAAAGATGGATCCCTGAGATTTTGCGTAGACTACCGTCGGCTGAACGCTTGCACGATCCGGGACTCCTATCCACTCCCCCGGATTGAAGAGTCACTGACCACCCTGAAAAAGGCCAAATATTTTTCGTCTCTAGACTTGGCCAGTGGATATTGGCAGGTCACCATGAGTGAGAAGGACAGAGAAAAAACCGCCTTCAACCTTCCCATGGGCCTGTACGAGTTTGACCGGATGCTGTTGTGAATTCTGTTTGTGGGCTCCCCCGGTGGTGTTTTATGGTAGTGTCACTTATTTGCCTTCTTCTATCCTTGATCACCTGTTGACACCCATTAGGGGAGTTTCCTATTTAAGGCTGCTTGGCTGCTGGTCTGATGCCGGCCAACAATGTATCAGTAGCATTCTGTTGCATTCTCCTGCCTCAAGATCCTGTTCAGCTAAGTTGAATTTTGTTTCTAGTTTATGCTATTTTTGTCCAGCTATCTGCAATGTGACTCTCTGTAGCTGGAAGCTCTCGTGGACTGAAATTGCCACTCCAGTGGCATGAGTTGTCACTGGAGTTTTAAAGTAATTTCAGGATGGTGTTTTTGAGTAGTGTTTTGAAGTTGACCGTGAAGTGACTCTTTCCTGTACTTCTGCTATCTAGTAAGCGGACCTCACTGTGCTAAATCTGCTGTTCATCCTACGTATGTCTTTTCCTCTTGACTCACCGTCAATATTTGTGGGGGGCTGCTATCTCCTTTTGGGGTTCATCTCTGGAGGTAAGGCAGGCCTGTATATTCCTCTGATAGGGGTAGTTAGATCTCCGGCTGGCGCGTGGTGTCTAGGGCATCGTAGGAAACACTCCCCGGCTACTTCCAGTGTCGTGTCAGGTTCAGGTCACGGTCACTTTAGTTCCCATCACCCGAGAGCTAGTCCGTTGTTATTTTGATTTCCCTGCCATTGGGAAAATCATAACAGTTTGGCCGGCCCACACATGTGTTAAAACTATGCACTAAAGCAGGAAAGGATATGAAAAGGTTTTTTTTCCTTCTGTGTTTGGAAAGTGCACCTTAGTGCTTATTTGTACTCCTTGCTTAAACTGCAGTCTTCAGCCTTTTTTTTTTTTCCTCTCCTCTTAATCTCTGAATGGCTTTGGTTACACCTGTTTGAATCATGGATCCACAGAGTTTGGTTGCAGGTCTGAATAACCTGGCTACAAAGGTCCAGAACTTACAAGATTTTGTTATACGTGCTCCAATGTCTGAACCTAAGGGTGCTAGACACCAGGTGGTGGTCTTGACTGACCACAAAAATTTAATTTATCTTGAGTCAGCCAGGCGTCTGAATCCTAGACAGGCGCGCTGGTCGTTGTTTTTCTCTCGATTTAACTTTGTGGTTTCATATCTGCCTGGGTCTAAGAATGTGAGGGCGGATGCCCTCTCTAGGAGTTTTGAGCCTGACTCGCCTGGTGATTCCGAACCTACTGGCATCCTGAAGGATGGGGTGATATTGTCAGCTGTCTCCCCAGACCTGCGGCGCTCTTTGCAGGAGTTTCAGGTGGATAGGCCTGATCGCTGTCCGCCTGGTAGACTGTTTGTCCCTGATGACTGGACCAGTAGAGTTATTTCGGAGGTTCACTCTTCCGCGTTGGCAGGTCATCCTGGAATTTTTGGCACCAGGGATCTGGTGTCTAGGTCCTTCTGGTGGCCTTCCTTGTCTCGAGATGTACGTATTTTTGTGCAGTCTTGTGATGTTTGTGCTCGGGCTAAGCCCTGCTGTTCCCGGGCCAGCGGGTTGTTGTTGCCCTTGCCTATTCCTAAGAGGCCTTGGACGCACATCTCTATGGACTTTATTTCTGACCTTCCTGTTTCTCGTAGGATGTCCGTCATCTGGGTGGTGTGTGACCGTTTTTCCAAGATGGTTCACTTGGTACCTTTGCCCAAATTGCCCTCCTCCTCTGAGCTGGTCCCTCTATTTTTTCAGAATGTTGTGCGTTTGCATGGTATTCCTGAGAATATAGTGTCTGACAGGGGTACTCAGTTTGTGTCTAGATTTTGGCGGGCGTTCTGTGCCAGGATGGGCATCGACTTGTCTTTTTCGTCTGCATTCCATCCTCAGACTAATGGCCAGACTGAGCGTACTAATCAGACCTTGGAGACTTACTTGAGGTGTTTTGTGTCCGCTGATCAGGACGATTGGCTTGATTTTTTGCCATTGGCAGAGTTTGCCCTTAACAATCGGGCCAGTTCTGCCACTTTGGTTTCTCCATTTTTTTGTAATTCAGGGTTTCACCCTCGCTTTTCGTCCGGTCAATTGGAGTCTTTGGATTGTCCTGGAGTAGATGCTGTGGTTGATAGAATGCATCAGATTTGGGGACAGGTTGTGGACAATCTGAAGTTGTCCCAGGAGAAGACTCAACAGTTCACTAATCGTCATCGGCGTGTCGGTCCTCGTCTTTGTGTTGGGGACCTGGTTTGGTTGTCTTCTCGATTTGTTCCTATGAAGGTCTCGTCTCCTAAGTTTAAGCCTCGGTTTATCGGCCCTTATAGGATTCTGGAGGTTCTCAATCCTGTGTCCTTTCGTTTGGACCTCCCAGCATCTTTTACTATTCATAATGTTTTTCATCGGTCATTGTTGCGGAGGTATGAGGTGCCGGTTGTTCCGTCTGCTGATCCTCCTGCTCCTGTGCTGGTTGAGGGTGAGTTGGAGTATGTGGTGGAGAAGATCTTGGACTCCCGTGTTTCCAGACGGAAACTTCAGTATCTGGTTAAGTGGAAAGGCAATGGTCAGGAGGATAATTCTTGGGTGACAGCATCTGATGTTCATGCTCCTGATTTGGTTCGTGCATTTCATAGTGCTCATCCAGATCGCCCTGGTGGTTCTGGTGAGGGTTCGGTGCCCCCTCCTTAAGGGGGGGGTACTGTTGTGAATTCTGTTTGTGGGCTCCCCCGGTGGTGTTTTATGGTAGTGTCACTTATTTGCCTTCTTCTATCCTTGATCACCTGTTGACACCCATTAGGGGAGTTTCCTATTTAAGGCTGCTTGGCTGCTGGTCTGATGCCGGCCAACAATGTATCAGTAGCATTCTGTTGCATTCTCCTGCCTCAAGATCCTGTTCAGCTAAGTTGAATTTTGTTTCTAGTTTATGCTATTTTTGTCCAGCTATCTGCAATGTGACTCTCTGTAGCTGGAAGCTCTCGTGGACTGAAATTGCCACTCCAGTGGCATGAGTTGTCACTGGAGTTTTAAAGTAATTTCAGGATGGTGTTTTTGAGTAGTGTTTTGAAGTTGACCGTGAAGTGACTCTTTCCTGTACTTCTGCTATCTAGTAAGCGGACCTCACTGTGCTAAATCTGCTGTTCATCCTACGTATGTCTTTTCCTCTTGACTCACCGTCAATATTTGTGGGGGGCTGCTATCTCCTTTTGGGGTTCATCTCTAGAGGTAAGGCAGGCCTGTATATTCCTCTGATAGGGGTAGTTAGATCTCCGGCTGGCGCGTGGTGTCTAGGGCATCGTAGGAAACACTCCCCGGCTACTTCCAGTGTCGTGTCAGGTTCAGGTCACGGTCACTTTAGTTCCCATCACCCGAGAGCTAGTCCGTTGTTATTTTGATTTCCCTGCCATTGGGAAAATCATAACAGGATGCCATTCGGCTTGAGTAACGCACCAGGGACCTTTCAGAGACTGATGGAACGCTGTCTGGGAGATTTCAACTTCGAATTCACGCTGATATACCTTGATGACATCGTGGTATACTCCGCCACCTTCGAGGATCATCTTCACAAGCTTGGCAAAGTGTTCCAGTGCTTGAAGAAACACGGCTTGAAGTTGAAGCCCAGCAAGTGCCGTCTATTCCAGCAGGAGATTGATTACCTGGGACACCGGATCTCGGCCGAAGGTGTCCAACCCTCTCCAGAGAAGATAGCAGCTGTCCAAGAGTGGCCACAACCAACTACCATCAAAGAAGTCCAGGCTTTCCTGGGGCTAGCGGGCTATTACCGCCGATTTGTCAAGAACTTTGCCCGGCTTGCGGAACCACTGCATGAGACCCTCCGAGGGACCGCGAACAGTCCCCGAGGACGACGCATCAGCTGGGGCCCGACCAAGAAAGATCCTTCCGGGTGCTTCGAGCTGCTCTGACATCACCCCCTATTCTGGCATTTGCAGACTACACCTTGCCGTTCCAGTTATACACCGACGCCAGCCTTCAAGGTCTCGGGGCGGTCCTCTCCCAAGTCCAAGATAACAAGGAACGCGTAATAGCCTATGCCAGTAGATCCCTCCGTGACACCGAAAAGAACCCCGTCAACTACAGCTCTTTCCGCCTGGAACTCCTGGCCCTGACCTGGGCTATGACAGAGAAATTTGCTGGCTACCTGACAGAGGCGGAGGTGCTGGTCGTGACAGACAACAATCCTCTTGCCCACCTAGAAAATGCCAAACTAGGGGCAATGGAACAGCGCTGGATGGCAAGGCTCTCTAGATTCCAATACAAAATTAAATACAGAGCGGGGACGGAGAATCAGAATGCTGACAGCCTTTCCAGAGTGACATCATCCCCGCCAGTGGGGGACCGGGATGAAGAGTTGGAGGAAGATGAACTGCCCGACTTTGCCCGGCTAGCTAAACAAATAGAAGATAGCCGCCAGTATGCTGTAGGCGGGATCGAAGCCGTAGTGGGGTCCCCCCTGTCCCAACAAGAATGGGCCAAGCTTCAAGATCAAGACCCTGAACACATCTTACTGAAACAGTACGTGAAGACACGAGAGAAACCACCCTCCGAAGTAAGAGCCCGACTATCAACCAGGGCCTCTGCTCTACTTGCCCAATGGGATCGGCTAATCGTGAAGGATGGAGTCTTGTATCGCAGGGCCCTTTTATCCCATATGCTGGAAGAATGTTTGCAGATTGTCGTCCCGGTGCAGCTAGCCCATGAGATGGTGGCTGAAGCCCACAGAAGGAACGGCCACTTCGGCATAGACAAGACTCTCCGGTGGACCCAGCAATTCATTTTTTGCCCAGGACTCCGTGAGCTGGTTGAAAACGTCTGCGTAAGATGTCGTACATGTGAACTCCACAAGTCTACTGAGCAGCGTGCACCCGTCCAGACTATTAGCACATCCAGGCCCCTCGAGTTGTTGATGGTGGACTATCTGTTGATCGGAATGGCGAATAGTGGCTACCAGTACTGTCTGGTGATGGTGGACCACTTCACGAAATTCGCCGTCGCTGTTGCTACCAAAGATCAGACTGCCGAATCAGCTGCACAGGCCATCTGTCAACACTTCGTTCGGGTCTACGGGTGTCCGGAGCGGCCTCACTCTGATCAGGGGGCGTGTTTCGAAGGGCGAGTCATTGAAGAACTTCAGCAGATGTATGGGATCAAGAAGTCCAGGACCACCCCGTATCATCCACAAGGGAATGGCGCGTGTGAACGTTTCAACCGGACCCTCTTACAACTGATCCGAACCTTAGCAGAAGACAAAAAGCCCGACTGGCCTCGATTCCTCCCAGAACTGCTGTGGGCCTATAACAATCAAGTCCATTCTGTCACCGGATACACGCCTTACACCCTCCTTTTTGGCCGCCCAGGCAAAAGCATCCATGAGCTACACCTGTCTAACCCTGATGAAGACACCTGTGGTACCTATCCTTCCTGGCTACAAGCACACCGTCAAAGGATGGAAACTGTCTACCGGCTGGTGGAACAGCAGATCCAGGACCAGGTCCACGCTGATCCACTTCCAATACAAGAAGACCTACTGAGTGTGGGTCAACTAGTCCTAGTTCGTATAAAGAAACCGCAAGGAAAACTCCGTCCCAAGTGGGAGACCGAAGTCTATCGAATAGTTGGACACCCGTACCCTGGTGGTCCCGTCTACCAAGTACAAGGCGAAGACAGCGGCAGCCTCCGCACCCTGCACCGTAACATGTTGCGCCCCTGTCGTTCTCAGCCTGACTCCCCTCCTATAATGCCTAGAGAGATGGATATCACTAATACTGTGGGAGACACCGATACCGGGGATGTAGAGGTGGAAGACATCCCTACCCCTGCTCGCCTGACTGACGCGTCTGAACCCCTTACCTCCTCAACTGACTTACCGACTGGGGCGGAGAGTGGAGTGACTGATCGGGGAGAGAGACTAGCACCCGTTAGGCGGACAGCGCGGACCACCACAGGAGTGCCCCCGGGACAGTCCTACAGAGACCAATATGTGTGGCCCTTTTCACAGCCGGGTCCTACAACCTCCACAGCCATCGCCGCCCTGGAGTCAGTCATTGACAGGGACTGCCAACCTTCAAGTGGGGGGGCGTGTAGTGAGCTGGCCGGCTGTGACTGTTCTGTTATCATTGACATAGAATCTGTGACAGACACTGCCCCCGTGTGGCCAGAAGTTATACCTATGCCGAATGTGATTACAGAGAAACAAACTGTATTGGCTAAACTCCCCCCTGTTATGTCATGTGACCAGGAAGGGAAGGGAGAAGAAGAAGAGCCCGGGAAACCAGTCGGGGCAGAGAGAAGTTTGTGTGTGCTGGCCTCCTCCTGTTGATGCGATATAGAGGATTGCCTGGAAGATCTCTCTCTCTTGGAAACTGACATCCAGATTGTTCCCAGCTCCCACACTGCAGAGCACTCAGCGGTGACATCTTCACAGATCCTGGAGCCCATGAACTGTAAGCGGGTCCTCTGTTGAGAGGCCGAACATTCCACCCTTATCTGCTGAACCCCAAGGATTACAGTCTGGACCTGAGAGACAGAGTTTTGTTCACTCCCTGTTGTTTTCTCCTCGGCTGGAACGTCTCCCTGCAGTGATAGACAGGCCTGCGACGTGGGAAGATAACCTCTTGGAGCAAAGGAACTGGTAACGTGTGGATAGGGACAGTGAGGGAAAGTTTGTTATTACACGTTATTTCTGTGAATAGGCATATTTCGTACTGTCTATTATTGTGTTCCGCTGTGTTAATGAAAATGTATAACAGTAAAGATACGTTTGTTAAGATGGAATCTGAGTGAGGAAGTTTTGCTGGGCTAGATCATGGATATGCATGGGTGGCCTTGCCCTCGGTCACTTCAACTACATAAGTATTATTTTTTAATATTTCCACTAAACTTGAAATGTTTGTCACATAAAACCCTGCCTGATGGATAAAAATATAGTTAAATCCAGTTAATTTTGTTTTTATGAAGGAAAATATTTTTTTTGTCAGTCAGTGAATTGATCCAAATCTTCAATATCTGAGAACTGAACATTTTTCTTGCCAAATAATCAACAGAATTAGACATTTTAACCCCTTAGTGACGGGCCCAATTTTAAAAATTCTGACCAATGTCACTTTATGTGGCGATTAGTGTTGAGCATTCCGATACCGCAAGTATCGGGTATCGGCCGATACTTGCGGGTATCGGAATTCCGATACCGAGATCCGATACTTTTGTGGTACCGGGAATCGGTATCGGGATTAATATCAATGTGTAAAATAAAGAATTAAAATAAAAAATAGGGATATACTCACCTCTCCGGCGGCTCCTGGACTTTACCGCCGTAACCGGGAGCCGTTGTACCTAAGAATGCGCGCTTGAAGGGCCTTAGATGAGGTCACTGCGCTCTGGTTGGTCCGTAGCGGTCGTGTGACCGCTACGCAACCAATCACAAAAAAGTGACGTCACCTAAGGTCTTTCAAGTGCTTGAAATACCTTAGAAGACGTCACTGCTTTGTGATTGGTCGCGTAGCGGTCACGCGACCGCTACGCGACCAATCAGAAGCTGCGGACGTCTTCTAAGGTATTTCAAGCGCTTGAAAGACCTTAGGTGACGTCACTGCTTTGTGATTGGTCGCGTAGCGGTCACGCGACCGCTACGGCCCAATCAGAGCTCAGTGACCTCATCTAAGGCCCTTCAAGCGCGCATTCTTAGGTACAACGGCTCCCGGTTACGGCGGTAAACTCTAGGCTGCGTCGGAGGGTGAGTATATCCCTATTTTTTATTTTAATTCTTTCTTTTACACATTGATATGGATCCCAGGGCCTGAAGGAGAGTTTCCTCTCCTTCAGACCCTGGGAACCATACAGGATACCGTCCGATACTTGGTGTCCCATTGACTTGTATTGGTATCGGTATCGGATTAGATCCGATACTTTGCCGGTATCGGCCGATACTTTCCGATACCGATACTTTCAAGTATCGGACGGTATCGCTCAACACTAGTGGCGATAACTCTGTAATGCTTCAACGAATCCCATTGATTTTGAGACTATTTTTTCATGATATATTTTAATTTATGATAATGGTAAATTTAGGTCAATATGTTTTGTGTTTATTTATAAAAAATATCAGAAATGTGACAAAAATGTAAAAAATAAATGCAATTTTCATACTATGAATGATTATCCCTTTAATCCAGATAGTCATACCATGGGAAAACATGTCGGCTTTACATCAGCACCATTTTTAAAATGCTAATTTATTTTGTTAGTCTTTTAGGAGGTTTAAAAATGTAGCAGTAATTTTTCATTTTTTCAAGGAAATTTACAAAATGTATTTTTTTGAGGGACCTCTCCAGATTTGAAGTGACTTTGGGGGTGCTATATATTGGAAAACCCCAAACGTGATATTAAAAACAGCACCCCCTGACATATTGAAAACTTCTGTCAGATAGTTTATTAACCCTTCAAGTGATTTTAAGAAATTAATGCAAAGTGGTATAGTAGGAATGAAAAAGTCTTTTTTTTTTCCACCTAAATATCGCTAACTTCTGAACTGACCGCTATAGCCGACAGACTTTAAGGCTGCTAATTGGCCATGAATTGCTATGGCAAACATCAGGACCACACAATCATGATCTTGGTGTGTCAATTAGATTAAAACGGAAGTCCCCACAATCTATTAACCATTTATTTGATGTAGTCACTTTTGACAGCAGCAACTAAAGGCCCCGTCTCACATAGCGAGATCGCTAGCGAGATCGCTGCTGAGTCACAAGTTTTGTGACGCAACAGCGACCTCAGTAGCGATCTCGCTATGTGTGACACGTACCAGCGATCAGGCCCCTGCTGCGAGATCGCTGGTCGTGTCGGAATGGCCTGGACCTTTTTTTGGTCGTTGAGGTCCCGCTGACATCGCTGAATCGGTGTGTGTGACACCGATCCAGCGATGTCTTCACTGGTAACCAGGGTAAATATCGGGTTACTAAGCGCAGGGCCGCGCTTAGTAACCCGATGTTTACCCTGGTTACCAGCGTAAATGTAAAAAAAAAAAAACAGTACATACTCACCATCTGTTGCCCGTCAGGTCCCTTGGCGTCTGCTTCCTGCTCTGACTGCCGCCGTAAAGTGAGAGCACAGCACAGCAGTGACGTCACCGCTGCGCTCTGCTCTCACTGTACGGCGGCTCAGTCAGAGCAGGAAGCAGACGGCAAGGGACCTGACGGGCAACAGATGGTGAGTATGTAGTGTTTGGTTTTTTTGGTAACCAGGGTAAACATCGGGTTACTAAGCGCGGCCCTGCGCTTAGTAACCCGATGTTTACCCTGGTTACCTGGGTGCTGCAGGGGGACTTCGGCATCGTTGAAGACAGTTTCAACGATGCCGAAGTCGTTCCCCTGATCGTTGGTCGCTGGAGAGAGCTGTCTGTGTGACAGCTCCCCAGCGACCACACAGCGACACAACAGCGACGCTGCAGCGATCAGCATCGTTGTCTGTATCGCTGCAGCGTCGCTGTGTGTGACGGGGCCTTAAGGGGTTAAACAGATATGTCAACGTTGATCGTTTGTGATACAGCAAGTTATCAGCTATCGTGTACAGTTGACAGCTGCTGGATTGTCACCTGTATGGTGATGTTATTCTCTTATATCTCAGGTCAGTAAAAAGACATATTGGCGGTCATTAAGGGGTTAATTGTCTTATCTAAAAATGCTATTTTGCGTCTTGATGTAAAGTTTTAAAAACTTTCCTTCTGTGCGTCGTTCAGAAACTTTTACATGAACATATGATGATTGATGGTTTTTCTTCGTAAAGTTTTGCGTTGTGAAGAGTTTAGTGGTTGGATCTTATCTGTGCAGTTAGGGCTTACTTGACAGTTAATCGGCTCTGTACTAAGAAATAGCCACTGGAAATCACGAGGAACCAGACATACATTTATCCAACCCCAAGTAACCATCCTTACAATATATGAAGATGTTTTCTGATGCTGTGTGGCCTGGACAAAATTTTCAGATTTCTCATTTTTGGTCACGACTCACTAGCTTTATCTATCCGTTGTCAACTGAAGCCCTACACCTACAATAATATTGTTCCTACGTACACACAACATGAGTAGGTGAGCAAACACCTTTAGCGCTCATACTCACATGCGAGAAACTCGGATAGGTCTCACATGTCAAAACCTGGCACTGCACCCGACACTCAGGAGTGGAGCATAGCATGTATTGCTATGCTTGCACTATGAACATTTACTACTGTTCATAATGTGCAACTTAATAGTGTGCATTGTGGTTTTATTATATGATGGCTGTGGCACACTCTCAATGACATCTAATGAAAGAAAAATACAGGATACTCCAGATACAGATATCTTTAGCCCCTAAAGGACGCAAACAATTTGCATCTTTTCCTCCCCTTTTTAAATAAAACATGATTTTTTTTATTTTTCCCGACGACCTAGACATCTGAGGGCTTGTTTTTTGAGTGACAAGTTGTACTTTTGAACAACACCATACATTTTACCATAAAAAGTATCGTAAAATGGCAAAACAAAATTGCAATTGTGGTGAAACAGTTAAAAAAAATGCAATTTCACCATTGTTTTGAGGTTTTATTTTTACGGTGTTAATTGTGCAATAAAAATGACCAGCCAACATGATTTTCTAAGTTAAACAAATTACAAAAATATCAAACGTGTATTTGCAGCATTTTAGTAGGTTAAAAAACTCTGAACTTTGTAAAAAAAAATTGCTTTATTGCGCCATTTTCCGATATCCATAGCTTTTTTGATTTTTCCATAAGTGGATCTGTGTGAGGGCTTGCCTTTTGCTTGGCAAGCTGAAGCTTTAATTTATATTGTTTAAGGATACGTACTATGTTTTGACTACTTATTATTGCACTTTTTTTGTGGTGTTTTGATGATGATGACCAAATTGTAATATTTCTATTTTTTTCCTCTTCAGAGCGTTTACTAATTGGGTTAATTAATTTTATATTTTGACAGATTGGACTTTTACGGATGCAGGGATAACAAAAAAAGTGTGTATATATATATACAGCACTGGGAAAAATTAAGAGACCACCACATCAAAACCCTGTCATGGGCAGCCCAATCTCCAGACCTGAACCCCATTGAAAACCTCTTGAATGTAGTCAAGAGGATGATGAATAGTCACACGCCTTCAAAGAAGAACTGCTTAAATATTTGCGCCAGGAGCAGTGTGAAAGACTGATGGAAAGTATGCCAAGACACATGAAAGCTGTGATTAAAAATCATGGTTATTCCACAAAATATTGATTTCTGAACTCTTCCTGACTTAAAACATTAGTATTGTTGTTTCTAAATGATTAGGAACTTGTTTTCTTTGCACATTATTTGAGGTCTGAAAGCATTTTTTTATTATTATTATTTTGACCATTTTTCTTTGTAAAAAATAAAAAATAAAAAATGTATTGCTTGGAAATTCAGAGACATGTTGTCAGAAATTTTTAAAATAAAACAACAATTTACATTTCACTCAGAAATATACCTATAAGGAGAAAAATCTGACAAACTGAACATTTTGCACTGGTCTCTTATTTTTTGCCAGAGCTGTATTGAATTTGTTTGGGAACAGATAAATTAGTATGGCAATTGTTCTTAGGCCGGTTTCACACGTCAGTGGCTCCGGTACGTGAGGTGACAGTTTCCTCACGTACCGGAGACACTGACACACGTAGACCCATAAAAATCAATGCATCTGTGCAGATGTCATTGATTTTTTGCGGACCGTGTCTCCGTGTGCCAAACACGGAGACATGTCAGTGTTCGTGGGAGCGCACGTTTTACACGGACCCAATAGAGTCAATGGGTCCGCGTAAAACACGGACCTCACACGGACATTCTCCGTCTGGGGTCCGTGTGCGTGCAGGAGACAGCGCTACAGTAAGCGCTGTCCCCCCCACATGGTGCTGAAGCCGGTATTCATATCTTCCCTGTAGCAGCGTTTGCTATAGAGAAAATAAAATATGAAGAATAGTGTTAAAAATAAAGATCCATGTGTCCGCCGCCCCCCCACCCCCTGTGCGCCCCCCCGCTGGTCAGAAAATACTTACCCGCTCCCTCGCTCCTTCCTGGTCTGGCCGCGCCTCCTACTGTATGCGGTCACGTGGGGCCGATCATTTACAATCATGAATAGTCGGCTCCGCCCCTATGGGAGGTGGAGCCACATATTCATGACTGTAAATGATCGGGCCCACGTGACCGCATACACTAGAAGCCGCGGCCAGACCAGGAAGGAGCGACAGCCGACGGGGGACCCGGGTAAGTATTTTCTGACCAGCGGGGGGGCGCACAGGGGGTGGGAGGGCGGCGGACACATAGATCTTTATTTTAAACACTATTATTCATATTTTCTCTGCAGCAAACGCTACTGCAGAGAGGATATGAATCGCGGCTTCAGCATGATGCAGAGTGGGTACCACACGCTCCGTGTGGTACCCACTCGCCATACGGGTGGCACACGTGTGCCGCACGTATGGCCTCCGTGAGTTCCCAGGCACACGGACACGGATAACTCCGGTACTGATTTATTCCGGTACCGGAATTATCTGGACGTGTGGGACAGCCCTTACATTGCTCGGAGGGAAAGGTAAGGGCCCTTGATGCCCAGTTGATAGATGGGTTATGGATTAAAAACCAGGGAATTCCTAGAATAACTGGAAATTTTAGAGATGAAATAAGATGAAAACTAAGAGATTCATAAGGATTCGGTTCAATACAGATTTCCAGTTCAATTTTTTCATAACAGGTCTGGATGATAAAGGTGATCCAGCCACAGTTTCCATATCGGTTGGCATGGATTTAGTCCTACTTGCAATGTTATTATCAAGTGTGAATTGTAAGTCCATAAAATTTCCTCCTGCTCCAGAGTCTAACATGGCAGAGCATTGTATTTTTTGGCTCCGAAATATGAAACAATAAGATGAGATGATAGTGATTGCTAGTGTTGAGCATTCCGATACCGCAAGTATCGGGTATCGGCCGATACTTGCGGGTATCGGAATTCCGATACCGAGATCCGATACTTTTGTGGTATCGGGTATCGGTATCGAAACAACATTAATGTGTAAAAGAAAGAATTAAAATAAAAAATATTGCTATACTCACCTCTCCGACGCAGCCTGCACCTTACCGAGGGAACCGGCAGCGTTCTTTGCTTAAAATGCGCGCTTTTCCTTCCTTCCGTGACGTCACGGCTTCTGATTGGTCGCGTGCCGCCCATGTGGCCGCGACGCAACCAATCACAGCAAGCCATGACGTAATTTTAGGTCCTTCAGTATTTTAAAATTACGTTCCGGCGTTGTGATTGGTCGCGTCGCGGTCACATGGGCGACTCGACCAATCACAAGCCGTGACGTCACGGGAGGCAGGAGACGCGCGCATTTTAAAATGCGCGCGTGTCCAGCCTCCCGTGACGTCACGGCTTGTGATTGGTCGCGTCGCCCATGTGACCGCGACGCGACCAATCACAACGCCGGAACGTAATTTTAAAATCCTGAAGGACCTGAAATTACGTCACGGCTTGCTGTGATTGGTTGCGTCGCGGCCACATGGGCGGCACGCGACCAATCAGAAGCCGTGACGTCACGGAAGGAAGGAAAAGCGCGAATTTTAAGCAAACAACGCTGCCGGTTCCCTCGGTAAGGTGCAGGCTGCGTCGGAGAGGTGAGTATAGCAATATTTTTTATTTTAATTCTTTATTTTACACATTAATATGGTTCCCAGGGCCTGAAGGAGAGTTTCCTATCCTTCAGACCCTGGGAACCATCAGGAATACCGTCCGATACATGAGTCCCATTGACTTGTATTGGTATCGGGTATCGGTATCGGATTAGATCCGATACTTTGCCGGTATCGGCCGATACTTTCCGATACCGATACTTTCAAGTATCGGACGGTATCGCTCAACACTAGTGATTGCTCTTTGTTCTTATCCTGCATTACAGATGAGATGGTCTGCATAACTAGATCTGTCCATTCAGAAGGTCTAAATCACTTTCAGTAGGTCTAAATTACTTTCAGTCTTGGCATTTTTGAAAGCTATGGTCCTTTTATTAGGACAGTTGATGGCAAAATGCAGACATAGATTCTCTGTACGTCGCCTCTCCTTCTTTACTGTTGCTATAGGAAGCAATTGATTACAGTTATATATTCCAAAGGGTATGTAACCAAATATTAAGTTGAGGGTGCACACAATTTTGTCCTGCCCAGTTTGGAGGTTTTGTGTGAAATTATGTCCAAATTGCCACTTTCTCTCCGTTTTTTGAGCTGTCCCGATAAACACAAAGGAAATAAACATGCGTATAACAAAACATGCATAATCGCAATACATTTCTGGGAGAAATACTTCATTTTCTGGAACAATTTCAAGGGTGTTAACTCTTTCAGCCATGACTGTATAAAGGAAAAGAAATGAAAAATTGTGGAATCATGGAAATCACAGTTTTGATACATTTTTAACTATCAAAACTATACAAATGATGAAAAAATTAAAACAAAATTTTAAAAACTTCTCAATTTATTCAGCACTGAGTATGAGCGCTTTGCACAGAAATCCTTGCACTTTTACACCTTCGAATGCTATCAAAGAGGTTATTAACGGTTGTCTTAGGAATGTTCTGCCACACTGAATACACTTTAAGCAAATCAACAAGATTTGCTGCTGGCAGCTACCTTTTCAATTGCCCACCAATGATTTTGCAGATGCGTTTGATGGAAGACACGACTGGAGACGCTGCAGGTTCTAGTAGCAGGTTTTGACTATGCAAGCTGCTCACAGTAGTAGCCTGACATTGTCGTGTTGAAAAATAGCTCCTGGGACACTTTGGAGAAATGGCTCTACCACTGCTACCACCATTCATTCTGTTATGCAAGTGAAATTGAACATCACATACCAAGCGTAAGGCGTCAAACAGTGCTTTCACAAATTATCAGAAGACCTCTGCATGACACTGGGCTAAAAGCCTGGTGTCCAGCTACAGGTGTTCCATTGACCTCAAACTTCTGTTCTTAAAGGCTATCAAGGCTATGACATGGCAGAGAAAGATGGCCACCGGGGCTGAAATGGAGGTCTATCCTCTTCAGCGATGAGCGTTGCTTTTCTCTTGGGCTCAATGATAGCTGGAGATTGGGTTAAAGACCAAATAAACAAATGTCATGAAAAGGCCTTCATGAGGGAATGTCACACCTATCCTACTCTTGGGAATTATTGTGTTGGGTGATATAATATACAACAACCAGACTCCTGTAGTTTTTATTCCTAGTACACTATCAGCTTGGCATTCCATTGATTTGGTCATGGAACCAGTGAAACGGACATTTTTCAAAACAACAATGCCAGGCTACATGTTGCTTGTGCTACTGGGAGTAGCCAGTGCGGCTTTTAATATGCTGCGATGGTCTCCAGTATCTCCAGATTTGTCTCCCATCAAGCATATCTGGGATGTATTAAAAATATACAGCAGATAAAATGAGTATTGAACCATTTTCCATGTGAAAACATTTCTGAAGGTGCTATTGACATGAAATTCTCACCAGATGATGGTAACAACCAATCCAATCCACACAGGCAAACCATAGATGTCCATAAAATTAGTGTAATAATGGGAAATGACACAGGAAAAAAGTATAGAACACGCTTACTGAAATTTAATTAATACTTCATACAAAAGCCTTTGCACTATAGTACTTTGCCCTGCCCTTGGCAGCGCAGATAGAAATGTGCTTGTGCAGAAATGTAATGGAGGTCACTGGGTAGATGACATAAGATGAGTCATCCACATGAAACGGGGAATGAGGAAGACGATCGCAGCAAAATAGGAGACACCAGATCAAGACCAGAGACATCCACCAAACCATGCCGTTTGTACTGTAAGTATAATAAAAGCCCTATTTTGTGCCATGCATTATTATTGGGAACAGACATACAGCATACTAGAATGTTAGTCAAGATAGCTTTATATGGGGAAAACTTGGTGACAGATTCCCTTTAAGGTTGATTGATTTTGGTTCAATGATTAGAAACAAAGGGTCCTTCTTAGTGGACGGCTCAGGTCCCACTGAATTATTAATAATATAATTCCTCTGGGACTCAGTCTTCATTTTATGTCAATAAATCTATTTTATGTGTCTTTATAACTTATTCTTTTTTTGTTCATTGCAACATCAAGGTCTTCTTATGCTTAAATCAATACAAAAAGTCCCTAATTGCACACATTCAGCACTTTGAATAAAGCTCTTTTATCTTTGCCAAGAAGCTATAGAGTGATATACCAGTCCATTGCATTCTTAAATTATGTCATGTTTAATTCTATTAGGGTCAAATATATGATACACATATTAAAACTATAACGCTGGAGGAGAGACAATCGTGAACACCAAGAGATATTTAGTCATCTAGAAGAATTACTAGAATCAAATCTTCTAATTCTGTGGCTTTAGATGCATGCATTTGTTTTTGCAATTATGTCACTTGATTTGATTAGGCTTGCAATCTGCATTCATTTCACTAATGGTTGTAAATACGTGATCTCGAATATGTGAGACGCATCATTTCTGGTCTCCTCATTTTGTAATTGCATTTTATGCACAAAATCAAACATGTATCAGATCTTAAAGGGATTTTCCAGTTTTATGCAAAGAAAGTTTATTCTTTGTATAATTTTAAATTCTGAAAATTAATATTATGCATAAAAAATTTGTGTTTCAGTCCATTGCTGATTGCAAGTATTCTGCGGAACTTCAAAGACTGTACCGGTGTGAACAGGACACAATTGGTGAACAATGGAATCATGAAGTTTTCTGGAATTTTGTAAACCTTTTTTTTTTATAGAATTATTAAAATCAGGAAAGTCCTTAAACTGTAAATCAATATTCTTATGATTGGAAAGGTACTTTTAAAATTCACTTCTTTACTGATTCTCTAAGATGCGATTCACTGCAAATCTTAAAGCTGTAGAATCAATTCTATCATAATAAAAACCAGACAAAGAAGAGTACTATCCAAATTAGTTGTGTTGACTATGGCAACCAATTATAGTTAGATACATAGGCAGATCATAATGAGGGCAATCTGGGCTACTGCCCAGGGCCTGAGGCTCCAGGGGGCCCATCACTAGATGGTCCTCAATCGCCATAGGCAAGTGCACATATCCCGGCGGGGAGCTTTACTGATGCTGCGATGCTGACAATACAGAATGGCAGCGAAGCTCGAAGGCAGCTCCCATTGCCTTCGATGTGACATGCTAGCTAGCGCCTTCGTAATGACGTCATCATGCCACATGTACGCACTGGCCAGTAGAAGTGAAGCATCGGGGACCAGAGCAGAGTGCCAGGGCAACGGGAGCAAGATGAGTATGTCTGTATGTGTTTTTTTTATTTTTATTAATGCATACGTAATGTGAGGGCTCGTACTGTATATAGGAGGCTATATGGGGCTTGTACTGTATATAGGAGGCTATGTGCAGGCTCACACTGAAGATAGGCTAAATAAGGGCTCACACTGTAAATAGGAGGCTATATGGGGGCTCATAGTGTAGATAGGAGGCTATATAGGGGCTCACACTGTATATAGGAGGCTATCTGTGGGCTCATATTCTATATAGGAGGCTATATAGGGGATCACACTGTATATTGGAGGAAATATAGGGGCTCTTACTGTATGTAGGAGGCTATATGGGGCTCATACTGTATATAGGAGGCTATATGGGGCTCATACTGTATATAGTAGGCTATATGGGGCTCACACTGCATATAGGAGGCTATATAGGAGCTCATACGGTATGTAGGAGGCTATATGGGGCTCATACTGTATATAGGAGGCTATATAGGGTCTCACTCTATATAGTAGTCTATATAGGGGCTCATACTGTATATAGCAGGCTATATGCAGGCTTGTACTGTACATAGCCTACTATATATAGTATCAGCCCCCATATAGCCTCCTATGTGCAGGCTCATATTATAGATAAGGGGCTATATGGAGGCTCCTACTGTAGATAGGAGGCTACATGGAGGCTAATACTGCTTATAGGACTATATGGGGGTTCATACTGTGTATAGGAGGCTATATGAGGGCTCATACTATATATAGGAGACTATGTGGGGGTTCATACTGTATATAGGAGGCTATATGGGGGCTCATATTGTATATGAGGCTATGTGCAGGCTCATACTGTATATAGGGGACTATATGGGATCATAATGTATATAGGAGGCTATATAATAATAATAATCTTTAGTTTTATATAGTGCTAACATATTCCGCAGCGCTTTACAGTTTTGCACACATTATCATCGCTGTCCCCAATGGGGCTCACAGTCTAAATTCCCTATCAGTATGTCTTTGGAATGTGGGAGGAAACCGGAGAACCCAGAGGAAACCCACGCAAACACGGTGAGAACATACAAACTCCTTGCAGATGTTGTCCAAGGTGGGATTAGAACCCAGGACTCCGGTGCTGCAAGGCTGCAGTGCTATCCACTTAGCCACCGTGCTGCCCCGTGCCCCGTGCTATGTGGGGCTGCAGGCTCATTCTGTAGAAAGCCTATATTGAGACTCATTCTGTAGATTGCAGGCTTTAAAGGGGCTCATATTGTATATAGGTGGCTATACAGGACTTCATACTGTACATAGGAGGCTATATGGGGCTCATAATGTATATAGGAGGCTATATACAGGTTCATACTTTATATAGTAGGATATATGAGGGCTCATACTGTATGTAGTGAGCTCTGTGTGGCCTCATAATGTATCTAGGGAGCTATTTGTAGGCTCATACTATACCTAGGCAGCTATGTGCAGGCTCATACTGTAAATAGGAGGCTATATGTGGGCTCATACTGTATATAGGAGGCTATGTGCAGGCTCATACTGTAGATAGGAAGTTATATGGGAGCTCATACTGTATATAGGAGGCTATGTGTGGGCTCATAATGTATATAGAAGGCTATGTGCAGGCTCGTACTGTAGATAGGAGGCTATTTGAGGCTCATACTGTATATAGGAGGCTATATGGTGGCTCATATTGTATATAGGAGGCTATGTGCAGACTCATAATGTATATAGGAGGCTATATGGGGGGTTCATATTGTATATAGGAGGCTATATGGGGGTTTATACTGTACATAGGAGGCTTTATGGGCCTCATACTGTATATAGGAGGATATATGGGTAATTATATAGTATATAGGAAGCCTTATGGCTGCTCAAACTGTATATAGAAGGCCATATGGAGGCTAATACTGTATATAGGAGACTATATGGGGCTCTTATTGTATATAGGGAGCTTTGTGTGGGCTCATAATGTATCTAGATTGCTATGTACAGGCTCATACTGTATCTGGGGAGCTATGTGCTGGCTCATACTCTATACCATGGGTCTCCAACCTGTAGCTCGGGAGCCACATGTGGCTCGCGGTCCCATGAATTGTGGCTCGCGGCTGTCTGCCAGCTTGGTACAAAAGCTCCAGATTTAGTAAACTGGTATGGGTACACATCTACTTGTCTTGGAGGTTTAGAGATAATTTAAGTAGGGTACCCTAGAGACAGGCTCATACTACCGGTCAGAGGAGGTGCTTGAAGTTGGGTGTGACTGTGTTGGGAGTTCTTGATGGGAGAATGCTGAATGTGGTGGGGTGTAGTGGGAACCCCTGGATCTTGGTATTCCTCTTCGGGGTGATTTGTTTGGAAAAGCATTGGTTATCATTATACCCATACTGGGGTCTTTGGTTGCCACTACTGTGAGGGGAGCAGGAGCTGGATGTGGCTCGCGACCGTCTTGCAGAGTTGAATGTGGCTCTCAAGGTCAGAAAGGTTGGGGACTACTGCTCTATACTATAGGAGACTATATAGGGACTCAAACTGTATATAGTGAGCTATGTGCAGTTTATACTGTATATAGGGAGGTATGTGTTATGCATTGGGATTCTCCCGCTGTGATGGACAGATCCCAAGCATTATCTGCTTCTGCGGTCCCCATTCAGGTCCGGCCACTGTGATTGCTGCTCAGCATAGACGTCGGTCCCAGCATCTTGCTCACGCTCGTGGTATATGTTTGGTTACTACTGGCTCTCCAGTCAAGTCTATGGTAACCAATGAAAAGCGGGTGCAGCCTTGCGTTCTGGAGTTAAGTCACCTTACTGAGCATGTCCGTGATGTGGCAGCTTCTCATTGGTGGTCGGACGTTAGCTGCTCTGATGATGTGGCAGCACCGGATTGGTCCACGGGCGATGTCTCGGCAGACTGGGCATGAGGGTTTGGGGTGGAGCTTAGCATATAAAAGGCGTTCAGGGGCACACATAGGCATGCTAGTGTCATTTATGTTTGGTGTGTGTGGGTGTCTACTCTACCACTCTGTCTGCACCTGTGTGTGTGTGTCTTTGCTCAGAGACTACACACTGACAGGCAGGATGCACACTTATGTGGTTTCGTACCTTTGGCTCAGTGCCGGAGTCTGGTCTGCTACATGCTAAGGGTGCCGGTCAGGCACAGGTTCAGTAGTGTCAGGACTGGGGTAACTAGCCGCTTGGCTTAGCATCTGTTTCATACATGTGTGCGATTGGCACAGTTCAGTTACAGAGCAAGCTCAACCCTTATGCTATACTTCTCAGTGAAAGCGACAGGGTATTGCACATAGCATCAAAGAGCTCTCGCTCTTGGATCAGCATCTGGTTCAGTCGTGTGTGCGGTTAGCACTGTTTAGTTGCAGAGCTAGCCCAATCCACGTACTATTATCCCTGTGACGCTAACAGGGTATAGCACTTCGCATACTCGTGCCGTACCTCTCGAAGTAACTGATCTTGGTAGTCAGTGTTCCATTCACACTGATTGGCGTTAACTCAGTGTGTTCAGGGTAGCCCTTGCTGTTGTGTTCTGTCATTATTCACACTAGCAGCAGGGTTCCTCTCTGCACTGTGGACCCCAGGTTGCGATTGCACTTTATTTTTACATTTTATTTAATGCAGTACGCCAACCCTAACAGTATGTGAGTATCTAGGTAGGTATATGGGGGCTCATACAGTATATAGGGAGTTATGTGGGCCTTATAATTTATATAGGTAGCTATGTGTGGAATCATATTGTATGTAGGGGCTGTGCGAGAGCTCATATTGTATGTAGGGGGCAAAGTGGGGGCATATTGCATGGGCCTGGGAGTTGTTATCCTCATTGTAGTACGGCTTATGGTCTCCTTTCCTTGTCTTGATTGAAGGAAATCCCTGATGAACCCCTGAATGACTAAAAGTGGGGGAAAATTCGTCTGAAGGAGATGCCATTAAGCTAAGTAGACAACTGTTCATGCCATATAGGGTTTATATACAGTTGTGTGAAAAAGTGTTTGCCAAACAAATTTCAATATTAGACAAAGATATTACAAGTAAACACAAAATGCAGTTTTAAAAGAAGGTCTTTATTCTTAAGGGAAATCCAAACCTACATGGCCCTGTGTGAAAAAGTGATTGCCCCCTGTAAAAAATAAATTAACTGTGGTTTATCACATCTTTGGGAAGCTGAGTTCAAATTCCCTAGCCACACGCAGGCCTGATTACTGCCATACTTGTTCTCAATCAATAAATCACCTAAATACGATCTGCCTGACAAAGTGAAGAAGACTAAAAGATCCTCAAAAGCAATGCATCATGACTAGTGTTGAGCGATACCTTCCGATATTTGAAAGTATCGGTATCGGATTGGATTGGCCGATATCCAAAAAATATCGGATATCGCCGATACCGATACCCGATACCAATACAAGTCAATGGGACACAAATATCGGAACGTAATAGGGAGCGATCCTGGATGGTTCCCAGGGTGTGAAGGAGAGGAAACTCTCCTTCAGGCCCTGGGATCCATATTCATGTAAAAAATAAAGAATAAAAATAAAAAATATGGATATACTCACCCTAGGACGGCCCCTGGCTGTCACCGCTGCAAGCGTCTGCCTCCGTTCCTAAGAATGCAGAGTGAAGGACCTTCGATGACGTCGCGATCACGTGAGTGGTCACATGAGCGGTCACGCGAACAATCACAAGACCGCAAAGTCATCGCAGGTCTTACACTCACTGCATTCTTAGGAACGGAGGCTGCCGGTTGCACCGCTGAGAGCCAGGGGCTGTCGGTGGGTGAGTATATCCAAATTTTTAATTTTTATTCTTTATTTTTTACATGAATATGGATCCCGATTCCGATTTCCAATAATGCAAAAATATCGGAACTCGGTATCGGAATTCCGATACAGCGAATAACGGCCGATACCCGATATTTACAGTATCGGAATGCTCAACACTAGTGTTGAGCGATACCGTCCGATACTTGAAAGTATCGGTATCGGAAAGTATCGGCCGATACCGGCAAAGTATCGGATCCAATCCGATACCGATACCCGATACCAATACAAGTCAATGGGACTCAAGTATCGGACGGTATTCCTGATGGTTCCCAGGGTCTGAAGGAGAGGAAACTCTCCTTCAGGCCCTGGGATCCATATAAATGTGTAAAAGAAAGAATTAAAATAAAAAATATCGCTATACTCACCTGTCCGACGCAGCCTGGACCTTAGCGAGGGAACCGGCAGCGTTGTTTGTTTAAAATTCGCGCTTTTACTTGGTTACGTGAAGTCCCGGCTTGTGATTGGTCAGGGCGGCCATGTTGCCGGGACGCGGACCAATCACAGCAAGCCGTGACGAAATTACGTCACGGCTTGCTGTGATTGGTCCGCGTCCCGGCAACATGGCCGCCATTATCCAATCACAAGCCGGGACGTCACGGGAGGCTGGACACGCGCCCATTTTAAAAAGCGCGCGTGTCCAGCCTCCAGTGACGTCCCGGCTTATGATTGGTCACGGCGCCATGTTGCCGGGACGCGGACCAATCACAGCAAGCCGTGACGAAATTACGTCACGGCTTGCTGTGATTGGTCCGCGTCCCGGCAACATGGCCACCATTAACCAATCACAAGCCGTGACGTCACGGGAGGCTGGACACGCGCGCTTTTTAAAATGGGCGCGTGTCCAGCCTCCCGTGACGTCCCGGCTTGTGATTGGTTGCGCCGCGGTCAACCAATCACAAGCCGGGAGGCTGGACACGCGCGCATTTTAAAATTTTAAAATGGGCGCGTGTCCAGCCTCCCGGCTTGTGATTGGTTGATCGCGGCGCAACCAATCACAAGCCGGGACGTCACGGGAGGCTGGACACGCGCCCATTTTAAAATGCGCGCGTGTCCAGCCTCCCGTGACGTCACGGCTTGTGATTGGTTGCGTCTCCCATGTGACTGCGACGCAACCAATCACAAAGCCGGGACGTAATTTTAAAATCCTTAAGGACCTGAAATTACGTCACGGCTTGCTGTGATTGGTTGCGTCGCCCATGTGACTGCGACGCAACCAATCACAACGCCGGAACGTAATTTTAAAATCCTGAAGGACCTGAAATTACGTCACGGCTTGCTGTGATTGGTTGCGTCCCGGTCACATGGGCGGCACGCAACCAATCACAAGCCGGGACTCACGTAAAGGAAAGAAAAGCGCGAATTTTAAACAAAGAACGCTGCCGCTTCCCTCGGTATGGTGCAGGCTGCGTCGGAGAGGTGAGTATAGCAATATTTTTTATTTTAATTCTCTCTTTTACACATTTTTACATTAATGTTGTTTCGATACCGATACCCGATATCACAAAAATATCGGATCTCGATATCGGAATTCCGATACAGCAAGTATCGGCCGATACCCGATACTTGCAGTATCGGAATGCTCAACACTACTCAACACTAATCATGACGCAATCTAAGGAAATTCTGGAACAATTGAGAAACAAAGTAATTGAGATCTATCAGTAGGGAAAAGGTTATAAAACTATTTCTCAAGTTTTGGGACTCCAGCAAACCACAGTGAGAGCCATTATCCACAAATTGCGAAAACATGAAACAGTGATGAACCTTCCTAGAAGTGACCGGTCGACCATAATTACCCCAAGAATGTAACAATTCATCCAAGAGGTTACAAAAGATCCCACAACAACATCCAAAGAACTGCAGGCCTCACTTGCCAGTTAAGGTCAGTGCTCATGACTCCACCATAAGAAAAAAACCTTGAGTTCCATGTAGAAAACCACTGCTGAGCAATAAGAACATAAAGACTAATTTCAGTTTTGCCAGAAAACATCTTTATGATCCTTAAGACTTTTGGAAGAAAAGTCTGATGAGACAAAAGTTGAACTTTTTGGAAGGTGTATGTTTCACTACATCTGAAGTAGAAGTAACACAGCATTTCAGAACATCATACCAACATTACAATATGGTTGTGGTAGGTTGATGGTCTGGGGCTGATTTGCTGCTTCAGAACCTGAAAGACTTGCTGTGGTAAATGGAACCATGAATTCTGCTGTCTACCAAAAATTCCTAAAGGAGGCTGTCCAGCCATCTGTTCATGACCTCAAGCTGAAGCGCACTTGGATTATGCAGCAGGACAATGATCCAAAACACAACAGCAAATCCTCCTCTGAATGGCTTAAGAAAAACAAAATTAAGACTTTGGAGTGGCCCCATTAATATCCAGACCTTAATCCAATTGAGATGCTGTGGCATGACCTTAGAAATGCTGTTCATGCTCGGAAACCCTCCAATGGGACTGAATTACAAAAATTCTGCAAAGATGAGTGCGCTAAAATTCCTCCAGAGCATTGCCATGCCATTTTTTTTTTAAATCACTGATTTTTTCTGTGCAAGTGTGTGTGCATGTATGTCTTTATGTGTCGGGTTTTTAGACTAACTAAAGAGAGAGTTTTTTAAAGGTTTTTTTGTTGAGGTTGACACGTATAAGGGCCCCATAGATTGATTGCTTTGGTTGTTGATTGAGGGGGCTGTGTGGAGGCTCATGTTATATGTAAGGGGCTATGTGGTGGGTCATACTATGTTTAGGGGATGTCAGCAAACTTAATTCTCCTCAATATTAAGTCATACAATTATTAATTTTTTTTTTCAGATTGTATTAATATTGAGCAAAATTAATTTCAGCCTATTAGTTCAGCCTCCACAATAGTCATGGTCTGTCATGTGGCCCTTTGGGAAAATTAATCTCCCACCCATTGTCAGTATACAGTGCTATATAATATGGTGATTGTGATATATTGAGGGGATCAAAAAACTTGGAAGGGAGTGCTTCTTTAATAACTCTTATTGCACATGCCAGATTGGTAAAAAAATGTTTAAATAGCTTTATGAATACATTAAAAGGGCTAAATAGCATAATGTAGGCATTTATTAAAGTTACAAAACCCATGATGAAAAACATAATAAGCAAATATGCTGCAGGAAAAAATAAACAGCAATAGTGCATGAAAATAATATATAGTGCTTAGCTCACATAATTTTGATCACAAAAATGTAAAAGCCATCCCACCATGTCACGGTGACCCTATTCGGAAGGGATGGTCCTAACCGCTAATTTTAAAACCTTACCATTTGTCAAGTGACGTGAATGTGGACAAGAGCTGATAAAGACTGAACTCGGAAGTGGACACAGCCATATTACAGATTAGGACCGTCCCGATCTGCCTTTATTTTGATAAAGAATTCTGTGCTGACAAGTTCCCTTTAAGGCATTTGGGTATCATAAAGTGGAGTCCTTTGCTCAGATTACCTTCTATATGCCACAATGTGGCGCCATTGACTAAGTATAACTTTTGGTCTTGAAGATTCGGTGCAGCCATGTATTACATAGTCAGTTGAAATGAGCCAATCTTTTGAAATTCAAGTTTATCAGCTTCGCTGAATTATTCCAAGAAATTCAATTCATCACAAATGTATTCATGGCAGCTTGCAAGTACCTCAATTCCCCTAAAAAGATGTATATTACACTCTGAAGTGTTCTAAGACTGACTCCAGCAGATTTCAAGCTCTTTGACACAGACACAAAACATAGCCTTGGTAAAATGGAGTGACCTCAAAAATATCTCTATTGGCATCTGGACGGTAAGCATTCTTCACTGTTGTGCTGTTACACACTATCTGTAATGCTTATTCAGTATTTGTGGCTTCTCTACCTACCTCTATGGCTAAACTGTGTGCTGTGTCATTTTTTCACTACAGCTAAAAAGAACAACAAAAAGAGGTATCCATAGTGTGGATCAGTGGGATAAGGAACATTTGTGAAACGGCTCATCTGTTGGAGTTGTGCAAGGACAGGCACAATTTTGTGTAGCACTACATAGAAGACCTTGCAATGATCATGGATTCTGTCCTACTCGCTGAACCAGGCACATGATGCGGAGGAAATTTAAAGTAAGATATGCAGGGTCAAAAAGGTGCTGCATATCCAAATGATCGATAAGACTAAAGTATATTAAAAGGTTTGGCTCTATTGACAACGTGTTTTATAGCTGTACTAACTCCTTTGTACAAACAACAGGTACAAACAACTGCTGACCTTCCAAGCTTAAGAGCAATGATGTAATATTGCAATCACATCCACTATTCAGCTGTATACTAATACCTTCAATTGAAATACCCATGAGCGATATATACTTATACATTTTTTGTAAAAAAGTTCTATATTTACTATATATAATATTGTTTAAAATGGTAGCAGTAATCATAAAGATAGGGAGAATAGGATAATGCCATGAATATTTACAACCATAACTGTCCAGAAAAACCCTAAACACCAGGAGGGTAACACTTCAAAATTCATAAGTACATTCTGTCTCTAGCAAATTATCTAGGATTAACAAGTTTATGATGCTATGTATTTAAAAAAAAAAATCTTTTTATTAACAGTAATAAATAACAAAAAATGTATACAAATTGAAGGTGCCTCATACCAAGAGGAGAAGCAGCAATATAAGTAAACAGAAGGTTTCAATAGACAGTGACATCTAGCATAATCCCAACACAGATACGTATCAAAAGTTGATATGTAATCAAGATGCAAGTATGGAGTGACCAATGTATGTGTCTGATAGACTATTCACCTACTTTCCTAACATTGTAACACTGTAGTATTTTAACTGATAGTCACACCTGTGGGAATTTCTGAGACCTGCCTCAATGAAACATCATTCAGGATTGGCTGATGACAAGGCTGTAGTGCGATCGCCTCTGATTGGCCGAGGCAGGCGATCCTCTTCTAGCTGATTGGCTAGGAGGTGAGATAGCAGTGAAGTGATCACGGGATCGCTCTGATTGGATGGCACTACTGAAGCCCTTAATGATTGACACAGGTGAGTCTCCCCACTTAATAAATGAACGTGAGGCTGGTGGGCTTCAAAGGGGTTCTGCGATTCAGTTATGATTAAGGGAGCTTAGTCTCCAGAAACGCGTTGAGATTCTTACCCATATGGTTTGTGCTGAAGTTTGTATCCTCCATGTTTAACTTTGTGAATAAAGAAAACTTTTTTTCACGGATTCGGTGAAGCTGGACATTTTTTTCTTTTGGGTTCTGCGATTCACCTTGATTGGATGACGCTTGTCACCTCCATATCGTGTCTTCTAGCTGGGAACTACTGTGTGGTGAAGCTGATTGGTGGTTAAGTGACTTCTTGAGGAGAAGGTGGTGAGTCTTCCCAGCATTTATAAGGATACTGGTTTGGCCACCGAACAAAGCCAGCAATCATGCCAATACCAAGATTTATCATATGCCATCTACATTATCTTGATGTGCACACCTTGCAAGCCCCTGATGATTCAAAGCAGTAACCAATGATTCATGGAACGCATAGGGATATCTCTTTAATGCCTGGTCTATTTTTCTGGGACTAGTGTTGTTTTTGACAGGTGTTAGCTAGTTTTAAAAGGAGGGAAACATCAGGGAATAATACTCCTTACTAGACCAGGTAGGTAATGTGATACTGAGTCTCATAACCGAGACCTAGGGATCAATATATCAATACACACGTATTGCACTAATGTTACTAATATATTTAGACTGATTATGCAATAAGAGAATAGGATTTAGTGGCCAATATCTCGGGAACAATCTTGTCACTTGTAGTCCTTAGTGAGCTGGAGACAATATGATATTGAGTCTCACAATTAAGACCCGGGGATCAAAATATGAATACAGACCTATAGGACTCACATCATTAATATATTTAGGTTTATCAAATAATAAGAGAATAGGATTTAGTGGTCAGTATTTTTGGCACTGGGAGAAGATTTGTGATTATTATGTAAATATCTTCAGAAATAAATGGAAATGTAAATATATCCTCAGGATTTTTTAATTGGTAGCCCAAAGTAATACAACAATAAAACACTGTTTTTCCAACTTACATGTTACAATTTCAAACAAGAAACAGAATAAACAACATGTGGTGCAAAAAAAGGCACCCCTAATAAATTCTTGGTTGCACACCCTTTGGCATTGATGACAGTCTCCAAACATTTCTTGTAGACATCTATAAGCTTCTTGCACTTGTCAGCTGTTATTTTCTCCCACTCTTCCTTTGCAGTTTGTTTAAGTTCTTGAATGTTTGCAAGGTTTTTTTCCCAATATCAGATTTCAGCTAAGCCCCAAAGATTTTCAATGGCATTGAAATCAGGACTTATTGCTGGACCTTTTAAAACAGTCCATTTTTCCTTTTTCAGCCACTTCCGTGTACTTTTGGATGTTTGCTTTGGTTCATTGTCTTGTTAGAGGACCCTTGATCTTTGACTCAAACTAAGTTTTCTTACAATGGGTAGGATATTTCTGTCTAAAATTTTTGATAACTCTCTGATTGCATAATTCATGTGATACAGTCAAGGCCTCCAGTACCAGACACAGCTAAGCAATCTCACAGGATTATGGATACTCCACCGTGCTTAACTGTTGGTGTGTTATTTTCCTTATAAGTTTCATTGCATCATCTGAAAACAAACTGTTGCTTTGCAGTGCCAGAAAGCTCTATTTTTGTTTCATCTGTCCACAGAACATTTTTCCTAGAAGGATTGTGGTTTGTCAAGGTACTTTTTGGCAAAGATCAGTCATTCCTTTTTATGTATTTTCTTCAACAATTGTTTCTTCCTTGGCCTTCGCCCATAAAGCTATGCTTGATTTAGTGTGCGGCGTATGGTACTTGTTGAAACCATGACCCCAGACTGTTCCAGGTTGGCCTTCAGGTCTTTGGATATTTGAAATGGTGTTTTTTCCATCATTCGCACCGACCTTTAGAAGGCATCTCTTGTCAATTTTCCTATTTCGCCACATCCAGGGAGGTTCTTGATGGTAGCATGCTTGACAAACTTCTTAGTAACAATGTGCAATATTGAAACTGGGATACCAAGGTCTTTGGAGATGGTCTTATACCTTTTGGAAGTCTTGGGTTTGCTAATAATAGCAGTTCTGATGTCCTCAGACAGCTCCTTTGTCTTCACCATTGTTACAAAGGTACAAAGCCTGCCATGAAGCTTTTTAAAACAGTGAAATCATCATTCATTGGCTAATTCATGTTACATGGGCACTGACAATCACAGCTGATTCTCATTTGTGATTTACTATAGGCAAGTCAAAATGTGTTTCCATATTAATTTAATGTAAAGGATGTTAATACCAGTGTCACAGCAAGCTTTAGGTTTTTCTGTTTTTCCATCTCATTGCTTATGTTTTACATTATTGTTTATCATTTGCTCTTTTGTATTTAACACATGTGCTCTATGCAAAAAAAAACTGTTTCACTTGATTAATTTTTTTTCAGGAGATATTCCATATTATGTACTTAAACTTAATGGGTGCCAATAATGATGAACAGGACTCTATGTCTTGTCACTATCCAAATCGGCAAAAAATTGCTGCTACATTCCCTGCATTTGTTTTTATTCAGACTATGATGGTCTCACTTGATTGGAGGTGCTATGGAATCTAATGTGACAGCTGCCGGGCCACGCTTCCATGTGAGCCTTTTCTGGCTGATGCAATCTTCTGAAAATGGCCATTTTTGGCGATTCAAACAAATCAAGTCATAAAGAGTTTGAATTCGCTGCATTCAGTCAATTCCTAAACATTCACACAATTCGATTCATATGCAATTAGTTCACTCATATCAAAAAGTCAGACACTCACTTGGCCAGATACAACCTTCCCTTATAAAGTCAGCTAGTTATTGGGGACTCCAAGAGCTAGACTCATAACTAATTGTTAAAGCAGTCTTTTTTATGTATTTTACAATCGTTCACCATCTTTGGAATGATTATGAATTTTTAGGAAACTTTAGCTTCCCATACAGAAAACTGTCAAAGATGGAAGTGCTCTAAGTATTTTCACCACATGGACATCAAACTGATTTCAGGGAACTAATACATTCACATTTAACCAACCAGTAGGTTCACAATTCAAATATACAGAGATTTAGATTGTGAGCCCCATCGGGGACAGTGATGATAATGTGTGCAAACTGTAAAGCGCTGCGGAATATGTTAGCGCTATATAAAAAATAGAGATTATTATTATTATTTACAGAGAACTGAAACTTCTTTTAGACTTGAGCTTAAAGGCAACCTGTCATGTTGAACGTGGTCTCTGATCTGCCAGATTAGAAGTTGACCAAATTTCTACATAGTTTTGTGGGAAAATATTCAGAATATGCTTATGTTTTATTAATGTAAATCCCTTTACATCTCTTGTGGCTCAGGAATCTTGTGGGTGGTCCAAATAAGTGAATGGCAGCTATGTTTGCACATGCAGGGATGATTGACAATGCCTAAAAAGTAAACACACAGGACCCATATAAAGACATAAATTAATTGACACAGCTGAAATATTGGACAGCATTTTCACGGAGACAGGATGCCTTTAAGTAGAAGTGATCTTTCAACCTATTTTTTTCATAATCTCATGTACACATCCATGAAACAGTAAACTTCTGCCACAATGGTATTCTGCACTGTATCCTAACTATGTATATCTGACATGCTTGTTACTCTAAACATTAAAAAAAAGGATAAGGCAAATGCAAATAGAATGTTATCCAATTGTCCTAGCTCCACTGCCGGTTTATGCCTCTTCCTTCTCCAGTGGCTGTCTTTCTGTGCTCTAGAGTGCGCCGAGTCACCATGTCATGATCTATTCCAAATATAAACATAAGGATGAATGACCTTTGGGAGATCAAAACATCCAACACCGCGGAGACACCATCACGTGTTTCTCAACGCAGTGATCCTGAACATCCTCCTAATAGCCAGTTTCCTACTCCACACTGATGAGGGGCAAATACCCCAAAACAGCTGTCTTTGGATGGATACCATGTATTGGCATAGGTGGTTTCCCTTTATTGGATGCTGCCCTTCCCGTGGTTGTTCCTTCCCGGTGAAAGACCTGGTAATTCATTGCTTGCGTTGAGAAACACGTGATGGTGTCTCCATGGCTTTTCTACAAGATCTATTCCAAGGCCTCTTAAGGCTGGCTTAGGTGGCTCCACACTGCCTGAGTATTACGGAAGTAAGTACACACTGCAACCATGTGTCTTCACTCAGTCTGACCTCATGGCTTTCACAGCTCTACAGTCACCAGGCTCTGCTATGATCCTCACTAAGTGTGTCTTCTGACACATATACCTCTGCTATCCTAAAGTGCTGTCAGGACACTCAGTTCTGCAACATCAAGGTGACATCACTTTGGCTCTACTGTTCTAAGCTGCTGACACATACTCAACTCTGCTGCATCAAACTACTCATCTACAGTGGTCTTGTTTCAAGATACTGTCACTAAACTCAGCTCGGCTGCATCAATGTACCTACTGTCTGCATGACTATTCCAAGGTATTATTCAAACATTCGGCTCAGCTATATTGAGGTATCAGTCTGCTTATGTGACTTTACAATAGTGCTGTCTGCACATTTAGCATTGTAAGTGTACCTGTTTATCTACATTGCTTTGTTGTTCCCAGGTACTGCCCACACACTTGACTCTGCTATACCATGGTGCCAAACTACATAAACTGCCCTGTCAGGCCAAGTGCTGATCGCAAAGTCTGCTCTGTTTTTCTAAGGTGTCTGTCATATCCTGCTCTTCTGACCTGTGCTGTTCAACATACCATCCAGCATTCCCAACTCTGCTGTTCCACACGCTGTCCTGCATATCCAGCTTTACTGATCCTCATTGTTTCACATTTCTTTTAGGATAATCAACACATTTGGTCTGTCCTGCTCACACTGGCCTACGACTATCCAAATCCACCAGTACGTAGCTACATGGGGGGCAGAGGGGGCCATCGCCCCGGGCCCTGCGCAGTGAGGGGGTCCACCCGGAGCTACCTTATGTAACTGTATCGACGAACACATTGCGCCGATACAGTTACATTTTGTTGCAGAGCCGGGAGAATTGATCTCCCTGCACTGCCGCCCGGCCACTATGGGGCCCCTGAGGAGGCTGTGGGGGGCCCTGTGCCAGCAGTGGGCCACCCGCTCATCATTGCAAGGTCAACTGCATCGACAGGATGCTGATACAGCTGAGCACACTGATGAGAGAAGGAGCGCTATGCTCCCTCTCCCATCATCTCTCTGTCAGCATCTAACGTCACCGATGCAGACACTGACAGGGGGTCACGATGACGTCAGTACCCGGCGCCCGCTGACAGGGACTGCAAAAATTTGGTATATTTACAAACTGCCCAGCGGCTAAACTCTCACCAGGCCAGATGGTCCCTGTTCTTCTCCTGGTTCCACTTCACCCTCCATTTTCTCTCCGGGGAGAAGAACACTCGTGCCGACGCTCTCTCCCGCTCCTTAGTGTCATCAGAGGAGGAGGAGCCTCAGCTTATTGTCCCCTCTGAGAGCCTGGGAACTGTGGCCCCGGTTCCACTAGAGACTGTGCCTCCAGGCAAGACTTTTGTTCCACCTAATTTGCGACCGGAGGTTCTCTCTTGGGCCCACTCCTCCAGGGTGGGTGGACATTTTGGGACTAAGAGGAAATCTGAGCTCCTGGCAAGGACGTACTGGTGGCCGCATATGGCCCATGACGTTGGAAACTATATTCAGGCGTGTGTCTCCTGCGCCAAGAATAAGTCTCCTCGACAACGGCCTGCTGGGTTACTTTACCCCCTTCCCAAGGCAGACAGGCCCTGGGAAATGGTCAGGATGGACTTTGTGGTGGGTTTACCCAAGTCCCGTAGCGCTGCACCATTATGTGGGTAGTCACCGACCAATTTTCCAAAATGGTGCACTTGGTGCCTCTTCCACGGCTACCTTCTGCACGGGCCTTGGCAGCATTTTTTATTAAACACGTTTTCCGCCTACACGGTATGCCAGACAAAATTGTCAGTGACCGGGATCCCCAGTTTGCGTCTCGGTTCTGGAGAGAGCTTTGTCGTCTACTCAGCATTGAGCTGAATCTCTCTTCAGCATACCATCCCAAGATGAATGGGTTGGTAGAGAGGGCCAACCAGACCCTGGTCACATACCTGTGACACTTTGTTTCAGCCAGGCAGGATGACTGGGCATCCTTGCTACCGTGGGCAGAGTTTGCGCTGAACAACGCCATAGCTGACTCCACTGGGCAGACCCTATTCCTCCTTAACTACGGCCAGCATCTGCGGATTCTGGTGCCCATGCCCGTGTCTTCCGCTGACTCCAGGGTGGCAGACTGGGCTGTGGAGGCATGTGACATTTGGGACCGCACACCTGGCCATCCTGGCCTCCATGGAGAGATTGAGGGTCTTCGCCGATGCACATCGGTGCCCCGCTCTGACCTTTGCTCCTGGCGACTTAGTGTGGCTCTGCCCATAATGTCAGGCTGCGAGTTGAGTCCACTAAGTATGCGTCTCACTACTTAGGCCCCTTAAAGGTTCTGCAACAGATTAACCCTGTGATCAATCGTCTGGCCCTTTCTCCACGCCTGGGTATCACCGACACCTTTCATCTCTCCCTCCTAAAGCTTGTTTACATGTGCCGGTTTTCTGAGTCATCTGCTGGGACATCGGGTTCGTCCACGGATGAGTATGAGGTGAATGCTATCATGGGGTGTAAGGTAGTACGTGGCAAAAAATTCTATTTGGTGGACTGGAAGGGTCATGGCCCAGAGGACAGGTCCTGGGAGCCTGTTGAGCACATTCGGGCTCCGCAGCTCATTGCTGCCTTCGAGCATAGCAAGGCCCAAGGAAGGGAGGGCCCTAGGAGGGGGGTAATGTTAGGTGTCGAGTTCCCGTCGCTGCACAGGGGGAATCTTGAACCATGTCCGCTGTGGTATCCCATTCTCCTCCAGCCGCAGTGGAACCTGCTCAGCAGAGACGTCGATCCTAGCGTCTGGCTCAAGCTGATACTGTGCTCTTGGTTACTGCTGCCTTTCCAGGCTCAGCCCTTGTAGCCAGCAATGATCAGTGGCGAGCAGATGTTCCATGGACTATGTCCTGCTTTTCCCCTACTGGGCATGCCCACGGGTCAACCTCTCATTGGAGGTCAGGGGTCACATGCTCAGGTCCTGTAGTGGCTCCTATTGGATCACTAGGAAGGTTCTGGAGAACTACAGCTATTAAAGGTTTGCGCTAGTACTGTATAAACGTGTTAACTTGTTTGTGTGGATGTATGCCTGTCGATAGATGAAAGCTCCGAATCATTCCCATCCCTAGTGTTGTTGACTGTTCGTGAATGGTGGAACTACCTAGCGCCTGACAGTGCTATCCTGCATATTTAGCACAAGTTACTGTATCTAATTAGCAGCGACAGTCAGTGCAGTGCCGTGCGCAAATAGTGCACTTTGCTGGCCCACGTTTGGGTGGTTAGTGGCGTCCGCCAAGCGGTGCTGCATGCACTCCTGTGCAGTTAATTCTAAAGTTCAGATTTGTCTCTGACACCCCAGTAGCGGTGTCGAGCGCAAGTGGTCTAGAGGAACTCTTTCCCAGAGTCTTGGGTCAGAGTTCTGTGACTCTTTGCTTGCGCACTTTGTGTGGTACCACGGCCCTGTGATGCAACAGGGTTCACTTCTTTCATGCCGGGTGAAGCTAACCTGTGTGTGTACTCACATTATACCGCCATACAGTCCGTCATTACCAAGCAGCAGGTGGACCCCGGACTGCGAACGCACCTTATTTCATCTCTAATTATTATTTGGTGCATTCCGCCAGTCCTAACACCAGGCAGGACACACAACTACGTAGAGCAATTCCAGGAACGTCTGTTGGTGACCCTAAGGTACGTAATTTTGAAATGGGGGATGAGGCGTTTCAAATGTGTGCCAACCTCATAAAACCATAATCAAGTCGGGACTTGAATCACACCAAAAGGATTTTCAACTGCAGACTGATAAGGGCACGAAGAACTGTGGAGTGTGCCTTTGGTTTGCTGGCAGCTAAATGGTGCATTTTAGGAACACCAGTCAATCTTAAAGTAGAGACAATTGATGAGGTTGTGCAAGCGTGTGTTGTTTTGCATAATTACATCCTGGCAAATAGCAACCCCACTTCGAACTTGAGGAACCTGTTAATAGCACTTTGCCGGATTATCATGCTCACCCTCTGAGGACTACAGTGGAAGTTGCCCAAATGAGGGATAAATTGGCTGCCCATTTTGTCTCTGATATTGGATGTGTGGCATGGCAAGATGAAATGGTTTAAGCTGTAAATAAGTCAAATGTACCTGTAATGTTATGTAACTGTACTGTTTTCTGACTGTAATATTAACACCTTGACTTTAACTTTAATAATAAACACCTTAACTGTAACACCCATTAATACTTTACTGAACAATACACACAACAATACACACATGTTTAAATAAAGAGCTAAAGAAAACACAGTGAGACAGTTATAGTGAATCAAAAGAATTTTTATTAACAAAAATAAAAACAATTTAAATAAAAAAAAAAAAAAAGAAAATGTGATTACTTTCGGGTTCTGTGAGAGGAAGTTACATGGTGGACCTGGGGGTGTCGGGCTGTGATGATAGGCTTGGAGTGGTTAGGGAAGTAGGGGAAGTGGAAGTGGCAGACAATTGGAGGATTGGGTTACAAACATTGGCAGAGGACACAATGGGGGAAGAGGACACCTTAGGAGTGGAAAACAAGTTGGAAGTGTATTTGACAGATTGGATGGGAAAGAATGAAGGGAAGGTGTGGACAGACTTGAAAAAAAAAGACACATTTGGAGGTGAGGGTCGAGGGGGTAGGTAATTTTTTGGCAGCTTTACGTTTCATGGACTTGGTTTTTGCTGCTTCCTCAGCCTTTTGCTTCCTGTTGCTGCTTGGTGGAAGTGGAATTCTGGGCTGCTACACTCAGCTGCATGGTTGAAGGGGAAGGCTGGGCTGCTGCAATCGGCTGCATGGTGTAGCTGGGTACTGTTGGAACCATCCTAATGTCCAGCTGTGGTTGTGGTGGTGGTGGATAGTGCTCCTGATGCTGTCCTGGAGCTTGTTGCCCTGTAAGGAAAGAACTTTGTGCCTGCTGCTGATATCAGGACCGCTGCATGGCCTCGGTGTAAGCATCCTGACAGGCCTTCGTCGCAGGACTAAGCTTTTCCATTACACTCCGTTCTACAGAGGAAAAATAATGTTGCGCTGGTCTATTAAGGTCGGCTTCCAGGCAGTCAAGGCATCTGTGGACATCCTGGAAAAGTGTGTTCACCTGAGTGAACCCACTATCCAGTCTTTCTACAACCACCTGGAAGACCGAGCTTAAGTGAATAAACTCGGGCATGACTGACCTCTCCCAGGCTCTGTGCTGCTGGCGAGCAGACCCAAGTAAAGTAATGGCAGAGGGCTGGCAGAGGAGAAAACCAGATGGACTGGCTTCCTGTTCCCCAGCTTGTGAAGCCTGCCTGGTTGCTCCATCGCTGGTGGATGATTGGGACTGGGCTTGTTCGTTGGCTGGTCGATGAGGGGCCAACAGAGGACGATCCAGGTTCTGTGGTGCTGCACCAGGTTCTGAGTGGAAAATAAATGAAAAACATTAGTACAAAAATTAAAAGTTTAAATAATAGTAAGACAACACAAAAGATACTCACGTTCGCTGAGCAAGTGCAGACCTCAGAAAAAAAAGCCGCTGATGGTACTTATATTTTAACTTTTTGAGCAGCACCACTTTGAACCCAAATCTCCTCTTTTATGTCCTTATTGAAGCGATCCTTCATTGAATGCCAATGAACTTTTACTCTCTTCACTGTGAAGGGGGAAGAAAAAAAATAATTGTAAAAAGACACCAACATTTACAGCAAAACCGAAGCGTAAAAGACCACATTGCAATACTTACGAAAATCCTTTCTGAGTTGTGGCCTTGCATGGTCCCACTCATCCTACAGTGATCTTGCCACTCCTTCCCAGAGTCGTCGGATCAAGGCTGAGTCGGAATGATTCCGATCACGGGGGTCCCACAATGCTGCTCGCTCTTGCACAGCTTTAATAAGGACGTTGTTATTGATATCCGCTTGACCGTCCTCATGTTGTGGAACCTATAGATAAAATACAAAAAAAAATTGTAAGTAAAACTGAAAACAAATTCAATTACAACTATGATAAAGCCTACTTAAACTCAATCTTTCCTCCTCAGCAACTTGAGGCCGAACAATGGAGAACAATCCTTACATTACAGGCAGTAGTTCCACAGAACAGCAGTCAGGCAGCACCAGGACAGCAGCACCAGGATGGCAGCAGCACCAGGAAGGCAGCAGCACCAAGAAGGCAGCAGCACTAGGACGGCAGCAGCACCAGGACAGCAGCAGCAACAGGATGGCAGCAGCAAACAGTCTACAAGGAACAGAAAAAAATTAGTACAGAGTACAGACTGCAAAGAGAAACAGACATTTTCAAAGCTTCTAAACTTACATCCAGCAGCACCAGGACAGCAGCACCAGAATGAGAGCAGCAACAGGAAGGCGGCAGCAACAGGAAGGCGACAGCACCAGGAAGATGGCAGCAGCCCCAGGACCAGAGCAGCAAACAGTCAATAAGGAAAAGAAAAAAATTAGTACAGAGTACACAGGACGGCAGCAACAGCATCGGAGCAGCAAACAGTCTAGAGAAGGAACAGAAAAAAAATTAGTACAGAGTACAGACTGCAAAGAGAAACAGACATTTTCAAAGCTTCTATACTTACATCCAGCAGCACGAGGATGGCAGCACCAGAAAGATGGCAGCAACAGGAAGGCGGCAGCACCAGTAAGGCGGCAGCAACAGGAAGGCGGCAGCACCAGGATGGCGGCAGCACTAGAACAGCAGCAACAGGATGGCAACAACAGGACGGCAGCAACAGGACCAGAGCAGCAAACAGAAAAAAATTAGTACAGAGTACAGACTGCAAAGACAAAAAGACATTTTCAAAGCTTCTATACTTACATCCAGAGTCTTGTCCTGAGTCTTGTGCTTCCATCCAGAGTCTTGAAAGTAATGGACCACCTATCTCCAGACCTTCTTTTATACATTAGTGATTTCGAAGGTGTTGACATCATATCCTGGACATGATTAGCGTAAAGTACGCATTGCATATCGAACGCATGCGTACGCATTTCCTTGCATAACAATGCATTCCCATAGACAGTAATGCTTTTTTTACGCAATCATCTGCAATCGTCCGCATGTGGACGATTGCGCAATATTTGACGGCTCAAAAAATGCGACATGTTGCAAACGACGCATGCGTACACATCCACATGCGAACGCATGCAAACGCATGTCCCTGCCTTCACCATGTTAAAGATATGTATGCATGACGCAGGTGTATGTATGCGGCTCATACACAGCACACAGAAACGCTAATGTGAACCCAGCCTAAGTCTGTAACTGTACTTTGATCTGCTATATGTTCTGCAGGACTGGTACTGTATATACGACTGACCATATGGCGGTAATATCCATGTTGGTCTTTGTATAGAGATTATTTTCAGCAATCAGAGCAGTCATCTGCTGAGGTTCTCCTCCACTATTAGGGTGCGTCACCCAGCTGTAATCAAGGATACCTGGTTAGGGGCCCACTCAGAAGCTTCGCCCCCCCTGAACCAAAACCCTAGCTATGCCTCTGAACAGTTGTTTTGTCAATGCAATCACAAACCATTTTTTTGGCATTGGCTTTTGCAGAATTTCAAAGAGGCCATATTCAATTAAACCAGGCACGTAATGCCTGATGCATTGCCAGCAGTGACAGTTGTTATAGAAGAAAGATCTTTCACACAAAAGAAATATCTTTCACAGTGTGATAGCCTGTGCATTGGCTGTGTGACTAAAATACACTCGACTGCTAGTTACTACAGATAAAATTTGGGGCTGACTTCTTTCCAGACATTGTCAGCTTAAAAAAATCTCATATTTTAACCCAATAAACATTTGTTATGTGTGAGATCGGGTAGACTATAGTCGGATGTGCATGTGCATTTCAGCGTTCTATTCTATATTTTACTTTGCCCTTTTGTTATCCATCTTCAAATAGTCTTATTATACAGATAAACAATATAGATTTTTATTTAATAGAATTAATTTTCCCCACTATAATTTTTTTTCATGAAAAAAAAAAAATTCAACCTTTATTTATTTGTACAAACATCAAAGAAATATGCCCTTAAAACATATACAATTATACAGTTGTGGCCAAAAGTATTGACACCCCTGCAATTCTGTCAATAATACTCAGTTTCTTCCTGAAAATGATTGCAAACACAAATTCTTTGGTATTATTATCTTCATTTAATTTGTCTTAAATGAAAAAAACACAAAAAGAATTGTCCTAAAGCCAAATTGGATATAATTCCACAGCAAACATAAAAAAGGGGGTGGATAAAAGTATTGGTACTGTTCGAAAAATCATGTGATGCTTCTCTAATTTGTGTAATTAACAGCACCTGTAACTTACCTGTGGCACCTAACAGGTGTTGGCAATAACTAAATCACACTTGCAGCCAGTTGACATAGATTAAAGTTGACTCAACCTCTGTCCTGTGTCCTTGTGTGTACCACATTGAGCATGGAGAAAAGAAAGAAGACCAAAGAACTGTCTGAGGACTTGAGAAACCAAATTGTGAGGAAGCATGAGCAATCTCAAGGCTACAAGTCCATCTCCAAAGACCTGAATGTTCCTGTGTCTACTGTGCGCAGTGTCATCAAGAAGTTTAAAGCCCATGGCACTGTGACTAACCTCCCTAGATGTGGACGGAAAAGAAAAATTGACAAGAGATTTCAACGCAAGATTGTGCGGATGTTGGATAAAGAACCTCGACTAACATCCAAACAAGTTCAAGCTGCCGTGCAGTCCGAGGGTACAACAGTGTCAACCCGCACTATCCATCGGCGTCTGAATGAAAAGGGACTGTATGGTAGGAGACCCAGGAAGACCCCACTTCTTACCCCGAGACATAAAAAAGCCAGGCTGGAGTTTGCCAAAACTTACCTGAAAAATCCTAAAACATTTTGGAAGAATGTTCTCTGGTCAGATGAGACAAAAGTAGAGCTTCTTGGGCAAAGGCATCAACATAGAGTTTACAGGAGAAAAAAAAGAGGCATTCAAAGAAAAGAACACGGTCCCTACAGTCAAACATGGCGGAGGTTCCCTGATGTTTTGGCTTTGCTTTGCTGCCTCTGGCACTGGACTGCTTGACGATGTGCAATGTGCATGGCTTAATGAAATCTGAAGACTACCAACAAATTTTGCACCATAATTTAGGGCCCAGTGTGAAAAAGCTGGGTCTCCCTCAGAGGTCATGGGTCTTCCAGCAGGACAATGACCCAAAACACACTTCAAAAAGCACTAGAAAATGGTTTGAGAGAAAGCACTGGAGACTTCTAAGGTGGCCAGCAATGAGTCCAGACCTGAATCCCATAGAACACCTGTGGAGAGATCTAAAAATAGCAGTTTGGAGAAGACACCCTTCAAATATCAGGGACCTGGAGCAGTTTGCCAAAGAAGAATGGTCTAAAATTCCAGCAGAGCATTGTAAGAAACTCATAGATGGTTACTGGAAGCGGTTGGTCGCAGTTATTTTGGCTAAAGGTTATTATCTGACAGAATTGCAGGGGTGTCAATACTTTTGGCCACAACTGTATGACCTTAGCTCAGAGGCAATCTATATTGGACTTGGGTAGGATCATTGTAGCTAGAATCTCCTTTCCATAGGGTATATTATATATATAGTAATTATTCTATGCTAAAAAGGTTAATATTGACTTTTAGGATTGCTATGTCCTATTGGTGGCTCACCAAGTCATGTGACAAGGCTCTTTAAAGGATCAAAATTGAGTTCTAGGCTATGTGCACAAGTTGAGCAAATTGATTCAGAAATTTCTGCACCATTTCAGCATCTCTTTGCAGGAAAAACGCAGCTGCTCGTTTTTCCTGCTTTTCTGATGCTTTTTTGCCCTGCACTTTTGAGTGAAGACAGCGGTGAAGAACGATGGTAAAAACACAGGATATTGACATTGTGCAGATTCTTTTCTGGCACCAAATCTGCAAGTCACAAATAAGCAATGTGTGCATGACACTTTAGGTTTCTCATTCCCTTTGCTGGCATCACGATGTCTTTAGGTTTTGGTAGCAAATCTGCATGGCAAAAACATACCAAATCTGCAATGTGTGCACAAGCCCTAATGATTGCCACATCCAATTGTTAGCATTAGAATATAAGTCCTCTTCCTCTCTGAACAGGCTATTTTCATATTCTGTTCTGAAAGGTATTCAGCTCAAACCTAGATTTACACAAGTCTGTCAACACAAAATGACTGTACAAACCAAGCATAGGTGCCCGAGGCATCCTTGGTGTGGTCAAATATGCTAATGCACCTTCCCATCTACTTGTTTCCCACTTATCTCTACCCTCTTTTTGCCCCTATAATGCCAGAACTGTCAACTAGAGGACAGTAGGGCAGATATACAATGGCGAAAAAAGTATTTAGTCAGCCACCAATTGTGCAAGTTCTCCCACATAAAAAGATGAGAGAGGCCTGTAATTCACATCCAACAGGGCAGAGAAGATCTAGAGGAGAGCAGCATGGAGCAATGGGCCAACATACCACCAACAGTGTGTGCCAACTTTGTGAAGACTTACAGAAAACGTTTGACCTCCGTCATTGACAACAAAGGATATATAACAAAATATTGAGATGAACGTTTGTTAATGACCAAATACTTATTTTCCACCATAATTTGCAAAATAAATCTTACCAAATCAGACATGGTGATTTTCTGGATTTATTTTCTCATGTTGACTCTCATAGTTGTGGTCTACCTATGATGTCAATTACAGGCCTCTCTCATCTTTTTAAAGGGAGCCTGTCAGTAGATTTTGCCACTATAAGATCAGGCCACTGCCTTTCAGGGCTTATCTACAGCACTTTATAGTGCTGTAGATAAGCCCCCGGTCAAAGCCTGCAAATGAAGAAAAATAAGCTATATTATACTCACCGGGGGGGCGGGGCGGTACGGTCTGATGGATGTCGCAGGTCCGGTGCCTCCCATCGTCTTGCGATGCCACTCTCCTGCTTCTTCATTGCTCCCATCATCGGCGCTCTTGCGCATGTGTACTTTTCTGTCCTGTTGAGCGCAGAGTAAAGTACTGCAGTGTGCAGGTGCTAGGCCTCTCTGACCTTTCCCGGGCCTGCGCACTGCAGATGTAGATAGTAAACTATTAGTTAGGGAGGTGCAGTGAGCTACTCGCCATGACATTACAACAGGTATTTTGTGCTGACCACTTCTTTAAAAAGAAAAATCTCCTTGGCAGTAGTCAAACCCTGACATTTTTCATATCTGTTATACGTATAAGGAGATGTCCACACGACAAGTATGCTGAAAATTTTTCATCTACACTGACAGGTTGAAAATCCGCAGTGTATGATAGTAGTAAAACTCATCTACACAGTGTGGAAAAAAGATCAGTGTGGAAATTGAGAAGCGGTTGAAATTTTTACATTTATTTTGTTGATTTTTACTTTGGATTTAACCCTTTGCAATTTATAGTTTTATAATTTGCTGCAAACATGCAAAAGAAACTGTGACAAATCTAAATTTAATTTAATGTGGATTTTGCAGTGGGTTTGTTGTGGATTTTTATGGCATAAAATATGTAAACACACAATTATACGTAAAAACAATCATTTTACTTTTTTTTTTCACAGGGTGGTTTAAGTAAACATAGAGGGAGAACTTATTTTAGAATACAGAATAAATATGTCTCATTTGTATCTATGGCTGCTGCTTCTGACTAACAGGTAGATCTTTTCTTCTTACTACCCCTCTGTGCCAGTATGTGTGGGAAGTTCCTACAGACATGCTCACTGTCACTTGATCCAAAAGTATAGGCATTAGGTTATGATCATGCGATCAGTATTTGGTCAGTATTTTACATCAGTATTTGTAAGCCAAAACCAGGAGAGGAACAATCAGAGGAAAAGTATAATAGAAACATGTCACATCTTCTTCATTTTTTACTGACTCCAGGTTTTGGCTTACAAATACTGATGGGAAATACTGACCAAATACCGATAGTGTGACCGTAGCCTTAAGAATAGACTGGTAGATAGCTTGTTATGATACACATATGACTGCCACCTTTCAGATCCTATTTTGTTTAGCGCTTTTAGAATATTATGAATCCACCCCCCCTAATAGATGATAGATTTGTGTGAGTGGATGTCCATCAATATTTTGCATCTGGGCTACCTCCTCCATTAACCATTGGGACCTGTCTGCATCTTGCAATGAACTGGTATTTCACCCTGGATCAATACATCTGGCTGTCAATTAAACCAGTGATTTGCTTTTAAAAAGTAGCAATTTTACAAATAGAACTGGTTAAAAGCATCCTACTATTCCGTATGTTCTGCAACTACACAGAGTTTTTAGTTCCCTGGGTTAGACGCTATAAACAAACCAGTTTTATCTTCATATCTTCCCGTCAATGAATTACACCAATCCCTCTGGAAAGCCAGATGATAAAATTAAGACTACATGTCATCTGCTACTGTTGACTATTACTCATTAGTCTACAAATGGGATTTGTTTACTGTAACCATGAAAACACAAATCTTTCTTTTTGACAAAATATCAAACTGTTTAATCTTTCCAACATTGTTTTACACTCACCGGCCACTTTATTAGGTACACCATGCTAGTAACGGGTTGGACCCCTTTTGCCTTCAGAACTGCCTCAATTCTTCGTGGCATAGATTCAACAAGGTGCTGGAAGCATTCCTCAGAGATTTTGGTCCATATTGACATGATGGCATCACACAGTTGCCGCAGATTTGTCGGCTGCACATCCCAAAGATGCTCCATACAAGGCAGGATGGATCCATGCTTTCATGTTGTTTATGCCAAATTCTGACCCTACCATCCGAATGTCGCAGCAGAAATCGAGACTCATCAGACCAAGCAACGTTTTTCCAATCTTCTACTGTCCAATTTCGATGAGCTTGTACAAATTGTAGCCTCAGTTTCCTGTTCTTAGCTGAAAGGAGTGGTACCCGGTGTGGTCTTCTGCTGCTGTAGCCCATCTGCCTCAAAGTTCGACGCACTGTGCGTTCAGAGATGCTCTTAGGCCTACCTTGGTTGTAACGGGTGGCGATTTGAGTCACTGTTGCCTTTCTATCAGCTCAAACCAGTCTGCCCATTCTCCTCTGACCTCTGGCATCAACAAGGCATTTCCGCCCACAGAACTGCCGCTCACTGGATTTTTTTTCTTTTTCGGACCATTCTCTGTAAACCCTAGAGATGGTTGTGCGTGAAAATCCCAGTAGATCAGCAGTTTCTGAAATACTCAGACCAGCCCTTCTGGCACCAACAACCATGCCACGTTCAAAGGCACTCAAATCACCTTTCTTCCCCATACTGATGCTCGGTTTGAACTGCAGGAGATTGTCTTGACCATGTCTACATGCCTAAATGCACTGAGTTGCCGCCATGTGATTGGCTGATTAGAAATTAAGTGTTAACAAGAAGTTGGACAGGTGTACCTAATAAAGTGGCCAGTGAGTGTATATGGATCAAACATTTTCAGTGGGTTTGCTCATAAATAGAGATGTACAAAAAAGGTTGCACTCTAACGTGCCAAAGCATGTCTATTATGAAATACATGAAATATGAATATCAAAATGGCTTTTGAACATTAGGAAAAATATTTATGAGACACTTTGCACAAAATTTGGCCAAATAGTGTGAGCCCATCAACCATCGTCAAGGTGGCCTCATTAATCTGTTGAGTCCCTGACCTCCCTGTCCAAACATGGACACTTACCTAAGGCTAATGTCTGAATGCATGGGTGAATGTGGACACCCCTCTCAGTAAAGCCTACATATATGAGTTGGCCAGAACCAAATGTGATTAGATGTAATTAAAAACCACATGGTGAAGGGAGGAGTTCTCAGTCAGTAAGCTAACATAGAAATGACAGAAAAACGACTGGCACATCCTAACTAGTGTGAATAGGTGCATACCAGGAGCAGCTACCTCCATATACAATATACAATGTCACCCATGCATTCTGACATTAGCCTTAGGTAAGTGTCCACGTTTGGACAGGGAGGTCATGGACCCCTCAGATTAATGAGGCCACCTTGCCGATGGTTGATGGGCTCACACTATTTGGCCAAATTTTGTGCAAAGCGTCTCATAAATATTTTTCCTAATGTTCAAAAGCCATTTTGCTATTCATATTTCATGTATTTCATATTAGACATGCTTTGGCACGATAGAGTGTAGCCTTTTTTTGTATATTGTGTATGGAGGTAGCTGCTCCTGGTATGCACCTATTCACACTAGTTTGGATGTGCCAGTCATTTTTCTGTCATTTCATAAATAGAGATGGGCGGATCTCTGGATGTTCAGGTCCGGCGGGTTCAGCCGAACAGTTAGAAAGAGTTCAGGTTCTGGTACCAGAACAGTACCCAGACCTGTACCCAAACGCTCATTCACTTAAATGGGAGGCCTGAACATACAGTGTTTGCCATACTATCATGTGCATGACAGTGCAGCAAACACTGTTTCTGATCGGTGGTAAAGTTATTACCTCAGGTCAGAGAGCTACGATTCCCGTGCTGTCAAATGACAGCGTGAGTGCTGGCGTTGGCTGATGGGACTACTACTCCCATCAGCTGATGCCTGTTGGCACTAATAACTGTAACAGCAGGTGGCGGCTGACTGGAGTATTTAGTATCAGTCGGCACCTGCGCTGAAAATAAACAATTTAAAAAAAAACGCTGTGGGTTCCCTGTATTTTTGATAACCAGCCAGGCAAAACTTATAGCTGCGGGCTGCAAGCCACAGCTGTCAGCTTTACCAAGGTTGGTTCTCAATAATATAATAATAATAATAATAATAAATAATTTTAAAATTTGGTGTGGGGTACCCCCCGTTTTTGAAAACCAGCCAAGGTAAAGCAGACAACTGGGGACTGGTATTCTCATGCTGGTAAACGGTCGTGGATATTGGCAGACAAGCCTAAAAATAGCAGCCCGCAGCCACCCAGAAAAGGTACATCTATTAGATGTGCCAATTCTGACACTTTGCCTGGCTCTTCCCACTTACCCTGTAGTGGTGGCAAGGGGGGTTCATATTTGTGAGGTTGGTGTCACCTTTGTATTGTCCGGTGGCATCAAGCCCACAAATTAGTAATGGAGAGGTGTCTATAATCCTATAGTTGTATTGTAAATAAAGACAGCGCAAGAATAAAGTATTTTATATCATATAAAAACAAAACAGATTTTTCCATTTTTATTTAAAAATAAAAAACACAGTTTTACTCACCTAGCGCCCATTCCATTGAAGTCCTTGTCTCCTGTAATAAAACAAAAATAAAAATCACCAATATCCCTCACCTGTCTGCTGTTATGTCCCACGCCATAATCCATGTCTGGAGATTACTAGTTTTCAATCTGGATGGTGCCAAGATGTGACCATCCAGGCTGAGAACCACTGGGACAATGAACTGCTGTTAATGTAGCATCATTGAGCAGTGGTGACATCATCGAGGTCATCGACAGTCACTAAGGCTGCATTCCCTGCCGGGTCCATGAACTGCAATGACCTCCCTCTGGTGAGATCACCGTTAGCACAGTGAGAAAAAGTCTCACTTTGCAGAGGTGAGTTCACCGGGATAATTTCACTGCGATGAATTTGACAGCGTGCCAAACACCTGGTTTCGGGGGTCGAACCTAAACAGTAATACGGACTTCCTGGTGAAGTCCATGTTCGGTGTCCGTGCCCAAACAGTAGGTGTTCGGTACAGATGCATAACTTTACTGTACGGGTTTGTCCAACTCTACAAAACAACATTTATCACAAATCCATAGATTAGGTGTCAAATTCGTGAGTTTAACTGCTGAGGTTCTCAATGATCAAGAGAACAAGGGTCTCCGTTATATGCAGTGGTAGTGTATATGTGAAACCAATGCTCTTTGTGTGGGTCTGGTTGAGAAACAGCGGCTTGCAAAACAATTCAACCCCTTGGCTTTTTACCTATTTTGTAACATTACAACCTGTGTTTAAATGTTTTTGCAAATAGTCTAAGTTGGTGAAGTAAAGTGGTAAAAATATTGGCATAAATTAAATTTATGCAATTAAATAAGTAAAAATTGGCATCCACCCCTTTTGCAATGAAGCCCCTAAAATTTTAGGGTGCTAGCAATTCCAAGCTAACTGTCACTAGGTCTTTACGTATATACACACCGTTTTTGTTAGGCCAGACAAACTGCAGCAACATTAATCAAGAGGCCCAACTAACCAAACAAAACCATGAAGCCCAATGAGATCACTAAACAAGTTAGAGATACAGTTGTTGAGAAACACAAGTTAAGATTGGGTTATAAAAAAATATCCCAATCTCTGATGATCTCCCAGAGCACCATCAAATCCATTATTATTAAATGTAAAGAACCTGCCGAGAGAGGGCTGCCAAGAGAGGGCTGCCTACCAAAACTTTCAGCCCGGGCAAGGAAGGCATTAATCAGAGAGGTAGCATTGAGACCAAAGGTGACCCTGAAGGAGCTGCAGAGTTCCCAAGCAGAGACTGGAATATCTGTCCATATGACAACAATAAGCCGTACACATCATAGCTGTGCTCTTTATGGAAGAATAGGCAGAAAAAAACACCAAAATTGTATGGCTCACTTTGAGTTTGCCAAAATACATGTGGGTTGTGGTCAGATGAGTCAAAAATTAAACTTTTTGGCCACTAAGGTAAACGCTATGTCTGGCACCAAACCAACACAGCTAATCACCCCAAAAACATCATCCCCACAATGAAACATGTTGGCAGCATCATGCTGTGGGGATGTTTTTCAGCAGCAGGAACAGGGAAAATGGTTCGAGTAGAGGGGAAGATGGAGGGTGACACATTAGGGATATTCTTGAGCAAAACCTGTTAAAGACTGTCAGTGATTGGAGCCTGGGACGAAGGTTCAAATTCCAACAAGGCAATGACCCAAAGCATACTGCCAAAGCAAAACTCGAGTGGTTTAAGTAGAAACTAGTGATTAGTAGTGTTGAGCGATACCTTCCGATACTTGAAAGTATCGGTATCGGATAGTATCGGCCGATACCCAAAAAATATCGGATATCACCGATACCGATACCTGATATCAATACAAGTCAATGGGACTCAAGTATCGGAAGGTATCCTGGATGGTTCCCAGGGTCTGAAGGAGAGGAAACTCTCCTTCAGGCCCTGGGATCCATATTAATGTAAAAAATAAAGAATTAAAATAATAAATATGGATATACTCACCTCTCCGGTGGCCCCTGGACCTTACCGCTGTTAACCGGCAGCCTCCGTTCCTAAGAATGAGCGCGTGAAGGGCCTTCGATGACGTCGCGGCTTCTGATTGGTCGCGTGACCGCTCATGTGACCGCTCACGCGACCAATCACAAGCCGCGACGTCATTGAAGGTCCTAAACTCCTCATTCTTAGGAACCAAGGCTGCCGGTTACAGCGGTAAGGTTCAGGGGCCGCCGGAAAGGTGAGTATATGGATATACTCACCTCTCCGGCGGCCCCTGGACCTTACCGATGTAACCGGCAGCCTCCGTTCCTAAGAATGAGTGCGTGAAGGACCTGCGATGACGTCGCGGCTTGTGATTGGTCGCGTGTTGCTCCAAATCTTCAGAGGGCCAGCAGGTGCTGTGGAACCTGCTTTTTAATTTTTGCCACTGAATCCCAATGGAACAACTGTCATAGCGGGTGAAGCTGCTGTAAGGTGAATATAACACAGGAGTTGAGGGAACTGTATGAGCAATGTCAGTAAATTGGATTATACCAGACACCAAAAGCATTAGAATTAAGTTCTGAATACAGTGTATGCAAGCAAGGGCCTGTATTGTGGTCAGTCTGTCAGGCCTCAAAACCATGTCAGGAACATGTACAAGTCTCATTTTACTTGAAAGCAGCCTCCTCAAGGGAAAGAGACAAGGGTGCCATTGAGCAATCTGCACAAGCCTACACAGTTCTTCTGGAAACTACCCAACTAGGCAGGATGTATCTTCTTTTGCATGGTTTTGAGACACAATGGATTAATTACAGGATATGTCCCAGAGAGTGTTGAGGTCTGTGGAGTGTATTACTCAGGTGACATACAGTGCTACAGAGCCCAGGTAAAGGCCTTAGCGTGGCAATGACCATGTTCCATTATGTGTAAGGCTGCGGTCTGAATAGGTCATTGGAGCACATTAACCTAGTCTCTTAGACGTGCTGAAAATGTACATAAACTGGCCAATACCCCACCACCATTTTTTTGTAAGGACCTAAATTTAGAAAATACAACGGAAGCAACAGTTTAATAAAGAGACGGAAGTCTCATTTAGGAGCCTGGAAAGATCAGCAATGGTGTTTGTCCAGCATCGGACAATGTAAATTGCTAATGAACATGTATGCCCTATGTAACTAACAATTTGCAATTTACGAATAGACATATATGCTTACAAGGGACAAGTGAACGCTGCGCTGGGACAATGAACTGGATGTGGTTGCTGATGTTTGTGTCTGTGCAACTGTAGGTTGTGGACAAGAGGCTTCACCGCCTCCTTCCTGGACAATAGATTGGGAAGCACATAACACAGGGGAAGGGCCAGTGGTTTTACCGTCAGACACAGATTTTGTACCCAGGCATTTGCTAGCAGAGGTATTATGTCGAATTTCCCTCTATAAAGGGCTGTGTGGGTAAGATTTTCGAACTAGCAGCATATACAGCTCTGGTAAAAATTAAGAGACCACCACATCAAAACCTTGTCATGGGCAGCCCAATCTCCAGACCTGAACCCCATTGAAAACCTCTGTAATGTAATCAAGAGTATGATGGATATTCACAAGCCATCAAACAAAGAAGAATTGCTTACATTCTTGCGCCAGAAGCAGTGTGAAAGACTGGTGGCAAGCATGCCAAGACACATGAAAGTTGTCATTAAAAATCATGATAATTCCACAAAATCTTGATTTCTGAACTCTTCCTAAGTTAAAACATTAGTATTGTTGTTTCTAAATGATTATGAACTTGTTTTCTTTCCATTATTTGAGGTCTGAAAGAACGTTTTGTTTTTGGTTTTTTTACCATTTTTCTTTGTCAGAAAAAAAATACAAAATTTATTGCTTGGATATTCGGAGACATGTTATTAGAAGTTTATGGAATAAAAGAACAATTTATATTTTACTCAAAAAAAAAATATATATATAAAGTATATATATATATAAAGAGAAAAATCAGACAAACTGAACATTTTTCAGTGGTCTCTTAATTTTTGCCAAAGCTGTATATAAAGCATGTTTCATTACTCATATTATTATTCTGTGTAAGGCTGAAATCTGTAGAATTGTGTGGAGCATATTGGAGCACAATCAAAAAAATTATAATAATAGAATATATAGAGATTGAAAGTAGAAATTTGGGCCCCCCGAAGAAGCCCACGCGAAACGCGCGTTGGGGCTGCTCACATGGTGTCCTCCAGTGGAGATCATGGGTAAGAGCAGCTGATAGCATTTATTAGTATGCACTCATTCCCTTAAAGTGGTACACATGTGTTTCATTTGGATTAAGTACTATGCATTTACATGATGTTGCTGTCATCAGTAGGGATTACAAAGTCAGAGAAAATCCAGCCCTTGGTCAATTTTAGATGAGTCAGCCTGTCTGCATTTTCCATTGACAGCCATGTGCCCCTATCCGTTATGATTGCATCTGCCGAACTAGAAACCCGCTCAGACAACACACTTGCAGCAGTGCATGGAAGCACTTCCAAGGCATACAAGGAGAGGTCGTGCCAAGTGTGCAAGCTTGGACAACCAATAGTTAAAGTGCACTGAAGAATCAGGAAGTACGCTGGTATAGTCACTTAAGTAGTCCTTTACCATCTTGGTCAACTTCTCCCTCCTTGTCATAGTTACACTGACAGATAGACCTTGCTGATGTGACAGTTTAAATAAAATGGCCAAGTTGGTGGACATTTTTCCCCTCTCTGAGTTGCACCTGGTGTGCCAAGAGCGTTGTCTGAGAGTAATCTTTTTAGAAAGTCTTCCACAATGGCCCTTTGGCATGCATGCACTGAAAATGGATCGTCTGCCTCCAACATGATAGCAGCAAATTTCTCCTTGTGCCTTAGGTCAAGAAAGGTGTACAGCCAATATTTCATGTAGAACAATATGTGTTTCATGCAAGGGTCTTTAGAAAGGCATCTGGACATGAACTCTGCCATGTGTGGCAGATTACAAAGAGTCAAACGTTCAGTGTCCTCACCAAGAAGAACAGTAACCATCCTCTCCTCCTCCTCCTGCTCCTCCTCCTGTTCCTCATCATCACCCAATGTGGCCTGAGAATATTGTGTGAGGCTGGGCTGTGTGGTATAAGACACTGCAAAATCTTACTCCATAACCATCTGCTTGGCTTCCTCTTTGAGATTATGCAGCAAACATATTAATAGCAAAGGGAGGAAAAAAGTTCCAGCACATTTTAATAGACAGAGAAGCAGGATAGTTATGCTGATAATGTCATCATCAGCGCTCTCCATCTTGGTGCAGTACTTAAAGTTTTGAAGAACCTCACATATGTCAACAATCCACACCCACTTGGTAGTTGTTATGTGTGGGGTTGATATTTCAGAACATTATCAGCAAATACTGGGGAAAAATTTGCACTCATCAGCAAGCAAGCTGCACATGAGACGTACTTGGACGTTCCAACATGACATCGATCCAAAACACCAGGCCAAGTCGACCTGTCATTGGCTACAGCGCAACAAAGTGAAGGTTCTGGAGTGGCCATCTCAGTCTCCTGACCTCAATATCATTGAGCCACTCTGCCAGACAGCCCAGGAATTTACAGGAACTGGAGGCTTTTTGCCAAGAAGAGTAGGCAGCTTTACCATCTGAGAAAATAAAGAACCTCATCCACAACTATCACAAAAGATTTCAAGCTGTTACTGATGTTAGAGGGGGAAATACACAGTATTAAGAAATGGGAAAGTGAACTTTTGATCAGGGTCATTTGAATGTTTTGGGTTGTTGTTATGATTTAAAAAGAGAAAACACAATAGTTTGACAATAAATGGCTTCACCCAACCACTAACCATGAATGGAGAAAAAGTTTTGGTGTTATCATTCAAATTCTCTGAAAAAAAGAAAGCAAAAATTCTGCCAGGGTATGTAAACTTTTGAGCACAACTGTATATATATCTACGTATATACATATACATGTATATATACTGTACACTGTGTTAACAATTATTAGTCAAGTAAGTATTTTAAATTTATCATCATTTGTTATGCAGATTTTCCAACTCCAAGCTGTAATGATGGTGGGTGTGAACCAACTGCGCCACGTATTGGGCGAAAAAGAGGAAAAAGAGGAAAAAGCAAAGACAAAGGGCAAAGAGCAAAGACAAAAATGTGGTCAGAAGGTCCGAGGTCGGGGCAGGTAGCACAGAGTCAGAATACATATCCGAAGTCAGGAGCGGACAGGTCAGACTGGATGGGTAGGCAAGTTGGGTCAGTAACACAAGAAACATTAACACTTAAGCACATACTGTTCATTAGCAGGACAAAAAAGCTAGGAAACAACTTTTGGGCAAAGATTGTTAAGAGGAGCTGCCAGATATAGAGCCTGGTGACACGGGATTGGCCAGGGAACCTAATCTCTGCAGGGCACATCAGGGTTAAATTTCTGCAGAAACCAGCCACACACCACTAAGGCAAAAGGAAACCACCCAAGATGCAGCAGAGCTGCAAGAGGCAAAACACAGCGAGCTATGTGATTACCACTGTGAGTAGGGCAATGCTGAGGAGGCATACAGGTTACCGCCATGACAGAATTGGTGTTGCTTTTTGGATGAAGCAGATCAGGTGATGTGTATTTGTGTAATTATGGAGGGTGCAGCCTAAAGATACAACACCCTTTCTCAAGGCGTGCAAAATTATTAGTCAGCTGGTTTTCCTCGGGCAAAAATGGGTCAATAAAAAAAGATTTATCTGACTCTGAAACGTCAAGAATTGTTGTTAAAAGTCTCAGAGAGATCCAGTTTTCTTGAAACTGCTAAGATATTACGTCATTATCATAAAACCATCAAAAGTTTTGTTGCAAATAGTCAGCAGAGTTCAGATTTTTCAGAGGTTTTATGGACTGAAGAGATGAGAGTGAATCTTCACGTGTCAGATGGATGGGCCTGTGGCTGAATCAGTAATGGGTAAAGATCTCAACTTCTACTCAGACACCAGCAGGGTCGAGGAGGGGTACTGCTATGGGATGGTATTATTAAAGATGAGATACATGGACCTTTTCTGATTATAGATGGACCCAAAATCACATGCCAAACCCACTGTCAGTTTTAGACACTTTCTTCAAGCAATGGTACAGGAAAAGAAAACGTCTGCATCTTTCAAGAAAACCATGATTTTTATGCAGGACAATGCTCCATCGCAACAATGAAGTCTCCACTGCTTGGCTGCCAGTAAAGGCCTTAAAGGTGAAAGAATAATGACATGGCTCCTTTTTCTCCTGACCTAATCCTTATTGAGAACTTGTTGACCCTTCTTAAATGGGAAATGTACTAGGAAGGAAAACAGTCACCTCTCTGAGCAGTGTCTGGGAAGCTGTGGTTGGTGCTGCCCAAGAAAGTTGATTATCAACAGATTAAGAAACTAACAGACTCCATGGATGGAAGGCTTATGGCTGTTATTGAAAGTATGTGCGGCTATATTGGTCACTGATGATTTTTTTTAAATGTCAGAAGTGTATTTCTGTTTATGTTGCATTGTTTGGCTATTATTCTCACTTTAACAGATAAAAATAACTGAAATTGGAAAGGTTTTTCAAATTTAGTTGCAAAATAATTCTGGGCAATAATAGTTGTCCAATAATTTTGCACATATAGATATTCTCCTAAGAAACACAAAACCATACTTCTGCTTTCTTAAATATTTCAGGTTTATTATTGTTTTGATTGATTGACAGCATTGGTGATGTTCAAGAATAAAATTAGTCTGCAAAAATACAAATTATAATAATAATTTTATTTAAATAGAGCAAACATATTCAGCAGCACAGTACAAACAAATTGCCTAATAACTGTCCACATATTGTTTACAATAGTAGAGTGGTACGTTAAAGTCAGCCCTTCACATTGAAAATGCAGAAGTCCAATCTGTAGGCATCTGTAGGCATCATGGTAGGGTCTGTTGTTGAGATTGACATCCTCTCAGTCATTAAAACTGCCTACTTGACTGAAAAGCCCAGAATATGCAGAGATTTAATCACAGGTTATAATGAATCTTTTGCCATAAACCTGCTCTATGCAATTCAGCCTGCAGATTGCACTACAAGTTCCTTTAAGGAGTATTCAGACAACTTTCGATAATGTGTCCAGTTCCATGTTTCATACATTTATTATCTAGGCATTTATAGTACTTGTTATATCGGAGTATACAGATAAGTGTACCTATGGAAACGAAGAAGTTCTGGAGTTCTGGCACATGTTGCCATGTAAATCTGGGACTAATGTGTGCTGATTATTATCACCATGGTTAGCACACACTACTGTTCCCAATAACACAAGAGGATACAAGTAGCTTTCACATCAAGATCAAGCACTTCACTGAAGGAGCTAATAGCTCAGTCTTAACGTGGACAGCGTAAATAAGATGTTACACCAGGTCCTACAGTTAGCAGGTGTCTTAGCTTTATGCATCTACAGCACTAATGTGCCACTTTTAATAAGCATTAATTCACATTTCTGTCTCAGTCCCTGAGGCTGAGCATATTGATCATTTATTCATGACTGGTGGCACTAATAATCAACCATCTACATTAATTGATTGCTTCTATATTTTGTTTTTCCATTATCATTAGATGTCTTCTATACACAGATCTCCGCGAAACAAATCTCAGAATGTAACCTATCACTAATAATTTCTTTCATCAAAACATTACATCCATAAACAAAGCACAAAACATACATACACTGCGAACACATGAAAAGCCAACAGTCTACAGACAATAGAGATAAGCGTGACTCTTCTTCATAAATTGCTCATGCACACAGTGCACAGTGTATATTATATACAGTTAGTAGGAGATCTGTCATCACACACTATCACATACAATATATATAGTTCATCTTCTGCAATGAAATATACAGAGATCGATTAGAATAGATAATCTCATGGCAGAGCTGAGTTTGCCAGATGTAGCTGAGCTGTATTTGAGATTTGGTAAAACTCATCATGATACCGTATTATAAGACTCTATCTAGATTTAAGTAGTAACATATCTAAAGGAAAAAAAATATGATATATATATAATTTTCCTGTAATACATTTGCGTAGTAGTAAAGACAGGGAATGATATGTGGGAATTACCTGTTCCAGGCTGCTTTGGAGACGTTGAATGTGCTGCTCTTGTTGGAGACGCGCTTGTCACTGTGTGGCTCCTCTCCTGACACCCTATAGACAAGAGATGATCCCCTGCTGAAGTCTACGTTACACTCTCAGGCACATCGTGCTTAGTCCCATTTCACATGTTATCTATGTCTGTGCAAAGCTCCTTTTTCAGTTGTTACTTTCCTGCTCTGTCTCTCAGCTTCTCCTTTACCTATGCTACCCTCATGGTAACACTTTTCTCTGCTTCTGGTTCACAGCCCCTCCTCTCTACTTTGCTTCTCTCTTTTCCCCCCTCTCTCCTTCTTTCTTCAGATCTCTGTCTGAAGCAGGGCTCTGGTCTGAGACATCCCTCTGATGATTGGATGTATCACACTATGACATCTGCTTGCCAAGTGCAGAGAAAAGCCAAAAGGCATGGAATAGGTCCAGGTCATGTTTCTTTTTTTCATTTTAAATGTAAAATTGTGTTAGAACTGGGAATGTAGAGCTATAGTTGTGTATAATGTCCACATGTGCGTATGCATGTGTGTGAATGTGCACATGTATGTGTACACATAAAAATATGTGTATATGTGTATACGTATGTGTATATGTGTTTGTGCGTGTACACATACAAATACGTATACATGTACATGTGTGACTACATGTGTATGTATGTGTATTAAAGACAAGCGGATCAATTAGCTGAGGATCGAGTTTGAACCAAATTTTCGGAAATTAGTGGTTTCATGCGAATTCGAACATTTTGAGATTTGATTCGCGATTCATCAAAAAAAAAATCTTGTCTGGCACAATTTCCAACACTGATAAAGCATAAAAGAGCAGGCAAATATCATTTTTAGTGATGAGCGAATATACTCATTACTCGAGATTTCCCGAGCATGCTCAGGGGTCCTCCGAGTATTTTTTAGTGCTCGGAAATTTCGTTTTTATTGCATCAGCTGAATGATTTACATCTGTTAGCCATCATAAGTACATGTGGGGGTTGCCTGGTTGCTAGGGAATCCCCACATGTACTTATGCTGGCTAACAGATGTAAATCATTCAGCTGCGGCAATAAAAACTAAATCTCTGAGCACTAAAAAATACTTGGAGGACCCCTGAGCATGCTCGGGAAATCTCGAGTAACGAGTATATTCGCTCATCACTAATCATTTTGCATTGTCATGTGGGCTTTCCCATAATGTCCTGCAACTACAATAATAATAATCTTTATTTATATAGTGCCAACAAATTCCGCAGCACTTTACAGTTTAAGAGTTCATATACAAGTCATAAGTAACAACATTAAAGATAATACAATAATTAAAGCAAAATAAGATGGCCCTGCTCATGAGAGCTTACAATCTACAATGAGGTGGAGGGAGACACAAAGTATAGGAGCTTATTTACAATGATGTTCCAGCCATCTTGAGGATAGATAAAGGCTGCATGAGCTGGTCACAAGCCAGTATTTGTGGTGCTATTGGGTACGGTGGAGTCTGATGGAGGGCGATTCTCAGATAGTGAATGGGCTACACACACATATACACAGGCATATAAAATTACTTTCATTAGGGAATGTCATAGGCCGCTCTGAACAGATGTGTATTAAGGGAGTGCCTAAACTGTGTGCGTTGTGGATAGTCCTAATTTCTTGAGGTAGAGAATTCCAGAGGATTGGTACAAAGAGGGAGAAGTCTTGGAGCCAGGAATGGGAGGTACGGATTAGTGTAGAGGTTAGTCGAAACTCATTTGCAGAGCATAATGAGCGGCTAGGCTTATAAACAGAAATTAGGGAGGAGGGAGATGTAGGGGGTGCCGCACTGTGGAGAGCTTTGTTGGTGAAAACAAGCAGTTTGAATTGGATCCTATAATGAATGGGCAGCCAGTGCAATGACTGGCAAAAAGCTATGACATAGAGCAGAATATCCTACCTTATACAGTGGTGGTCAGTACCTGGACCATCAGAGATCAGCAGTTCTCAGCGCAGCACAGTTTAATGACAGGGTCATTTTCACCTCCAGACTCTCTAAGGTTCTCTCTTCTAATGATCAGTGGGGGTCCTCTCCTTCTCACTTACATAGAATGTAAGCTCTTATAGTCAGCAGGATACTCTCTGTTTTCTGTAGAATGTAAGATCTTATGGTCAGCTAGGTGCAATGCTCTTATGGTCAGCTGGGTCCAATGTCTCCTGTAGAGTATAAGCTCTTATGGTCAGCTGGGTCCAATCTCTCCTGTAGAGTATAAGCTCTTATGGTCATATGGTCAGCTGGGTCCAATGTCTCCTGTAGAGTATAAACTCTTATGGTCAGCTGGGTCCAATCTCTCCTGTAGAGTATAAGCTCTTATGGTCATATGGTCAGCTGGGTCCAATGTCTCCTGTAGAGTATAAGCTCTTATGGTCAGCTGGGTCATGTCTCTCTCTCACCTGTAAAGTGTAAGCTCGTGGTAAGCGAGGTCCTCTCTTTACTCTCATCCATGTGTATAGTAAGAGCAATTACATTTTCTCCAGTATTACAATCCACTAATGTATTCGCCACCATGTGTTTCTACATGTGTGTACTGTACATGAGCTTGTGTATGTACATGTGTGAATATGTGTGTACTGTATATGTGTATGTGTACATGTATAAATTCCTGTGTCAGCACATGTTGCACAAAGATTTCAGCTGTTCATATTGCTTATGTCAAGAATTATTCTGAACTACAGCATAATAAAGACCCTTGGATTGTTACCTGTTGCTATAGCAGCATGGTAAACTACCATGCAGAAATCAAAGCAGTATTTTCCTTTTAGTCGACCAATTCAATAACAATCTCCAAAACATGGAGAAGACCAGGGAATTAATAAATATCAATCAAGATGTTTAGGTTACATAGTTATCCTATATTTCATTCCCATATTGTTTGAGGGTGCTAAATTCTTAAGTTAATTACTAACCTGTCAGTGACTGGACAGAACTCTTTTTCTGACTCCATAACAAAGCTGCAAGTTTAGGGCGCTTGAGACACTGTTTCTAGGCTGCCTCAGTATGAACCAGTATGAAGATTCCAGAAAATTTATTTTTCAGCTGAATTCTTGAAGTTATGCACACATACCGTAGGTAAAAAATACTTTGTCGAACCAGTGTTGCAAACACGTGAGCTTCTAAGATAGCTATCAGACAATAATTGAGGAAGAAGAATGAGGAATAAGGGAGGGGTTACAGACCTCAGAACTACATCACAGCTAGAGGGAAAGATGGAGAGAGGAAGGACAAGCTTCTAAAGAGGGACAAGCATTATTGCATTGCAATGAAACAGCACAATATAATGACAATACAATACTGTCTGTATCATTCCCAACTTGTGGGACATGACACTCCCCATCTGAAATCTTTACATTTTATGATGATCCCATTTAGATATGATGTTTTCCAAGGATATCTGCAGCCATTCTTGAAACCTCAAAGACAAAGAGAAAACACAAGCATGCAACAATAAAGCTATAAACAGTTGTAAAGTTCAAATTCGTGGTTGGTGGCCTGTAGTCTACAACAATAGGATAGTCCAAATTCAAATCAGAAACCCATCTTCGGATTGGGGAAGCCACAACATGCAACTCTTCCACCAAAACCAAAAATTCAAATGGTGAAAGTTCCATGTCCTAACATAGCTGGAGGAACTGTATGTGCAGGTATGCTCCTAACCTTAAGCTGTGTCCAATAGTAGTGTCTTGCTTCACATGATGCCTTCTCTTATGAGGCACTGAGCGATGTACATCAGGTGAGTACCAGCCTGCAAGACCAATGACCAACTCAAGTGGCATCCTAAGCAACGAGGTCTCAGCTTCAACCTTGGTACCAAAGATGTGCGGCGTGTAGAGAAGGCTGGCCTGATCTCCTAATCGGCGTCAAGGTCATTTGCTCTGTTAGCATCAAGAGAAAAAGCTTTTCAAAAAAGGCTGGATGATTACACATTACATTGTGAGTTATAGTTAATTTAGTTACAAAATGTATTATTGCTGGAGAAAAGATAAACTTGATGGACCTAGGTCTTTTATCAACCTATGTAACTATGTAGCCTTCAGAGACTTCTTCCATGTCTCACATCTGTTGTTTCTGGGATGGTAGTTGAGTGTCCCATTCTGTGTTCTCAGTGGTAAACTGGCTCAGCAGTATCTTGCCTTGAATACTAATGGATGCTGTAAACCCAAAAAGATTGTAGATGCTATTTACAACAGAAAAGATTCCTTGTTTTCTGAAAGGGTATTATAGCCAATTGACACCTGGAATGTGAACCTGTCCTGTTTAATGTCCCACAGCAGACCAAGACTGCGTTGCATAGGAGGAACATCAGAACCCAGAGGTTTATACTCGTTGAGAAGTCCTCAAATGGCAAATCCTTCATTACCTCCTGGCTGTTGGAGATGATCTTATAAAGCCTGAGGTTTGATGCAGACAGCATTTTCTGTGTTCTAGAGAGCATATCAATTGACTCTTCACTTTGTGCAAAGACTTAAGTCCATCATCGGCATAAAAGTTCTTCTCCACAAATAGACGAGCATCATATACGTACTCTCTCACCATCTTGAGTTGTCCAGCTCAGTTCATAGATTGCCACAGTACGTGAGTAGTCTGAAGCAAATCATTTTTACTAGAAAACTGTTGTTTAGGTTAGCCAAGTGAGGAGCAAATTATTGAGAGATGCCTTCATACTGGGCACTGGAATAAAAAAACACTCTGATTTAATAAAGTTTGCGAGGATGATAGATGGAAAAGAATGGAGGGTACCAACTTTCTTCTTCCTTTAGTGGTGGTGCAGGCTCTGCATGATCTCTGTCAAAGATTTTCTGTATGAAGTTGATGAAATGTTTCTACATCTCTGGTTTCCTCTTCAGGGTGTGTTTTAACCCCTTTATGACATAGTACGTAATAATATGTCCCTTTGCCCTGGGCCTTATTTGACCAGGGACGGATTACTACATCTACGCGATCATCCATGCACACAGGCTGTGCGCGCACGATTGCCCCTGGGTGTCAGCTGTTTCTCACAGCTGACACTAGGTAATAAGTACCAGGAGCGGTCCCTCACCACTCCAGGCACTTTAACCCCCTAAATGCAATCGCAGCATTTCGGGAGCAGGCAGAGGGATGACAGCCCCTCTGCTTTTGGATCCGAGACCCTGCGGCAGGGTCCCGATTGTTTCTATGATGATCTAATGTCGTCATTACGACATCCGGGTCATTAAAGCAGTGCATGATCAGCAACTTTCTCTGTCAGTGCAGAGCTGACATTTTGCATAGCATGGGGATGCTGCTGTATCCCCATGCTATACAAGCGATCAGCCTGCACCATAGTGAGACAAAGTAAAAAAGGTAAAAAAAAAAGTAAAAAATATTTTTTTTAAATAATAATAATAATAATAATTATTATTATTTATTATTATAGTGCCATTTATTCCATGGCGCTTTACATGTGAGGAGGGGTATACATAGTAAAAACAGGTACAATAATCATGAACAATACAAGTCACAACTGGTACAGGAGGAGAGAGGACCCTGCCCGCGAGGGCTCACAATCTACAAGGGATGGGTGAGGATACAGTAGGTGAAGATAGAGCTGGTCGTGCAGTGGTTTGGTCGGTCGGAGAAATCTTGTATGCGATTATGGGATGAGGAGATAAGAGGGGAGTAGAGAAGGAGATCTTGTGAGGATCGGAGGTTGCGTGCAGGAAAGTACCGGGAGACGAGGTCACAGATGTATGGAGGAGACAGGTTGTGGATGGCTTTGTATGTCATGGTTGGGCTTTTGTACTGGAGTCTCTGGGTAATGGGGAGACAGTGAAGGGATTGACAGAGGGGAGAGGCAAGGGAATAGCGGGGGGACAGGTGGATTAGTTGGGCAGCAGAGTTTAGAATAGATTGGAGGGGTGCGGGAGTGTTAGAGGGGAGGCCACAGAGCAGGAGGTTACAGTAGTCGAGGCGGAAGATGATGAGGTCATGGACTAGGGTTTTTGCAGATTCTTGGTTTAGGAATGTACGGATCCGTGAAATATTTTTGAGTTGAAGGCAGCAGGAAGTGGAAAGGACTTGGATATGCGGTTTGAAGGAGAGATCAGTGTCAAGGATTACTGCGAGACAGCGAGCTTATGGTACTGGGGACAGTGTGCAGCCGTTTACTGTAATGGATAGGTTCATTGGGGGATCACGTGAGATGGGGAAAAGACAATGAATTCTGTTTTGTCCATGTTAAATTTTAGAAATCTAGTGGAGAAGAAGGATGAAATATTGGATAGACATTGAGGGATTCTGGTTAGTAGGGTGGTGATGTCTGGTCCAGAGATGTAGATCTGTGTATCATCAGCATAGAGATGATACTAAAAACCGTGAGATTCTATGAGCTGTCCCAGGCCAAAAGAGTAAATGGAGAAGAGCAGGGGCCCTAGAACTGAAACTTGTGGGACTCCGACAGATAGGGGGCGAGGCAAGGAGGTGGTGTGTGAATGGGAGACACTGAATGTTCTGTCAGTTAGGTATGATGAGATACAGGATAGGGCCAAGTCTGTGATGCTAAGGGATGAGAGGGTCTGTAGTAATAGGGAATTATCCACTGTGTCAAAGGCAGAGGACAGGTCCAGGAGGAGGAGGATAGAGTAGTGTCGCTTGCTCTTGGCGGTTAATAGGTCATTGGTGACCTTAGTTAGGGCCAGTTGGAGGTTGGTGGGGGCATAGATGCGCACAGAGTGCACCTCAAAGGAAGGGAGGGTAACAGAGGGTGGCAGTGGGATTGGGGTGAAGGAGCAGTTATCTGACAGGAGAAAACCAACTCCTCCGCCATGCTTGCTGCTGGAGCGGGGTGTGTGAGAAAGGTGGAAGCCACCATAGGAAAGTGCAGCAGGAGACGCTGTGTCAGAAGGGGTAAGCCAGGTTTCAGTGATGGCGAGGAAGGAAAGTTTTGTAGTAACAAAAAGATTGTGGATGTAGGAAAACTTGTTGCAGACAGAGCGAGCGTTCCACAGAGCTCCTGTTAGTGGGACTGGGGAAGTGGGGGCTGGGCGAATGGGTATAAGGTTAGAGAGGTTACGGAAATTTGTGATAGAGCGTGTATGGGAGGTAGAACTGCCTGTGGGGATGTGGTGAGGAGGACCAGGATTTGGAGAGATATCACCAGCAGTGAGAAGGAGCAGAGAAAGTGTTAGCAGGTGGGAGCAGAAGGGCATGAGGGGTCTGTCTGTGCTTTGAGACAGAGGATTGTATGTTCAGGAACAGTTCTGAGGAGGAGGGGAGATAGATGGGGTGGATTGAAGAGGAGATGAACAGTTCTTTACTAGGAGTAGGGATTAGGGGAGTTTGCAGAAAGTGAAGGATTATAGGGGTGAAAGTGAAAACAAACAGAAACATTGTTTACAATGACTGGCCAGTTACCTTCAGTTTCCTTCTGGTTCAATTCTGGTTTTAATTCTAAAATTAATCTTCACACTTCTAGGACACACTTATAGGAATCACACAGCAGACTAAAGTCATTGCAGACTTGTACTATGCAATATATGTACAACTAAGTGCATTCAGGTGTGGAGTAAGGTAATTAAAAAGTCTGAAGATATTGTACCCATAAATAAATATTTCTATGACAAAAAAAGAACACATATTTGGTATCGCCACGCCTGGAACAACCTGAGCTATAAAACTGTCCCACTAGGTAACCCATTTAGTAAACACAATAAAAAATAAATAAAAAACAAAGCAAAAACAATGCTTTATGCATTGCAATGCAGTTGATTTTTTCATTCTGTCTCTCAAAGATCACAGTAAGGCTCAGCGCACATCTATCCTGTGCAATACGCTGAGGTTTATTGTAAATCTCTGAAATACATGATTCAGACGGAACCTTCCATGGAAGTTTCTCTATAATGAATCAGATGAATGCTCTTGTGGACGTCGCCTGACCTGTGATCTGGCGGTGTCCATCTTTTTAGGATTGCATAAAAGTGCCGTCGGCCACAGTTTTGTGCACATCTGAAAAGAAGGACACCACTGAACAGAGGCCAGATGGAGTCCAGAGTAACTGTGCTGACTCTTTATAGTGAATCGATCCCTCAGGGGTTTCTTCTGAATTACGTCACTCAGAGATTTAGATGGAAACCCCAAAGTAAGTGCACTCCATAGAGCGCCAGATAAAATGTGATTCCAGACGTTATGGAAAATGTTCCCAATAAAAACTTCAACTTCAATCAACAAAAAAAAGCAGGTCCACACTTAGGTCTCTCATCTGTTAACATAAATATAGGGGGCTTCCACGTTACTGGTAGTACATAGGCTCTGGAAAAGCGAAATTGCTCTTCACCCTCCAAAAGAAATTTAGCAATTCTCCACTTCCAAATCCAAATTCCCTTTCCCTTCTGAGCCCCACAGTGTAGTTAAGTTACATATAGTGTCCACAAGTCTCCAGAAGCATGAGCTGGGCATAACGTACTGGTGACTGCAGTGTACTGGTCACTACAGCGTACTGTCACTACAACGGCAGTTTGTAATTTTTACTTGGCAACATTCATTGCTGCTTTTTTCTGTAAAATACACATGGAGTCAAAATTGGCACTACACCTGAAGATAAATTCCCAAAATGGGGTCACTTTAAGGGGGATACTGCTCTTCTAGCAATTAGAGGCTCTGTATATGGCATCCACAAACTGTTCTAGGAAAATCAGCGCTCCAGGAGGCAAATAGCGCTATGCCCCTCTCAAGTCTCCCCGTATCGCTAAGTAGAACTGTACAGCCACATATAGGGTATTGGCGCACTCAGGAAATAATGGACCTCAGTTTGTTGTAAAAATAAATTTCTATTAGCCCTTAGAAAAATTGAAAACTTGGGGCTAAAACATCATTTTAGTGGAAGAAATGTAATTATTCTTTTTTCACCGCTCAACGGCATAAAATTCTATGAGGCACATGTAGTGTCAATATGACCAATGCACACCTAGATGAATTCATTGGGGAGTGTAGTTTGTAAAATGAGTTCACATAAAGGGAGTTTCTGTTGCTCTGGCACCTTAGGGGCTCTGTCAATGTGACATGGCACCTTCAAAAGATTCCAACAAAATCTGAACTGCTTTATGGCGCCTCTTCCCTTCTGAGTTTTACACTGTGCATCAAAATTAGTATTCCCCCACATATGGGGTATCAGCATACTCAGGAGAAATTGAGCAACAAATTGCATGGTGCAATTTCTCCTGTTACCCTTATGAAAATGCAAAATGTGGGGCTCAAAGTAAAATTTTTGTTGGGAAAATATGATTTTACTATTTTCACGGCTCAACGTTATAAACTTCTATAAAGCATCTGGTGTTACAAGTTGCTCACTACACATCCAAATACATTCCTTGAGGGTTCTACTTTCCAAAATGGGGTCACTTGTGGGGGGTTTCCACTGTTTAGGCTCATCAGGGGTTCTCCAAATGGGACATGACAACCGCTAATGATTCCAGGAAATTTTACATTCAAAAAGTCAAATGACACTCCTTCCTTTCCCAGTACTGCTGTGTGCCCAAACAGTAGTTTTATCCCTCATATGGGGTTTCGGCGTTCTCAGGAGAAATTGCACTACAAATTGTTTAGTGCAATTTCTTCTCTTACATTTATGAAAATTCCACATTTGGGGCTAAAAACATATTTGTGGGAAAAATGTGATTTTTTTTATTTTCATGGCGAAATGTTATAAACTTCTGTGAAGCACCTAAGGGTTCAATGTGTTTACCACTCATCGAGAATATTTTTCTAAGGGACCTAGTTTCCAAAATGGTGTAACTTATGGGGGATTTTCAATATTTAGGCATGTCAGAGATTCTCCAAATGCGACATGGCATCCGCCAATTGTTTCAGAAAATTTGGCATTCAAAAAGTTAAATGGCTCTCCTTCTCTTCCGAGCTATGCTGTGTGCCCAAACAGTGGTTTTCTCCCACATATGGGGTATCAGCATGCTCAAGAGAAATTACACAACACATTTTTGGGTCCATTTGGGTCCATTGTTTTCTGTTACTCTTGTCAAACTAAAACAAAATTGGATCTGAAGTAATTTTTTTGTGAAAAAAAGTTAAATGCTAATTGTTTTTACCACATTCAAAAATTTCCACAAAGGTTTTGTAAATTTTGTTGGAAAAATGAAAAAATCACTGATTAACTTTTAACCCTTGTACCTTCCTATCAAAAAAATACAAAATTGTGCTGATGTTACGTAGACATGTGGAAAATTTTATTTGTTAACTTTTTTGTGTGACATATCTCTGAGATTTAAGGGCATGAAAATTCAAACTTTAAAAATTGCGATTTTTTTTCATTTTTTGCCAAATTTCTATTTAAAAAAAAAAATAAACACAAGTCATATTGAATAAATGTTACCACTATCATGAAGTACAATATGTCACAAAAAAAACCAGTCTCAATATCTTCAGGATCCATTGAAGTGTTCCAGAGTTATAACCACATAAAGTGACAGTGGTTAGAATAGAAAAAATTAGCCTGGTCATTAACGTGCAAGTCACTTTTGGAGGTAAAGAGGTTAAGGAGGAAATCCTTGCAATTGCTTGCTTCAGATTATTCCACAACTTCGTTCTTGGAGAAAAGGGTAAAGGTGCTACCCTGCTGTTGGAATCAGCAATTATGAATTCTTTGTCCACCCTTGCAGGTGCCAATTTGTTGTCTTCATTTGTAGAATTGAACACCGTTGACTCCAGGTTGTCAGCACAGGACAGGAATTTGTTCATGTTGTCAGGGGTTTCTTGCTGTCACTTACTGTCACTCAGCTTCATCCTTTACCCAGTAATGTTGTGGGCATGGCTGAAATTAAGTGCTGTGACCATTTCGCGAGATATGAGTCTTACATGAGGAAATCTTTGTGGGCCTCTTCATCTTATCTGTGCAGAATTTGCATATGATAACCCAGCCCAGATCAAAGCATTGGGCAAATGGAGCATCATGTGGTCCATTAATTTGCTGACATACTTTGTGTAGACGGAGAATGTCTCTGTCATGCAAAATCAGTATATCTGAACTGTTGTCAAAGGCTGGTATCTTGTTGGCTAAATTCAGTAGATGAGGGTGATGAAGAGCAGCTTCTGGCATTGGGATTTCCTGTATACTGGAAGGTATCTGGTTGAACTTGACGAGAGTGGGTAAGGGTATCTTCAGATTGTTCTCAAGCATAGATACCATAAGCCCATTGGCTTTTTTCACAGAGACATCTGTAACACCCAGGGATGGTTTTAGACAAATTGGGACCCTAGGCAAAATTCAAAGTGGAGCCCCCATGTCCATATAAAACACGTACATGTTACACCGATATCGGTGTCACCAGTGTTTTCAATCAGTGTGCCATCCATGTGCCATCCGTGTTTTCCAGTATGGATAATGGAAATGAAATTACAAAGCTTCTCATATACTTTCCATGTTAAACACAGACTGCACATGTCCGGCACACGTACAGCACACGTGCATCACACATATGGCACACGGACTTATAGACTTTTATTGGTCCTTGTCATCTGTGCTGCTGGGAAAACATGGACATGAGTGCAGCACCATAGGTCAATAGCGCACACGTGGCATCTGTGAAAAACATGATAGGTTGTGTGAATGGGCCGTACAGTCACATAATAGAAAACATTAGCAGATTTGCCGTCTTTTTCTACATCCTACCTCACAAACAGAGGAGTAAAAAAAGAGTTTTAAAAAAAGTCCTACATGTCCCTACTGTGCTAAATCCCCTCTAGCTCCGTGGTCGATGGTTCAGGTTCCCTAATGGTTATTATTCACTATGCAGCTATAATGTAAGGTGCAGCCACAAGACCACTGCAGCCCAGTGCTGAGACTGGCGGAGACCCTCGGAGCCACGAGACCCCTGCAGCCCAGTGCTGAGACTGGGGGAGACCCCCGGAGCCACAAGACCCATGCAGCCCAGTGCTGAAACTGGGGGAGACCCCCGGAGTCACAAGACTCATGCAGCCCAGTGCTGAGACTGGGGGAGACCCCCGAAGCATCATTGCTGGAGCTGCATGGGATTTATCACTTCATGCTAATTATTTTTACATTCTCAGAAAACCCCTGTAGTGTCGGTTCACACGCACCATTTTTGCTGCGGATTGATCTACAGTGTTGGCAGGAAATATTCTGCACTTGTGCAGCCTTTTCACTTGCATTTTTGTGTCCCATTCATTTGAATAAGGAAAGAAATGCTTAAAAACGACAGCAATTGATTTATAAAAAAAAGTGTCTTGTGGCCGGTGTCCATGTCTGGCTGCTGTTTTGGGACAGTGCGGAATAGTATAGTAGATGGCACTGTTCCACACAATAGTATATTAAGCCCTGTTCACACTGCACTTGTGCAGTGCGTCTGGGGGCTCTTCCTGAATCCCCCTAAGATAGGATTCATATAAATCCCCTACGGGGCCACAGACTGCACTGACACAAGCAGAGGTCAAAGGAATTTTTTTTTTTTCTGAAATTGACTGATTTATTTTCTTAGGCCAGGTGCACACGGTCAGGTATTGGCAGCGCTTTGGACACAGCACACGTCCACTGTCGGCTATTGAACGCTGGTGACTGCACATGTGACCACTGAACTGTGCGGATTCACTGCGTCCAGTACATTGTACTGGTGACATCGCGTCTCCGCAAGATAAATACACATGTTGCAATCTGGAAAGATGAGCCAAGATGTAGGGATAAGTATTTCTATTTAAAAAGAGCAGATCAAAGAGTTGTGAACTTGCAAGTGATCAGTTGCTCTGAAAGTCCCGGATGGCATACACCTTTACGGTTTTCTCTGTTTGACCCTCGGGATAAATGCTCACGAGGCATATCTTCGCACACAACTTGTCCCAGAGGCCTTCTTTGCAGATGTCTTTGTAGAAGAAACTGTTGTAGGATTCACTGTTTGATCTGCATCGGTTTCTTTCTGAAGCTGATGCACTTCTTTAGAAGACATGTCTTTTTATGAATGGGACAAAGTCAAATGGGGTTTTCAACCTTTTCATTTTCATCTTTGCTGCCCTTGTCTGGAACTCATGAAGGTGTGGGAAGAACAATATTTTAAGCTGACACTGGACTGCTGCAGTTTCTGTTGCTCAAACATGGTCTCTCATACTTATGAGGAGGCAAACCAGAGCCCCTGGGTCTCCTGTAGTAAAAGCTTGGATGAGTCTTACACTCTGCAATATTACAAAACTGAAAACAAGAAGGTTAATCTAATAAATGTGTCATGTAGAATAACACCTACAGAAGTTATAAACCAAAAGAAAGACCAAGAAGGAGGAGTTATATTGCTTGCTTAACTATGATCACTATAAATACATAGTTCTGGTGCAACAAACACGGCAGTGGAAGTGGCTCGTATGCTTCATAATAGTGATATCACAGACATCAATGCAAGAACCACGCAACGCACATTACACACGTCTGGAATGGTGACACGACTTCAATATTGTCATAAAAAGCATCAGTTCAAGTTTGCAAACGAGTGCGAAAAGTGGACATTTAAAGATTTGGGCATTGGATACTTGACCAGGATCGATGCTGGTCTCAATGCTGTGACTATCCTATAAGATGAGTTACTTTGTTCTCTCAGGTACTGGGAGTATGAAAAGGATGGCATAGTGTTTAAACAGGACAACAACATGAAGCATAAATGAAGATTGGCGACAATCGTCTTGGATATTTCATACTTGCATTGACTTGCAACTATTTAGCATATGATTAGTTATGCCGATTCTTGTCATGTTACTCCATTGTTACTGTTTTGCTCCTAATCCTTCTGGGCATTCACTCGAACAGATTCAAACATGTGTATACCGAAATTTTATCTCAGGTGTCTTCTGCACATTCCCAAAATTGGTGCATGCTGGTCGACTCATATGTAGTGTATATGTTTACAGTTTTTCTTCAATTCCAAGTGTTTGATTGGGTTAAGATCTGGAGACTGTGTGGGTCATTCCAGCACCTCCTGTTGGAACACTTTGTCGTCCTTTTCATACTCATAGTACCTGAGTGTACGAAGTAACTCATCTTGAAGGATACTTTCTTATAGCTCAACATGGAGACCACCAGCGATCCTGGTCAAGTATCCAATGTCTTGGGCCGTGAAACAACCGCATATCATCAGGCTTCCTCCACCGAACTTTACATTTCCTTCAATTTCTCAATCCGATAACAACTTTTTCCCTTGTTTCTTTTAGCCCCATTTCCACCTATCAGAGCCTAGTCTATTGACTTTTGTACCATCACTCCAAATTAACCATTTCAAATCATTAAATGTCCACACGTGATTCAGTTTACCAATTTTCTTGGCCAAGACACCTCTATTGATGAGCTGAACGATGCATCTTCTCTTTTTTTGGGAAATCATTTTCATTGCTGCTTCTTGATTCGAACCAATGACCTTTCACTTGGGAATCAAACTAATAATACACTGAGCTATTAGGGAATGTGAGAACAGGTTGTATTTTGTACTATTCAGGAGTAAAAATAACAATGTAGTGACATGACAAGAATCTGCATAATGAAAGACCTTAGATGACGCTCACGCGACCAATCACAAGCCGCGACGTCATCTAAGGTCTTTCAAGCGCTCATTCTTAGGAACGGAAGCTGCCGGTTACATCGGTAAGGTCCAGGCTGCGTCGGAGAGGTGAGTATATCAATATTTTTTATTTGTATTCTTTATTTTACACATTAATATCGATCCCGATACCGATTCCCGATATCACAAAAGTATCGGATCTCGGTATCGGAATTCCGATACTGCAAATATCGGCCGATACCCGATACTTGCGGTATCGGAATGCTCAACACTAGTTATTATCATATTATGGTTAAAGAAGGACAGCAATGCAGCTTAAGTAGAAAATAATCAGTTCTTGCCACTACTGTGTATGATGAAGATGACACTGCGGGCTCCTAATCTCCCAAACAGAACAAGAAATAGACCAGCACTGTTTATTTTTTCTTTATGACAATATATATTACAGACAAACTCAGAGGAAACAGAATGGGTGGGGGGCATGATTTTTGTTAAGCACTGAACTATGACAATTTCAATATGAGGAATAATTGGACTAAATTATATACACTGTTATATTTTTCACCATGTATTGTTATAGGGTGTCCTTTAACGAGATGGAAAAAAAATGATTACAATAGTAAATGACTGCATGTTGTTTTAACTCCTCAGTGACCAAGCTAATTTTTAACTTTTGACCAGGCCAAAGTTTAGAAATCTGACCAGTGTCACTTTATGTGCTAATAACTCTAGAACGCTTCAACAAATCCCACTAAGGCCGGCGTCACACTCAGCGTATGAAAATACGGTCCTTTTTTTTACAGGCGTAATACGCAGAAATGTTCCCAAAATAGTGGTCCATATGTCATCCGTAGGCAGGGTGTGGCAGCGTATTTTGCGCATGTCATCCTCCGTATGTAATCCGTATGGCATCCGTACTGCGATATTTTCTCGCAGGCTTGCAAAACCGACATCTAATGGATTTATGTGCTCAAATGTTCGTTAAAACATATATACAGTATCTATATATATATGTCACTGAGACACATATATATATATATTTATATTTTAGACAGCGCTAGATATCATAAAAGCCGGTAATTCAATTGCCGGCTTTTGCTCTCTCCTTCCCAATCCCGACATGATATGAGACATGGTTTACATACAGTAAACCATCTCATATCCCTTTTTTTTTTTTTGCATATTCCACACTACTAATGTTAGTAGTGTGTATGTGCAAAATTTGGGCCCTCTAGCTATTAAATTAAAGGGTTAAATTGCGGAAAAAATTGGCGTGGGCTCCCGCGCAATTTTCTCCGCCAGAGTGGTAAAGCCAGTGACTGAGGGCAGATATTAATAGCCTAGAGAGGTACCATGGTTATTGGCCCCCCCTGGCTAAAAATATCTGCCCCCAGCCACCCCAGAAAAGGCACATCTGGAAGATGCGCCTATTCTGGCACTTGGCCACTCTCTTCCCACTCCCGAGTAGCGGTGGGATATGGGGTAATGAAGGGTTAATGTCAACTTGCTATTGTAAGGTGACATTAAGCCTGATTAATAATGGAGAGGCGTCAATTATGACACCTATCCATTATTAATCCAATAGTACGAAATGGTTAAAAAAACACACACATTATTACAAAGTACTTTAATGAAATAAAGACACAGGGTGTTTTAATATTTTATTAGACTCTTAATCCAACTGAAGACCCTCGTTCTGTAAAAAAGGAAAAATAAAAAAACAACAATATCCCATACCTTCCGTCATTCTGGTCACGTCCCACGATGTAAATCCATCTGAAGGGGTAAAAGCATTTTTCACCCAGGAGCTCTGCTAAAGCAGCTGTGCTCATGGTTGTAAAAAGACGGGGAATGAATGGAGTGCAGGGGAATGTCCTGTAGTTACCTTGAGTCGCGGTGATGCGCCCTCTGCTGGATGTCCTCATATGAACTCTAGCCTGGGAAAAAATTCTGGCGGTTCGAATTTTTTTCTCGCTACGCTGTTTAGCGATCAGGCTTATGCTTTATTTTATTGATAGATCGGGTGACTCTGAACGCGGCGATACCAAATATGTGTAGGTTTGATTTTTTTTTTAATTGATTTATTTTGAATGGGGCGAAAGGGGGGTGATTTAAACTTTTATATTTTTTTTATTTTTTTCACATTTTTTTTACTTTTGCCATGCTTCAATAGCCTCCATAGGAGGCTAGAAGCTGGCACAACGCGATCGGCTCTGCTACATAGCAGCGACCATCAGATCGCTGCTATGTAGCTGAAATGCAGGTGTGCTATGAGCGCCAACCACAGGGTGGCGCTCACAGCTACCGGGGATCAGTAACCATAGAGGTCTCAAGGACCTCTATGGTTACTATACAGAAGCATCGCTGACCCCCGATCATGTGACGGGGTCGGCGATGTGCTCATTTCCGGCCGGAAGCGCCGCTAAATGCCGCTGTCAGCATTTGACAGCGGCATTTAACTAGTTAATAGGCGTGGGCGGATCGCGATTCTGCCCGCGCCTATTGCGTGCACATGTCAGCTGTTCAAATCAGCTGACATGTCCCGGCTTTGAATCGGGCTCACCGCCGCAGCCCTGCATCAAAGCGCGGTCTCTGACCTCGGATGTACTATCCTGTTATGATCCGGTGGTAGGATCACCAAACTGACCTGATAGGTTGCTTATATGTGATTTTTTGCTTGCTGGAAGTTCTGGGGTGCAGAGTGCGCCCCTCACATCGTGAGTCGGTGTGGTGTGAAAACCAGAATTGCAAAAAAAAGGCGAAACCAAAGTAGCAGAACTAGCCCGATTATTGAGGGCGAACTCAGCCAATGGCAAAAAAGTCACCCAGTCATCCTGATCAGCAGAAACAAAACATCTCAGATAAGTCTCCAAGGTCTGATTAGTACGTTCGGTTTGGCCATTTGTCTGAGGATGGAAGGCCGATGAAAAAGATAATTCAATGCCCATCTTAGCACAAAAGGACCGCCAAAATCTGGACACAAACTGGGATCCTCTATCAGACAATATTCTCAGGAATACCATGCAAACGAGCCACATTCTGAAAAAACAGTGGAACCAAATCAGAGGAGGAAGGCAGCTTAGGCAAGGGCACCAAATGGACCATTTTAGAAAAACGATCACAAACCACCCAGATAACAGACATCTTCTGAGAGACTGGAAGATCCGAAATAAAATCCATGGAAATATGCGTCCAGGGCCTCTTCGGGACAGGCAAAGGCAAAAGCAAACCACTGGCACGAGAACAGCAAGGCTTGGCCCGAGCACAAATCCCACAGGACTGCACAAAGGAACGCACATCCCGCGACAAGGAGGGCCACCAAAAGGACCTAGCCACCAAATCCCTGGTACCAAAAATCCCATGAACCTCGGAAATGACTCTACTGGTCCATCTATCCGGGACAAACAGTCTCTCCGGTGGACAACGATCAGGTCTATTGGCCTGAAATTCCTGCAGTACCCGTCGTAAATCAGGGGAGATGGCAGACAAAATCACCCCTTCTCTGAGGACACCAGCCGGTTCAGAAACTCCCGGAGAGTCAGGCACAAAGCTTCTAGAAAGAGCATCAGCCTTCACGTTCTTCGAACCCGGAAGGTATGAAACCACGAAATTGAAACGGGAGAAAAACAGCGACCATCGAGCCTGTCTAGGATTTAGCCATTTAGCAGCCTTGAGATAAGTCAAATTCTTGTGATCAGTCAAGACCACCACACGATGTTTGGCTCCCTCAAGCCAATGTTGCCAGTGGCCACTCCTCAAATGCCCACTTCATTGCCAACAACTCCCGATTACCAACATCATAATTCCGCTCGGCAGGCGAAAACTTTCTTGAAAAGAAAGCACATGGCCTCATCACAGAGCCATCAGAGTTTCTCTGTGACAAGACAGCCCCTGCTCCAATCTCAGAAGCATCAACCTCGACCTGGAATGGTAGAGAGACATCCGGCTGACGCAAGACAGGAGCTGAAGAGAACCGATGTTTGAGCTCCTGAAAGGCCTCCACGGCCGCAGGAGACCAATTCGTCACATCAGAACCCTTCTTAGTCAAATCCGTCAAAGGCTTAACCACACTGGAAAAATTAGTGATGAAGCGACGGTAAAAATTAGCAAAACCCAAGAACTTCTGAAGACTTTTTACCAATGTAGGTTGAGTCCAGTCATGAATAGCCTGGACCTTGACTGGATCCATCTCAATGGTAGGAAGAGAAAAAATAAAGCCCAAAAAGGAAACCTTCTGGACTCCGAAGAGACATTTAGAGCCCTTCACAAACAAGGCATTGGCTCGCAGGACCCGAAATACCATCCTGACCTGCTTCACATGAGATTCCCAATCATCAGAAAAGACCAAAATATCATCCAGGTACACAATCATAAACCTATCCAGATACTCTCAGAAGATGTCGTGCATGAAGGACTGGAACACAGAAGGGGCATTAGAAAGCCCAAAAGGCATCACCAAGTACTCAAAATGGCCTTCGGGCGTATTAAATGCTGTTTTCCATTCATTGCCCTGCTTTATACGCACAAGATTATACGCTCCACGAAGATCTATCTTGGTGAACCAACTGGCCCCCCTAATCCGAGCAAACAGATCGGACAACAGTGGCAAAGGATACTGAAATTTGACCGTGATGTTATTTAGAAGGCGATAATCTATACAGGGTCTTAGAGAACCATCCTTCTTGGCCACAAAAAAGAACCCCGCACCCAAAGGGGACAAGGACGGGCGAATATGCCCCTTCTCCAAAGACTCCTTGATATAACTCCGCATAGTGGCATGTTCTGGTACAGACAAATTAAAATGTCGTCCCTTAGGGAACTTACTACCAGGAATCAAATTTATGGCGCAATCACAATCCCTATGAGGAGGTAGGGCACTGGACTTGGGCTCATCAAATACATCCTGGTAGTCCGACAAAAATTCAGGGACTTCAGAAGGAGTAGAAGAAGCAATTGACACCAAAGGAGCATCGCCATGAATCCCCTGGCAACCCCAACTTGACACAGACATTGCTTTCCAATCCAGGACTGGATTATGAGCCTGCAGCCATGGCAGACCCAACACGACAACATCATGCAAATTATGTAACACAAGAAAGCGAATCACCTCCTGATGTGCAGAAGTCATGCACATAGTCATTTGAGCCCAGTACTGAGGTTTATTCTTGGCCAATGGCGTGGCATCAATTCCCTTTAGTGGAATAGGGAATTGCAAAGTCAGGGCGGCACCTGAATCCACAAAAGCCATAACTGAGTAGGATGACAGAGAGCAAATTAAAGTAACAGACAAAATGAATTTAGGTTGTACAGTACCAATGGTGACAGACCTAGCGAAGTTTTTTGTGCGCTTAGAACAATCTGAGATAACATGAGCAGAATCACCACAGTAAAAGCACAACCCATTCTGACGTCTGTGATTTTGCCGTTCAATTCTGGTCAGAATCCTGTCACATTGCATAGACTCAGGCTTCTGCTCAGAAAATACCGCCAGATGGTGCACTGGTTTGCGCTCCCGCAAACGCCGATCAATCCGAATGGCCAAAGACATTGACTCACTCAGACCCGCAGGCGTGGGGAATCCCACCATAACATCCTTAATGGCTTCAGAAAGACCCTTTCTGAAAATCGCTGCCAGGGCACACTCATTCCATTGAGTGAGCACAGACCATTTCCTAAACTTCTGACAGTAAACCTCTGCTTCATCCTGACCCTGACACAAAGCCAGCAAGATTTTCTCTGCCTGATCCACAGAATTAGGTTCATCATAAAGCAAACCCAGCGCCAGAAAAAACGCATCTACATTGCGCAATGCAGGATCTCCTGGCGCCAGGGCGAATGCCCAGTCTTGAGGGTCGCCACGCAACAAAGAAATAACAATTTTAACTTGCTGAACCGGATCACCAGAGGAACGAGGTCTCAGAGAAAGAAATAATTTGCAATTATTTTTAAAGTTCAAAAACCTAGATCTGTCTCCGGAGAACAACTCAGGAATAGGTATCTTAGGCTCTGACATAGGACTGTGAACTACATAATCCTGAATGCCTTGTACTCTAGCAGTGAGATGATCCACACTAGAAGACAGACTCTGAAGGTCCATAGCTGCAGCTGAATTCTGAACCACCCAGAGATTAAGGGGAGGAGAGAGGCAAGACACACTGCAGAAAAAAAAAAAAAAATGAACTCAGGATTTCTCTTATCCCTCTTTTGCGATGCATTAACGCTTTACGGGCCTGCTGTACTGTTATGATCCGGTGGCAGGATCACCAAACTGACCTGATAGGTAAACCAGAATATTAGGACGAGCTCTGGGGATGTGGAAACTATACTGACCGCAACACTGAACCTATCCAAAACACACTAAAGGCAGCTGTGGAGCGTTACCTAAAGGTAACTGAGGAACTAACTACCCCTAGAGAGAAAGCCAAGCCTCACTTGCCTCAGAGAAATGACCCCAAAGTTTAGACAGCCCCCACAAATAATAACGGTGAGTTAAGGGGAAAATACAAACGTAGTAATGAAAAACAGGTTTAAGCAAATGAGGCCCGCTAATGCTAAATAGACTGAAGATAGCAAGGGATCTGTGCGGTCAGTACAAAAACTATCAAAAACTATCCACGCAGAAAATACAAGAACCCCCACACCGACTCACGATGTGAGGGGCGCACTCTGCACCCCAGAACTTCCAGCAAGCAAAAAATCACATATAAGCAAGCTGGACTGAACTCATCATATAATGAAACATATTTTCAAGAGAAAAATGAGCAAACATGAACTAGCAAGACTTAGCTTCTCCGGATGGAGACAGGTCACAAGGAAGTCCAGAGAGATCAGAACCAGTACTGAATACAACGATAGCAGGCAACAAACAAAGGTGCAGGTGGAGTTAAATAGGAACCAGCAAAGCAGGAAATGAGGCAGCTGAGCCCATCTCCAGACCCGCAGTATCGCTAAAGGCCACCAGAGGGAGCCCAGATGGAATTCACAACACTATCCCATCCGAGGTCAGAAAGGGGTTAAAATATACTAGATTTTTCTCATGTTACAGCAATAATAGAAGTTTAGTGAATTAATATCTATCATAAACAGAATACATTTTAAGGTTCGTCCACATGGCTGTATTTTGGTCTGAGTGCGATCCGAAAAAAGCATCAGATCTCACTCTGGCGAATGTAATTCTATCGGCGGTGTACATGATTTACTGTTTGTAGTCACTATTTTATTTTTATGTTTGACTCTATTTTGGCCATAGTTCAAAGACTTCATGATAATTTAATTGACTGGACTAAGAATGGATTAACAACTAGCATTTTACCAAATTTTCTTTGTTTTCCTTATTATTCAATGCCTTTAAAAAAAAAGGCTATAGTCAATAGGAAAAGGTTTAAAAGTCTGGATAGAAAAAAGTGGGTTTTTTTTTTTCAGTACAAGCTTGGTAGCAGATTTTTTCAAAACCTAAGATTCTCCTGGTGTGGTTATGTTTTTGCAAATATTTTTGTTTCTTCCAAATAACAGAAAATACAAACAAAAGAGGAAATTGCAGAGATGCGGACTTCCACACATATAAAAATATAGAGACATGTCTGATTTTAATCTGAGTGTCCAATCAAATTCGGGAATGCATGTCAACAAGTCCGTGAAAAAAATCAGACTTCAGTCGAATGACATCTGTGTGTGATCTGATTTTCACGGACTGTCACAATGAAGAAGTTTTTTTTTTTTTTAAATCAGATGACACTTTGATCGAACTCTGATCAAAGTCTGCTCAGAATAATCGGTTTTATTTTTCTCGCACGCAACAAAAATCAAACATCTGAATGACGCTGAGTGTTTGGTCAGTATTTTACATCAGTATTTGTAAGCTAAAACAAGGAATGGTGAAAACTGCAGAAAGTTGAGCAAAACACAGCAATTTTGGAATTTTCAAAAATTAACCCCTTAACCCCTTTCTGACCTCGGATGGGATAGTACGTTATTTTTTTTAGGGACCACATCTCATTTGAAGTCATTTTGAGGAGTCTATATGATAGAAAATACCCAAGTGTGGCACCATTCTAAAAGCTCCACCCCTCAAGGTGCTCAAAACGACATTCAAGAAGTTTATTAACCCTTCAGGTGTTTCACAGGAATTTTTGGAATGTTTAAATAAAAATGAACATTTAACTTTTTTCACACAAAATTTATTTCAGCTCCAATTTGTTTTATTTTACCAAGGGTAACAGGAGAAAATGGACCCAAAAACTTGTTGAACAATTTGTCCTGAGTACGCCAATACCCCATATGTGGGGGTAAACCACTGTTTGGGCGCATGGCAGAGCTCGGAAGGGAAGGAGCGCTATTTGACTTTTCAATGCAAAATTGACTGGAATTGAGATGGGACGCCATGTTGCATTTGGAGAGCCACTGATGTGCCTAAACATTGAAACCCCCCACAAGTGACACCACTTTGGAAAGTAGACACCCTAAGAAACTTATCTAGATGTGTGGTGAGCACTTTGAACCACCAAGTGCTTCACAGAAGTTTATAATGCAGAGCCGTAAAAATGATTTTTGCGCCCCAAAATTTTTATTTTCCCAAGTGTAAGAGAGGAAATTGGACACCAAAAGTTGTTGTCCAATTTGTCCTGAGTACGCTGATACCCCATATGTGGGGGTAAACCACTGTTTGGGCGCATGGCAGAGCTCGGAAGGGAAGGAACGCCGTTTGACTTTTCAATGCAAAATTGACTGGAATTGAGATGGGACACCATGTTGCGATTGAAAAGCCTCTGATGTGCCTAAACATTGAAACCCCCAAAAGTGACACAATTTTGGAAAGTACACCCCCCAAGGAACTTATCTAGATGTGTTGTGAGAACTTTAAACCCCCAAGTGTTTCACTACAGTTAATAACGCAGAGCCGTGAAAACAAAAAATATTTTTTTTTCCACAAAAATTATTTTTTAGCCCCCAGTTTTGTATTTTCCCAAGGGTAACAGGAGAAAATGGACCCCAAAAGTTGTTGTCCAATTTGTCCTGAGTACGCTGATACCCCATATGTGGGGGGAACCACCGTTTGGGCGCATGGCAGAGCTCGGAAGGGAAGGAGCGCCATTCGGAATGCAGACTTAGATGGAATGGTCTGCAGGCGTCACATTGCAGAGCCCCTAATGTACCTAAACAGTAGAAACCCCACAAAAGTGACCCCATATTAGAAACTAGACCCCCCAAGGAACTTATCTAGATGTGTTGTGAGAACTTTGAACCCCCAAGTGTTTCACTACAGTTTATAATGCAGAGCCATAAAAATAAAAAATCATTTTTTTCCCACAAAAATGGTTTTTTAGCCCCCCAAATTTTCATTTTCCCAAGGGTAAGGAGAAATTGGACCTCAAAAGTTGTTGTCCATTTTGTCCTGAGTACGCAGATATATTGGGGTATACCCCTGTTTGGGTGCACAGGAGAGCTCGGAAGGGAAGGAGCACTGCTTTACTTTTTCAACGCAGAATTGGCTGGAATTGAGATCGGACGCCATGTCGCATTTGGAGAGCCCCTGATGTGCCTAAACAGTGGAAACCCCCAATTCTAACTGAAAACCTAACCCTAGCCCCAACCCTAAACCTAGCCCCAACCCTAACCCTAACCCTAGCCCCAACCCTAGCCCTAACCCTAGGCTACGGGGGACGCTGGAAGGTGAGAATATCATGATTTTTTATTTTAATTCTTTTTTTTAACAATTATATGGTTCCCCGGGCCTGAAGGAGAGTCTCCTCTCCTCCACCCTGAGTACCAACTGCACATGATCCACTTACTTTCCGCATGGTGGGCACAGCCCCATGCATAAAGTAAGCAGATTAATGCATTCCTATGTGTGTGGAATCCCTGCGATTCTGCACAAAGAATGAACATGATGCATGGAATGCGATTCTGCTGCGGAAAAAAACGCAACATGTTCACAAAAATTGTGGATTGCATTCTAATAATAGGATGTTTAATGAATGCATTTTTTTCGCAGTTTTATCGCGCTTTTATAGCGAAAAACCGTGAAAAAAACGTGAAAAATTAGGCCGGGATCACACATACGCGAGATATGGCCGAGTCTCGCAGGTGAAAACCCAGCTCTGGCACCAGCACTCTGGAGTGGAGCTTGCAGCTCCATGTATTGCTGTGCGCCTGCACGCTCCGCTCTGGAGTGCCGGCGCCAGAGCTGGGTTTTCACCTACGAGACTCGGCCGTATCTCGTGTATGTGTGATCCCGGCCTTACAGTGAATGTACAAATCTGCTAACATACAAGGATAGATTTTGTTACTCTGTACTTGTGCAGTAAATACTAATCATCAGATATTGGCCTGTAGTCACTCAGCACATCAGACAAATCATGAGGTTCAGTCAATATCCATCATGCTCTATTCAGAAGCTTGTACTATTGTCCTACTTATTCTTCATTTGATCAATTGCAAATAAAATTATCCAAAGTCCACAAGCTCTGTAGCACAATGCACCAGGAGACTTTATATATATATATATATATATATATATATATATATATATATATATACAGTATATACAGTATATATATATATATATATTAAAGTAATATCCAGTCTCTGTCGGCTGAGTTTTGCATTGTCTCATTACCTGCTCATTTCCAATAAAGTAAAGTTCATGAATATTATATGTATACATTAACATATCTGGAAAATATTAATTGGTTTTAAAAACAGATGAACGTCTCAGACATTTTGCTTGAAACACGTAATCTGAAGCCTTTATGAAATAATTAACCTTTTCTTAAGTCATAATAATAGTTTTAATACATGTCCGAAAAAGTTTCAGAAGTTTTAGAGCTTTTTACACTGCAAGAAAAGGGCATATGATTCAGTGTTTGGTTTAGTACAAATATACTGTAACATTGAAAACTGATTCTATCTTTACTGGATTATTTTGTTCTTATGACAACCATTTCAATGTGATATATTTGGAATAAGAAGACAATGTCAAAAGTTCAATGTGGGAACCTTAACTCAGATATGGTGCAAAACTTATTTTAACTTATTTTAACATCAATTATCTATGACTTTGATGACCACAAAGTAAGAGATATACAGTCAAAATTAATATTGTACTTTCCAGTTTATTATTTTTTCAAATTATTACTTTTACACTTTCTTGATTGCCTGAATTAAGAAGAACTATACTATAAAAGCTTATTTTATCAGTAACACTACGTGAGTTATAATTACTAGAATTGTTATCATTACTAGAATTATTATTTGTTATTGTTTGTTGCTAAATCAAATACAATAACTAAATATTGTTTCTCTAAATTATTATAATTTCTGTATCAATGTTCAGCTAAGTGCTAATCACCTGTCCCAGTTCCAGCGCCGGGCCATGCTCCCGTCTTCTATGACTTCTCTTTGCTCTAGACTAAGATGGATTTTTTACAACTCCAACTCAACAGGTAACCCTTTTACACATCACCTGATTAGGTCTTTAACAGATTTTGGCATTAGCCATTGAGAGGAGTTTATGGAATTATAAGTTCTTCACACTTAAAGGCGTTGTCTCACCATTGATCTACAGTAGCACAACACTCCTCTGTCTCAAGGCTGTCTACTTGTCAGAGGTGGTGCACTCTTGATGATTGACAGTTCAGACCAGTTACATTGTCACTCCGCTGGACCAAATTGTATACTTTTTGATGCTGCAAGCAGAGGCAGCCTTGCCTCTGCAGCTTTAAAAATGTACAGTGGTACAGAAGTTGGCTGGAAAACTGGATCATTGCTTACAAGCTTACAACTTTATTGGAAGAGCTTATAAGCACTGCATTCGTTGCATAGTAGACATTGCTGATAGGCTACAGAAGTGCCTGAGTTCATGGTTGGCAGTAAACAGGAGAGCATAGTAAAAAGAAAAAGATGGGGCATAATTAAAGCCAACAGAAACAGAAACAAACACACACCAAAGTATGCAGGAACCACAATTGCTCAGGCACATAGCATTGTGGCATGAGTCTTTATCCCCTTTCCAACATCAGGCATAATAGTAAGCCAATGTCGGACTCTATCCCTTTGATGTGGGCTCCGGCGGTGAGCCCACATCTTTCCTGGGACATGTCAGCTGTTTTGAACAGCTGACATGTGCCCGCAATAGCCACGGGTGGAATCACAATCCACCCATGGCTATTAACGAGTTAGATGCCGCTGTCAAACGCTGACAGCAGCATTTAGCAAGCGCTTCTGGCAATCGCACCGGAAATACCCCCACCAGTGACCCCTGTCACGTGATCGCGGGTCACCAGTGTTTTGGCATGACAACCGGAGGTCTCCTGGAGACATCTATGGTTGTCAGTGCCAGCTTGCTGTGAGCACCATCCAGTGGTCAGCACTCATAGCAAGTGAGTAAATCTGCTATATAGAAGCGATCTGATCATCGCCTCTATATAGCAGAGCTAATCGGGTTGTGGCAGCTTCTAGTCTCCCATGGAGACTATTGAAGCATGCCAAAAGTAAAAAGAAAATGTTTTTGAAAATATAAAAAAAATAAAAGTTCAAATCACCCCCCTTTCACCCCATTCAAAATAAAACAATACAAATAAAATCAAACATACACATATTTGGTATCACCGCATTCAGAATCACCCGATCTAGCAATAAAAAAAGGATTAACCTGATGGCTAAATGGCGTACTGAGAAAAAAGTCAAAACACCAGAATTACGTTTTTTGGTCGCTGCGACATTGCATTAAAATGCAATAACAGGCGATTAAAAGATCGTATCTGCAGTAAAAGATCAGCTCGGCACACAAAAAATATGTCCTCACCCAATCCAAGATCACGAAAAATGGAGACACTACGAGTATCGGAAAATGGCGCAATTTTTTTCTGTAACAAAGTTTGGAATTTTATTTTATCACTTAGATAAAAAAGAACCTTGACATGTTTGGTATCTATGAACTTGTAATGACCTGGAGAATAAAAATGGCAGGTCAGTTTTAGCATTTAGTGAACCAAGTAAAAAAGCCAAACAAAAAACAAGTGTGGGATTGCACTTTTTTTGCAATTTCACTGCGCTCAGAATTTGTTTACCATTTTCTAGTACATGACATGGTAAAACCAATGATGTGTTTCAAAAGTACAACTTGTCCTGCAAAAAACAAGCCCTCACAAGGCCATATTGACTGAAAAATAAAAAAGTTATGGCTCTGGGAAGAAGAGGAGTGAAAAACGAAAACACAAAACAGAAAAAAAGCTCTGGGGGTTAAGGAGTTAAAAAGCCTGCGCCAGAACATCTGTATCATATTGTTCTACACAGTGTATATTATTGTAATTACAGAAAAAAACTATAGCAGAATAATAATTTAGTACATTTTGCAAATACTGTTCATAGATACAATTAATCTTTATATTTTTGTACTAATCATTGTGAAACATAAGATAGCTGGATGCATGAAAAGACAAATTTTCAGAATTTGAATTTCTACTAAGGCATTCCTATTACAGATAGTGGATCAATCCGCAGAGGATTACTAGTATGCTCTAGTCGAACTTCTAGAAAACTGTGTTTTCACTCAAATTCAAATATTTTGAGATTTAATTCATGGCAATAGGAAAAAAAAAACATGCCTAGCATCATTTCTCAAACTTCTGAAACATCAGTCATTTTCATTGTTACGTAGGCCTCCCCATAATGCCCTGCAGGCTGCAGCTATGATATCTTATGCATTATCACACCTTGTACAGAGGTGGTCAGTATCTGGGCTATCACAGATCAGCAGGCTCCCTAAGGCAGAACTGTTTGTGCTGCATAGTTGTTTTACAGCTCAAGAGTCACTGGGTAAGTGTTGTGAATTCTGCTCTTGGGCTCCCTCCGGAGGTTGTTGGTGGTAGTGCAGTTGTCTTGGGGTTGTAATCCGGGCAGGTGTTTCTGCTGATTGCAGCTCTATTAGGTATTTAGGTGTGCAGGATCCATGAGTCTGTGCCAGTTGTCCATTGTACCTGGAGGGATTGCTTCTCTCTCTGGCTCCTCATGCCCTGCTGCCAATTCAACTAAGATAAGTGTCTGTTTTTTTGTCTCTGTGCACACATGCAGTGTGCTTTGCAATTCAGTGCAATTTATTGTGTTTTTGTCCAGCTTAGACTTTGTTTGGATTTTTCAGTCATGCTGGATTCTCAGGAGATGCAGATATACTTTCTATGTCTTTAGTTAGATGTGGAATATTTGTATTATCTGCTGTGGATATTTTTAGGATTTTAATACTGACCGCTTAGAATTCTGTCCTATCCTTTTCTGTTTAGCTAGAAGTGCCACTTTTGCTAAATCCTGTTTTTCTGCCTGCGTGTGTCTTTCCTCTTATACTCACAGTCAATATTTGTGGGGGGCTGCCTATCCTTTGGGGTTCTGCTCTGAGGCAAGACAGAATTCCCATTTCCATCTATAGGGGTATTTAGTCCTCCGGCTGTGTCGAGATGTCTAGGACGTGTTAGGTACATTCCACGGCTACTTCTAGTTGCGGTGTTAGTTTAGGGTTTGCGGTCAGTACAGGTACCACCTACTCCTGAGAAAGTTTCTCATGCGGCTCCAAGGTCACCAGATCATAACAGTACAACTGGCCAACAATGAGTTAAATGCATCTCAGAAGAAGGGAAGAAAGAGCCATTTTTTTCTGTAGCCTGCTGTGTCTTTTCTTCCCTCTTTTCCTCTGGGTGACTGAGGAGTCTTGTGCTAGCATGGATGTTCAGGGATTAGTTTCTCGTGTAGACCAGCTTGCTGCTAGGGTACAGGATATTTCTGATTATATTGCTCAGACTCCGCTTTTAGAGCCTAGGATTCCTACTCCTGATTTGTTTTTTGGGGACAGGTCCAAATTTTTGAGTTTTAAAAACAACTGTAAACTGTTTTTTGCTCTGAAGCCTCGTTCCTCTGGTGATCCCATTCAGCAGATTAAAATTGTCATCTTCCTGCTGCATGGCGATCCTCAGGTTTGGGTATTTTCCCTGGAATCTGGGAATCCGGCCTTGCTTAATGTAGAAGCCTTTTTTCAGGCTCTAGGATTATTATATGATGAACCAAATTCTGTGGATCAAGCGGAGAAGACCTTGTTGGCCCTGTCTCAGGGTCAAGAAGCGGCAGAATTGTATTGTCAGAAATTTAGAAAATGGTCTGTGCTGACTAAATGGAATGAGGATGCTTTGGCGGCAATTTTTAGAAAGGGTCTTTCTGAATCTGTTAAAGATGTTATGGTGGGGTTTCCCACGCCTGTTGGTCTGAGTGATTCTATGTCTCTGGCGCTTGCGGGAGCGCAGAACTGTGCACGCTGTGGCGTTGTCCTCAGAGCAGATGCCTGAGCCTATGCAGTGTGATAGGATTCTGTCTAGAACGGAACAACAAGGATTCAGACGTCAGAATAGGTTGGAGTTTTTATTTTTGGCGATGCTTCTCATGTCATTTCAGTCTGCCCAAAGCGTACAAAGAGAATCGCTAGTTCAGTTACCATCGGAACTGTACAACCTAAATTTCTGTTATCTGTGACCTTGATCTGCTCATTGTCGTCATTTTCTGTCATGGCGTTTGTGGATTCAGGCGCCGCATTGAACTTAATGGACTTTGAATTTGCCAGGCATTGTGGTTTCCCCTTGCAGTCTTTGCAGAACCCTATTCCTTTAAGGGGCATTGATGCTACACCTTTGGCTAAAAATAAACCCCAGTTTTGGACACAGGTGACCATGTGCATGGCGCCAGCCCATCAGGAAGATTGTCATTTTCTGGTGTTGCATAATTTGCATGATGCTATTGTGCTGGGTTTTCCATGGTTGCAGATACATAATCCTGTGTTGGATTGGAAGTCTATGTCTGTGACTAGTTAGGGTAGTCAGGGGGTTCATAATGATGTTCCTGTGATGTCAATCTCCTCTTCCTCCTCTTCTGAAGTTCCAGAGTTTTTGTCTGATTTTCAGGATGTATTCGATGAGCCCAAGTCCAGTTCCCTTCCACCGCATAGGGACTGTGATTGTGCTATTGACTTGATTCCAGGCTGTAAGTTTCCTAAGGGCCGACTTTTCAACCTGTCTGTGCCGGAACATACCACCATGCGGAGTTATGTTAAGGAGTCTTTGGAGAAAGGGCATATTCGGCCATCTTCTTCACCGTTGGGAGCGGGATTTTTTGTTGTTGCTAAGAAGGATGGCTCCTTGAGACCCTGTATTGATTATCGCCTCTTGAATAAGATCACGGTCAAGTTTCAATACCCTTTACCTTTGCTTTCCGATTTGTTTGCCAGGATTAAGGGGGCTAGTTGGTTTACTAAAATTGACCTTCGGGGGGCATATAATCTTGTTCGTATTAAGCAGGGTGACGAATGGAAAACTGCGTTTAATACGCCCGAAGGCCATTTTGAATACCTTGTGATGCCATTCGGGCTCTCTAATGCTCCATCTGTTTTTCAGTCCTTCATGCATGATATCTTCCGGAATTATCTTGATAAATTCATGATTGTATATTTGGATGACATCTTAATTTTTTCCGATGATTGGGAGTCTCATGTGAAACAGGTCAGGATGGTATTTCAGATCCTTCGTGATAATGCTTTGTTTGTGAAGGGGTCTAAGTGTCTCTTTGGAGTGCAGAAGGTTTCTTTTTTGGGCTTCATTTTTTCTCCCTCATCTATAGAGATGGATCCGGTTAAGGTTCAGGCCATTCATGATTGGATTCAGCCCACATCCATGAAGAGCCTTCAGAAATTTTTGGGCTTTGCTAATTTTTATCGCCGTTTCATTGCTATATTCTCCAGTGTGGTTAAACCCCTGACCGATTTGATGAAGAAAGGCGCTGATGTAACGAATTGGTCCTCTGTGGCTGTCTCTGCCTTTCAGGAGCTTAAACGCCGATTTACTTCTGCCCCGGTGTTGCGTCAACCAGATGTTTCTCTTCTGTTTCAGGTTGAGGTTGATGCTTCTGAGATTGGGGCAGGGGCCGTTTTGTCTCAGAGGAATTCTGATGGTTCCTTGATGATACCGTGTGCCTTCTTTTCCCGTAAGTTATCGCCTGCTGAACGCAATTATGATGTCGGCAATCGGGAGTTGTTGGCTATGAAGTGGGCATTTGAGGAATGGCGACTGTTATGATCCCTAGTGGCTGAGGATCACAAATAGATCAGCAAGTGATTAAACTAAGGATGAGCTCTAGGGAGATGGTAACTGGACTGATCGCAAATCTGAACCTATCCAACACAACTAGAGATAGCCGGTGAACGTGCCTAAAAAATTCCTAGACGTCTCGAGCCAGCCTGAGGAACTAGCTACCCCTAAAGAGAAAGAAAGACCTCGCTTGCCTCCAGAGAAATAATCCCCAAAGATATAGAAGCCCCCAACAAATATTAACGGTGAAGTAAGAAGAAGGCACATACATAGGGATGAAATCAGATTCAGCAAAAGAGGCCCACTAGTACTAGAAAGCAGAAAATAGAGCAGGGGTCTATGCGATCAATAAAAACCCTTACAAAATATCCATGCTGAGATTTCAAGAACCCACACACCAACTCACGGTGTGTGGGGAGAAACTCAGCCCACTAGAGCAACCAGCAAGCGAGGGAATTACATTTTAGCAAGCTGGAACAGAAAACATGATAAACACTGCTGATCAAAAAATGAGCAAACAAAACTTAGCTTATCCTGGACGGACTGGGAGCAAGGTAGTCAGAAGGAATCTGAGTAGCACTGATTACATCGACAGCCGGCAACAAGTGGAAGTAAAACAGAGCTATATAGGAACCTCCCAGAGGATAACGAACCAGCTGATAGCCAGAGACCAGCAGGATAACAGACAAAGCCACCAGGGGGAGCCCAAAGCAAAAGTCACACCATACCACCAGTGACCACAAGAGGGAGCCTGAACACAGAGTTCACAACAGTACCCCCCCCTTGAGGAGGGGTCACCGAACCCTCATGAAAACCACCAGGGCGATCAGGATGAGCCACATGGAAGGCACGAACCAAATCGGCCGCATGAACATCAGAGGCGACAACCCAAGAATTATCCTCCTGACCATAGCCCTTCCATTTAACCAAATACTGGAGCCTCCATCTAGAAATACGAGAATCCAAGATCTTCTCCACCACGTATTCCAATTCTCCCTCAACCAGCACCGGGGCAGGAGGCTCAACCGGAGGAACAGCAAACCACTGGCTCGAGAACAGCAAGGCTTAGCCCGAGCACAAATTCCACAAGACTGCACAAAGGAACGCACATCCCACGACAAGGAAGGCCACCAAAAAGACCTGGCCACCAAGTCTCTGGTACCAAATATTCCAGGATGGCCCGCCAACACCGAAGAATGAACCTCGGAGATGACTCTGTTGGTCCATCTATCCGGGACAAACAGTCTCTCCGGTGGACAGCGATCAAGTCTATCCACCTGAAACTCTTGCAGCACACGTCGCAAATCTGGGGAGATGGCAGACAAAATCACCCCTTCTCTAAGAATACCAGCCGGCTCTGAATCTCCAGGAGAGTCAGGCACAAAACTCCTAGAAAGAGCATCAGCCTTCACATTCTTCGAACCAGGCAGGTACGAAACCACAAAATCAAAACGAGAGAAAAACAATGACCAACGAGCCTGTCTGGGATTCAGCCGCTTGGCCGACTCGAGATAAATCAAATTCTTGTGATCAGTCAAGACCACCACACGATGCTTAGCTCCCTCAAGCCAATGTCGCCACTCCTCAAATGCCCACTTCATAGCCAACAACTCCCGATTACCGACATCATAATTCCGCTCGGCAGGCGAAAACTTTCTTGAAAAGAAAGCACATGGCTTCATCACAGAGTCATCGGAGCTTCTCTGCGACAAAACAGCCCTTGCTCCAATCTCGGAAGCATCAACCTCCACCTGGAAGGGAAGTGAGACATCTGGCTGACATAAGACCGGAGCCGAAGAAAACCGGCGCTTCAGCTCCCGAAAGGCCTCCACAGCCGCAGAGGACCAATTAGTCACATCAGAACCTTTCTTGGTCAAATCCGTCAAAGGCTTAACAACACCAGAAAAATTAGCTATGAAGCGACGGTAAAAATTAGCAAAACCCAAGAACTTCTGAAGACTCTTAACCGATGTAGGCTGCATCCAGTCATGAATAGCCTGAACCTTGACTGGGTCCATCTCAATATTAGAAGGAGAAAAAATAAAACCCAAAAAAGAAATCTTCTGGACTCCAAAAAGACATTTTGAGCCCTTCACAAATAAAGCATTGTCACGCAGGACCTGAAAGACCATCCTGACCTGCTTAACATGAGACTCCCAATCATCCGAAAAAAACAGAATATCATCCAGATACACAATCATAAACTTATCCAGATATTCACGGAAGATGTCGTGCATAAAGGACTGAAAGACTGAAGGAGCATTAGAAAGTCCAAAAGGCATCACCAGGTACTCAAAATGGCCTTCAGGCGTATTAAATGCAGTTTTCCATTCATCACCCTGTTTTATACGCACAAGGTTATACGCACCACGAAGATCTATCTTGGTGAACCAACTAGACCCCCTAATGCGAGCAAACAAATCAGTTAACAATGGCAAAGGATACTGAAATTTGACCGTGATTTTATTCAAAAGGCGATAATCAATACAAGGTCTCAGGGAACCATCCTTCTTAGCCACAAAAAAGAATCCCGCACCAAGAGGGGAAGAGGACGGGCGAATATGTCCCTTCTCCAAAGACTCCTTTATATAACTCCGCATGGCAGCATGCTCCGGCACAGATAAATTGAAAAGTCGTCCCTTAGGAAACTTACTACCAGGAATCAAATTTATAGCACAATCACAGTCCCTATGAGGAGGTAGAGAATTGAGTTTGGGCTCCTCAAATACATCCTGGTAGTCTGACAAAAACGTAGGGACTTCAGAAGGAGTGGACGAAGCAATTGACACCACAGGAGCGTCACCATGAATTCCCTGACAACCCCAACTTGACACAGACATAGCTTTCCAATCCAGGACTGGATTATGAGTCTGCAACCATGGTAGACCCAACACGACAACATCATGCAAATTATGCAATACAAGAAAGCGAATCACCTCCTGATGAACAGGAGTCATGCACATGGTCACTTGTGTCCAGTACTGAGGTCTATTCGTAGCCAATGGCGTAGAGTCAATTCCCCTTAGTGGAATAGGGAATTTTAAAGGCTCCAAATCAAAACCACAGCGCCTGGCAAATGACCAATCCATCAGACTCACGGCAGCACCTGAATCTACAAAGGCATTAACCGGGTAAGATGACAGGGAACAAATCAGGGTAACAGACAAAATGAACTTAGGCTGTAAAGTACCAATGGTGACAGATTTATCAACCTTTTTTTTTGCGCTTAGAGCATGCTGAGATAACATGAGCTGAGTCACCACAGTAAAAGCACAACCCATTTTGCCGTCTATAATTTTGCCATTCACTTCTGGTCAGAATTCTGTCACATTGCATAGATTCAGGTGTCTGTTCAGAAGACACCGCCAAATGGTGCACAGGTTTGCGCTCCCGCAACCGCCGATCAATCTGAATGGCCGGAGTCATTGACTCATTCAGACCTGCAGGCGTAGGGAACCCCACCATGACATTCTTAATGGCTTCAGAAAGACCTTCTCTGAAATTTGCAGCCAGGGCACACTCATTCCACTGAGTAAGCACCGACCATTTCCGAAATTTCTGGCAGTACACCTCTGCTTCATCTTGCCCCTGCGAGAGGGCCAATAATGCTTTTTCAGCCTGGTTCTCAAGATTAGGTTCCTCATAGAGCAATCCAAGGGCCAGAAAAAACGCATCCACACTGAGAAATGCAGGATCCCCTGGCGCCAATGCGAAGGCCCAATCTTGAGGGTCACCACGCAAAAAGGAAATAATAATCTTAACTTGCTGAACGGCATCACCAGAGGAACGAGGTTTCAAAGAAAGAAACAACTTACAATTGTTCTTAAAATTCAGGAACCTAGATCTATCTCCAGAAAACAACTCCGGAATAGGTATCCTAGGCTCAGACATAGGACTGTGAACAACAAAATCCTGAATACTTTGAACTCTAGCAGCAAGATGATCCAGACTGGAAGCCAAGCTCTGGACATCCATGTCAGCAGCTGAACTCAGAGCCACACCAAGATTAAGAGGAGGAGAGAAGCTAGCACAGCAGCTAGACACACGGCAACAACAAGAAAAAAAAAAAAATTCTCAAGGCTTCTTTTCTCCTGCTTCTGCCATGCAATTAACACCTTGTTGGCCGGCTGTACTGTTATGATCCCTAGTGGCTGAGGATCACAAATAGATCAGCAAGTGATTAAACTAAGGACGAGCTCTAGGGAGATGGTAACTGGACTGATCGCAAATCTGAACCTATCCAACACAACTAGAGGTAGCCGGTGAACATGCCTAAAAAATTCCTAGACGTCTCGAGCCAGCCTGAGGAACTAGCTACCCCTAAAGAGAAAGAAAGACCTCGCTTGCCTCCAGAGAAATAATCCCCAAAGATATAGAAGCCCCCAACAAATATTAACGGTGAAGTAAGAAGAAGGCACATACATAGGGATGAAATCAGATTCAGCAAAAGAGGCCCACTAGTACTAGAAAGAAGAAAATAGAGCAGGGGTCTATGCGATCAATAAAAACCCTTACAAAATATCCATGCTGAGATTTCAAGAACCCACACACCAACTCACGGTGTGTGGGGAGAAACTCAGCCCACTAGAGCAACCAGCAAGCGAGGGAATTACATTTCAGCAAGCTGGAACAGAAAACATGATAAACACTGCTGATCAAAAAATGAGCAAACAAAACTTAGCTTATCCTGGATGGACTGGGAGCAAGGTAGTCAGAAGGAATCTGAGTAGCACTGATTACATCGACAGCCGGCAACAAGTGGAAGTAAAACAGAGCTATATAGGAACCTCCCAGAGAATAACGAACCAGCTGATAGCCAGAGACCAGCAGGATAACAGGCAAAGCCACCAGGGGGAGCCCAAAGCAAAAGTCACACCATACCACCAGTGACCACAAGAGGGAGCCTGAACACAGAGTTCACAACAGGCGACATTGGCTTGAGGGAGCCAAGCACCGTATTGTGGTCTTGACCGATCATAAGAATCTGATTTACCTCGAATCTGCCAAACGGCTGAATCCTAGACAGGTTCGATGGTCCCTGTTTTTCTCCCGTTTTGATTTTGTGGTTTCGTATCTTCCGGGTTCTAAGAATATTAAGGCTGATGCCCTCTCTAGGAGTTTTTTGCCTGATTCTCCTGAGGTACTTGAGCCGGTCAGCATTCTGAAGGAAGGGGTGGTCCTTTCTGCCATTTCCCCTGATTTGCGATGGGTTCTACAGGAATTTCAGGCTGACAAACCTGACCGCTGTCCAGTGGGGAAACTGTTTTTTCCTGATAGATGGACTAGTAGAGTGATTTCTGAGGTTCATTGTTCTGTGTTGGCAGGCCATCCTGGTATTTTTGGTACCAGAGATTTGGTTGGTAGGTCCTTTTGGTGGCCTTCTTTGTCTCGTGATGTGCGTTCTTTTGTGCAGTCCTGTGGGATTTGTGCGCGGGCCAAGCCTTGTTGTTCCCATGCTAGTGGGTTGCTTTTGCCTTTGCCGGTCCCTGAGAGGCCCTGGACGCATATTTCTATGGATTTTATTTCAGATCTTCCGGTTTCCCAGAGGATGTCGGTTATCTGGGTGGTTTGTGACTGGTTTTCTAAGATGGTTCATTTGGTGCCTTTGCCTAAATTGCCTTCCTCTTCTGATTTGGTTCCGTTGTTTTTTCAGCATGTGGTTCGTTTGCATGGTATTCTGGAGAATATTGTGTCTGACAGAGGTTCCCAGTTTGTTTCTAGGTTTTGGCGGGCCTTTTGTGCTAGGCTGGGCATTCATTTGTCTTTTTCTTCTGCATTTCATCCTCAGACAAATGGCCAGACCGAGCGAACTAATCAGACTTTGGAAACTTATTTGAGCTGCTTTGTGTCTGCTGATCAGGATGATTGGGTGGCTTTCTTGCCATTGGCCGAGTTTGCCCTTAATAATTGGGCTAGTTTGGCTACTTTGGTTTCGCCTTTCTTTTGTAATTTTGGTTTTCATCATCGTTTTTCTTCTGTGCAGGTTGAGCCTTCTGACTGTCCTGGTGTGGATTCTGTGGTTGACAGGTTGCAGTAGATTTGGGCTCATGTGGTGGACAATTTGGTGTTGTCTCAGGAGGAGGCTCAACATTTTGCTAACCATCGTCGGTGTGTTGGTTCCCGGCTTCGGGTTGGGGATCTGGTTTGGTTGTCTTCCCATCATGTTCCTATGAAGGTTTCTTCCCCTAAGTTTAAGCCTTGGTTTATTGGTCCTTATAGGATTTCTGGGATTATTAATCCGGTGTCTTTTCGATTGGCGCTTCCAGCCTCTTTTGCTATCCATAATGTCTTCCATAGATCTTTATTGCGGAAATATGTGGTGCCCGTTGTTCCCTCTGTTGATCCTCCGGCCCCTGTGTTGGTTGATGGGGAGTTGGAGTATGTGGTTGAGAAGATTTTGGAATCTCGTTTTTCGAGGCGGAGGCTTCAGTACCTTGTCAAATGGAAGGGTTATGGCCAGGAGGATAATTCTTGGGTTTTTGCTTCTGATGTCCATGCTGCTGATTTGGTCCGTGCCTTTCATCTGGCTCGTCCTGAACGGCCTGGGGGCGCTGGTGAGGGTTCGGTGACCCCTCCTCAAGGGGGGGTACTGTTGTGAATTCTGCTTTTGGGTTCCCTCCGGTGGTGGTAGGTGGTAATGCAGTTGTCCCTGAGTTGCAGTCCTGGTCAGGTGTTTCTGCTGATTGCAGTTCTGACTGGGGTATTTAGGTGTGCAGGATCCATTAGTCCTTGCCAGTTGTCAATTGTTGTTGGGAGGTGTTGGACCTCTGCCTGGTTCCTCCTGCCTTTCTGCCAAATCAGCAAAGATAAGTGTCTGGGTTTTTTTTCTGTGGCACACATGCTGTGTGCTTCATGATTCAGTGCTATTCTTTTGTGTTTTCTTGTCCAGCTTAGATTGTGTCAGTATTTTCTCAGTCTTGTTGGATTCTCTGGGGTTGCAGATATTCATTCCACGTCTTTAGTTAGATTGTGGAATTTTTTGTATTATCTGCTGTGGATATTTTTTGAAGGGTTTTAATACTGACCGCCTAGTATTCTGTCCTATCCTTTCCTATTTAGCTAGAGTGGCCTCTTTTGCTAAATCTTGTTTTTTGCCTGCGTGTGTCTTTTCTTCTCCTACTCACAGTCAATATTCGTGGGGGCTACCTATCCTTTGGGGTTCTGCTCTGAGGCAAGGTAGTATTCCTATTTCCATCTATAGGGGTATTTAGTCCTCTGGCTGTGTCGAGGTGTCTAGGGTTTGTTAGGCACACCCCACGGCTACTTCTAGTTGCGGTGTTAGTTCAGGATCTGCGGTCAGTATAGTTCCCACCTACTCCAGAGAAAGTTTCATGCGGCTCCAAGGTCACCGGATCATAACAGGTCTCGTTCTGTTGTGATGACCCCACATGGTCTGAGGGGCAAGTTCCTTAGTTGATGTAAAAAGACATAAATCCGTGAGACACATTCATTCCTGCAGTGGAAGTGTCAAAGGTCGTAATCAGTTTATATTCCCAGACTCTTCTGTCTCTGAGTTTTGAAGTTACCTTTTAACAAAAGTAATTTCATGACCATAATGTTATGATTTGGGAGACAAAAATGTATTGCCACAGGTAGATCCATTCTTTTTTCGCTTATTGTTTGGCGGTTAGAATTCATTCTTGTTCTCAGTTTTTTCCCTGTCTCCCCCACATACAGACCCCCAGTTGGACATTTAGTACAAATAATTAGGTACACCACATTAGATGTGATGCAGCTGAAAGTACCTGGTATCTTGTAGTCCTGATGTGAATTGGGGATCTTTATTCTTGTCCGTGGTCATTATAAATGGACAGGTTTTACATTTTTTCTGACTGCAAGGAAAGGTTCCTGCAGCTGTTGGAGAGGACAGGGAGCTCTTGACAATGATGCTTCTTAGATTTGGGGGCTGCCTAAAACACATGTGAATTGGGGATGTTTATTCTTGTCCATGGTCATTATAAATGGACAGGTTTTACATTTTTTCTGACTGCAAGGAAAGGTTCCTGCAGCTGTTGGAGAGGACAGGGAGCTCTTGACAATGATGCTTCTTAGATTTGGGGGCTGCCTAAAACACAGTAGTGGGGGGTCTGGAAAAATGGATTGTAAGTGGGCATCTTTTTGTAGTAAAGGTTGTAATTTCCGTGCAGCTCCCCTTAGCACCCCCATATTTGGATTGTAGGTGACTACTAGAGGTACCCGGTTATTTTCTTCTTTATCTTTGTAATGTAGCAGGTGACTCCTTGATATTCTGGTGGCTCTTGTAATCTGGTTTTCAATTGTTCTTGGATGGTAGCCCTGATTCAAAAGAGTCTTTCTGAGGCGACCAAGGTGTTCATCCCTATCCATTGGGTTGGAACATATACGGTTGTATCTGATGGCTTGGCTGTAGACAATAGAGTTTTTTATGTGTTATGGATGGAAACTGTCCCATTTAAGGTATGTTGGACAGTCGATTGGCTTCTTATACAGGGATGTCTCTATTTTATTGTTCTGCAGCTTAATGATGGTGTCCAAAAAGTTAATTTCAGTGCAGGAGTAGTTGAGTGTCAAGTTGATGGTGGGATTAAATTGATTAAACTGTTCATGGAACGACTTTAGCTGTGGCTCAGACTCCGTCCAGATGATTAAAATGTCATCAATGTAGCGGTAGTACGCCAGAGGCCTGGTGGGACATGAGGACAAAAAGTCACTTTCAAGCTTGGCCATGAAAAGATTTGCATACTGTGGGGCCATTTTACTTCCCATTGCTGTGCCAGTCTCCTGTAGATAGATCTTCTTGTCAAATTCAAAGTAATTGTGGGTGAGGATGAATTTTATAAGTTTCACCACAGAATTTGCATCAGTCCCTGTGTTTTCCAAGAAGAATTTGCAGGCATTTAATCCATCCTGGTGTGGGATATTGGAGTACAAAGATTCCACATCCATGGTGGCCAGGATGGTTCCTTCTGGTAGAGGACCTATTGCTGATAATTTATTCAATAGGTCAGTTGTGTCCTGAATGAAGCTGGGTGTATCCTTTACCAGGGGTTTAAGAATACCCTCTACCCATCCAGATACCTGCTCAGTAAGGGTGCCCACACATGAAATAATTGGTCTTCCTGGATCTCCAGATTTGTGGATTTTCGGAAGCATGTAGAATGTCCCTGTTCTTGGACTTTTTGGTATCAGGTCATTGGCTCTTATGGATTCGTCGGGCAGACAAGATACCAACTTGTTTATTTCCTTGTAATAATCCTGTGTAGGATCCGACTCCAATTTTTTGTAGTAGCGTGTGTCCATAAGTTGTCTGTTTGCTTCCTTCATATAGTCTGATGTGTTCATCATGACTATTGCACCTCCCTTGTCAGCAGGTTTGATGATGATTTCTTTGTTGGTTTTCAGAGACTGTATGGCCTTTCTCTCCTGGTCACTGATGTTGGATGCTTGTGTCCTGTGTTGTGAATTAGACTTTTTTGGCTCCCTCTTGTGGTTACTAGTGATATTACTCTGGGATTTCCTTCCCTCAGTTTGCACCCAGCTGGGTCGTTACTTCAGGGGCGTTGCTATATAAACCTCCTGGAACCTTAGTCCAGTGCCTGGCATCGGTGTTATCAGACACATTCTGTTTGCTCCTGTTTGCTGGTCCTGGTTCATGCAAATTAAGCTAAGTCTTGCTTCTTTGTTTTTTGGGTTATTTGTTTGCTATCATTTTTGTCCAGCTTGTACTAAATGTGATTCCTGTCCTTGCTGGAAGCTCTAGGGGGCTGGTGTTCTCCCCCCGGGCCGTTAGACGGTTCGGGGGTTCTTGAATTTCCAGTGTGGATATTTTTGATAGGATTTTTTGCTGACCATATAAGTTATCTTTCTATATTCTGCTATTAGCTAGTGGGCCTCTCTTTGCTAAATACCTAGCTCATTCTTATGTTTGTCTTTTCCTCTTACCTCACCGTTATTATTTGTGGGGGGCTTCTATCCAACTTTCGGGGTATTTCCTCTGGAGGCAAGAAAGGTCTTTCTTTTCCCTTCTAGGGGTAGTTAGCTCTCCGGCTGGCGCGAGACGTCTAGGATCAACGTAGGAACGTTCCCCGGCTGCTGGTATTTGTGGTGCTAGGATTAGTTATATGGTCAGCCCAGTTACCACTGCCCTATGAGCTGGTTTTCTGTATTTACAGACTTAGCATTATTCCTGAGACCCTCTGCCATTGGGGTCATAACAGTATGCCAGGCCAACATTGAATGTTTAATGCATTGCAGAAGTGGGATAATAAGAAAGTCTGAGTTTTTTTTTTTTTTCCTTCTCTTCCTCCCCTTTACCTTTGAGTGGCTTGTGCTTGCTGCAGACATGAATGTCCAGACCTTGATTACAAGTGTAGACCAGCTGGCAGCTCGTGTGCAGGGTATACAAGATTTTGTTACCAGTAGTCCTATGTCTGAACCTAAAATACCTATTCCGGAATTGTTTTCTGGAGATCGATTTAGGTTTAGGAATTTCAAGAATAATTGTAAATTGTTTCTTTCTCTGAGACCCCGTTCGTCTGGAGATTCAGCTCAGCAAGTTAAAATTGTTATTTCTTTTTTGCGGGGCGACCCTCAGGATTGGGCTTTCTCGCTAGCGCCAGGAGATCCGGCATTGGCGAATATTGATGCGTTTTTTTCTGGCGCTCGGATTGCTTTACGAGGAACCCAATCTTGAAATTCAGGCAGAAAAAGCCTTGCTGGCTATTTCTCAGGGTCAGGATGAAGCTGAAGTGTATTGCCAAAAATTTCGGAAATGGTCCGTGCTTACTCAGTGGAATGAGTGTGCTCTGGCCGCAAATTTCAGAAATGGCCTTTCTGAAGCCATTAAGAATGTGATGGTGGGTTTCCTCATTCCTACAAGTCTGAATGATTCTATGGCGCTTGCTATTCAAATTGACCGGCGTTTGCGGGAGCGCAAAACCGCTAATCCTCAGGTGGTGTTGTCTGAACAAACACCTGATTTAATGTAATGTGATAGAATTCAGACTAGAAATGAACGGAAAAATCATAGACGCCAGAATGGGTTGTGTTTTTACTGTGGTGATTCTACACATGTTATATCAGCATGCTCTAAACGCCTAACAAGGGTTGTTAGTCCTGTCGCCATTGGTAATTTGCAACCTAAATTTATTTTGTCTGTGACTTTGATTTGCTCTTTGTCTTCTTACCCTGTTATGGCGTTTGTGGATTCAGGTGCTGCCCTGAGTCTTATGGATCTGTCATTTGCCAAGCGCTGTGGTTTTGTTCTTGAACCGTTAGTAAATCCTATTCCTCTTAGAGGTATTGATGCTACGCCATTGGCGGAAAATAAACCGCAGTTTTGGACACAGGTGACCATGTGCATGACTCCTGAACATCGGGAGGTGATTCGTTTTCTTGTTCTGCATAAAATGCATGATTTGGTCGTTTTGGGTCTGCCATGGTTACAGACCCACAATCCAGTCTTGGATTGGAAGGCAATGTCTGTGTCAAGTTGGGGCTGTCAGGGAATTCATGCTGATTCCCCGCCGGTGTCTATTGCTTCCTCTACTCCTTCGGAAGTTCCTGAGTATTTGTCTGATTATCAGGATGTATTCAGTGAGTCCAGATCCAGTGCTCTGCCTCCTCATAGGGACTGTGACTGCGCCATAGATTTGATTCCAGGTAGTAAATTTCCTAAGGGAAGATTATTTAATCTGTCAGTACCTGAGCATACCGCAATGCGTTCATATATCAAGGAGTCTCTGGAGAAGGGGCATATCCGTCCTTCCTCTTCCCCTCTTGGTGCGGGATTCTTTTTTGTGGCCAAGAAGGACGGATCTTTGAGACCTTGTATTGACTATCGGCTTCTGAATAAAATCACTGTAAAATTTCAGTATCCTTTGCCTCTCTTGTCGGACTTGTTTGCCCGGATTAAGGGTGCCAAGTGGTTCACCAAGATAGATCTTCATGGTGCGTACAACCTTGTGCGCATTAAGCAAGGTGATGAATGGAAGACTGCATTTAATACGCCCGAAGGTCATTTTGAGTACTTGGTGATGCCTTTTGGGCTTTCTAATGCTCCCTCAGTATTTCAGTCCTTTATGCATGATATTTTCCGGAAGTATCTGGATAAATTTATGATTGTTTATCTGGACGATATTCTGGTTTTCTCTGAAGATTGGGACTCACATGTGGAGCAGGTCAGGATGGTGTTTCAGGTTTTGCGTGAGAATGCCTTGTTTGTTAAAGGCTCAAAGTGTCTCTTTGGAGTACAGAAAGTTCCCTTTTTGGGGTTTATTTTTTCCCCTTCTGCTGTGGAGATGGACCCAGTCAAGGTCCGAGCTATTCATGAGTGGACTCAACCCACGTCAGTTAAGAGTCTTCAGAAGTTCTTGGGTTTTGCTAACTTCTACCGTCGTTTTATCGCTTTTTTTTCTAGCGTTGTTAAACCTTTGACGGATATGACCAAGAAAGGTTCTGATGTTGCTAACTGGGCGCCTGCAGCCGTGGAGGCGTTCCAGGAGTTGAAGCGCCGGTTTACTTCGGCGCCTGTTTTGTGCCAGCCTGATGTCTCACTTCCCTTTCAGGTCGAGGTGGATGCTTCTGAGATTGGGGCAGGGGCCGTTTTGTCTCAGAGAGGCCCTGGTTGCTTGGTAATGAGACCATGTGCTTTCTTCTCTAGGAAGTTTTCGCCTGCTGAGCGGAATTACGATGTTGGCAATCGGGAATTACTGGCCATGAAGTGGGCATTTGAGGAGTGGCGTCATTGGCTCGAGGGTGCTAAGCATCGTGTGGTGGTCTTGACTGATCACAAAAATTTGATGTATCTCGAGTCTGCTAAACGCTTGAATCCTAGACAGGCCCGCTGGTCATTGTTTTTCTCCCGTTTTGACTTTGTGGTCTCGTATTTACCGGGTTCAAAGAATGTGAAAGCTGATGCTCTTTCAAGGAGCTTTGTGCCTGACTCTCCTGGAGTCACAGAACCTGTTGGTATTCTTAAAGAAGGAGTTATTTTGTCAGCCATTTCTCCTGATTTGCGACGTGTGTTGCAGAGATTTCAAGCTGGTAGACCTGACTCTTGTCCACCTGACAGACTGTTTGTTCCTGATAAGTGGACCAGCAGAGTCATTTCCGAGGTTCATTCCTCGGTGTTGGCAGGTCATCCGGGAATTTTTGGCACCAGAGATCTGGTGGCTAGGTCTTTTTGGTGGCCTTCCTTGTCACGGGATGTACGGTCATTTGTGCAGTCCTGTGGGACTTGTGCTCGAGCTAAGCCTTGCTGTTCCCGTGCCAGCGGGTTGCTCTTGCCCTTGCCTGTCCCAAAGAGGCCTTGGACACATATTTCCATGGATTTCATTTCTGATCTCCCGGTGTCTCGGGGTATGTCTGTCATCTGGGTGGTATGTGATCGCTTTTCAAAAATGGTCCATTTGGTGCCTTTGCCTAAGCTGCCTTCCTCTTCCGATCTGGTTCCTGTGTTCCTTCAGAATGTGGTTCGTTTACACGGCATTCCTGAGAATATTGTGTCTGACAGAGGATCCCAGTTTGTTTCCAGGTTCTGGCGATCCTTTTGTGCTAGGATGGGCATTGATTTGTCGTTCTCGTCTGCCTTTCATCCCCAGACTAATGGACAAACGGAGCGAACTAATCAGACTCTGGAGGCTTACTTGAGGTGTTTTGTTTCGGCAGATCAGGATGATTGGGTGACCTTCTTGCCGTTGGCTGAGTTTGCCCTAAATAATCGGGCTAGTTCCACTACTTTGGTTTCGCCATTTTTCTGCAACTCTGGTTTCCATCCTCGTTTTTCCTCGGGACATGTGGAGCCTTCTGACTGTCCTGGGGTAGATTCTGTGGTGGATAGGTTGCAGCAGATCTGGAATCATGTGGTGGACAATTTAAAATTGTCACAGGAGAAGGCTCAGCGTTTTGCCAACCGCCGCCGCGGTGTGGGTCCCCGACTTCGTGTTGGGGATTTGGTGTGGCTGTCTTCTCGATTTGTTCCTATGAAGGTCTCCTCTCCTAAATTTAAGCCTCGCTTCATCGGTCCTTACAAGATATTGGAAATCCTTAATCCAGTGTCCTTTCGCTTGGATCTGCCGGCTTCGTTTGCCATTCACAACGTGTTCCATAGGTCTTTGTTAAGACGCTACGTTGTGCCTGTGGTTCCTTCTGCTGAGCCTCCTGCTCCGGTGTTGGTTGAGGGCGAGTTGGAGTACGTGGTGGAGAAGATCTTGGATTCTCGTCTCTCCAGGCGGAGGCTTCAGTATTTCGTCAAGTGGAAGGGTTATGGTCAGGAGGATAATTCCTGGGTGGTTGCCTCTGATGTGCATGCGGCCGATTTAGTTCGTGCCTTTCACGCTGCTCATCCTGATCGCCCTGGTGGTCTTGGTGAGGGTTCGGTGACCCCTCCTTAAGGGGGGGTACTGTTGTGAATTAGACTTTTTTGGCTCCCTCTTGTGGTTACTAGTGATATTACTCTGGGATTTCCTTCCCTCAGTTTGCACCCAGCTGGGTCGTTACTTCAGGGGCGTTGCTATATAAACCTCCTGGAACTTTAGTCCAGTGCCTGGCATCGATGTTATCAGACACATTCTGTTTGCTCCTGTTTGCTGGTCCTGGTTCGTGCAAATTAAGCTAAGTCTTGCTTCTTTGTTTTTTGGGTTATTTGTTTGCTATCATTTTTGTCCAGCTTGTACTAAATGTGATTCCTGTCCTTGCTGGAAGCTCTAGGGGGCTGGTGTTCTCCCCCCGGGCCGTTAGACGGTTCGGGGGTTCTTGAATTTCCAGTGTGGATATTTTTGATAGGATTTTTTGCTGACCATATAAGTTATCTTTCTATATTCTGCTATTAGCTAGTGGGCCTCTCTTTGATAAATACCTAGCTCATTCTTATGTTTGTCTTTTCCTCTTACATCACCGTTATTATTTGTGGGGGGCTTCTATCCAACTTTCGGGGTATTTCCTCTGGAGGCAAGAAAGGTCTTTCTTTTCCCTTCTAGGGGTAGTTAGCTCTCCGGCTGGCGCGAGACGTCTAGGATCAACGTAGGAACGTTCCCCGGCTGCTGGTATTTGTGGTGCTAGGATTAGTTATATGGTCAGCCCAGTTACCACTGCCCTATGAGCTGGTTTTCTGTATTTACAGACTTAGCATTATTCCTGAGACCCTCTGCCATTGGGGTCATAACAGTTCTGTTAGTATCTATGATGGTGGATTTTATCAAATGTCTGAAGGAGTCTATATAGTTATCCAAATGAGGGTTGCGTCCAGGTGGAGGTGTCCAGTCTGACCTCTTCTTTGTTGTTAGGATCCCTTTTCCTTCAGTCCAGGTGGGTTCTGAATCTTCTGTATCATTGAAATATTCCCTCAGGCGCAGTCTCCTGAAAAAATGTTCCATATCACTGCAGAGTTCAGTTTTATCCAGGGCCTTAGTAGGACAAAATGAGAGTCCTCTGGAAAGCACGGCCAGCTCCACTTTATTGGGTTTACAATCTGCGAGATTAATGACACAGTTAACTTTTATAATCAGTGGGGTCCTCTCTCTTCTGTTGTGTGTTAACTCTTATAATCAGTGGGGTCCTCTCTATTCTGTAATATGTAAAGTCTTATAATTAGTGGGGTCTTCTCTCTTCAGTAGTGTGTAAACTCTTATAATCAGTGGGGTCCTCTCTATTCTGTAATGTGTAAACTCTTATAATCAGTGGTGTCCTCTCTCTTCTGTAGTGTGCAAACTCTTATAATCAGTTAGGTCTTTTCTATTCTGTGTAAACTCTTATAATCAGTGGGGTCCTCTCTATTCTTATTCTGTAGTGTGTAAACTCTTATAATCAGTGGTGGTGTCCTCTCTCTTCTGTAGTGTGCAAACTCTTATAATCAGTTGGGTCTTTTCTATTCTGTGTAAACTCTTATAATCAGTGGGGTCCTCTCTATTCTGTAGTGTGTAAACTCTTATAATCAGTGGGGTCCTCTCTATTTTGTAGTGTGTAAACTCTTATAATCAGTGGGGTCTTCTCTATTTTGTAGTGTGTAAACTCTTATAATCAGTGGGGTCCTCGCTCTTTTGTAGTGTGTAAACTCTTAGAATCAGTGGTGTCCTCTCTCTTCTGTTGTGTGTTAACTTTTATAATCAGTGGGATCCTCTCTATTCTTTAGTGTGCAAACTCTTATAATTAGTGTTGAGCATTCCGATACCGCAAGTATCGGGTATCAGCTGATACATGCGGTATCGGAATTCCGATACCGAGATCTGATACTTTTGTGGTATCGGGAATCGGAATCGGTAGTTTCCAGTGTATGGTTCCCAGGGTCTGAAGGAGAGGAAACTCTCCTTCAGGCCCTGGGATCCATATGAATGTGTAAAATAAAGAATTAAAATAAAAAATATTGATATACTCACCTGTCCGGAGGCCCCTGGACATCACCGCTGGTAACCGGCAGCCTTCTTTGTTTAAAATGAGCGCGTTCAGCACCTTCCATGACGTCACGGCTTCTGATTGGTCGCGTGCCGCTTATGTGACCGCCACGCAACCAATCACAAGCCGCGACGTCATCCCTCAGGTCCTAAATTCCCTTCTAGGAATTTAGGACCTGAGGGATGATGTCACGGCTTCCGTTTGGTCGCGTGGCGGTCACATGAGCGGCACACGACCAATCAGAAGCCGTGACGTCATGGAAGGTGCTGAACGCGCTCATTTTAAGCAAAGAAGGCTGCCGGTTCACAGCGGTAAGGTCCAGGCTGCGTCGGAGAGGTGAGTATATCAATATTTTTTATTTTAATTCTTTATTTTACACATTAATATGGATCCCAGGGCCTGAAGGAGAGTTTCCTCTCCTTCAGACCCTGGGAACCATCAGGGATACCTTCCGATACTTGAGTCCCATTGACTTGTATTGGTATCGGGTACTGGTATCGGATCAGATCCGATACTTTGCCGGTATCGGCCGATACTTTCCGATACCGATACTTTCAAGTATCGGATGGTATCGCTCAACACTACTTATAACCAGTGGGGTCCTCTCTATTCTGTAATGTGTAAGCTCTTATAATCAGTGGGGTCCTCTCTCTTCTGTAGTGTGTAAACTCTTATAATCAGTGAGGTCCTCTCACTTCTATAGTGTGTAAACTCTTATAAACAGTGGGGTCCTCTCTAATCGGTAATGTGTAAACTCTTATAATCAGTGGGGTCCTCTCTCTTCTGTAGTGTATAAACTCTTATAATCAGTGGGGTCCTCTCTCTTCTGTATTGCATAAACTCTTATAATCAGTGGGGTCCTCTCTCTTCTGCATTGTATAAACTCTTAGAATCAGTGGGGTCATCTCTCTTCTGCAGTGTGTAAATTCTTATAATCAGTAGGGTCCTCTCTATTCTGTAGTTTGTAAACTCTTATAATCAGTGGGATCCTCTCTCTTCTGTAGTGTGTAAACTCTTATAATCAATGGGGTCCTCTCTCTTTTGTAGCATGTAAACTCCTATAATTAGTGGGGTCTATCTCTTCTGTAGTGTGCAAACTCTAATAATCAGTGGGGTCCTCTCTCTTTTGTAGTGTGTAAACTCTTATAGTCAGTGCGGTCCTCTCTATTCTGTAGTGTGTAAACTCTTATAATCAGTGGGGTCCTCTCAATTCTGTATTGTGTAAACTCTTATAATTAGTGGGTCTCTCTTCTGTAGTGTGCAAACTCTTAAAATCAGTGGGGTCCTCTCTCTTCTGTAGTGTGCAAACTCTTACTAGTAAAGTGTAATCTCTTATTATCAGCAGGGTACTCCCTCTCTCTCATTTGTAGATTGTAAGCATTTGAGGTCAGCAAGGTCCCCTTTCTCGTTCTCTCTACTATGGTAGGTAAGCTCTTATGATCAGTGGGGTCCTCTCTACTCTTTCTCTCCTGGATGTAGAGTGTAAGCTCTCGAGGTGAGCAAGGTCTCATTTCTCTCCCTACTGTAGTATGTAAGCTGTTATAGTAGACTGTATGCTCTTATGTTCAGCAGGGTCCTCTTTCTCCTCTCACCACATGAATTTTCTGATAAATTATAAATTTTCCAGCATGGAAATGCACATAAATTTATTCACTGCAAATCAAGTTTTTGGAAAAATTCAACCAACTCAGCAAATTCAAATATGAAAAGATCCCTTCATCTCAAATTCCTATATTAGGTCCATTTGCCTTTTCTTCTTGTGGCAATTATTTACATGGCACAGTTTAGCAACCCCTGAAGATATAAAAGCGTGACACTTTCAGATTGCAATTCATATTTTTGCGGCTAATTCCCAAATTATTTTGCATATTAACTAGAATCTTGGTAGATTTTACTAAATATAAAACAAGAAAAAATGAAGCCAGCACACCCATAAATGAAAAAAAACTGTGCAGTTTATTGGCCCATGTGCAATGTTTCGGTCCCAAGTGTGTACATTTCTCAAGCAATTGCTTGAGGAAGATCCACACTTGGGACCGAAACGTTGCACATGGGCCAATAAACTGCACAGTTTTTTTTCATTTATTGGTGTGCTGCCTTCATTTTTTCTTGTTCTGTTTGGATAGGTTTGGTATATACCCGGAAGGTTTGCACCCTTTTGTATTTTTTGTGCTGCTTTTTTATTTACTTTTTTTTTTTTTTGCTGAATGTACTGCAGAAAAACTTAACTTTCAATGTTTTGCATTGAGATTTTTTTATATATTAAATTATCCAATCACTGAAAACAAAAGTGGAAGGGTTAACAGAAATTTCAAAATAAAATACCCTTTTAATCTACAAAGTCAGATGAATGAGGCCCTGAGGTAATATACTGAATAAAATTTTCTCAGTATGTTGCAAGCATGGAAAATACACAGGAAATAGAAGAACAAGATAAATAGAGGACATCTTAAAGAGGTCTGTGCATTAGCGGTGAGAACTGCATGCAGAATGATAAAACTCAGCACGAAGAATACTTGATGTCTGTAGGAGATATTCCTCTGTAAACTGCGGGGAACCACTGTAGACATGCAGTGCAGCATACAAACATATTTCTATTATATTTTTATTATAATACAAAAAAAAATACATAAAAGCCTGTTCCTATCTATATAACTCATCCACAAGCTATGCATGATGCCCCTATAGATAGGTCCTAGGGAAAATCATCAATTACAGCTCAATAATTGCATTTCATTAATTATTAAGTGAAGTTGTATTGTGTTTATAAAGATCTATGACCTATAAACACGTCTAGAAGACGTCAATTAGGAACCACTATGCAGTATACATTGGTAATTACCATACCACAAAAATGTAGGAAAGGTATATTTAGGTCTTGCTTTGCCTTTTACAACAAGGGCTACATACTTTCTGAACAAGAAGTCTCTGACATTACCTAAATTATTATTATTATTTATTTATATAGCACCATTGATTCCATGGTGCTGTACATGAGAAGGGGTTACATACAAGTTACAGATATCACTTACAGTAAGCAAACTAACAATGACAGACTGACACAGAGGGGCGAGGACCCTGCCCTTGCGGGCTTACATTCTACAGGATTATGGGGAAGGAGACAATAGGTTGAGGGTTGCTGCAGCTCCAGCGTTGGTGAGGCGGTAGCTTCAGTAGTGGTGAGGAGGCAGTGGGGTCAGTGCAGGCTGTAGACTTTCCTGAAGAGATGGGTTTTCAGGTTCCGTCTGAAGGATCCGAATGTGGTTGATAGTCGGACGTGTTGGGGCAAAGAATTCCAAAGGATGGAGATATTTGTGAGAAGTCTTGGAGGCGATTTGATGAGGTGCGAATAAGTGTGGAGGAGAGAAGGAGGTCTTGGGAGGACCGGAGATTACGTGAGGGAAGATATCGGGAGATTAGTTCAGAGATATATGGAGGAGACAGGTTATGGATGGCTTTGTAGGTCTGTATTAGTAATTTGAACTGGATAAGCTGAGGGAATGGGAGCCAGTGAAGAGATTTGCAGAGGGGGGATGCCTTCATAGTCAGTGTACCCTTAAAGGGCTCGTGCTGACAAACATATTTTTGGTCTGAGTGCGAATCAACATAACATCAGATCACCCTTGGACCAATGATATTTTATGGGACTGTTGACATGTCCAATTTTTTTTTCGGACAAAGTCTATCTGCAAAACAAAATTGCAGCATGCTTGATTTGTATCCGATATTCGTATCAAACTCAGTCATGCATGTTAATGAGTCCATGGTAAAAATGATATTTAAGTGCAGTTCAGGTTTCACGGAATGACAGAATGGAGAAGATGAAGAATTTTTTTTTCCATTTTCTCCTCATCCGAGAAAATCAAATAATATTGTGATTAAACACTGATCAGAGTATGAATAGCATAATAGGCATGATTCTCTTGGATGAGAGAAAATACGGTGGTGTGACCCTAACCTAACACTGTATAGAAAATTGATTAAACCTTCAGGTGCTACATCTGTCTTTTCAGAACATCATAGGTCTTCAGCAGGGGATGACACATCATTGGTGCAACCGCACGATGACCCAAGAGATAAGAGGTCCCATTTCTACTTTCAATTTTTGCATTATGATGAGCTATTGGACTATAAAGGGCCCATATACTATTCTTGCACAGTGGCCATTTTCTGTCTGCGTCCCCCAGTGGTCTTCAGGCAAAATCAGTTTGGCCAAATGATCAGTCTAAAAAAAAAAAATTAATTAAACAAAAAAGTACACGTTTAGTCTTGCCGCGCCCGGAACAATCCGATCTATAAAAGGTATGCTAGGTAACCCCTTTACTGAACTCCGTAAAAAAAAACACAAACAAAATGAGCAAACAATGCTTTATCCTCATACCGCTTGGAAAAAGTGGACTAAAACGCAATCAAAAAGACGAATGAAAATAAAAATAGTATCACTGAAAATACCATCTTGTACCTCAAAAAACAAGCTGCCATACAGCTCCATCAGCGGAAAAATTAAAAAGTTACAGCTCTCAAAATAAAGCGATGCAAAAATTATAAATTTTTTCCATAAAGATTTTATTATATTAAAGTGCCAAAACATAAAAAACTATATAAATGTGGCATCCCTGTAATTGTACTGACCCGAAGAATAAAACGGCCTTATCAATTTTACCACATTCGGAACAGAGAAAAAGGAAAAAAAAGCAATTCCTGAATTGCTGTTTTTGTTCATTCTGCCTCTACAAAAATTGGAATAGAAAGCGATTAAAAAATGTCATGTGCCCGAAATTGGTACCTGTAATAGGGCCGGGTTTTCCTCTACAAATTCTTATAGTTACCAAAAGGGGGAACTCTCCTTGCACCTCTATTGAGGTCCAGTATTAACTATTAACACCAAACTTGACTATTGATAATTAATATCCACTTAATATGCCTCAACATTATCTTATTCTTATATTATATACTAACTGAGACAAAACAGTGTAACAATAAAGGATATTTATTACACACACACAAATCTGGAGTCTATAACATACATATATATTTATACCCAAGCTGGCGAGTATAAATATATATATATATATATATATATATATATATATATATGGATACTACAACTCTAATACAGTAATATCACTACAGTATACAGTGATATCCCAACAGTATCACACAGTAATAACCCACAATGTCCAGTAATATCACAACAATATCACCACAATATAAAAACCCACAATTAAATGCCCGATTACCCAAATCACACATGCAATATCAGCCCTCTCAATCTATAGCTTACTAACCCTAAGGCCTACTAAGTAGAGTATACTCAGCCATGGCCATGTGTGTCCTTCCCAGGAAGCAAGAGGTAAGAGAGAGCTCCAAGCACATGTGTTGTCCCTTTTATGTCCAGCCAAGAAGAGGTGTGTCCAGCCCAAGGTGTGTGGGGTTGTGGTCACAAGTCTATTGTCCACTGGCAAAGGTACATCCCCTCAATCCTGAATGAAACCTGTTGTACCAACACATGGAGCAAGATGGAGGAGGGGGCCTCATGTGGAACACATGGCACTATTATATCACTAAACACATTTCTATGTAAAGATATACATTTTGGGGCACTTCCCCTTCTACAGTACCAATAAAAAAGTAAACTTGTACTTCAAAAAACAAGCCCTCACATGTCTCTCTAGGCCAAAATATGGAAAAATTATAGCTCTCAAAATATGGTGATGCAAAAACTTCTCCTTGCAAAAAAAAGCATCTTTTAGTGTGTGACAGCAGCCAAACGTAAAAAAGGAGATAAATCTGGCATCGCTGTAATTGCAGCGATTGTAATTGTAAGAATAAAGTCGCTTAATCACTTATACCCCACGAAGAATGGCGTAAAAAATAAACGAAAATAATTTCTCACCTGCTGTGGATTTGTTCATTCTGCCTCCCAAATTTCGCAGTTAGGCTCGGCGCACATTTATCCTGCACTCTACACTGAGGGCTTACACTGGGGTTTCCGTGTACATCTCTCAAATACGTGATTCAGACAGAACTGCCAGCAGAAGATTCCCTATAATGAGGCAAATGGAGGCATTGTGAATGCCAAAGGACCTGCGATCCGGCGGTGTCCGTCTTTTTTTAGTCTTGCATAACAACGCAGTCCACCACAGTTTTGTGCACCTCTGAGAGGAAAGAGAACGCTGAAAAGAGGCCAGACGGAGTCCAAAGTAACTCTGCTGCCTCATTATAGTGAATGGATCCCTCGGGGGTTTCATCTTTCACGTCACTCAGAGATTTAGATGGAAACCCCATAGTAAGTGCTCAGCTTGGAGCTCCAGATAAATGTTATCCTAAATGTTATGAAAAACGTATCTAATTAAAGCTTCAACTCAATCCATAGAAAAGCAAGCCCTCACTCAGGTCCGTCATCTGTTAACGGAAATATAGGGAGCTTCCATGTTACTAGTAGTACAAAGGCCCTGGAAAAGCAAAATGGCTCATTGCCCCCCAAAAGAAATTCAGCGAATTCTGGGCTCTCAAATCCAAATGCCCAACCCCCCTCCCTTCTGAGCCCCAGTGTGCATAAACCACCTTTAGCTTTCACATTTGGCAGGGGTATATTTTTCAAAATGGAATCATTTGACGGAGGATTCTGCTCCCTAGCACGTAGGTGCTCTGTATATGGAGTCCGCAAACTATTCTAGGAAAATCTGTGCTCCAGGAGGCAAATAGCTCTCCATCACTACCGAGACTTTCTGTATGGCTAAGTAGTACTGTACAGCCACATATGGTGTATTTCGGTATTCAGCAAAAATTGTGGGACAAATTCTGGTGCCAATTTTACCTACTTCTTGTGTGAAAATAAAAAATCTGGGGCTAAAACTAAATTTTTGTGGTAAAAATGTAATTATTTTTTCTTGACTGACCAATGGTATAAAATTCTGTGACCCAACGATGTTATCAAAATTATCACTGCACCCCTAGATTAATTCATTGAGAGGTTTAGTTTGTAAAATGGGGTCACTTATATGGTGTTCTACTGTTCTGGCACCTCAGGGGCTCTGCCAGTGGGTCATGGCACCCTCAAACCATAATAGTAAAATCTGCACTATAATATGGCGCTCCTTTCCTTTAGTGCTTTGCACTGTGCCTCAAAAGTAGTTTTCACACACACATGGGATATTGGCACGCTCAGGAGAAATGGTACAAAATATTTCAGGGTCCATTTTCTCCTGTTACCCTTGATAAAATAAAAAATTTGGTGCTAAAAGATGATTTTTGTGGAAAAAATGTGATTTTTAGTTATCACTGCTTTATGTTATAAACTTATATGAAGCACCTGGGGTTCAAGGTGCTCACCAAATATCTAGATAAGTCCCTTGAGGGGTATAGTTTTCAAATTGGGGTCACTTGTGGGGGGTTTTCACTGTTTAGGCACATCAGGGGCTCTCCAAATGCGACATAGCGTCCGCTCTCGATTCCAGCCAATTTTGTGTTCAAAACATGAAACTGTGCTCCTTCCCTTCCATGCCCTGCTCTTTGCTCAAACAGTGGTCTTCCTCCACACATGGGGTATCAGCATACTCAAGAGGAATTGCACAACAAACATTGTTGTTCATTTTTCCTGATACCATTGAGAAAATAAAATAATTATGCCCGAAGTAAAATTTTTGTGAAAAAAGTTTAATGCTTATTTTTTCCTTCCATATTGCTTCAGTTCTTGTGAAGCACCTGAAGGGTTAATAAACTTCTTGAATGTGGTTGTGAACACCTGGAGGGGTGCAGTTTTTAGAATGTTGTTACATTATTTTCTTTCATATAGGCCCCCAAGGTAATTTCAAATGTGAGATGGTCTCTAAAAAAATGGTTTTGTAATTTTGTTGGGAAAATGAGAAATCACTGGTCAACTTTTAACCCTTATAACTTCCTAACAAAAAAATAATAATTATGTTTCAAAAATGTTGCTGATGTAAAGTAGACATGTGGCATATGTTATTTATTAACTATTTTGTGTGACATAATGCTTTGATTATGGGACATAAAAATTAAAAGTTTGAAAATTGTGAAATTTTCCAAATTTTTGCCAAATTTCCATTTTTTTCACAAATAGACGCAAGTCATATTGAAGAAATTTTACAACTTTCATAAAGTACAATATGTCACGAAAAAACAATCTCAGAATCTCAGAATCACCAGGATCTGTTGAAGCATTCCAGAGTTATAGCCACATAAAGTGACAGTGGTCAGAATTCAAAATTAAGGCCTGGTCATTGACCTACAAAGTGGCTTGGTCCTTAGGGGGTTAAAAAACATCACTAAGTAAAAAAACTAAATCAAACAAATGAGTAAAAAATAATTGACTGTCATTTTTACAAGTATGTCAACATTTAGGATTAGCAGTGTCATGTCTAGGGCTGACTTGGCCATCTGGCATTTCTGGCACTGTAGTGGGCCTCTCGATCTTTAGCCACTCATTCAGCATCATGCACACCTGGGAACATTAGAATTAGATTTCATTTTTTCCTGAGATGGTTTAGAAGCATTCACATATTATATTTTATAAAATTACACTAGCCTTGAAAGTGATGATAACGGACTTTAAACTGATGGCCTATCTGCAGAATACATAAAAAAAACACTTTAATTATTTATTGCTACTGTGACTTTTTATTATCTCAATAAAGATTGTTCATTTTTATTAATTTTCAGTGATGGAATTTTTCTGATTATTTTTCGTGATTTCTATACTTAGCTGGCCACGTTTTATGAAGCATCAATGGTGTACAATGGTGAGCTGATAAAGTTTTTCCTTTTTTTCATATCTGTACAGGGTGGGCCATGTATATGGATACACCTGAATAAAATGGGAATGGTTGGTGATATCAACTTCCAGTTTCTGGCACATTAGTATATGGAAGGGGGAAAACTTTTCAAGATGGGTAGTGACCATGGCGGCCATTCTGAAGTTGGCCATTTTGGATTCAACTTTATTTTTTCCAATGGGAAGAGGGTCATGTGACACATCAAACTTATTGAGAATTTCACAAGAAAAACAATGGTGTGCTTGGTTTTAATGTAACTTTATTCTTTCATGAGTTATTTACAAGTTTCTCTTTGTTTATAGCCATTTACATGTCACAGAGATTAACACATTAGGAGCGGATAGAAATTGTGTTGATGTCTGGTGAACGCAGTACCCAGGTCATTGCAGCAGATTTCAATGCAAGACACCCTACACAAGAAAACTGTCATCATTCCCATGTTATTTAGGTTTATCCACATAAATGGCCCACCCAAAAAAGTTTGCCTCATCACTGAATGGCTGGAAACCCTGATCTGCCCCTGCCACCACCACCGATCTCCTCCCCAGTCCTCCGTCCTGTCCTGTGCTCCGCTCCCCTCCGTCCTACTGTCCGCTCCCCCGTGTTCCGATCCCACCCCCGTGCTCCAATCCCACCCCCCCATACTTACCGAGCTCCAGTGTCCCTCCCGGTGTGTGTCCATCTTTTCCATGGGCGCTGCCATCTTCCAAAATAGCGGGAGCATGCGCAGTACGCCCGCCGAATCTGCCAGCTGGCAGATTCATTCCAGGTACATTTTGATCACTGTGATAAAACCTATAACAGTGATCAAAATAAAAAAATAGTAAATGACCCCCCCCCCTTTATCACCCCATTCATTTGAATGGGTCTACGTGTGTCAGTGTCTCCAGTACGTGAGAAAACTGTCACTACACGTACCGGAGGCACTGACATGTGAAAGAGGCCTAAGGGACCTTTTTAAATGCTCAGGAAGCATCTGTAGGTGCTTTTTGTTAATTACTCTACTTTACTGGGATAATTCATTTCGTGTTTTCATTGGCTGCAAGCCATAATCATCAACATTAGGGGTATGTGTCCACATTCAAGATTGCATCAGGATTTGGTCAGGATTTTATGCAGGTAAAATCCTGACCAAATCTGCACCTGAGGTCACTGGCAGGTCATCTGCGTTGTCCTTGCATTGTTTCAGCATTGTAAGGACATGCTGCGTTCTTAAAAGACGCGCCGCATGTCCGTTTCCGCGGGTATGCCACATGCGTCTTTTAATGCAGAATGGAGACGGGATTTCATGAAATCCCCTCCACTATGCTGTAACATCTGGGCACTGCGTGTTTGATGCTGCGGCTCTACGCAGCGTCAAACACACAGCGTTTCCTGAACGTGGAAACATACCCTAACAGAAATAAACACTTGAAATAGATCACTCTGCATGAGTTTCACTTTTTGTATTGAAGAACTGAAATAAATAAACTTTTTGATGACATTCTAATTTAATGAGAAGCACTTGTACTTTTGCCACTCACATACTTGTTTTTTTTTTTTTTATTTAGTTCTCTGTATCTACTTTTAGGGTTTGTGTGAAAATGTGATGAAGTTTTAGATCAAATTCATACAGAAATATGGAGAATTCTGAAGGGTTCACAAACTATCAAGCTCTACTATAAGAAACAGCAAATAATTAAAGTCTTATCACCTCAGAAATGTTTCCAATAGAAATTACAATGCATCACTTAAAAACCCAGCCCTCATACATAAAATTCTTTCAAAATATAGCAACGCAAAATATTATTTAAAAAAAAGTAATTTTGTTGTGCAAAAGTAAAAATGGTGGCATTAAAAGATAGAACTTATCCCTTTAAAAATAAGTCCTTATTCAGCTATGCGTATCGAAAAATTGAAAAATAAAAATATTATGAGTTTGTGAATGTGGAGTAGAAAAAAAAAATGATGGGTCTTTATGGCTCAAACTAGACAACATCCTTAATAAACTTTTTAGATGCTGCTTTATTTCATATTTGTTAGCAGTTACATTTCTTTAGAAAGAAAAAGCAGTTTGTCACTTTTAAGATCAATGAACTTTACAGCTTCAGTGAAGTTTCTCGTTAGATAGATTGTTCAATTTACTTTTCAGTTGTACAGCAATAAATGAAACCTAATAAGAATAAAAGATGAACAATGCGTATTAGGAAACAATAGTCTACCGGAGTCACCGGAGTCTACCAGTTGTGTGCCATTGGTAATACTGGCAACTTTTTTATCTTAACTGGTTCAATGGTGTACCACCGACACTGCCTGGTGCTGCTTCTCACCGCCTACACTCCAAGTGCTTCATTCCCACACCATTGAAAATAATAAGCCATTTTAGCGCCATCATTATCATATATTTTCTTTCACCACTTTGAGCACACTAATCTAGCCATATCATGGAATAGTGGCTGTAAAGCTAGGTAAAATGTAGTTGTTTTTTTTTTGTTTGTTTTTTTGTATTTCTCGTCTCTGTTGCTGAGATATTAGTCTGTAAAGTTTATGCTATAATTATGTTAAACCCAAGAAATCATTGCCAGAAATTTTTCTTCGGAATCTTCTTCCTCCCTTACCATGGCAAGTGTTGTCACACAGGTTTCTGCCTCAGAAACTCCACTTGATTACCTCCTACAGTTGGGGGTGACTGAGAGCCTGTCAGCTGATATGAAAATTGACATGCCTGCTCTTTTTGACTGATCTTACATGCTAAGCACAACCCAGCTTTCTCAATCCACCGTAACATCTCCGCCTGCACCTCTCTCACAGTCCAGCAGTTTGTCGTGTTCACCCTACTCCACCCTGTGTCAGCAAAGCAGCGAGCCTTTGTTTTTTGCAGTTGTGCTCACGTAAAAGATACACATGGCAAAGCTAACAGTTTTAATTTCATCATCTTCAATCTACTAATAATGATAACCTTTATTTATATTTTGCAAACCTATTCCACATAGCTTTACAAGTCAGCAGCTCATATAAAACAGTCAAAAGTTACCAAGTTTAAGATTATCAAACAATTAAAGAAGCAAAAATAATGGTGACCCTGTTCTTCAGAGCTTACAATCTGCAATGAGGTGGGGGGTGACACAAATTAAATGTGCTTATTTACAATGATGGCACAATCATCTTGAGGAAATGGGGGTGTATATAGGCTGCACGAGGCTTTTGGGTATGGTTGAGTTTGATGGCAAATTATATTAAGAGAAGTAGAAAATAGGCGCTATATATATATATATATATATATATATATATATATATATATATATATATATATATATATATATAGACTTTGAATAAGGTACGTGATAGGCTGCCCTAAACAGATCTTTTTTTATACCAGATCAGGGCTGTTATCATCTTTGTGTGTCTCGGAGGTTGAAAGTTGTGAGACGCCACGAGAAGTGGCTAGAGATAGAAGCTGGGATGCAGCTGGGTAGATGGGGCTGTTGAAGTCTCCCAAGGTAAGGGTTGGCAATTCTGAGGACATCAAGTGTGGCAGCAATGCATAAAAGTGCTCAAGGAAGTGGGTAAGTGAGCCTGGGGGATGGTATATGACTGCTACTCTGAGAGAAAGGGGATGGAACACCCTGATGGTGTGAACCTCAAAAGAAGAATGGCATCCAATTGGCCTGTTTTTATTTATTTGGTTAAACACAGGATTGGTGATGACAGTGAGGAGTGTAGGGTTATCATGGAGTTAGCAGTGATCGCACGGTGGGATACACACATATTCAATGCGTTCTAATCCGGAGGTGGATAAGCCATACGCTTACTATTACTTTTCAGAGAAATAATTATTGTGACCAGCCTGTGGCCTCCACTGATGATCATCGCACAATCGTGTCATTGACTGTACTATAGGGGCAGGCTGAGAGCTATTCGCTACAAAGATCGCAGAGCTTGTTTCTCCCGTACTCACAGCCTGTGATCTCTGTGATTAATACATGGCCACTTCAATCTGCTGGCCAAAGAAATGCAGCCTTTCTGCTTTGTGAATACAGACGGTTTCCAAAAGCTGAAGGCCATCGCAGTCCCCCAGTACCAGCTGCCCAGTCACCATTACTTCTCTAAGAAAGGTGTGCCTGCGCTACAGCAGCAAGTCGCAGACAACATCACCCATTCCCTGAAATATTCTACATTTGCCAAGGTGCATTTCAACACTGACACGTGGACTAGCAAGCATGGACAGGGGAGTTACATCTCGATGACTGGGCACTGGGTGACTCTGGTGGATGTGAGGGCAGTCGGAGAAGGGTCTGCTACACAAGTCTTGCAATCACCAAGTCTTGCAGGGCGCTTGGGGATGGATAAATAAAACACTACACACATAAGGTGGATAAGTAAACTACTAGAAAACAGAGGTTGGAGAACTAAACTACTAAACAGCTAGGGTTGTAGAACTAAACCACTACACACCATAAGATGGATAACTAAACTAATAGACAACATTGGTTGGAGGACCAATCTGCTAAACAGCTAATGTTGTAGAACTAAATCACTACACACCATAAGATGGATAACTAAACTAATAGACAACAGGGGTTGGAGAAATAAACTACTAAACAGTTATGATTGCAGATCAAAACAAATTAACACACCAAAACATAGAGAACTAAACTAATAGACAACAGGGGTTGAAGAACTAAACTACTAAACAGCTTGGGTTGGAGTACTAAACTAGAACACACCAGGGGATGAAGAACTAAAGCAGTAGACACCAAGTCTTGGAATCCTCAAGGCTTGAAGAACAAACCTCTGTACTCCAGTACTTCTGCCTCCTCCACCACCTCTACGGCCTCCACCTTCACCCTCGACGTCAGCCTTAATGAAACACACGTTCCAGCACTGCAGAGAGAACCCCCCCACCTCTGCACTACGCAGTCAGAGCTCACCGCAATCAGGCAATGTTTATATTAATATGCCTTGGAGATCACACTCATACAGCTCAAGAAATCTGGACAGCTATCCATGCAGAGTTTGAGCAATGGCTGTCTACACTCAACCTGGAGCCAGGGAAGTCCATGTGCCATAGCGGTGTAAACCTGATGACGGCTCTGCGCCGGGCCAACCTTACACACCTGCATTGCATGGCTCGCATTCTCAACCTGATGGTACAGCAATTCCTCTGCAACTGTCCTAACCTGGATGTGTTGCTGTAGAAACTACTGTCGTTGTGTGCTCACTTCCACCATTCCACTTCAGTTGGTAAAGAGATCTTTCAGACTAAAGGTTAACCTGTAGATATGCGATGTGACCACACCGTGGAATTCAACTCTGCACATGTTGCAGCGTCGGGACCTGGTGCAGTATGACATTTTTCATAGCCTGGCACAACGCAGTACGGACATGGTACAATACACACTTGCATAGTGGACACAGATGAAGGACCTCTGCACCCTTCTGCACATTTTCATAATGGCTACTAAGATGATTGCAGTCATCAGCATCACTATTACTGCCATGTACATGCTGGAGCACACTTTAAAGAGTCTGGATGTGGAGGTGGTAGTGGTTCAGGGGGGAAGAAGAGAAGGAAGCAGAGGAGGATGCCTTTAGGGTTTACAATATCTATAAGTTCAGGTCTCACAGGCGGCTTCCAAGGGAGGAATAAATGGAAAAGGAACATGAGAAGGCAGAGGTGATGGACATGCAACAGTTAGGAGATGAAGATGATAATGATTCCCTCTATGTGGTCCGTGGTTGTCAAGAGGGGATGGAGGAAGAAAGCTTGAGTATTATCCCACCACCAGCACACTGTGGCATTGTACTTCATGAAAGAGACCGACCCATGAGTGCCTTCTTGCAGCACTAACTGCAACATGATTGATACCCTTATAGTTATGATTCAAAATAGTGCTGACTACTGGGTTGCCAGTAGTGTGTTCTATCCATAATACAAAAGTAAATTATGTCAGTTGTTCCCCCTCCAGGAAGGGCCGCATCCATGCTGCAGTATCAAAACAAGCTGGAAGATAATCTTGAGAGTGGTTTTCCCCCAGACAGCAGTGAGGCACACATTTTGCATCACAGTGATATTCTTCCAACCACTGAAATGTTTATTCGTCAGCGCCAAAAAAATAGTCCTGTGTTCCAACACCACCTAGGAAAGCATCTGCAAAGAATTTGTACAGTATGTTCTACCCGTGTATGCAAGGACTTACTCTCACTAATTATTTTTCTACCCACACTACAAAGAGATACAGATAGTAAATTTAGATTGTGAGTCCCAATGGTAACAGTGCCAGTAATGTCTATAAATGTCTGTAAAGCGAATATTGAATTATTGCTGCTATATAAGAGATAAAAACAAATAGAAATTGATGCTCAGCCACACATATCAGATTCATAGATTATTATTGTCAGAAAAATGTAAGGATAGTAACATGGGTAGTTCACTCAAAGAGAGTGAAGGACTGCCGGTATCGGAGGCCTACTGCTACAGGCAACATATATGAAAGAGACCCAACCAGGATTCTATACATTTACAAAAAATTATTGGCAGACACCAACAAAGTGATATCAATTTCGCCACAGTAGAAATAGCCTATTAGGGACCGACAGGTCTTCCACTACACCCAACCCAGCAGATGGAAACCCAACCAGGAGTGTTCACATTTCCAAAAATTTGCCTTATTATGGGCTTTCATGTTCTTTATACCTGTTAAAGTTTTTAATGTTTTTATCTTTGGAGTTTATTTGAATGTCAATAAAGATTTATTATTTTATTTATGAGTGATCCTTGGTATTAGTATGCTCCCTTTTTCTTTTTAGTGTTTGAGGTTCCTATTGGTCACAGCATACTACAGGTGATTCTTGTTTTTGGAGTGGTGCCCTCCATTGCTGCCTAGAGCACATTTCCAAAAATTAGTGGCAGACACTAACAAAATGGCATAAAATTAACCACAGTAGAAATAGTATAGTAGGGACCGACAGGTCTAACATTACACACAACCCAGTAGATGGACAATGGGACACCCAACCAGGAGTATTCACATTTCGAAAAACTAGTGGCAGACACTAACAAAGTGGCATCAATTTTACCTCAGTAGAAATAGTATAATAGGGACCAATAGGTCTTCCACTATATCCAACCCTGTTTAATGGACCCATAGAAGCACCAGAAAGATGTGAAATGGCCTTAGTCCTTTAGGTCTCCAATTCTCATGAATCACTCCCCTGACACCTGCATCACCGCATGTAACTATGTTTTCTACTTAATGGAATAAAAAACAAGGCCACACAGGAATGGGTGAGTGCTGAATTTCTTTCTATTTCTTAAGATTCATATATGCCTTGAAAGAATTTGCACCACCCAGAAGATTTCCTGCGAGGCTAATTAAGAGCACACAGATAGTGTGAACACACTCTAATGCTGGATCTTGGTGCCTGAAATATCCTTTCTTTTTTTTGGATAGCTTCATATCAACATCACAAAATGCCAACGTGGGATATGACAGGCTGTATAACATTTTGTAACAGAAACTGTTAGGTGTCGAGTTCCCGCTGCTGCACAGGGGGAATCTCGAACCATGTCTGCTGTGGTCTCCCATTCTTCCAGCCGCATTGGATCCTGCTCAGCAGAGACATCGGTCCCAGCGTCTGGCTCAGCCTGATACTGTGTGAATGGTTACTGTCGCCTTTAAAGGCTATGCCCTTGTAGCCAGCACTGGTCAGTGGTGAGCAGGCTTTTCTGGGACTAAGTCCTGCTATTCACACACTGAGCATGCCCACGGGAGGACCTCTCATTGGAGGTCGGGGGTCACACTCTCAGGCCCTGTTGCAGCTCCTGTTGGTCCACCAGGAAGGTCCTGTAGAGCTGCAACTATAAAAGGTTTGCATGGCCACACGGCCATGTGCTAGTATCAAATATGTTTGGTTTATGCCTGTGGATACTATACCACTCTATATATATGTGGTGTGAGGCTGTAGCTTTGGGACTGTACACCCAGGCAGGCAGCGAGCATCAGTGGGGGCAATTAGCCTTGGCTTAGCATCTGGTTCCTTCATGTGTGCAGTTAGCACAGAAGAGTTCCAGAGCAAGCACAACCCTTAGTTAGGGTAATTGTTGTGAATTAGACTTTTTGGCTCCCTCTTGTGGTCACTAGTGATATGACACTTTGATATTCCTTCCCTTGCTTGGTACCCACCTGGCCTCGTTAGTCCAGGGGTGTCGCTATTTGAACTTCCTGGATTTTCAGTCTGGTGCCTGGCATCATTGTAATCAGATCCTTCTGTTTGCTCCTTTCTGCTGGTCCTGGTTCTTTGCAAAATTAAGCTAAGTCCTGCTTTCTTGTTTTTGGTTATTTACTGTGCTCTTATTTTTGTCCAGCTTGTACTAAATGTGATTCCTGATACTGCTGGAAGCTCTAGGGGGCGGATGTTCTCCCCCCGTGCCGTTAGACGGTTCGGGGGTTCTTGAATATTCCGCGTGGAGTTTTTGTGAGGGTTTTTGCTGACCATATAAGTCATCTTCCTATATTCTGCTATTAGTTAGTGGGCCTCTCTTTGCTAAAAACCTAGTTTATTTCTTGCGTTTGTCTTTTCTTCTTACCTCACCGTTATTATTTGTTGGGGGCTTGTATCCAACTTTTTGGGGTATTTCCTCTGGAGGCAAGAAAGGTCTTTCTTTTCCCTGCTAGGGTTAGTTAGTTCTCCGGCTGGCGCGAGACGTCTAGAATCAGCGTAGGCACGTTCCCCGGCTGCTGTTATTTGTGTGCTAGGTTCAGGTATATGGTTAGCCCAGTTGCCACTGCCCTATGAGCTGGGTTTTATGTTTGCAGACTTCGCTATTTGTCTTTGAGACCCCCTGCCATTGGGGTCATAACAGGTAATGTGTACAGCGTGACTCTGTGAGTCAACAGAGATCACTTCCAGTTCACACGGGGTGAAGCTTAACCCACGTGTGAGCTCCGAGGTTATCCGCCATTACTTTGCAGCATATATCTCTGCACGGTGGATCCCGGGCTGCGAACGCACCTTGTAGCTACCTATCTATACTCGGTGCATTCGGCTAGCCCTGACAAGAAACAATTATCATTTTTGTTTTTTAATATGCATTAGGTCTGCAGACAGCTTCATATCAGTGCCACAAAATGACAAGTGGAATATGGCGGGCTGCATCATGTTAACAAACAGTAAAAAATTATAATTTTTATAATGTGCCTTAAGTCTCCTGACAGCTTCATATTGCTGCCAAAAATGACAATGTGGGATACAGAAAGCTGTATAATGTTTTGAAAAAGAACAAATCATTTTTGCTTTTCAATGTGCTTTAGATCTCAGATGGCTTCATATCATTGTCACAAAGTGGCAACATGGAATACGATGGGCTGTATCACATTTACCAACAGAATTTTTTTTTTTACATGTGCGTGAGGTCTGCAGACAACTTCTCATCACCAGCACAAAATGACAAAGTGGGATACTGCATACTGTATAACATTTTGCAACAGAATTTTTTTTTTTTTATGTACCTGAGGTCTGCAGACAGTTTCATATCACCTCCACAAAATGACAATGTGGGATACGGCGGGCTGTATCATGTTTTGCTACAGTAAAAATTAAACTTTTTGTTTTTTAATGTGCTTTAAGTCTGTAGACAGCTTCATATCACCACCACAAAATGACAACATGGGATATGGCAGGCTGCATTACGTTTTGAAACATAAACAATTATATATTTTTTAATGTGTGTGAGGTCTGCTTCATATCACTGCCACAAAATGACAAAGTGGGATATGGCAGGCTGTTTTACGTAATGCAACAGATAATTTTTTTTTAAATGTGTGTTAGGTCTGCAGACAGCTTCATATCACCACCACAAAATGGCAAGATGCAATTTTGTGCACTGTATCACATTTACCGAAAGAAAAAATATATTTTTTTAATGGGTGTGAGGTCTGCAGACAGCTTCATATCACCACCACAAAAAGTCAACGTGGGATAAGACGGGATGTATTACATTTTGAAACAGAAAAAAATATATTTTTTTAATGCGTGTGAGGTCTGCAGTTTTGTATCACCACCACAAAATTACAATGTGGAATATGGCGGGCTGTATCACATTTAGCAAAATAAAAAATTATATTTTTTTATGGTGCATGAGGTCTGCAAACAGCATCATATCACTGCCATAAAATGACAAGGTCGGATATGGTGGGCTGTATCACGTTTTGCAAGAGAAAAAGTTATAATTTTTTTTTAATGTGCTTTACAGACAGCTTCATACCACAGCCACAAATTGACAATGTGGGATTCTGCAGACTGTATCATGTTTTGCAAAAGAAAACATTATAATTTTTGTTTTTTAATGTGCATTAGGTTTGCAGACAGCTTCATATCACCACTAGAAAACCACATCGGGGATACATCGTGCTGTATCACATTTTACAACAGAAAAACTTATATTTTTTAAAGTGCATGAGGTCTCGAGACAGTTTCATATCACCATGACAAAATTACAACATGAAATATGGTGGGCTACTTCACATTTAGCAACATAAAAAACTTCAATTTAATGTGCATAGGTCTACAGACAGCTTATTATCACCACCAAAAAATGACAATGTGTTAGGTGTCGAGTTCTCGCCTCTGCACGGGGGAATCTCAAGACATCTCAGCTGCGGTCTCCCATCCTTCTCCAGCTGCAGTGGAGCCTGCTCAGCAGAGACGTCAGTCCCAGTGTCTGGCTCAGGTAGATACTCTGCGCCTGGTTACTGGCACTGCTGTTCTTCCAGGTTCTGCCATTATAGCCAGTACAGGTTAGCGGCGAGCAGACGTCTCTGGGACTAAGTCCTGCTTTTCCCCTTCTAAGCATGCCCAAGGTAAGACCTCTCATTGGAGGTCAGGGGTCCCCTTGCTCAGGTACTGCAGCAGCTCCCATTGGTCCTCTAGGAAGGTCCTGAAGTTGCTCAGGTACTGTGGCAGCTCCCATTGGTCCTCTAGGAAGGTCCTGAAGTTGCTGCAGCTATAAACATGTATCAACATGTGTATGAGCTTTGCTATTGTGGTCACGGTTGTATGTGGACAGGGTTTGGCTGAAATAAGAAAAGAAAGAACACCATGCAGTCATAAAATCCAAAAATAGAAAAATACTTTATTAAATGCAAATAACAGTACAACAACCAGACAACAAGGTGTGAGTAAGGCTAAAAGATGACACTAATTGCCACCAACAACATGCAAACTTATAAACGGCCCAAGGTACGGCAGTCCCCAACTGCAGAGAGCAATAACATAATAGGTGAAGGAAAAAGTACAACTTATGGATAATACATGGTAAATAAGCAAATCACCCCTGAGGAAGGTTCATAGACCGAAACGCGCTTCGGGGTGGACCGGGGTCCCCATGCTGCAGGGGTACTACGACAGGACAATAAAGGACAGGTGATGTGCATGATTCCATATGTGTCCCCTTTTCATATATAGTTATTATTCTGTGTGTCAGATTATATGTGACCTTTATGGGACTACTACTGCTGTCCTTTTGGCGATTTGCTTATTTACCATTCATTCATTCATTTTCTTTATTTTTACGATTTTTCCTCATCCTCTTCCCATTCCTCATCTTCCTCCTCCGGCCCTGTGGGACCACCACGCAGACGCCGCAGGACAGGAGATGAGGCAGCGCCCATTAATGATGAAGATGATGAAGTGCCCACCATTGCCGATGACGAACCAGCGCACCCCACTGCAGACCCCATATGGACCTCGCCACCTGAAAATTACCAGCCACTGATTCCTGATTTTGTGGCAGAATCAGGAATCAAGTTTGACACCACAGGCCTCACAGAACTAGACTTTTTCAAAGTCTTTTTCTCTGAGGCTTTCGTTAACCTCATGGTGGAGCAAACTAACTTGTATGCTCGGCAATTTTTGGACCAAAACTCGGGTTCATCATATTCTAACTGGTCTCCTGTAGACACAGTTGAAATGATGCAGTTTTGGGGCCTGGTCCTCCACATGGGGATCCTGAAGAAGCCTGAACTTCGTCAATATTGGAGTGTTGATATTTTATATAACACTCCAGTGTTCCGAATGGTCATGACCCGGACACGTTTTGAGGCCATCCATAAGTTCCTGCATTACAACGATAATGCACGGTGTCCCGCACGAAGTGACCCCAACTTTGACCGTCTGTTCAAAGTTTGGCCAGTCATCGAACACTTCAACAAAAAGTTTACTGAAGTGTACGTGCCTCAAAGGGACATCTGCGTGGATGAGTCCTTAATTCATTTTAAGGGGCGGCTCAGATTCCGTCAATACCTGCCCAGCAAGAGGGCCAGGTACGGAATCAAACTCTACAAGCTGTGTGAGAGTACCTCAGGGTATACCTACAGCTTTAGAATGTACGAAGGGTTAGGACACCAGGATTGAACCACCTGAGTGTCCTTCTATCCTGGGAGTGAGTGGGAAAATTGTGTGGAATTTGGTGCACCAACTGCTGGATAAAGGTTATCACCTCTATACCGATAACTTTTACACCAGCATCCCACTCTACAAATCTCTCTCTGCGCAAGGTACTGCAGCCTGCAGTACTGTCAGCAAAAATCAGAGAGGCCTCCCGAAGATGCTACTTGGGCAGACTCTCAGAAAAGGTGAGAGCAAAGCCCAATGTAGCGACCACATGCTGGTGGTCAAGTACAAGGCCAAAAGGGATGTCCTTCTACCACCATACACGGTGATGGCAGCGCCCTCAGCACTGTAAGGGGTACCTCTGCAGAGATCAGCAAATGGACCTGTGTACTGGGGTACAACAAAAACCTGGGGGGCGTTGATCTCTCTGATCAACTCCTCCAACCGTACAGTGCTTTGAGAAAGGCCAGGGTGTGGTACAAAAAGCTGTCCGTGGACATTGTACAAATGGCAATGCTCAACGCTTTCCTGCTGTCACGATGTGCACGCAACACCGATACGTCGTACCTTCATTTCCAGGAAGTAGTGGTTAAGGCCCTGATGTTTGGCATGAGGGAAGGAGTAGGCCCCAGTACTTCTGGAACTGAAGGTACACATATTGTACCAGGTCAGCATTTTCCTGGGGTGGTCCCACCAACTGGAAGAAAAGGTAAGCCACAAAAAAGGTGTCGAGTGTGCTACAAAAGAGGAATACGCAAGGACACCATCTATCAGTGTGACACCTGCCCCGAAAAACCTGGCCTGTGTATGAAGGATTGTTTTAAATTGTACCACAACTCCATGCACTGCTAATTTACAGGAAACAGATTAATTCCAAAGGAGGCACATCTATGTAAGTTCTTTGGGGGTCTACTTTCCAAAATGTTGTCACTTGTGGGTTTTTTTCCTGTTTAGGCACATCAGGGGATCTGCAAATGGAACATGACGCCCGCAGACGATTCCATCAAAGTCTGCATTCCAAAACGTCAGTAATTCCCTTTCGAGCCCCAACGTGTGCCCAAACAGTTTTTTCCCACATATGGGGTACCAGCATACTCAGGACAAATTGGACAACTTTTGTGGTGCAATTTCTCCTGTTACCCTTGGGAAATTAAAAAATCGGGGACTAAAAGATCATTTTTGTGGGCAAAAAATAGGATTTTTATTTTCACACACGGGCATTATAAACTTTAGTGAAACACTTGGGGGTTCAAAATTCTCACCACACATCTAGACAAGTTCCTTGGGGGGCCTAGTTTCCAAATTGGGGTCACTTGTGGGGGGTTTCCACTGTTTAGGCACATCAGGGGCTCGTCAAACGGAACATGAAGGCCGCAGAACATTCCATCAAAGCCTGCATTCCAAAACGTCACTACTTCCCTTCCGAGCCCTGACATGTGCCCAAACAGTAGTTTTCTCCCACATGTGGGGTACCAACATACTCAAGACAAATTGTACAACAACATTGGCAGTCCAATTTCTCCTGTTTCCCTTGGGAAATTAAAAAATCGGGGACTAAAAGATCATTTTTGTGGGCAAAAAATAGGAATTTTTATTTTCACACTTGGGCGTTATAAACTTTAGTGAAACACGAGGGGGTTCAAAGTTCTCACCACACATCTAGACAAGTTCCTTAGGGGGTCTAGTTTCCAAAATGGAGTAACTTGTGGGGGGTTTCCACTGTTTAGGCACATCAGGGGCTCGTCAAACGCAACATGGCATCTGATCGCAATTCCAGTCAATTTTAGGTTGAAAAAAATCAAACGGCGTTCCTTCCCTTCCGAGCCGTGCCATGTGCCTAAACAGTGGTCCCCCCCACATATGGAGTATCAGCATACTTAGGACAAATTGGACAACAACTTTTGCAGTCCAATTTCTCCTGCTACCTTTGGGAAAATAAAAAATTGGGGACTAAACGATCATGCTTGTGGAAAAAGTATGATTTTTTATTTTCACGCCTGGGCGTTATAAACTTCTGTGAAGCCCCTGGGGATTCAAAGTGCTCATCAAACATCTAGATAAGTTCCTTAGTGGTCTAGTTTCTAAAAAAGGTGTCACTTGTGGGGGCTTCCACTGTTTAGGCACATCAGGGGCTCGTCAAACGCAACATGGCGTCCGATCGCAATTGCAGCCAAATTTAGGTTGAAAAAATCAAAAGGCGCTCCTTCCCTTCCGATCCCTGCCATGCGCCCAAACAGTGGTTCCCCCACACATATGGGGTATCAGCATGCTCAGGACAAATTAGACAACAACTTTTGCAGTCCAATTTCTTCTGTTACCTTTGGGAAAATAAAAAATTGGGGACTAAATGATCACGTTTGTGGAAAAAATATGATTTTTTATTTTCATGCCAGGGCATTATAAACTTCTATGCAGCCCCTGGGGGTTCAAAGTGCTCATCACACATCTAGATAAGTTCCTTAGGTGGTCTAGTTTCCAAAATGGTGTCACTTGTGGGGGGTTTCCACTGCTTAGGCACATCAGGGGCTCGTCAAACGCAACATGGCGTCTGATCACAATTCCAGCCAATTTTAGGTTGAAAAAATCAAACGGCGCTCCTTCCCTTCTGAGCCCTGCCATGAGCCCAAACAGTGGTGCCCCCACACATACGGGGAATCAGCGTACTCAGGACAAATTAGACAACAACTTTTGCAGTCCAATTTCTTCTGTTACCTTTGGGAAAATAAAAAATTGGGGACTAAATGATCATGTTTGTGGAAAAAATATGATTTTTTATTTTCACGCCAGGGCGTTATAAACTTCTGTGAAGCCCCTGGGGGTTCAAAGTGCTCATCACACATCTAGATAAGTTCCTTAGGGGGTCTTGTTTCCAAAATGGGTTCACTTGTTGGGGTTTCCACTGTTTAGGCACATCTGGGGCTCGTCAAACGCAACATGGCGTCTGATCACAATTTCAGCCAATTTTAGGTTGAAAAAATCAAACGGCGCTCCCTCCCTTCCGAGCCCAGCCAGTGGTTCCCCTGTCATGATTCTCAATGGCGAGAGAACATAGCCCAGCATATATGAGAACTAGCTCTTGGAAGATGGAAACTATACTGACCATGAACTAAACCTGCCGCACAACTAGAAGTGGCCGGGTAGCATGCCTACGTTTTTTATCCCTAGATGCCCAGCGCCAGCCGGAGAACTACCTAATCCTAGCAGAGGAAAAGACAGTCCTGGCTCACCTCTAGAGAAATTTTCCCAAAAGGCAGACAGAGGCCCCCACATATATTGGCGGTGATTTTAGATGAAATGACAAACGTAGTATGAAAATAGGTTTAGCAAAATCGAGGTCCGCTTACTAGATAGCATGAAGACAGAAAGGGCACTTTCATGGTCAGCAGAAAACCCTATCAAAAACACCATCCAGAAATTACTTTAAGACTCTAGCATTAACTCATAACACCAGAGTGGCAATTTCCGCTCACAAGAGCTTTCCAGACACAGTAACGAAACAGCAGCTGTGAACAGGAACAAAATGCAAAAACACACAAGGACAAAAGTCCAACTTAGCTAGGAGTTGTCTAGTAGCAGGAACATGCACAGAAGGCTTCTGATTACATTGTTGACCGGCATGAAACTGACAGAGGAGCAAGGTTATATAGCGACTCCCACATCCTGATAGGAGCAGGTGAACAGAGGGGATGATGCACACAAGTACAATTCCACAAGTGGCCACCGGGGGAGCCCAGAATCCAATTTCACAACAGTACCCCCCCCTCAAGGAGGGAGCACCGAACCCTCACCAGAACCACCAGGGCGATCAGGATGAGCCCTATGAAAGGCACAGACAAGATCGGAGGCATGAACATCAGAGGCAGTGACCCAAGAATTATCCTCCTGACCGTATCCCTTCCATTTGACCAGATACTGGAGTTTCCGTCTGGAAACACGAGAGTCTAAGATCTTTTCCACAACGTACTCCAACTCACCCTCAACCAACACCGGAGCAGGAGGCTCAACGGAAGGCACAGCCGGTACCTCATACCTGCGCAACAATGACCGATGAAAAACATTATGAATCGAAAAGGATGCAGGGAGGTCCAAACGGAAGGACACAGGGTTAAGAATCTCCAATATCTTGTACGGGCCGATGAACCGAGGCTTAAACTTAGGAGAAGAAACCCTCATAGGGACAAAACGAGAAGACAACCACACCAAGTCCCCAACACAAAGCCGAGGACCAACACGACGACGGCGGTTGGCAAAAAGCTGAGTCTTCTCCTGGGACAACTTCAAATTGTCCACCACCTGCCCCCAAATCTGATGCAACCTCTCCACCACAGCATCCACTCCAGGACAATCCGAAGATTCCACTTGACCGGAGGAAAATCGAGGATGAAACCCCGAATTACAGAAAAACGGGGACACCAAGGTGGCAGAGCTGGCCCGATTATTGAGGGCGAACTCCGCCAAAGGCAAAAAAGCAACCCAATCATCCTGATCCGCAGACACAAAACACCTCAAATATGTCTCCAAGGTCTGATTAGTCCGCTCGGTCTGGCCATTAGTCTGAGGATGGAAAGCAGACGAAAAAGACAAATCTATGCCCATCCTAGCACAGAATGCCCGCCAAAATCTAGACACGAATTGGGTCCCTCTGTCAGAAACGATATTCTCCGGAATACCATGCAAACGAACAACATTTTGAAAAAACAGAGGAACCAACTCGGAAGAAGAAGGCAACTTAGGCAAGGGAACCAGATGGACCATCTTAGAGAAACGGTCACACACCACCCAGATGACAGACATCTTCTGAGAAACAGGCAGATCCGAAATAAAATCCATCGAGATGTGCGTCCAAGGCCTCTTCGGGATAGGCAAGGGTAACAACAATCCACTAGCTCGAGAACAACAAGGCTTGGCCCGAGCACAAACGTCACAAGACTGCACAAAGCCTCGCACATCTCGTGACAGGGAAGGCCACCAGAAGGACCTTGCCACCAAATCCCTGGTACCAAAGATTCCAGGATGACCTGCCAACGCAGAAGAATGAACCTCAGAGATGACTCTACTGGTCCAATCATCAGGAACAAACAGTCTACCAGGTGGACAACGATCAGGTCTATCCGCCTGAAACTCCTGCAAGGCCCGCCGCAGGTCTGGAGAAACGGCAGACAATATCACTCCATCTTTAAGGATACCTGTGGGCTCAGAATTACCAGGGGAGTCAGGCTCAAAACTCCTAGAAAGGGCATCCGCCTTAACATTCTTAGAACCCGGTAGGTAAGACACCACAAAATTAAACCGAGAGAAAAACAACGACCAGCGCGCCTGTCTAGGATTCAGGCGCCTGGCAGACTCAAGGTAAATTAAATTTTTGTGGTCAGTCAATACCACCACCTGATGTCTGGCCCCCTCAAGCCAGTGACGCCACTCCTCAAAAGCCCACTTCATGGCCAAAAGCTCCCGATTCCCAATATCATAATTCCGCTCGGCGGGCGAAAATTTACGGGAAAAAAAGGCACAAGGTCTCATCACGGAGCAGTCGGAACTTCTCTGCGACAACACCGCCCCAGCTCCGATTTCAGAAGCGTCGACCTCAACCTGAAAAGGAAGAGCAACATCAGGCTGACGCAACACTGGGGCGGAAGAAAAGCGGCGCTTGAGCTCCCGAAAGGCCTCCACAGCATCAGGGGACCAATCAGCAACATCAGCACCCTTCTTAGTCAAATCAGTCAATGGTTTTACAACATCAGAAAAACCAGCAATAAATCGACGATAAAAGTTAGCAAAGCCCAAAAATTTCTGAAGACTCTTAAGAGAAGAGGGTTGCGTCCAATCACCAATAGCCTGAACCTTGACAGGATCCATCTCGATGGAAGAGGGGGAAAAAATGTATCCCAAGAAGGAAATCTTTTGAACCCCAAAAACACACTTAGAACCCTTCACACACAAGGAATTAGACCGCAAAACCTGAAAAACCCTCCTGACCTGCTGGACATGAGAGTCCCAGTCATCCGAAAAAATCAGAATATCATCCAGATACACAATCATAAATTTATCCAAATAATCGCGGAAAATGTCATGCATAAAGGACTGGAAGACTGAAGGGGCATTTGAAAGACCAAAAGGCATCACCAAATACTCAAAATGGCCCTCGGGCGTATTAAATGCGGTTTTCCACTCATCCCCCTGCTTGATTCGCACCAAATTATACGCCCCACGGAGATCAATCTTAGAGAACCACTTGGCCCCCTTTATACGAGCAAACAAATCAGTAAGCAGTGGTAACGGATATTGATATTTAACCGTGATTTTATTCAAAAGACGATAATCAATACACGGCCTCAAAGAGCCGTCTTTCTTAGACACAAAGAAAAAACCGGCTCCTAAGGGAGATGACGAAGGACGAATATGTCCCTTTTCCAAGGACTCCTTTATATATTCTCGCATAGCCGCGTGTTCAGGCACAGACAGATTAAATAAACGACCCTTAGGGTATTTACTACCCGGGATCAAGTCTATGGCACAATCGCACTCCCGGTGCGGAGGTAGTGAACCAACCTTGGGTTCTTCAAAAACGTCACGAAAGTCAGACAAGAATTCAGGAATCTCAGAGGGAATAGATGATGAAATGGAAACCAAAGGTACGTCCCCATGAGTTCCTTTACATCCCCAGCTTAACACAGACATAGCTCTCCAGTCGAGGACTGGGTTATGAGATTGCAGCCATGGCAATCCCAGCACCAAAACATCATGTAGATTATACAGCACCAGAAAGCGAATAACCTCCTGGTGATCCGGATTAACACGCATAGTCACTTGTGTCCAGTATTGTGGTTTATTACTAGCCAATGGGGTGGAGTCAATCCCTTTCAGAGGTATCGGAGCCTCCAATGGCTCCAAATCATACCCACAGCGTTTGGCAAAGGACCAATCCATAAGACTCAAAGCAGCGCCAGAGTCGACATAGGCGTCCGCGGTAATAGATGACAAAGAACAAATCAGGGTCACAGATAGAATAAACTTAGACTGTAAAGTGCTAATTGAAACAGACTTGTCAGGCTTCTTAGTACGCTTAAAGCATGCTGATATAACATGAGTTGAATCACCACAATAGAAGCACAACCCATTTTTTCGTCTAAAATTCTGCCGCTCGCTTCTGGACAGAATTCTATCACATTGCATATTTTCTGGCGTTTTCTCAGTAGACACCGCCAAATGGTGCACAGGTTTGCGCTCCCGCAGACGCCTATCGATCTGAATAGCCATCGTCATGGACTCATTCAGACTCGCAGGCACAGGGAACCCCACCATAACATCCTTAATGGCATCAGAGAGACCTTCTCTGAAAATCGCTGCCAGGGCGCACTCATTCCACTGAGTAAGCACAGACCATTTGCGGAATTTTTGGCAGTATATTTCAGCTTCATCTTGCCCCTGAGACAAGGACATCAAGGCCTTTTCCGCCTGAAGCTCTAAATGAGGTTCCTCATAAAGCAACCCCAAGGCCAGAAAAAACGCATCCACATTGAGCAACGCAGGATCCCCTGGTGCCAATGCAAAAGCCCAGTCCTGAGGGTCACCCCGGAGCAAGGAAATTACAATCCTGACCTGCTGTGCAGGGTCTCCGGCAGAGCGAGACCTCAGGGACAAAAACAATTTGCAATTATTTTTAAAATTTTGAAAGTGAGATCTATTCCCCGAGAAGAATTCAGGCAAAGGAATTCTAGGCTCAGACATAGGTGCATGAACAACAAAATCTTGCAAATTTTGTACCTTTGTGGCGAGATTATTCAAACCTGTAGCTACACTCTGAAGATCCATTTGAAACAGGTGAACACAGAGCCATTCAAGGATTAGAAGGAGAGAAAGAGAGGAAGGCTGCAGTATAGGCAGAATAGCAAGTGATTCAATTAAGAGCACACTCAGAACTAGAGGGAAAAAAAAAAAAAAAAAAAATTGTAGCAGACTTCTTTTTTCTCTCCTTTCTCAGCCAGTAATTTAACCCTTTTTTGGGCCGGTCAAACTGTCATGATTCTCAATGGCGAGAGAACATAGCCCAGCATATATGAGAACTAGCTCTTGGAAGATGGAAACTATACTGACCATGAACTAAACCTGCCGCACAACTAGAAGTGGCCGGGTAGCATGCCTACGTTTTTTATCCCTAGATGCCCAGCGCCAGCCGGAGAACTACCTAATCCTAGCAGAGGAAAAGACAGTCCTGGCTCACCTCTAGAGAAATTTTCCCAAAAGGCAGACAGAGGCCCCCACATATATTGGCGGTGATTTTAGATGAAATGACAAACGTAGTATGAAAATAGGTTTAGCAAAATCGAGGTCCGCTTACTAGATAGCATGAAGACAGAAAGGGCACTTTCATGGTCAGCAGAAAACCCTATCAAAAACACCATCCAGAAATTACTTTAAGACTCTAGCATTAACTCATAACACCAGAGTGGCAATTTCCGCTCACAAGAGCTTTCCAGACACAGTAACGAAACAGCAGCTGTGAACAGGAACAAAATGCAAAAACACACAAGGACAAAAGTCCAACTTAGCTAGGAGTTGTCTAGTAGCAGGAACATGCACAGAAGGCTTCTGATTACATTGTTGACCGGCATGAAACTGACAGAGGAGCAAGGTTATATAGCGACTCCCACATCCTGATAGGAGCAGGTGAACAGAGGGGATGATGCACACAAGTACAATTCCACAAGTGGCCACCGGGGGAGCCCAGAATCCAATTTCACAACATTCCCCCCCACATATGGGGTATCTGCATACTCAGCACAAATTGGACAACAACTTTTGCAGTCCAATTTCTCCTGTTACCTTTGGGGAAATAAAAAATTGGGGACTAAACGATCATGTTTGTGGAAAAAATGATTTTTTATTTTCATGCCCGGGCGTTATAAACTTTTGTGAAGCCCCTGGGGGTTTAAAGTGCTCATGACACATCTAGATAAGTTCCTTAGGGGGTCTATTTTCCAAAATGGGGTCACTTGTGGGGGGGTTTCCACTGTTTAGGCACATCAGGGGCTCGTTAAACGCAACATGGCATCCGATCGCAATTCCAGCCAATTTTAGGTTGAAAAAATCAAACGGCGCTCCTTCCCTTCCGAGCCCTGCCATGCACCCAAACAGTGGTTCCCCCCACATATGGGGTATCAGCGTACTCAGGACAAATTGGACAACAACTTTTGCAGTCCAATTTCTCCTGTTACCTTTGGGAAAATAAAAAAAATGTTGCTAAAAGATCGTTTTCGTGACTAAAAAGTTACATTTTCATTTTTTCCTTCAACATTGCTTTAGCTCTCATGAAGCACCTGAAGGGTTAATAAACTTCTTGAATGTGGTTTTGATCAGCTTGAGGGGTGCAGTTTTTAGAATGGTGTCACTTTTGGGTATTTTTTACTATATAGACCCCTAAATGTGACAAATTTTGATGTAAAAATTAGAATTTGCTTGTCAACTTTTACCCCTTATAACTGCCTAACAAAAAAATTTGCTTCCAAAATTGTTCTGATGTAAAGTAGACTTGTGGGAAATGTTACTTATTAAGTATTTTGGGTGACATATCTCGGTGATTTAAGGGCATAAAAATTCAAAGTTGGAAAATTGCTAAATTTTCAAAATTTTCGCCAAATTTCCGTTTTTTTCACAAATAAACGCAGGTAATATCAAAGAAATTTTACCACTATCATGAAGTAGAATATGTCACTAGAAAACAGTCTCAAGATCCATTGAAGCATTCCAGAGTTATAACCTCATAAAAGGACAGTGGTCAGAATTTTAAAAATTGTCCCGGTCATTAACATGCAAACCACCCTCGGGGCTTAGGGGGTTAAAGTGATTTCTTCATTGAGAACAGATGTGGCAGTAACTAGGCCTGGGAGTGGCTATAGAATTTGAGCTCAGCTTTTCAAAGATGTGAAATGCCACAGTTAATTATGTTTTAAGTGATGGAATCACTTTTTCACACAGGTCCCTGTAGACTTGGATTAATTTTTGCTGAATAATCAAGTCCTTCATTTAAAAACTGCATTTTATGTTTGCTTGTTTTATCTTTGTCTAATATTTAAATTTATTTGGTGATCTGAAACACTTCAGTGTGACAAACATGCAAAAGAATAGGAAGTCAGGATGGGGGCAAAAAAAATCACACAACTGTATATATACTGTATATACAGTATATTTACTATACCTAGCTACATGATTTCTTTTGCCTTCTTTTAAAAGTTCTTGTTCAAGACAAGACAAAAAGAACACAGTAAAACCAAAATAACATTGTGCTCTGTACTTTTCTGTAACTTTAGGCCATGTGCACACGTTCAGTATTTTTCGCGTTTTTTTCGCGTTTTTTCGCTATAAAAACGTGATAAAAACGCGAAAAAAACGCTAACATATGCCTCCCATTATTTTCAGTGTATTCCGCATTTTTTGTGCAAATGTAGCCTTTTTTTCCGCAAAAAAATCGCATCGCGGAAAAAAAAGCAACATGTTAATTAAAATGCGGAATTGCGGGGATTCCGCACACCTAGGAGTGCATTGATCTGCTTACTTCCCGCACTGGGCACCATATAATTGGTCAAAAAAAAAGAATTAAAATAAAAAATAGTCATATACTCACCTTCTATGGCCTCCGGAGTCTTCCCGCCTCTCCGCTGCATGCTGCCGCTTTGGTTTCTATAGCTGGTGTGCGGTGAAGGACCTGCGATGACGTCGCGGTCTTGTGATTGGTCGAGACCGGTCATGTGACCGCTCACGTGACCGTGATGTCATGGAAGGTCCTGAACCACACACAGCATCTATAGGAACGGACGCCTGCAGGTGAGTATAAACATTTTTTTTATTTTTTTTATTTTTTTTAAACATTCTATCTTTTACTATAGATGCTGCATAGGCTGCATCTATAGTAAAAAGATGGTCACACTTGTCAAACGCTATGTTTGACAAGTGTGACCAACCTGTCAGTCAGTTTTCCAAGCGATGCTACAGATCGCTTGGAAAACTTTAGCATTCTGCAAGCTAATTACGCTTGCAGGATGCTAAAAAAACGCAAAAAAAACGGAAAAAAAACGCAAAAAAAAATGCGGATTTCTTGCAGAAAATTTCCGGTTCTCTTCAGGAAATTTCTGCAAGAAATCCGGACGTGTGCGCATACCCTACCAGTAATTGTGCATGAAATGAACATCAAAGGAACCTGGAAAGGTAACAATTAAAAATCAGATAGGGTTATCTAATCTAAGACAGCATCTTCATTTTGTATTACACCTTCTCAGGGCCATCTGTAAAAGAACACTTGACATTCTTTAACATCAAGGATAGGTCCTTCTCGAAGATTGTTGCCTGTGATAACTTAAGGATTAATTTTTTATAGCCTTTTTAAACAAAGGTTTTAGGATAAGTTATCTAAGCTATTTCAAGTTGTCTCCACCTCATTAAGAAGTGTTGACACACTATTTAATTTACCAACCTGGAACATACAGATGCCTGTATAGGTCAACTAATGTTTATCACAAATGAAGTTAAGGCCACAATATGAGATTAATCAGTAATAAAAAGTTGAGATCAAGAGGAAGAAATACAAGGAAAAGATCAAAGGGTGCTTCAGGCAAAACCTGAAAAGAAATACATTTGATGTTTTTTGCAATCCTTATGAGAACATCATGAAACGATAAAAAATACAAATCTTTCAGTCATAAGTTATTGGATACATAATGAAAATAGCTTAAATTATTACTGTCTGTACTTTTCATCTAAGATAATGATCTTTGATTGGTGATCAAGCTGGAGAATACATCACGTGTTTCAAATTGGAGATAAATATACTAAACTAAAAGAAAGTTCGAACCACCATAAATTTCTTTTCTGCATTATTATATCCACAGTTCACAACGAAAATGTGAGTCAAGATGAACTAACAGCATCATATATGCATAGTGCTATTAATTTAGGTCTGGATATCCTTCTTCCTGGCTGGTAGACCTTGTAATTACCCTTGTCCAGTTTCTCCACCACCTCATATGAGCTTTGCCCCTTGGCTAGGAACTTACTCTCGACCTTGGGGATAAGCATCAGTACGCAGTCCCCAGGCTGGAACTGCCTCAGCCTCACTGATCGGTTATACACCCTTGCCTGTGCCTTCTGTGCCTGGAGTAGATGCACTTTCACGATAGGCATCACTTTCGACATTCTCTCCTGCATCTGGGTGATGTGCTCTATGTTGCTCCAGGTGGGCGTAACCTCAGCTTCCCAGGTATTCTTGGCAATATCCAGGAGCCCTCGCGGATGTCGGCTATACAGGAGGTTGAATGGAAAGAAACCAGTAGAGGCTTGAGGAACTTCCCTGACAGAGAAGAGCAGAAATCGAAACAGGCAGTCCCGGTCTCGACCAAATTTCTCAATGACTTTCTTGAGCATAGATTTTAAGGTCATATTGAAGCATTTCGCAAGGTCGCCTGTGGACGGTATACTGAGCTACGCAGCTGGGCAATATGCATGACCTTACACATCTCCTTCATCACCTTACTCATGAATAGTGTCCCTTGGTCCATCAGGATCTCCTTTGGCAGGCCAGTCCTAGAAAAAGTATGGACAATCTATTGGCCTATACACTTGGCGTATAAGTTCCATAGTGGTACAGCCTCTGGGTAATGGCTTGCATAGTCCATAACCACATGTATTGATGTCCCCATGCAGACTTAACTAGGGGACCCGCTAGGTACATCGCAATTCTCTCAAATGGGACCTCTGTAACAGGTAACGGGACTAGTGGACTAAGTAAATTGGAAGAGGGAGCAGTTACCTGGGAGGTGGAGCAGGACCTACAATAATTTAGGAACTCCTGGTAGCATGTGGGTGAAAAGAACCTGTACATTATCTTCCTCTGAGTTTTTTCCACACCTAGGTGTGCCTACAAAATATGCAAATGAACCATGTCTAAAACACTCAGCCAATAGGAACCTGGAGCCAAGTGCTGCTCCACAATTTCCCCTCCCTGCAGTTTTCTCACCTGATACAACTCCCCATTGAGTGCAAAGTGTGGGAATCTGGTAGCTGCCCCTGGCTCTTGAGCAACCCCATTACAGACAGTAACACTGTCAAACGCCCCCTTTAAGGTATGGTTTTTAATTTGAGCAGTTCTAAAGTTTTCTGCAGCCACTGTTCGTCTCCTTGATCACTATCTCATCTTCCTCTCAGCAAGAGCACACAGTGGAAACTTATCCAAGTTCAATTTCTAAGAGGTTTCCTCCAGATAGATCTGTCCATACTACAGGCCAGATAGGCATAGTAGAAACAAAGCCACCCTATATTGCAGTTCATCAGGGGGCAAGTGACACCAGGTGGCTATATGTCCAAGATTGTGACATTGCCAACAGACCACCGGCTTAACAACAGTCTTTGGGGGATTCTCAGCTGAATTTGGATGTCCCCTGTTTGAGGCTCTAGATGCCCTTAGTGATGAGCCCCCCCCCTTTTGGGTATTCCAGGGAAGTGATGATGTCTTGTTTCCCTAGGGATTTTGCGACAACCTGGTACCTCTGCATTAGGCCAACCAGTTCATCCGTGTTCAGAGGATCACCTGGGGCACCCGGTCTGCACCGGCTTGGGAAGAGAGTGGATGAATCTGTCCATCACCACACACTCGCCCATCTGGGCAGGAGTAGAAGACTCTGGCTGCAACCACTTCTAGACTAGATATAGAAAGCAACATCTGTGAGCGACGAGATTTGTCACCAGCATATGTCCAGTGGTGGAACTGTTGGGGTCTAACCAACATAGTTACTCCCAAGCGTGCAAAGATTTTGTTTTTTAGCTTGATATTTTTCTTGGAATTCTGCAATCCTAAGTCATAGTAAGCCTTTTGGGCTTCACATCATGGAAGATAGCAATCTTCATGATACATATCTCCCCTAACATACATTGCCAGTGACCCTGTCACACCCCACAGATTTTTTTTTAATTGCAGCCTTGGAGCATGGGGAACAATGCCCCCACAGAAGATTACACTAAATTTTAGCCTCAGTGCATGGGAACAATACCCCCCCCCCCCAGAAGATTTCACTAAATTTCAGCCACAGAGCATTGGGCATGATACTCTAACAGAAGATGTTTTTAAAAATTTCAGTCACAGAATATGGGGATCAATACTCCCATAAAAGATTTTAACAAATTTGAGCCTCAGAGCATAGTTAATAATACCCCCACATAAGATTTTCATAAATTTCAGCCTCAAATCATGGGAAACAATACCCCTAGATAAGATTGTAGCAATTTTCAGCCTCAGAGTATGGGGAACAATACCCACACAGACACGTATTCAAGTTTTACCTGAAAATGCAATGAGAGCCTGAAGTTTTGTGCTGTATGATAATAGTAAGAGGTAGGGTGTTACAAAAGGAAGCAAATTGGGGTAAGAGCAGGACAATTACCCTTCAAACAAATGTGGAAAGGGAAATTACTTAAAGGGGTTCTATTGTAAGGGTGTGATGAAGGTTCTTGCACCTCTCTACAAATGGGGATAGGGCACTGACTTAAAATAAAATAAAATTAAAAAAAAATAATCTTGGTCTGAGACTCCGAGGTCCAATTGGAGGTGGAGTTGGATGCGGTGATGTACTGTACATGTAAGGGGTGAAGTGTTTTTTTTTGGGGGGGTGTTGTTTTTATCTTTTTTGGTATTTTTTTTTATTTTAAGGGAACCTAATGGAATTAACAGAGAATAAAATAAAATAAAAAGTCAAACAATTATCTTAAACCAGGAGGCCAAGGTCCAAGTCAAGGAGGAGGTACACGTTGTGATGTAGGTATAACAGTCCAAGTAGGAGGTCGACAACACTTTTTTTTAGGTATTTTTATATTTATTTTATTTATTTTTTTAATTTTTAAGGGGAACTAGAACTAATGAAAATAACAGAAATTAAATAGAAAAACAAAGTATTACCTTGAACCAGGAAGCTGAGGTCCAAGTCAAGGATAAGGTAGACGATGTTATGTAGGTTTAACAGTTGAAGAAGGAGTTGTCCAATACTTTTTCTTTCTTTAGTTTTTTGGGTTATTTTTATCTTTTTGGGTATTTTAAAAAAAATAATTAGTGGAACTAATGGAAATAACATAGAATAAAACACAAACCCAAACAATTATCTTGAACTAGGAGGCAGAGGTCCAAGTTGAGAATGAGGTACACGTTGTGATGTAGATATAACAGTTGAAGTAGAAGGTAGTAAACACATTTTTAGAAAAACAAAATTAAGCCACACTAATGAAAATAACAGAAATTAAATACAAAAACAAAGTATTGTCTTGAACCAGGGGGCCAAGATTCATGTGGAGGATGAGAAAGAACTAGAGGTGGACGTGGCGGAGGTGAAGGAGGAAGCCAACAGCTTTTTTAAATTTTTTTGTGGTTGAGGCCCCAAAATTAAAAGAAGGGCAACTAGAGTTTAATCTTGGCAGGATGCGGCTGGTATTGTTGTCTACTCAGCCAAAGGTGCAGACAACTCCTTTGTGATCCATGACTGGCTCATTTTAATGAATGTGAGCTTGCCCACGTTTGGCTGTGGACAGGCGGATACCCTGTCTGTGATGACATCCACTTACCACAGGGCAGGCCAGCACCTCCAAGGCTTAAAGGGCAAGCTCTGGCCATGTGTTCAATTTGAAGACCTAAAAGTTAAATGGGGCAGACCCATCAGTTACAACATGGAGACGTGTGTACAGGAACTCTTCCACCATGTTGTGAAAACAATGCCTTCTGCTGATATGAACCATATCATATGGTGGTGCCAGATGTTATGGCATGCGGAGAAACTGTTTCCACTTTTTGGCCATGCTAACCCTAGCTGCATTGGCTACTTCCTCCTCCACCTCTGCCTTGTTCTTCCTCTGAGTCCCTGCTGTCAGGTGGGAAAGCCATCAGTAGTTTCTCGACCAGCGTGTGCATTTTCCAATCCTAGTCCAAGGATGGAAATAAGGATGGTACACTGTCACCCAGTAATCAGAACTGGTAATAATATGGGCAGCTCAGCGGTCACTGTATAGGCACAGCAAAATGTATTGGCTCATGTGTGCCAGGCTGCACTGAGTCAACGACAAGCTGTCCTCAGTGGGAGGTGCATGGTCTGGGTCCTCTTTTTAGTAATACTGATGATGGCATCATCAGCGCTGGCCATATTGGTGGAACATTCAAAGCCCAACATGACATACACTTCCTGCATGGAGGCCCACTCATTATTGGTGAATTAGTGTTCCGCCGAGTGACTCATGCATGCGTGCTGCAGCTGAAACTCCATTATTACCTGCTGCTGCTCACACAGTCTCTCCAGCATATGTAAGATGGAGTTGGTGAGCTGGAATGCAGAATTGATGTTGCAGCTCAGAAACGCGCACACACTATAGCCCATTATCGCAAAGCACCATGCCAGGCTTGAGGTTCACGGGCACCAACCACTTAGCTGTCTGCTGTTTGATCCTCATCCACAGCTCCTGTTCCCTACTAGTGTTTCCCCCTGGCTGTGCTGAAATTGGTGGTGCAGGGCTCACTGAGACTGGATGAGGAGGTGGTGGAAGAAGTAGAGTTGGAGGAGGAAACAACATGTACCGAGTAACGTCCAGCAATCTCGGTGGTGGTAGGACATTTGATGGAATGCCTTCCACATCGGTCACAGCCGCCACTACATTTATCCAGTGGGCAGTTATGGAGTTGTAACATCCCTGCTTATTTGTCCACGTACTGTATGTTTTGCAACATGGGCCTTGCAGGGATGGTCCACCTGGCAAAGCAGTGGCGGCTGGGAGCAACTGAAAAACAGCCATCCACATCAGTTTTTTTTTTAAACATGCGGTCTCAACCGGCTGGAATGACACTTTTTCAACCACCAGTAATTTAGAAATGCTGACATTCAGGCACATTTCTCATGGGTTTCCAGGGTGAAATTTCCTCTTTCCCTCAAGGGTTTAGGGAATAGAGAGCTGAAAACTTCCATGGGATGGTCTAGAAATGATCAGTGACACTGCTAGTGGTGGTGTTGCTGTCACAGCCTCTCTTTGTGGGGAGGCTGGTATCCCTGTTGAATGTGACCGAGAGGAAGAGGCCGAGAGCACAGCAAAAGAGGAAGCAGGAGAACACTCAGATCTGTCATGCTTTTTAAGATCTGTTCTCCACTGCACCTTGTTCTTAGATCTGAGGTGCCTGATCATGCAGGTGGTGCTCAGGTTTAGAATATTTACGCTTTGCTGGAGGCTCTGATGGCACAGAGTGCAAACAACCCGCCGCTTGTCTTCACTACATTGGGTGCAGAACTCCCATGCCATGGATCTCCTTGTCTTCACTACATTGGGTGCAGAACTCCCATGCCAGGGATCTCCTTTGAGCTGGTTTTTGGGGGCTCATTACCTTGGTGTGGGGGGCCGTAACAGATGATGTACTAGCTATGGGCTGGCTGCTGTGCTTTTGCACCCTGCTCCCTCTTTTGCTGTGCTGATCAAGAAGCATGACCACCTCCTCTTCCTCCAAACTGCACACATCACTATGAGGCCCTTCTATCAATGTGAGGTTTAGGACCTCATCATAGCCTGTGCCATATTTCACCCAGTCCTGGCCCCTGCCCTCCTAGATGGTTTGTACACTGTAGAAAGATGCAACAGTTGGCACCTGTGTTTTCTGTGGTGGTAAACTGACCACGTACACTGGCTTTCACACTTACTCATTCTCCAACAGAATGAATAGATAAGCATCAGTGCACTCAGTTGCTTCCATTTCAGGGAAGAAAGCCATCACTCATTCCTTGCAAATTTGGCTGTACTGTTCACCTTGCTACTGAAAATAAAAAGATTCCTGAATAAAAAATAATCCACAGTGTGTCACTGAACTCAAATATGCACCACATCATTAATATATAACTAGCCATTGTTCAACCCACTATTCAAAATATATAAGCAAACCATAATTAGTCACTTTCCTCTCCCAATAAAAATATAAATCAATTAGCCACTGTGCTTGTTCCGCTAATTTATCACTAGTCACTTTCTTGTATCCTCAACCCCCACCACTGTTCTCCTCCCGCTCCCCCAATCCACTATAATTAAATATCCTCTCCCCAATTCATAGTTAATTGTCCCCCAATTCATTATAATTACATATCCCCAAATTCACTACAATTGTGTGTCATTATATACAATTCATTAAATTACACGTTACATGTTCAACACCCCAATACATTATAATTCATAATTATATTTCTTCAACCCCAATTCATTAAAATTACATGTCCTCTCTCACACTCCCACCCCCCAAGTCATTATAATGCCATGTTCTATCTTCATGTCCACTCACACACCTACCAGCCTCGATTCAAAATAATGTAATGTCCTTTCTCATCCCCCATTTCATTATGCTGCCATGTCCTCTCTCCTACCCCCAATTTATTATACTTTCATGTCCTCTCTCCCACCCACTAACTCCAGCTTAGTCTTCACACTTACCCAATAATTTATTATATCATGTCACCTAACCCACCCCCAATTCTCTATTACTTTATGTCCTCTCTAATACCCCACACTACTAATTCCTTCAATTTAAAGAAAAAAAAATCATTTTTTTCTCCTGACAATTCCTTGCAGCTCGGCTTCTTTACTGTTGTAGCTGTGTCCAGGGCCGCTATCAGGGCATTACTGCCCTTACTGTCGTACAGGGCCCGATGAGCAGAGGGGGCCTGGAGTGGACCCCCCTGTTTTGAACACAGGGCCAGAGCGGCAGCATGCTGCCGCTTCAGTAACTGACCATGCGTCCTCCGATGCACGATCAGTTAAAATCTTTTGCCATGCAGGAGATTCCTCCCACACGGTAACAGTTAACAGCCGCCAGCCAATCACAGGCCAGCAGCTGACATCAGCGCGCACGTCACCAACGTATGACATCACTTTTTTTTTAAAGCTGCAGTATGGGGCATACTATACTACAATGTGGGGAGGAAGGAAAAGGGGATGCATTATACTATGGGGTACATTATATCCCTATGAGGCTGCTGCATTATACTATGGGGCATTGGGATGCATTATATCCCTATGAGGCTGCTGCATTATACTATGGGGCATTGTGGTGCATTATATCCCTATGAGGCTGCTGCATTATGCTATGGGGCATTGGGATGCATTGTATCCCTATGAGGCTGCTGCATTATACTATGGGGCATTGTGGTGCATTATATCCCTATGAGGCTGCTGCATTATTCTATGGGGTGCATTATATCCCTATGAGGCTCCTGCATTATACTATTGATCATTGGGGTACATTATATCCCTATGAGGCTGCTGCATTATACTATGTGGCATTGTGGTGCATTATATCCCTATGAGGCTGCTGCATTATACTATGGGGCATTGGGGTGCATTATATCCCTATGAGGCTGCTGCATTATACAATGGGCACTGGGGTGCATTATATCCCTATGAGGCTGCTGCATTATACTATGGGGCATTGGGGTGCATTATATCCCTATGGGGCTGCTGCATTATACTATGGGGCTGGTGCATTATACTATGGGGCTGCTGCATTATACTATGGGGTGCATTAAATCCCTATGGGGCTGCTGCATTATACTATGGAGTGCATTATATCCCTTTGGGGCTGCTGCATTTTAGTATGGGGCTGCTGCATTATACTATGGGGTGCATTATATCCCTATGGGGCTGCTGCATTTTACTATTGATGCATTATATTATGCCACTATATTCAGCTCTCTTGTGTATCATGTCACCGGTGATCACTGTATTACCTGTACACTGACGCTATATACAGAGCTCCTATGTATAATGTCACTGGCGATCACTGTATTACCTGTAAACGGACACTGTATGCTAAGTACAGATTTCCTGCATAAAATGGCACTTATGGTGATATTAGTATTAATGATCAGTATTGTAGTATTGGGTCACTATGTTGTGGTAATATGTGATCTCGTCCTGGTGTGACTGTATTTGTTCTTTGTCTGTGCTATCATTCGGTCATTGTGGTGGTAATATGTGGTCTGGTTATGGTGTGTCGGTTTTTGTTACTTGTAAGTGGTATTATTTGATCACTATATGGTGGTAATATGGTGTCTGGTCATGGTGTGGCGGTATTTGTTCCTTGCTTGTGATATTATTGGTCATTTTAAAAATTTAAAAATAAATAAAAATATACCCAAATTGTATTGGATATTTTAACAAATGTTTAGTAATTAGAGTAGAGTCCGGCCAAAAGAGTCTACCTTGTCGTGGTGGCGGATTAAAAAATCTTTTGGCCAAAAGAAAAGCTGCTGGCTATGTATGTGGTGATGGGAACCGTAAATGTGTGATTGGTGAGGATGTGGTGCAGAAGTGGAGTTTTTCCAAGAGACGGCGGTGGGACTGTGTTTCGTCCGAGGGGTGGAGGCAGAGCTGGGGTAGAGCCTTGGCGGAGTCTCAAGGGAGGACCGAACATTTTGTCAGTATGGGGCCCCAAAATTCCTAGTGGCAACCCTCGCTGTGTCATAGCGAAAGTGATGACTTCCTGTAGCTATGTTGCAATTCTCTATTAATGGCTGCTACAGGAATGCTACCTGCCCAGCAATGTATGCCGCTGAGGGTGCAGCAAAAATGCTACAATGGAGACAATCTGGACACAGGCCAGCCAGGAAACTCAGGCTTTGGGTGGTAGCCAAGACTGTCACATTATAATCCACTCCTGCCACAACTGTACAATTACTGCGGCATGTAAACTTTGGGCACCCCTGGACAAATTTACTGTAATTGTGAACAGTTGAGCAAGTTGAAGATTAAATAATCTCTAAAAGGGCTAAAATTAAAGATTACACATTTCCTTTGTATTTTAGGCAAAAAAATAATATATTGACATTTTTTACATTTTTAAAATTACAGAAAGGAAATTAGCCAGTGAAAAAGTTTGGGCACCCTTGGAGACATTTGTACTCAGATAACTTTGACCAAGGTTTCAGACCTTAATTAGCCTGTTAGGGTTATGGCTTGTTCCCTAGTATTCAGATGATGCAATTTTCCCAGCTTTATGAAAACCTAGCCTCCTCTAATCTTTTCTTGTGCCAAAGAACAGCAGCTATGGATTCTTCTAAGCAGCTGCCTAGCAGTCTGAAAATGAGAATGGTAGAGACCCACAAAACAGGAGAAGGCAATAAAATGATAGCAAAGCATTTTCAAGTTGTCCTTTCCTCAGTTCAAAATTTAATCATGAAATGGCAGTTAATAGGAACAGTGGAGTTCAATATAAGGTCTGGAAGACCTAGCAAAATGTCAGTGAGAGCTGCTCGTAGAATTGCTAGTGAGGCAAGTCAGAACCCTCGCTTGACTACAATAGACATTCAAAAAGATTTAGCTGACATTGAAGTTGTGGCACATTGTTCTACTGCTCAGACAAACCTGCACAAATATGGCCTTCATAGAAGAGTCCTAAAAAAAACTTCTCCTGCATTCTCATTATAAAAATTTAGCATCAGAAGTATGCAAAAGAACATCCAACCATGCCTGATGAATTTTGAAAACAAGTCCAGTGGACAGATGAGGTTAAAATAGAACTCTTTGACCCCAATGAACAAAGGTATGTGTGGAGAAGAAAGGGCACAGAATTTAAGGAAGAGAGCATCTTGCCAACCATTAAACATAGGGGTGGATCAATCATGCTTTTGAGTTGTGTTGCAGCCAATGACACAGGGAACATTTCACGGGGAGAGCAAAGAATGGATTTAAGGAAATTTCAACAAATTCTTGAAAAAACATAACACCATCTGTAAAAAAGCTGAAGTTGAATAGAGAATGGCTTCTACAAATGGATAATGATCCTAAACACATGTCAAAATCCACAATAGACTACCTCAAATGGTGCAAGCTGAAGGTTTTACAATGGCCCTTATAGTCCCCTGATCTGAATATGATTGAAAATCTGTGGCTAGACTTCAAAATAGCAGTGCATGCAAGACGGCCCAGGCAGGTTCAGACTGGGGTGTCTGGGGCCCACCAGGGGAATGGTCTATAGGGGCCCAACCTACAGCTATATGCAAATATCTGTCAGTCATTATCCTGATTACAGTGGAGCATCGACTGTAAAACACAGGCGGCTCCCACACATCTACTGTGTGCCCCCATACCTGGGATGTACAATTACGTTAGTTTACATCAATGGGGTTCTTTGGTTAAAACAAATTATCACCGATCCATGGGCTCCACAGGATAGGTGATCACTTAGGTCCGACCATTAGAAACTGCACCGATCGGAACAATGAGAAAGTTTTATCGTTGATAGGACACTTATCCCCATTTTAAAATGGAACGGCAGGTCAGATGTCTGACCGCAACTCACTCCATTCATTCTCTGTGGGGCTTCCAGAAAAAAACAAGTACAGCCGTTGAGGGAATGAATGGATCAGTGATTAATTTGTACATGCCACTCCAGTCTAATGGGGATAAAAAGTTCCACATTCTGTCGATTGGGTCCAAGTAGTCAGACCCCACCAAACAGTATGTTACCACTTATCCTGTGGAGAGGTGATTACTTTTTTCACAGGAAACCTCCTGTAAGTGCATCTCTGCCTCTGTGTACAAAGTATCTAATCTCTAATGGAAATAAAGAATCTTCTCCTAATTAATATCAGAGAGAACAAATGACAGTCATGCAGAACACAATCCCCTATACCAAGACCAATACTTCCACATACATGGAAGAATTACCACCACACCATGACTAGACCACATAGTGACCAAATAATACCACATATAAGGCACAAATACAGCCACACCATGACCTTACCACACAGTGACCAAATAATACCACATATAAGGCACAATTACAGCCACACAATGACCGGACCCCATAGTGACCAAATAATATCACATACAAGGAACAAATATGCCACACCATGATCAGACCATATAGTGACCGAATAATATGACATATTACCAGCATATAGAGATGAAATAATACCACATACAAGGAGAAATACTGGCACGCCGTGACCAGATCACAAATTACCACCACATAGTGACCGAATACTGCAATACTGATTATGAATACAAACCACAAAACTAACACTGTTATTACCACCAGTGACATTATACACAGAAGCTCAGTATATAGTGTCAGTGTACAGGTAATACAGTGATCACTGGTGACATTATACACAGGAGCTCTGTATACAGTGTCAGTGTACAGGTAATGCAGTGACTACCAGTGACATTATACACAGGAGCTCTGTATATAGTGTCAGTGTACAGATAATACATTGATCACTGGTGACTAGTGTTGAGCGATACCGTCCGATACTTGAAAGTATCGGTATCGGAAAGTATCGGCCGATACCGGCAAAGTATCGGATCTAATCCGATACCGATACCCGATACCAATACAAGTCAATGGGACTCAAGTATCGGACGGTATCCCTGATGGTTCCCAGGGTCTGAAGGAGAGGAAACTCTCCTTCAGGCCCTGGGATCCATATTAATGTGTAAAATAAAGAATTAAAATAAAAAATATTGCTATACTCACCTCTCCGACGCAGCCTGGACCTCACCGAGGGAACCGGGAGCGTTCTTTGCTTAAAATGCGCGCTTTTACTTCCTTCCGTGACGTAATTTCAGGTCCTGATGCCTATTTCTGCATTTAGGACCTGAAATTACGTCACGGCTTGCTGTGATTGGTCGCGTCGCGGTCACATGGGCGGCACGCAACCAATCACAAGCCGTGACGTAATTTTAAAAATGCGCGCGTCTCCTGCCTCCCGTGACGTCACGGCTTGTGATTGGTCGCGTCGCCCATGTGACCGCGACGCGACCAATCACAAGCCGGAACGTAATTTTAAATTCCTGAATGCCTAGAATTAGGCATTGAGGACCTGAAAATTACGTCACGGCTTGCTGTGATTGGTCGCGTCGCAGCCACATGGGCGGCACGCGACCAATCACAAGCCGTGACGTCACGGAAGGAAGTAAAAGCGCGCATTTTAAGCAAAGAACGCTCCCGGTTCCCTCGGTGAGGTCCAGGCTGCGTCGGAGAGGTGAGTATAGCAATATTTTTTATTTTAATTCTTAATTTTACACATTAATGTTGTTTCGATACCGATACCCGATACCACAAAAGTATCGGATCTCGGTATCGGAATTCCGATACCCGCAAGTATCGGCCGATACCCGATACTTGCGGTATCGGAATGCTCAACACTACTGGTGACATTATACACAGGAGCTCTGAATACAGTGTCAGTGTACAGGTAATACAGTGACCACCAGTGACATTATACACTGGAGCTTAGTATATATTGTCAGCGTACAGGTAAGGCTAGTTTCACATTTGGGGTTAAGTCCGCAGCATCTTGTCCGCAACTGCAGATGCATGCAAAAATGTATGCCAACGCATGCTAACGCAGCATTTTTTACCCACATCAGCTTACGCATATCGGCAAAAAAAAAACACTGCGTTTGCATATGTTTGTATGTGTTTTGTGCTTTTTGTGCGCATGCGTTCGATATTTACAGGAGGGCGTGTCTCAATGGGAGTGTCTAAATCAGTTCCTGGACATGCGCAGTCCGAAGTACGCAAGTGCAGCGAATAGTGTTGAGCATTCCGATACTGCAAATATCGGGTATCGGCCGATATTCGCTGTATCGGAATTCCGATACCGAGTTCCGATATTTTTGTGATATCGGAAATCGGAATTGGAAGATCCAATAACTTCCCAGTGTATGGTTCCCTGGGTCTGGAGGAGAGAAAACTCTCCTTCAGGCCCTAGTATCCATATTCATGTAAAAAATAAAGAATAAAAATAAAAAAATATGGATATACTCACCCTCGGACGGGCCTGGCTCTCAGCGGTGCAAGCTTCTGCCTCCGTTCCTAAGATTGCAGTGAGTGTAGGACCTGCGATGACGTTGCGGTCTTGTGATTGGTCGCATGACCGCTCATGTGACCAGTCATGTGACCGCGACGTCATCGAAGGTCCTTCACTCACTGCATTCTTAGGAACGGAGGCAGGCGCTTGCATCGCTGAGGTCCAGGGCCCGTCCGAGGGTGAGTATATCCATATTTTTTATTTTTATTATTTATTTTTTACATGAATATGGATCCCAGGGCCTGAAGGAGAGTTTTCTGTCCTTCAGACCCTGGGAACCATCCAGGATATCTTCCGATATTTGTGTCCCATTGACTTGTATTGGTATCGGGTATCGGTATCGGCGATATCCGATATTTTTTGGATATCAGCCGATCCAATCCGATACCGATACTTTTGAATATCGGAAGGTATCGCTCAACACTAGCAGCGAATGCATGCATATGCAAATACATGCGTACATATGCATTCCCATAGGCAGTAATGCGTTTTTTAACGCACTAATCCGCATGCGCATGCCTGTGCATATTTGACAGAAATTTGCTGCGTCAAAAATGGCAACATGATGCGTTACTGTGCCCCCCTGCACACCACAAAAAGATGCATGCATAAGCATGTGAAGGCCAACGCATGCAAATGCATGAACCTGCATCCACAATGTAAAAGCTATGAAATCAAGACGCATGCAGATGTATGCATCAGAAACGCTGCAGACACAACCGCAAATGTGAAACCGGCATAATACAATGATCACCGGTGACATTATACACAGGAGCTCTGTATTTAGTGTCAGTGTACAGGTAATACAGTGATCAACAGTGACATTATCCTCAGGAGCTCTGTATATAGTGTCATTGTTCAGATAATACAGTGATCACCTTTGACATTATCCACAGGAGCTCTGTATATAGTGTCAGTATACAGGTAATACAGTGATCACCTGTGACATTATACACAGGAGCTTTGTATATAGTGTGTAGTGTACAGGTAATTCAGTGATTACCGGTGACATTATACATAGGAGCTTTGAATATAGTGTATAGTGTACATGTAATACAGTGATCACCGGTGACGATATATGCAGGAGCTCTGTACACACTATATAGTGTATAATGTGCCTGTACATGTAATACACTGACTCACCAGTGACATCTGTAGTTGAAGTCTTTCATCTTCGTTTTTTTTCTTCAACCAGCAGAGACTGCCATCATTTCTTCCAGCCAGGACTCGTCTCTGCAAAAAATAACAGTCATCAATAGCTGATCGCTTCCAGAGAACATTCCACACTTTTTTCCTGACTTCTACGTCAGATGAAGAAAAAAGCAACATAGTGCTGCCCTGCACAGTAAAAGGACTCCCATTTTTCTGCCTGCAAGGAAAACAGTTTCCTAAAAACTAAATTATATTACAGTAGTAATGATGTCCCTAATTGGACCCTAAAGAAATGATGTTCCCCACTTGTCACCAGAAACTAATATAGCATGTTTCTCATTCTGGCCCTTAAACAGTAATTTAGTCCTGCATCCTGGTCCCCTTTATTTAAAAATCTCATCCAGCCTGCCCCCTTTATTTTATAATATGCCCCAGCCTGGTCCCCTATGTCCCTTGTCCAGCCTGGCCCCCAGATATCCATCCTGCCCCCTGGCTAAACATACTGGCCCTCATATGTCCCTTTTCCTGTCCCCCATATATCTCTCCTGGACCCCCATATATCCTTCTGGTCCCTTGTCCTGGCTCCCCCATATATGCAACCTGCCCCCCCAATATATATCCATCCTGGCCCCTCCCCATATACATCCTTTCTGTCCCCTCCCCATACATATGCATCCTGCCCCCCCAAATATCCATCCTGGCTCCCCATATATCCATCCTGGTCCCCATATATCCACCCTAGCCCCATATATCCATTCTGGTCCCCATATACATATAAATACTAACACAAGTGGACTTACCAAAACAGTAGGCCAAAGAAGTGAACCATAATATATATATATATATATATATATATATATACCGTATTTTCCGGCGTATAAGACGACTTTTTAACCCCCGAAAATCTTCTTAAAAGTCGGGGGTCGTCTTATACGCCGGGAATCGTCTTGTACGCCGGTGTATATGGTGGGTGGGGAGGGGGAGTGATCCTGATGACGAGGGGGCGTCTCACAGGAAAGTGAGTAATCCCCATTACCTTATCCTAGCGGTGCAGCGTGGGGGTGTCAGTGCTGGGAGCGGCGGCGGCTGCTGTGTTCTGGTGCGGCGGCTCCTCTTCTGTGTGGGGCCTCTGTGCTGTGAGGTGGCGGTGGCGGCGGCATATCTTTATCCAGTTGGGGCTCCTCCGGCATCTCCTTAGCCCTGGAGGCCCCGCCGCAACTCCATCGGTGCAATGTGGTGGCCTCCGGGAAAATGGCCGCTGCTCAGATTCAGATCTCGTGTCCCGAGATTTCGGGACGAGATCTGAATCTGAGCAGCGGCCATTTTCCCGGAGGCCACCGCATCGCACCTATTGAGCTGCCTCCGGGAAAATGGCCGCTGCATTGCACCGATGGAGTTGCGGCGGGGCCTCCAGGGCTAAGGAGATGCCGGAGGAGCCCCAACTGGATAAAGATATGCCGCCGCCACCGCCACCTCACAGCACAGAGGCCCCACACAGAAGAGGAGCCGCCGCACCAGAGCACAGCAGCCGCCGCACCAGAGCACAGCAGCCGCCGCCGCCACTCCCAGCACTGAGACCCCCACGCTGCACCGCTACGATAAGGTAATGGGGGATACTCACTTTCCTGTGAGACGCCCCCTCGTCATCAGGATCATTCCCCCCCCCCCCCAAAAGGCACATATTCACCGGCCCTATAAGACGACATAGGGTGTATAAGAAGACCCCCGACTTTTAAGAAGATTTTATATTTTAACTGGTAAAGTTGGGGGGTCGTCTTATACGCCCAGTCGTCTTATACGCCGGAAAATACGGTATATATATATATATATATATATATATATATATATATATATATAATAAAAAATAATAAAAAAAAGTTTTTTATTAGAAATCATAAAATATACAAGACAAAAAATAAAGAAACAGGAATGTCCAATAGTGGGGGCTCTAAAATGGCATCAATGGCTATACATATCCAAGATAGTAAGTATACAGCTCCAATGTATCAGATAAATGATTCCCAATTTCCAGTGGATGTTAATCCATTGTAGAACAGGTAGTATAGTGAAAAATATATGCTGCATAACTTCTGCAAAATAACCTGGAACTGATAAAACACTAGTACCGACAGCTGTGCACAAATGCAATACACTCCCAGTATATATCAGTTTACCCTGTGCATATACAGTACAGACCAAAAGTTTGGGACACACCTTCTCATTTAAAGATTTTTCTGTATTTTCATGACTATGAAAATTGTACATTCACACTGAAGGCATCAAAGCTATGAATTAACACGTGTGGAATTATATACTTAACAAAAAGTGTGAAACAACTGAAATTATGTCTTATATTCTAGGTTCTTCAAAGTAGCCACCTTTTGCTTTGATGATTGCTTTGCACACTCTTGGCATTCTCTTGATAAGCTTCAAGAGGTAGTCACCAGGAATGGTTTTGTAATACTATTGTAGGAACTCGAGGATTCTGGTAGCGTGGGGCAATGAACAGACAGAGATGGGTTTCTTTAGTGCAAATTTTGTATTTGTACAACAGCAATAACACCCAAAACAATATACTGATAACCTGTAGAGACCCGCAATGAACAAGTCCTTGAAACCTATATAGCAAATCGGCAGAGTTCTTAAGACAGAGTCCTCAACAAATGTAATCCAAAGGTGAGTGTGACACACTGGTGATGTGGCGCAGTTTAAACACTGGTGGTGCAGTAAGAGTCAAATCCAGGTATGTAGTAAACACAGGGAAGTCCAGAAACTAGTTCACAGGTTAATCCCCAGGTGTGGTGTGAACACCGGTAAGTCCAAAAACTAGTTCACAAGTTGATCCCAGATGCGTTGTGAACACGGGTAAGTCCAGAAACAGGTTCACATTAAGTATTATTCTGGTGATGGTTCCAATAGCTCTCACCGGGGAGAGTGAATGCAGGATAAAGTAACAACACACAGTTCAGAAACACAGTTCTTACTAGGAGGAGTGAACCAAGGGTTAAGTTCCAAAGTCTACAGACTAATGAAAACACTGAGAGTGTAGCTTACATACGCAGAGAATGTCCAGAGCCACGGGTAGAAGCACATTAGGAACAAAGCAGCTGAACTGGAAGGAACCGGAAGCAGAATACTCCAGCAAGGAAGCCGACACCTGAGCTGGGTTTTAAGCAAACAAACAGGAAGTAGGGCACAGAAAAACAGCAAACTCCATCTTAACAAAGGGCAAGATCATTCACAATGTGACTTGGAAAACCCGGAATACTGACAGGTTTTCACTTCACAGGTGTGCTCTGTCAGGTTTAATAAGTGGGATTTCTTGCCTTATAAATGGTGTTGGGACCATCAGCTGTGTTGTACAGAAGTCTGGTGGATGCACAGCTGATAGTCCTACTGAATAGACTGTTAGAATTTTTATTATGGCAAGAAAAAAGCAGCTAAGTAAAGAAAAACGAGTGGCCATCATTACTTTAAGAAATGAAGGTCAGTCAGTCCAAAAAATTGGGCAAACTTTGAAAGTGTTGCCAAGTGCAGTGGCAAAAACCATCAAGCGCTACAAAGAAACTGGCTCACATGAGGACCGCCCCAGGAAAGGAAGACCAAGAGTCACCTCTGCTTCTGATGATAAGTTTATCTGAGTCACCAGCTTCAGAAATCGCAGGTTATCAGCAGCTCAGATTAGAGACCAGGTCAATGCCACACAGAGTTCTAGCAGCAGACACATCTCTACAACAACTTAAAGGGCTTGGTTCCACTTGCGAGTAACATGTCCGTGTCTCGCATGTGGAAACCAAGCTCTGGCGCCGGCACTCCAGAGCGGAGTATGCGGCTGCATAGGAACACATGGAGCTGCATGCTCCGCTCCAATGTGCCGTCGCCACAGCTTGGTTTCCACATGCGAGACATGGACGTGTTTCTCACAAGTTTAAACAAGCCCTTAAGAGGAGACTGTGCAGCAGGCCTTCATAGTAAAATAGCTGCTAGGAAACCACTGCTAAGGACAGGCAACAAGCAGAAGAGACTTGTTTGGGCTAAAGAACACAAGGAATGGTCATTAGACCAGTGGAAATCTGTGCTTTGGTCTGATGTGTCCAAATTTGAGATCTTTGGTTCCAACCACTGTGTCTTTGTGCGACGCAGAAAAGGTGAACGGATGGACTCTATATGCCTGGTTCCCACCGTGAAGCACGGAGGAGGAGATGTGTTGGTGTGGGGGTGCTTAGCTGGTGACACTGTTGGGGATTTATTCAAAATTGAAGGCATACTGAACCAGCATGGTTACCACAGCATCTTGCAGCGGCGTGCTAGTCCATCCGGTTTGCGTTTAGTTGGACCATCATTTATTTTTCAACAGGACAATGACCCCAAACACACCTCCAGGCTGTGTAAGGGCTATTTGACCAAGAAGGAGAGTGATGGGGTGTTACGCCAGATGACCTGGCCTCCACAGTCACCAGACCTGAACCCAATCGAGATGGTTTGGGGTGAGTTGGACCGCAGAGTGAAGGCAAAAGGGCCAACAAGTGCTAAGCATCTTCTGGGAACTCCTTCAAGAGTGTTGGAAGACCATTCCCGGTGACTACCTCTTGAAACTCATCAAGAGAATGCCAAGAGTGTGCAAAGCAGTCATCAAAGCAAAAGGTGGCTACTTTGAAGAACCTAGAATATAAGACATAATTTCAGTTGTTTCACACTTTTTTGTTAAGTGTATAATTCCACGTGTTAATTCATAGTTTTGATGCCTTCAGTGTAAATGTACAATTTTCATAGTCATGAAAATACAGAAAAGTCTTTAAATGAGAAGGTGTGTCCAAACTTTTGGTCTGTACTGTATACTGCTCAAAAAAATGAAGGGAACACTAAAATCCCACATCCTAGATATCAATGAATGAAATATACCAGTTGTAAATCTTTGTGCATTACATAGTGGAATGTGTTGAGAACAATAAAACCTAAAAATTATTATTATTATTATTATTATTGTAAATCCCAACTAATATCCCACGGAGGTCTGGAGCTGGAATGATGCTCAAAATTAAAGTGGAAAATGAAGTTACAGGCTGATCCAAATTCAGTGGAAATGCCACAAGACGAGGAAATGATGCTCAGTAGTGTGTGTGGTCTCCATGGCCTGTATGACCTCCCTATGATGCCTGGGCATGCTCCTGATGAGGCGGTGGATGGTCTTCTGAGGGATCTCCTCCCAGACCTGGACTGAAGCATCCGCCAACTCCTGGACAGTCTGTGGTGCAACATTGTGGTGCGATGTTGGTGGATGGTGCGAGACATGATGTGAAGTCCCAGACATGTTCAATCGGATTCAGGTCTGGGGAACAGGCGGGCCAGTCCATAGTTTAAATGCCTTCATTTTGCAGGAACTACTGACACACTCCAGCCACATGAGGTCTGGCATTGTCCTGCATTAGGAGAAACCCAGGGCCAATTGCACCAGCATATGGTCTCACAAATGGTCTAAGGATCTCATCTTGATGTCTATTGGCAGTCAGGCTACCTCTGGAGAGCACATGAAGGGCTGTGCGGCCCTCCAAAGAAATGCCACCCCACACCATTACTGACTCACTGCCAAACCGGTCCTGCTGAAGGATGTTGCAGGCAGCAGATCCCTCTCCACGGCGTCTCCAGACTCTGTCACATCTGTTACATGTGCTCAGTGTGAACCTGCTTTCATCTGTGAAGAGCACATGGCACCAGTGGTGTATTTGCCAATCCTGGTGTTCTTTGACAAATGCCAAGCGTCCTGCACGATGTTGGGCTGTGAGCACAACCCCCGTCTGTGGATGTCGGGCACTCAGACCATCCTCCTGGAGTCGGTTTCTAACTATTTGTGCACACACATGCACATTTGTAGCCTGCTGGAGGTCATTTTGCAGGGCTCTGGCAGTGCTCCTCCTGTTTCTCCTTTTACAAAGGCTGAGGTAGCAGTCCTGCTACTGGGTTGTTGACCTCCTACGGCCCCCTCCATGTCTCCTGGTGTACTGGTCTGTCTCCTGGCAGTGCCTCCAGCCCCTGGACACTACGCTGACAGACACAGCAAACCTTCTTGACACAGCTCGCATTGATGTGCCATCTTGGATGAGCTGCACTACCTGAGCCACTTGTGTGGGTTGTAGAGTCCGTCTCATGCTACCACGAGTGTGAAAGCACAACCAACATTCAAAAGTGACCAAAACATCAACCAGAAAGCATTGGTACTGAGATGTGTTCTGTGGTCCCCACCTGCAGAACCACTCCTTTATTGAGTGTCTTGATAATTTCCAATAATTTCCATCTGTTGTCTATTCCATTTGCACAACAGCATGTGAAATTGATTGTCAATCAGTGTTGCTTCCTAAGTTTGATAAAGTTTGATTTCACAGAAGTTTGATTTACTAGTAGCTATATTCTGTTGTTTAAGCGTTCCCTTTATTTTTTGAGCAGTATATACTGTATATACAGGGGTTGGACAAAATAATGGAGACACCTGGAAACATCAACAAAAGTTATTTTAATATGGTGTAGGTCCACCTTTTGCAGTGATTACAGCCTCAATTCTCCGAGGTATGGATTCATACAAGGTGTGAATTGTTTCCAAGGGAATTTTAGCCCATTCTGCAGGTAAAACACCCTCCAGTTGGCGGCGGAAATCGACGTCTAACTTGAATCTCTAAAATCGACCATAAATGCTCAATAATGTTGAGGTCTGGGGATTGTGGGGCCAGATGAGATGCTCACCTTCACTAGAATGTTCCTCGTGCCATGCTTTAACGATTCTAGCTGTATGAATTGGTGCATTATCATCCTGAAAGATGGCGTTCCCCTCCGGGAACAGTGCTTGAACCATTGGATGCACTTGGTCGCCCAAAATGCCTAAATAATCTCGGCTGTTAATTCTTCCATGAAGGGATATCATTGGCCCGGCGGATCTCCATGAAATAGCACCCCAGATCATCACAGAACCTCCGCCATGTTTTACGGTTCGGAGAAGGCAGTCTGGATGGAATGCTTCTTTCGGCTGTCTCCAAACGTACACGCGGCTGGAGGTCGGAAATAGGGTAAACGGTGATTTGTCTGAGAATATCACATGTTTTCACTGCTCGAGGGACCAATTCTGGAGGTTTCTACACCACTCTAAATGCTTGGAAACATTTGTCATTGATAGCAGCGGTATTCTAATTGCAGCTCTTCCGTGGAATCCAGATTTGTGCAGCTCCCGACAAAAAGTTTTTGTGGAAACTGGGTTCTGTAGGTATTCATTGAGCTCAGCAGTGATTTTCGGAGCCGTGGTCTTGCGATCCCCTCTCACAATTCGCTTTAGAGTCCGACGGTTTCTCTCAGTCAACTTTGACTTTCGGCCGGACCTGTGCTTTGCTACGGACGTTTTTCCTTCTCTTTCAAACGCAGTCAGTACTTTGGAGACAGTACCTCTTGACACGCCAAGCATTCGGGTACTTTCTGTTACACTAGCGCCTGCCATGCGAGCACCAACAATTTGGCCATTTTTAAAATCCGAGAGGTCTGCCATTGGTTTCAGGTTCTCATCAATGTTCTTACAATTATGCAAAACAAACAGTTATTTTACATACACATATCACATAACACAAATAATCAACTACAAAACATTACCATATGTCACGGTTTGCATGTTTATCACATGTTCGAAGATTATGATGCCAAAACGTTAGGTGTTTCCATTATTTTGTCCAACCCCTGTATATATTAAGTAAGAAATCTTCCCCAGTGATACATTGGAGCTGTATATTTACTATATTGGATATGTATAGCCATTGATGCCATTTTAGAACCCCTCCATTGGACATTCCTGGTTCTTTATTTTTTGTTGTGTATATTTTACGACTAGCTGAAGAGCCCGGCGTTGCCCTGCCATAGTAATTAACCTTGGTTAGTTATAACAAATTATAATGATTTGAATCCATCCCATAGTCCCGTGCCCATATTCCCATCATACATATCTGTTATGATCCGGTGACTTTGGAGCCGCATGAACTTTCTCTGGAGTAGGTGGAAACTGTACTGACCGCAAAACCTGAACTAACACCGCAACTAGAAGTAGCCGTGGGGTGTGCCTAACAAACCCTAGACACCTCGACACAGCCGGAGGACTAAATACCCCTATAGATGGAAATAGGCATACTACCTTGCCTCAGAGCAGAACCCCAAAGGATAGGCAGCCCCCCACGAATATTGACTGTGAGTAGGAGAGGAAAGACACACGCAGGCAGAAAACAGGATTCAGCAAAAGAGGCCACTCTAGCTAAATAGGGAAAGATAGGACAGAATACTAAGCGGACAATATTAAAACCCTTCCAAAAATATCCACAGCAGATAATACAAAAAGTTCCACAATCTAACTAAAGACATGGAATGTATATCTGCCACTCCAGAGAATCCAACAAGACTGAGAAAATACTGACACAATCTAAGCTGGACAAAAAAAAACACTGAATAGCACAGAATTATTAAGCACACAGCATGTGTGCCACAGAAACAAAACCAGACACTTATCTTTGCTGATTTGGCAGAAGGCAGAAGGAACCAAACCAGGACCAAAACCTCCCAACAACCATGGACAACTGGCAAGGACTAATGAATCCTGCACGCCTAAATACCCCAGTCAGAACTGCAATCAGCAGATACACCTGACCAGGACTGAAACTCAGGGACAACTGCATTACCACCTACAACCACCGGAGGGAGCCCAAAAGCAGAATTCACAACACATATCCTCCATCTCATAGTCCTGTGCCCATATTCCCATCATACACATCATCCATTCCATAGTACTGTGCCCGTGCCATATACCCATCATACACATCCTCCATTTCATAGTCCCATGCCCATATTCACATCATACACATCCTCCATCCCATAGTCCCGTGCCCATGTACCCATCATATATATCCTCCATCCCATAGTCCTGTACCCATATACTCATCACACATCCTCCAACCCATAGTCCCGTGCCCATATTCCCATCATACATATCCTCCATCCCATACTCCCATGCCCATATACACATCATACACATCCTTCATCCCATAGTCCCGTGCCCATATACCCATCATACATATCCTCCATCCCATAGACCCATGCCCATATACACATCATACACATACTTCATCCCATAGTCCTGTGCCCATATACCCATTATACATATTCTCCATCCCATAGTTCCCGTGCCCATATACCCATCACACATCCTCCATCACATAGTCCCGTGCCCATATTCCCATCATACATATCCTCCATTACATAGTTCCGTGCCTATATTCCCATCACACATCCTCCATCCCATAGTCCCGTGCCCATATACCCATCATACATATCCTCCATCTCATAGTCCCGTGCCCATATACCCATCACACATCCTCCATCCAATAGTTCCATGCCCATATACCCATTATGACATCATCTTCGCCATGGCAACTATTCCGTATGTACCGTATGTATCCATCCTGGCTCCATGTACTGCACCATATATCCATCCTGGCCCCATGTCCTGGACCCCGTGTATCCATCCTGCCCCATGTGTCTCCATCCTGCCCCATGTGTCATCCTGCCCTTGGTCTGTCTCTATAAGAATAACTGCAAATATTATAGCAGAAATATGCCAGAAATGAGCCAGAAGTGAACAGAAGGTAAGACCAACCACTGTTAATAACTGAACTAAATTTCATTCCATTTCCCCATACTTATTCTCATCATGCTGACATACGCTCTAACAGTTCTGGCTCCCTTGCTCCTCACTCTCCTTCGCTATCCTCAAACTCCAGCACCCCCTAACCAAGTAATAATCTCTCCTTCCCTCCTGCCTCCCCACCTGACCTCCTCCGCTGACCTGCTCCTCAACCTCAGATCTCTCCTAATAACACACATAAAGCAAGCCGCCCACTCTCCTTCTCCCACCTGCTCTGTCTCTCTCTGCTTCTCCTCAGTGCTGGAGACATATCTTCCAATCCTGGACCCCCACAGCTCATACCTCCCATTACTACCCCCTCCTATCGCTCCCAACCCTATATAAACACCCGAAATCTTGCCCACCTCAAATCCGTGCCCATGACGCCCACCCCTTTGCACCCTCTCTCTGGATCACTATGGAATGCCCGCTCCATCTGCAATAAACTCCACGTGATTCATGACCTCTTTACCTCTCGTAATCTTTTCTTTCTGGGCATCACTGAAACATGGCTGACACCCTCTGACACAGCCTCCCCTGCTGCACTATGTTACGGTGGCCTCCACTTCACCCACACTCCTCGCCCTGGCAACAAACATGGTGGAGGAGTGGGCCTTCTCCTTTCTTCCAACTGTACCTTTAACCCAATCCCACCTCTACCCTCCCTTATCCTCCCCTCTTTTGAAGTCCACTCTGTCCGCATCTACTCCCCCTACAACCTCCAAATGGCCATCATATACCGACCTCCGGACCCGACCACTGCCTTTATTGACCAATTCTCCACCTGGCTCCTTCACTTTCTCTCTGCTGATATTCCTACCATCATCATGGGTGACTTCAATATCCCCATTGACACCCACCAGTCAGCAGCCTCCAAGCTTCTGTCCCTTACTTTATCTTTTGGACTTACTCAGTGGTCCTCCTCAGCCACCCACACAGACGGACACACATTAGACCTGGTCTTCACCCGTTTATGCTCCCTATCTAACTTCACCACCTCCCCTCTCCCTCTATCTGACCACCATCTACTCACTTTCTCATCTCTGTCCTCCTTACCTGTCACCCATGTCCAGCACCATGCGCACCCACGCAGGAATCTCGCGCACCTAGACACCCACACACTCTCTGACTCTATCTTACCACTGTCCTCTATATCCTCACTCCACGACACAGACACTGCCACTGCTTTCTACAATGCCACTCTTGCATCAGCTATTGACACAGTTGCCCCTGTCATGCATAGCAGAGTGCGACGAACCAATAGACAACCCTGGCACAATAACATCACTAAAAAGCTTCGTCAAGTGTCGAGAATTGCAGAACGGCGTTGAAAGAAAACGCATTCACAAGATGATTTCATTGCACTCAAACAAGCAACACTGGCATTCAAAGTCGAGCTCTCACCTCTGCTAAACAGGCCTACTTCACAACCCTCGTATCTTCCTTATCCCACAACCCCAAACAGTTGTTCAACACTTTTAACTCCCTCCTCCGCCCACCACTGCCCCCTCCGACTTCCCTAATCGTTGCCGAGGACTTTGCCACGCACTTCAAAAATAAGATAGACCAAACAAGGCAAGTCTTTGTTGTCCAACCACCACAACCCCTTTGTATGAGAGACCAATGCCCAAACCCCATAACTTCTCTCTCCAAAATCTCTGAAGGGGAGCTTGCTCATCTTCTCTCCAAATCGCACCTCACCACTTGTGCACTTGACCCCATCCCATCCCACCTCCTCCCCAACCTCAACACCACACTAATCCCATCCCTAACCCATCTCTTCAACCTTTCACTAACTTCTGGTACCTTCCCCTCTGCCTTCAAACATGCCACAATCACACCTATCCTCAAAAAGCCATCCCTTGACCCAAGCGCTACGTCCGGCTATCGCCCCATATCTTTGCTCCCATTTGCATCCAAACTCCTTGAGCAGCACGTCCATGCTGAACTTTCCTCTCACTTTGCATCTAACTCTCTCTTCGACAACCTACAATCTGGCTTCTGTCCCCACCATTCCACTGAGACTGCCCTGACCAAAATTACTAATGATTTACTTACAGCCAAAACGAACAGACAATTTTCTATACTCCTCCTCCTAGACTTGTCCTCTGCCTTCGACACAGTTGACCACTGCCTCCTACTACAGATCCTCTCTTCCTTTGGGGTCAAAGACCTCGCCCTATGTTGGATCTCCTCATACCTTGCCAACCGCACATTTAGCGTTTCCTTCTCACATACTACCTCTTCATCTCGCCCCCTCTCTGTTGGTGTCCCTCAAGGCACTGTACTAGGACCCTTACTCTTCTCAATATATACACTCGGCCTGGGACAACTCATAAGGTCCTATGGCTTCCAGTACCATCTATTTGCCGATGACACTCAGATCTACCTCTCTGGCCCAGATGTCACCTCTCTGATCTCCAGAATCCCAGAGTGTCTATCAGCCATATCCTCCTTCTTCTCCTCTCGCTTCCTCAAGCTCAATGTGGACAAATCTGAACTAATTATCTTTCCTCCATCTCGCATATCTTCCCTACCTGATCTATCTATCAAAATAAATGAAATCACACTTTCCCCTGTCCCCAAAATCCGCTGCCTCGGAGTAACCCTTGACTCTGCCCTGTCCTTCAAACCGCACATCCAAGCTCTCGCCACCTCCTGTCGCCTCCAGCTCAAAAATATTTCCAGAATCCGTCCTTTCCTCAACCCACACTCTACCAAAATGCTCGTGCATGCCCTAGTCATCTCCCGCCTCGACTACTGCAACATACTCCTCTGTGGCCTACCTTCTAACACTCTCGCACCCCTTCAGTCCATCCTTAACTCTACTGCCCGACTAATTAATCTCTCTCCTCGCTACACTCCTGCTTCCCCTCTTTGCAAATCCCTTCACTGGCTCCCAATTTCTCAGCGTATCCAGTTTAAATTACTAACACTGACCTACAAAGCCATCCACAATCTTTCTCCTCCGTATATTTCCACACTAATCTCTCAATATCTTCCCTCACGTAATCTCCGGTCCTCCCAAGACCTCCTCCTCTCCTCCATGCTTATTCGCTCCTCACCCAATCGCATCCAAGACTTCTCCCGAATATCACCCATCCTCTGGAATTCAGTGCCCCAGCACATCTGGTTATCCACTACTTTTGGATCCTTCAAAAGAAACCTGAAAACCCATCTCTTCAAAGAAGCTTACAGCCTGTAAAGACCACACGGCCACCTCAACACTATTGGAGCTACTGCAACCCTCGACCTACTGTCTCCTTCCCCATAATCCTGTAGAATGTAAGCCTGCAAGGGCAGGGTCCTCTTCCCTCTGTACCAGTTTGTCGTTGTTAGTTTTGTTTACTGTAAGTGATATTTGTATTTTGATGTAACCCCTTCTGATGTACAGCACCATGGAATTAATGGTGCTATATAAATAAATAATAATAATGTGTCTCCATCCAGGTCTCCCATGTGTCTCCATCCTGGTCCCCCCTTCACATGTGTCTCCATCCTGGGCCCCCCATGTGTGTTCATCCTGCCCCCCATGTGTCTCCATCCTGGTCCCCCCATGTGTCTCTATCCTGGTCTCCCCATGTGTCTCCATCATGGGCCCCCCCATGCCATGTGTCTCCATCCTGGTCCCCCATGTGTCTCCATCCTGGTCCCCCATGTGTCTCCATCCTGGTCCCCCCATGTGTCTCTATCCTGGTCCCCCCATGTGTCTCCATCCTGGGCCCCCCCATGCCATGTGTCTCCATCCTGGTCCCCCATGTGTCTCCATCCTGGTCCCCCCTTCACATGTGTCTCCATCCTGGGCCCCCCATGTGTGTTCATCCTGGCCCCCCCATGTGTCTCCATCCTGGTCCCCCCATGTGTCTCTATCCTGGTCCCCCATGTGTCACCATCCTGGGCCCCCCATGCCATGTGTCTCCATCCTGGTCCCCCATGTGTCTCCATTCTGGGCCCCCCATGTGTCTCCATCCAGGGCACCTCTCTTGTGTCACCATCCTGGTCTCCCCTCATGTGTCTCCATCCTTGTTCCCCATGTGGCTCCATCCTGGTCCCCCCATGTGTCTCCATCCTGGGCCCCCCATGTGTCTCCATCCTGGGCGCCCCTCTTGTGTCACCATCCTGGTCTCTCCTCATGTGTCTCCATCCTTTTTCCCATGTGGCTCCATCCTGGTCTTCCCCCATGTGTCTTCATCCTGGTTCCCCCCTCATGTGTCTCCATCCTGGTCCCCCTTCATGTGTCTCCATCCTGGCCCCCTCATGTGTTTCCATCCTGGCCCCTCTCATGAATCTCCATCCTGGCCCCCCAATATGTCTTCATCCTGGTCCCCCATGTGTCTCTATCCTGGTCCCCCCATGTGTCTCCATCCTGGTCCCCCATGTGTCTCCATCCTGGTCCCCCCATGTGTCTCCATCCTGGGCCCTCCTCATGTGTCTCGATCCTATGCCCCCCTTGTGTGTCTTTATCCTGGTCTCCCCTCGTGTGTCTCCATACTTGTTCCCCCATGTATCTCCATCCTGGTCTTTCCCCATGTGTCTTCATCCTGGTTCCCCCCTCATGTGTCTCCATCCTGGTCCCCCTTCATGGGTTTCCATCCTGGCCCCCCTCATGTGTCTCCATCCTGCCCCCATGTGTCTTCATCCTGGTCCCCTCCATGTGTCACCATGCTGGCCCCCCTATGTGTCTCCATCCTGGTCCCCCTATGTGTCTCCATCCTAGTCCCCCCATGTGTCTCCATCCTGGTCCCCCATGTGTCTCCATCCTGGGCCCCCCTCGTGTGTCTCCATCCTTGTCTCCCCCGTGTGTCTCCATCCTGGTCTTCCCCCCATGTGTCTTCATCCTGGTTCTCCCCTCATGTGTCTCCATCCTGGTTCCCCCATGTGTCTCCATCCTGGTCCCCCCTCATGTGTCTCCATCCTGGCCCCCCTCACGTGTCTCCATCCTGGGCCCCCCATGTGTCTCCATCCTGGCCCCTTGGAGATAGAGAGAGAGAACAAGAAAAGAAATCCTCTTACCTTCCTGCGCTGCCAGCGCCATGCTCATCCTCTGCAGGTCGGTGCAGAGGAGGAAAAATAGAAAAATGACCGCTGACATAGCAGAGGCATGCGGTGAATGTGTGCACACGTCGCATGACACTGACTTCATACGCTGGTGACAACGGGTGCACACTGCTCAGTTTTGATCAGGATGTGTGCCGCAGCGGTTCAGGTAATGAACGCTGCATGCGGGCATCCCTGCACATACTCTGCTTGCGCTTTTAAAGGGCCTGCACTTCTTAAAACCATAGACACTTTTTTAATTCTTTAATTCTTCTTCTCCTCCTCTCCTGCCCCCAGAGACAAGCGCCCACCGGGGACTTTCCCAATACCCTGCCAGGCCAGTCCGACCCTGGACCCAGGAATCTCACAGAACTGGAATTTTCCAAGGAAAAATGGCTGAAAATTCCTCAAACAAGAAATGAAAGACTCTTGGGGGGCTACAAAAAATGCATACAAGCTGTGATACTTGCAAAAGGGGGTGCTACAATGTACTAACCATGGCAGAGTGCAAAAACTTTTGAACTGGCCCATTTTCCTTTTTGTGATTTCTAAAATATAAAAAATCTAAATATATTTTCTTTTTGCTTAAACTGCAAGGGAAATGTGTCATATTTAACATAAGCCCTTTTAGAGATTATTTCATCGTCAACTTGCATAACTGTGCACAATAACAGTAATTTTGACCAGGGGTGCCCAAACTTTTGCATGCCACTGTATATACAAGCTGCTCACTATACAGTGACATTTTAGAACGTAAGTGCAAAGTAAAGTGTGGACTGCCTGTAGTCTTATAGTCTATGAGCAATCTAGAGGTAGTTAACAGTTAAATTAAAATGTTATTTCCATTTTATAATGTAATGATGACATATTGTTATTAAATGCCATCACTTTTTGAATGGAAAATTTCTGACTTTTGGAAGCCCCTCTAATCCTGAAAATGAAGAAGCCTGATCAAGATTTTCATGCAGCATCTTGTCTAAATTTTCCCTGCACAGTAAGGGTATGTGCACACGCTGCGGATTGGTGTGCGGAGTTTTCCGCACTGTTTTTGCAAAATCCGCAGGTAAACCGCACTGCGGATTACCCGCGGATTTGCTACGGATTTACCACAGTTTTTGTGCGGATTCCATCTGTGGTTTTACACCTGCGGATTCCTATTGAGGAGCAGGTGTAAACCGCTGCGGAATCCGCACAAAGAATTGACATGCTGCGGAAAAAACACCGCTGCGCTTCCGTGCGTTTTTTTCCGCAGCATGTGCACTGCAGATTTTGCTTTCCATACATTTACATGGTACTGTAGAACTCATGGAAAACAGCTGCAGATCTGCAGCATCAAATCCGCAACGTGTGCACATAGCCAAAGACTTCTGGTCACCCATCTGCATAGGGAACTACAGCACAGATCTATTGAAGTTATTGATGCCATGTTGTTGTTCTCTGCATAGGAGGAGGACCAGGTGCCTTGGGTATATCGAAAAACAGAAACGTAGGCCTCTGGCCTCTTCATTGTCAGGACCTGGAGGGATTACAGAAGTCAGACCCCCACTACTTAGAATCTAGATGCCATATACTAATGATACATCATCACTTTATAAGATAGGAATGACCTTCTAATAGTGAATGAAACCATTTTTTCTATCGTTATTATCTTTCTAAAGTTAAATATTTCAATCTTATGTTGGCATTTACCAGCAATATCCATCTAGCAATGTTCTGTCTAATTGTTCCAGAAATTGGCAGGCCAGGCATACTGAAAATATGTGTACACAGTGAAAAAAACATTCAGCACATATCCAAAGGTCAGCTTGATTTCCTTCTCCCAATGGTACATCATTCCTCATTGTCTCAGCTGATAAAAAAAAGCATAAAAACTGTTACCAGCAATTTGTAAGAAGCAGATATGAAAAAGGAGTTTTTCGCTTTGCTGAAGTTTCAGAGCAGCAATTTTAAAGTACATTTAGGGGAAGTGAAGGAGAAAATTGTCAGTTTTTTTCATCGTTGCATAGACAGTGTGTCTTACTGTTTAATGCTACAATTGGATTTTACACTTTCCGCTTCGTTTCCTTGAGCTACAGAACCACAAATTAGTTAATATGCAGTTTGCCGATTGGGGATTACATCATGAGTGCTACCAGCTACCATTTCCTAATGGATATCAGATTCATTTCTCATTTCTTCAGTTCTCATTTCCCCATGTAGCGCTTAAAGGGATAGTCTTGGCAATATGACAAGTTATTAGCACCACAGAGAATTGCCGCATAGGTTTGTAAAGGTGGTGACTTTACTGGAAATGATGCTTATAGGGTTTCATGAGAAAATCATTGCAATAACTAAATATATGTGTTGTGTACACTAATGTCTCTGGTACAGTGGATTCCAGTTTTATGTGATGCATGAATATGAATTTGTGACTTAATTCCACACTATTTTAATACGTGCTTGCTGTCAGTGATGAGAACACGCTTCGGTGCATTTAATGTGGGTCTATCACTAGATTTAGAAACTGCTTACCGTATGTTGTTGAATAGTTCTGTTAGATGAGGCTGGTGAATTTCTGTTCCATGTCAGAAATGGCAGTATATTCCTTTTTGACAGCTTAAACTAAATCTGTCCACCCACGTAGCCTGATTGATCATTTCTCAGTGTCCCTCTTAAGGTCCCCCCTGATCTAACACTGCTCAGTGCAAACTGCAGCCGACAGTCAGGCTGGGTGGGTAGAGGCTGTATACACGTGTCCTCATGATGATCTTCCACGCTTTACCTGGACTTTTTTGTCTGGATAAGGATTGACATGGATTTCAAGTGCACTGGTGTCATCATGGCTAAGAGAACTATATAAAATAGCATTCAGTTTGGTGACAGATCCGCTATGGCAGAGGTGTAGAAAACTGGAGACAGATCCTCTTTTATAGGCCACTGTTATGATCCCGAGTGGCTGAGGATCACAAATAGATCAGCAAGTGATTAAACTAAGGACGAGCTCTAGGGAGATGGTAACTGGACTGATCGCAAATCTGAACCTATCCAAAACAACTAGAGGTAGCCGGTGAACGTGCCTAAAAAATTCCTAGACGTCTCGAGCCAGCCTGAGGAACTAGCTACCCCTAAAGAGAGAGAAAGACCTCGCTTGCCTCCAGAGAAATAATCCCCAAAGATATAGAAGCCCCCAACAAATATCAACGGTGAAGTAAGAAGGCACATACACAGGGATGAAATCAGATTCAGCAAAAGAGGCCCACCAGCACTAGAAAGCAGAAAATAGAGCAGGGGTCTATGCGATCAACAAAAAACCCTTACAAAATATCCATCCTGAGATTTCAAGAACCCACACACCAACTAACGGTGTGTGGGGAGAAACTCAGCCCACCAGAGCAACCAGCAAGCGAGGGAATTACATTTTAGCAAGCTGGAACAGAACACATGATAAACACTGCTGATCAAAAAACGAGCAAACAAAACTTAGCTTATCCTGGATGGACTGGGAGCAAGGTAGTCAGAAGGAATCTGAGTAGCACTGATTACATCGACAGCCGGCAACAAGTGAAAGTAAAACAGAGCTATATAGGAACCTCCCAGAGGATAACGAACCAGCTGATAGCCAGAGACCAGCAGGATAACAGACAAAGCCACCAGGTGGAGCCCAAAGCAAAAGTCACACCATACCACCAGTGACCACAAGAGGGAGCCTGAACACAGAGTTCACAACAGTACCCCCCCTTGAGGAGGGGTCACCGAACCCTCATGAAAACCAACAGGGCGATCAGGATGAGCCACATGGAAGGCACGAACCAAATCGGCTGCATGAACATCAGAGGCGACAACCCAAGAATTATCCTCCTGACCATAGCCCTTCCATTTAACCAAATACTGGAGCCTCCGTCTAGAAATACGAGAATCCAAGATCTTCTCCACCACGTATTCCAATTCTCCCTCAACCAGCACCGGGGCAGGAGGCTCAACCGGAGGAACCACAGGCACCACATACCTCCGCAACAACGAGCGATGGAACACATTATGAATAACAAATGAAGCTGGGAGGTCCAGACGAAATGACACAGGGCCAAGGACTTCCAGAATCTTATAAGGACCGATAAACCGAGGCTTGAACTTAGGAGAGGAGACCTTCATAGGAACGAAGCGAGAAGACAACCACACCAAGTCCCCAACGCGAAGTCGGGGACCCACACAGCGACGGCGGTTGGCAAAGAGCTGAGCCTTCTCTTGAGACAGCTTCAAATTGTCCACCACATGATTCCAAATCTGATACAACCTATCAACCACAACATCCACTCCAGGACAGTCAGAAGGCTCCACCTGACCCGAGGAAAAACGAGGATGAATGTCATGAATCCCAATGGCTAGGGATAGCAAGGGACAAGCAAAGTAATACAAAATATCGGACGAGCTCTAGGGTGATGGAACCTGGGCTGACCGCTGCCCTACGCCTGACAAACGCAACTAGAGATAGCCAGGGAGCGTGCCTACGTTGGTTCTAGACGCCACGCACCAGCCTAAGAGCTAACTAGTACTACAGAGAAAATAAGACCTCACTTGCCTCCAGAGGAATGAACCCCAAAAGGTACAGTTGCCCCCCACATGTATTGACGGTGAAATGAGAGGAAGGCACACACATAGAGATGATATATATAGGTTCAGCAAATTGAGGCCCGCTGTAAACTAGAAAGCAGAACGATACAAAAGGGGTCTGAGCGGTCAGCAAAAAACCCTAATCAAAAAAAACCATCCTGAGATTACAAGAACCCATGTGCCAACACATGGCACATGGGGAGAACCTCAGTCCACTAGAGCTACCAGCTAGCATAGAGACATAATAAGCAAGCTGGACAAAAAACCAAACAACTGAAAATCAGCACTTAGCTTATCCTGAAAGATCTAGGAGCAGGTAGGCAGGAACCAAACAGAGCACATCTGAATACATTGATAGCCGGCAAGGGAATGACAGAAAGGCCAGGTAAAATAGGAAACACCCAGCCTCTGATGGACAGGTGGAAACCAAAGGCCGCAACCCACCAAAGTCACCCAGTACCAGCAGTAACCACCAGAGGGAGCCCACAAACAGAATCCACAACAGTACCCCCCCCTTGAGGAGGGGTCACCGAACCCTCACGAGAACCCCCAGGGCGATCAGGGTGAGCTCTATGGAAGGCGCGGACCAAATCAGTCGCATGAACATCGGAGGCGACCACCCAGGAATTATCCTCCTGACCATAACCCTTCCACTTAACCAAATACTGGAGCTTGCGTCTGGAAACACGAGAATCCAAGATCTTTTCAACAACATACTCCAATTCTCCCTCCACCAGCACCGGAGCAGGAGGCTCAACCGAAGGAACAACGGGCACCTCATACCTCCGCAACAACGACCGATGGAACACATTATGAATAGCAAACGATGCTGGGAGATCCAAACGAAAAGACACAGGGTTAAGAATCTCTGAGATCCTATAAGGACCGATGAACCGAGGCTTGAACTTAGGAGAAGAGACCTTCATAGGGACAAAACGAGAAGACAACCACACCAAATCCCCAACAAGAAGTCGGGGACCCACGCGGCGACGGCGATTAGCGAACTGCTGAGTCTTCTCCTGAGAGAACTTCAAATTGTCCACCACCTGATTCCAAATCTGATGTAGCCTGTCCACCACCACGTCCACTCCAGGACAATCCGAAGGCTCCACCTGACCAGAGGAAAAACGAGGATGAAACCCCGAATTACAAAAAAAAGGAGAGACCAACGTGGCAGAACTAGCCCGATTATTAAGAGCAAATTCGGCCAGTGGCAAAAAAGCAACCCAGTCATCTTGATCAGCAGAAACAAAACACCTCAAATAAGTTTCCAAGGTCTGATTAGTTCGCTCCGTCTGGCCATTCGTCTGAGGATGGAATGCAGACGAGAAAGACAAATCAATGCCCATCTTGGCACAAAACGTCCGCCAAAATCTAGACACAAACTGGGATCCCCTGTCAGAAACGATATTCTCCGGAATCCCATGCAAACGAACCACGTTCTGAAAAAATAAAGGGACCAACTCAGAGGAGGAAGGCAACTTAGGCAAGGGTACCAAATGAACCATCTTAGAAAAGCGGTCACACACAACCCAGATAACGGACATTTTCTGTGAAACCGGGAGATCCGAAATAAAATCCATGGAAATGTGCGTCCAAGGCCTCTTCGGGATGGGCAAGGATAACAACAACCCACTGGCCCGAGAACAGCAAGGCTTAGCTCGAGCACACACTTCACAAGACTGCACAAAGGTACGCACATCCCTAGACAAGGAAGGCCACCAAAAAGACCTGGCCACCAAGTCTCTAGTACCAAATATTCCAGGATGACCAGCCAACACAGAAGGATGGACCTCGGAGATGACTCTACTGGTCCAATCATCCGGAACAAACAGTCTTTCTGGTGGACAACGATCCGGTTTATCCACCTGAAACTCCTGCAATGCACGTCGCAAGTCTGGGGATACTGTCATGATCTCTGCAAGCAGAGATCATAGCAAGCCTATAGAGGGACAAGCTCTCGGAAGATGGAACTATACTGACCATGAACTAAGCCTGCCGCGCAACTAGAAATAGCCAGGTAGCATTTCCTATTTATTGCTAGATGCCCAGCTCTGGCCTAAGACCTAAATAGCTAGCAGAGGGAAATATAAGACCTGGCTCACCTCTAGAGAAATATTTCAAAAGCAGACAGTAGCCCCCCACATATAATGACGGTGAGTTCAGATGAAACAACAAACGCAGCAGGAAAATAGTCTTAGCAAATTTGAGGTCCGCTTACTAGATAGCAGAAGACAGATAGTATACTTTCATGGTCAGCAGAAAAACACTAACAAAACACCATCCAGAGATTACCTTAAACTCTGGCATTAACTCATAACACCAGAGTAGCAATCCCTGATCAACGAGAGCTTTCCAGACACAGTAACAAAACTTCAGCTGTGAACTGGAACAAATAGGCAAACGAAACATGGACAAAAGTCCAACTTATCTAGTAGTTGTCAGAAGCAGGAACAAGCACTGAGAGGCATCAGATAACATTGTTGACCGGCAAGAAACCACCAGAGAAATGAGCTTAAATAGCGACACCCACTACTGATGGAACCAGGTGAAACAGGAAAGAGGATGACAAGTCCAATTCCACAAGCGGCCACCGGGGGAGCCCAGAATCCAAATTCACAACAGTACCCCCCCCTCAAGGAGGGGGCACCGAACCCTCACCAGATCCACCAGGGCGACCAGGATGAGCCCTATGGAAGGCACGAACAAGATCAGAAGCATGAACATCAGATGCATTGACCCAAGAATTATCCTCCTGGCCGTAACCCTTCCAGTTGACCAGATACTGGAGTCTCCGTCTGGAAACACGAGAGTCCAAAATTTTCTCCACAACGTACTCCAACTCACCCTCAACCAACACCGGAGCAGGAGGCTCAACTGAAGGTACAACAGGCACCTCATACCTGCGCAATAACGACCGATGAAAAACGTTATGAATGGAAAAGGACGCAGGGAGGTCCAAACGGAAAGAAACAGGATTAAGAATCTCCAATATTCTATAAGGGCCGATGAACCGAGGTTTAAACTTAGGAGAAGAGACCCTCATAGGGACAAAACGAGAAGACAACCAGACCAAATCTCCAACACAAAGCCGAGAACCAACACGACGATGACGGTTGGCAAAACGCTGAGTCTTCTCCTGGGACAACTTCAAATTGTCCATAACCTGCCCCCAGATGTGATGCAATCTCTCCACCACCGCATCCACTCCAGGACAATCCGAGGATTCCACCTGACCGGAGGAAAATCGAGGGTGAAACCCCGAATTACAGAAAAACGGGGACACCAAGGTGGAAGAGCTGGCCCGATTATTGAGGGCGAACTCTGCCAATGGCAAAAAAGCAACCCAATCATCCTGGTCAGCAGAGACAAAACACCTCAGATATGTCTCCAGGGTCTGATTAGTCCGCTCGGTCTGGCCATTAGTCTGAGGGTGAAAAGCAGATGAAAAAGACAAATCTATGCCCATCCTAGCACAGAATGCCCGCCAAAATCTAGACACAAATTGGGTACCTCTGTCAGAAACAATATTCTCAGGAATACCATGCAATCGGACAACATTCTGAAAAAACAGAGGAACCAACTCAGAAGAAGAAGGCAACTTGGGCAGAGGAACCAAATGGACCATTTTAGAGAAACGGTCACAGACCACCCAGATGACAGACATCTTCTGGGAAACAGGCAGATCTGAAATAAAATCCATCGAGATGTGTGTCCAAGGCCTCTTAGGAATAGGCAAGGGCAACAGCAGTCCGCTAGCCCGAGAACTACAAGACTTGGCCCGAGCACAAATGTCACATGACTGCACAAAGACTCGCACATCTCGTGACAGGGAAGGCCACCAGAAGGATCTTGCCACCAAATCCCTGGTACCAAAAATTCCGGGATGACCTGCCAATGCAGAAGAATGTACCTCAGAGATGACTCTACTGGTCCAATCATCCGGAACAAACAGTCTATCAGGCGGACAACGATCCGGTCTATCCGCCTGAAACTCTTGCAAGGACCGCCGCAGATCAGGAGAAACGGCCGACAAAATTACTCCCTCCCTAAGGATACCTGTGGGTTCAGTATTACCAGGAGAGTCCGGGTCAAAACTCCTAGAAAGGGCATCTGCCTTAACATTCTTAGAACCCGGTAGGTATGACACCACAAAATTAAAGCGAGAAAAAAATAAAGACCAGCGCGCCTGTCTAGGATTCAGGCGCCTGGCAGTCTCAAGATAAATCAAATTTTTGTGGTCAGTCAATACCACCACCTGATGCTTAGCCCCCTCTAGCCAATGGCGCCACTCCTCAAACGCCCACTTCATGGCCAAAAGCTCCCTATTCCCAACATCATAATTCCGCTCTGCGGGCGAAAATTTGCGAGAAAAGAAGGCACAAGGTCTAATGACGGAGCAGTCGGAACCTTTCTGCGACAACACTGCCCCAGCTCCGATCTCCGAAGCGTCAACCTCAACCTGAAAAGGCAGATTCACATCAGGCTGACGTAACACAGGGGCAGAGGCAAAACGGTGCTTAAGCTCCTGAAAGGCCTCTACAGCATGAGGGGACCAATTAGCAACATCAGCGCCATGTCTGGTCAAATCAGTCAGTGGTTTAACGACATCCGAAAAACCAGCAATAAATCGGCGGTAAAAGTTGGCAAAGCCCAAAAATCTCTGAAGACCCTTAAGAGAGGAGGGCTGAGTCCAGTCACAAATAGCTTGCACCTTGACGGGATCCATCTCAATGGAAGAGGGAGAAAAAATATACCCCAAAAAGGAAATTTTCTGGACCCCAAAAACGCACTTAGACCCCTTCACACATAAAGAATTAGACCGCAGAACCTGAAAAACTCTCCTGACCTGCTGGACATGAGAGTCCCAGTCATCAGAAAAAATCAGAATATCATCCAGATATATTATCATAAATTTATCCAGAAAATCGCGGAAAATATCATGCATAAAAGACTGGAAAACTGAAGGGGCATTAGAAAGACCAAAAGGCATGACCAAATACTCAAAGTGGCCCTCGGGCGTATTAAATGCGGTCTTCCACTCATCCCCCTGCCTGATCCGCACCAAATTATACGCCCCACGAAGATCAATTTTAGAGAACCACTTAGCACCCTCTATACGAGCAAACAAATCAGTAAGCAATGGCAATGGGTATTGGTACTTAACAGTGATCTTATTCAGAAGCCGATAATCAATACATGGTCTCAAAGAGCCGTCCTTTTTTGAGACAAAGAAAAACCCAGCTCCCAAGGGAGAAGAAGATGGACGAATATGTCCCTTTTCCAAAGACTCCTTTATATATTCCCGCATAGCAGCATGTTCCGGCACGGACAAATTAAACAAACGACCCTTTGGATATTTGCAACCCGGTATCAAATCTATGGCACAATCGCACTCACGGTGCGGAGGTAACGACCCAAGCTTGGGTTCGTCAAAGACGTCTTGATAATCTGAGAGGAACTCAGGGACTTCAGAGGGAATGGACGACGAAATAGAAACCAAAGGTAAGTCCCCATGAATACCCTTACATCCCCAGCTCAACACAGACATTGCTCTCCAGTCCAAGACTGGATTGTGAGACTGCAACCATGGCAATCCCAGTACCAAATCGTCATGTAAATTATACAGCACCAGGAAACGAATAATCTCCTGGTGATCCGGATTGATACGCATGGTTACTTGTGTCCAGTATTGTGGTTTATTATTAGCCAATGGGGTGGAGTCAATCCCCTTCAGAGGAATAAGAGTCTCCAAAGGCTCTAAATCAAAACCACAACGATTGGCAAAGGACCAATCCATAAGACTCAGAGCGGCGCCAGAGTCAACATAGGCGTCCGTGGCAATGGATGACAAAGAGCAAATCAGGGTTACAGACAAAATAAATTTAGACTGAATGGTACCAATGGAAACAGACTTATCAAGCTTCTTTGTACGCCTAGAGCATGCTGATATAACATGAGTAGAATCCCCACAATAGAAGCACAATCCATTCTTCCGTCTAAAATTCTGTCGCTCGCTCCTGGACAGAATTCTATCACACTGCATACTTTCTGGCGTCTTTTCCATAGACACCGCCAGATGGTGCACCGGTTTGCGCTCCCGCAGACGCCTATCAATCTGAATAGCCATTGTCATGGACTCATTCAGACCTGCAGGCACAGGGAACCCCACCATAACATCCTTAACGGCATCAGAGAGACCTTCTCTGAAAGTTGCCGCCAAGGCGCACTCATTCCACTGAGTAAGCACAGACCATTTACGGAATTTTTGGCAGTAAACCTCAGCTTCGTCTTGCCCCTGAGATAGTGCCATCAAAGTTTTTTCTGCCTGAAGTTCCAAATGAGGTTCCTCATAAAGCAAGCCCAAGGCCAGAAAAAACGCATCCACATCGCGCAACGCAGGATCCCCTGCTGGCAATGAGAAGGCCCAATCTTGAGGGTCACCCCTGAGCAAGGAAATCACAATCCTAACCTGCTGAGCAGGGTCTCCAGCTGAACGAGACTTCAGGGACAAATAAAGCTTACAATTATTTCGGAAATTCTGGAAGCTAGCTCTATTCCCTGTGAAGAACTCCGGCAAAGGAATTCTCGGCTCAGATACTGGAGCATGTACCACAAAATCTTGTAAATTTTGTACTTTCGTGATGAGATTATTCAAACCCGCAGTTACACTCTGAAGATCCATTATTGTCAGGTGCACACAGAGCCATACAGAGATGAGGAGGAGAGAGAGAAAAAAGACTGCAGCAAGGCAAACTGGAGGGAAAAAAAAAAAAAAAAATTCCAGCAGACTTCTTATAACTCTCCTTTCTCAACCTGGGTCTTTAACACTTTATAGGCCGGTCAAACTGTCATGATCTCTGCAAGCAGAGATCATAGCAAGCCTATAGAGGGACAAGCTCTCGGAAGATGGAACTATACTGACCATGAACTAAGCCTGCCGCGCAACTAGAAATAGCCAGGTAGCATTTCCTATTTATTGCTAGATGCCCAGCTCTGGCCTAAGACCTAAATAGCTAGCAGAGGGAAATATAAGACCTGGCTCACCTCTAGAGAAATATTTCAAAAGCAGACAGTAGCCCCCCACATATAATGACGGTGAGTTCAGATGAAACAACAAACGCAGCAGGAAAATAGTCTTAGCAAATTTGAGGTCCGCTTACTAGATAGCAGAAGACAGATAGTATACTTTCATGGTCAGCAGAAAAACACTAACAAAACACCATCCAGAGATTACCTTAAACTCTGGCATTAACTCATAACACCAGAGTAGCAATCCCTGATCAACGAGAGCTTTCCAGACACAGTAACAAAACTTCAGCTGTGAACTGGAACAAATAGGCAAACGAAACATGGACAAAAGTCCAACTTATCTAGTAGTTGTCAGAAGCAGGAACAAGCACTGAGAGGCATCAGATAACATTGTTGACCGGCAAGAAACCACCAGAGAAATGAGCTTAAATAGCGACACCCACTACTGATGGAACCAGGTGAAACAGGAAAGAGGATGACAAGTCCAATTCCACAAGCGGCCACCGGGGGAGCCCAGAATCCAAATTCACAACAGGATACGGTGGACAATATTACCCCATCCCTAAGGATACCAGTAGGCCCAGAGTCTCCAGGAGAGTCAGGCACAAAACTCCTGGAAAGAGCATCTGCCTTCACATTCTTTGAACCTGGCAGGTATGAAACCACGAAATTGAAACGAGAAAAAAACAACGACCAACGAGCCTGTCTAGGATTCAAACGCCTGGCAGACTCAAGGTAAATGAGATTCTTGTGATCAGTCAAGACCACCACACGATGTTTAGCACCCTCAAGCCAATGACGCCACTCCTCAAATGCCCACTTCATGGCCAAAAGCTCCCGATTACCCACATCATAATTGCGCTCGGCGGGCGAGAATTTTCTAGAGAAGAATGCACATGGCTTCATCACCGAGCCATTAGAACTTCTCTGTGACAAAACCGCCCCCGCTCCAATCTCGGAAGCATCAACCTCAACCTGAAAAGGAAGTGAAACATCTGGTTGACACAACACCGGAGCAGAAGAAAACCGGCGCTTAAGTTCCTGAAAGGCCTCCACGGCCGCAGGAGACCAATCAGCAACATCAGCACCCTTTTTAGTCAAATCAGTCAAAGGTCTAACAATGTTGAAATCAAATATATGATCCACAATTAATGTGTGCTAGCTGACCACTAGAAAACAATCAGTATCATATTATGCTACAATCAGCAATGAAACTGACAAAAGCACACCATAAATAGAGTATAACAATCAATTTTTATTTTTATCCCATATATAAACACAAACAAAAAACAAAAATGCTAAAAAACTGGTCAATCTCAGATTGTGAGGGACTCATAGGGTTACTAATCACTATCATCCACATGTGCAAATTATATATAAGTAACTCAATGAAGTACATATATGTCTCAATAAATAACCTGCTCAATGTCTATCGCTCCTAAGAAGCCTAATGCAGGTATAATGAGACAGTACCTGCCATAGTATACAGCAAGGGGCCGAGGCTGCATGCATGCCACCTTACAGCAATTGCACCATACATAGCCTCAAACAACAATCATGCTAACTATGAGCTGCTGTTATAGCCACAATAATTTTCAACAAATAACAATAATATCGCTTACATAGGATGAGTGAAGAGTCCCGGTCCCTCCAACCCCGACGCGCGTTTCGTACACACTTCTTCAGGGGGCGTGTCGGGGTAGAGGGAAGTCCGGTCTCTTAAACTGCCATAGAACCAATCAGCAGGCCACCTTAGATCACGCTGGACTCAGTGATCGTCATGGTTACCCGGCGCGCCAGCCCATTTCCCGGCCGCAGTAAATTAACTCTTCATCCTCGGTCTGAGCGCCACGACCATACACCGCGGCTTTAGCCGCTGACGCGCATGACAGTCAGCTCTAGCGACCGAAGATTTCCGAGTTTGCGGCCGGAACGAAATGAGATCGCGCGCACAACCCAGACCTCAGTGAGTACTACAAACTAAAAATTTAACAAAAAACATAACTAGAAATTTAATTATAACCCCAAGGACAATTTTAAATAAATAAATAATCAGTGTATACTTCTAAAAAAGCAAAAATACATAATATTTCATAAAAAATTAAACTGTTGTAAAAATACAACCCCGACATTTACAAATATACCATTTATCAGTGTCTATTAATAAAGTGCTAATGTGCTCACAGTGTAACCATAATAAATATAGCAAACAATCATACAGCCTTTATAATACATACATATATATCATATTTCATACTATAAACCAATAAATATCGGTGCCTAAACTAAAGTGCATACCTTTATTACAAAATACATTCTCGTGTAACCTAAAAATATACACGTGTATTATATATAATCCATAAATTTCCCACCATTATAATTAACATTACTCAAAGACAATAATAAATCTCAAATGAACTATAATATGTTCCGTTGATAGAAGCTTGTAGTCAGCAGCCTTATTTTCAGAGCAATGACAGAATAATTCTAAAGAGACTGAACAGAGAAGAAATTAGCTCATACATATTACAACATTGTTAAAAACAACCCTCTAACCCCTAAAAAATATTTTTAAAATATCAATGTAAGAAAGAGATAAGACAATATACTTAAATACTTCAAAGAAAAGCACTGAAACCAAAGCTTTCGTTTAATCCTGCTGGGGCTATTGTGTCCAACCTATAAATCCACTTGCATTCTAATTTGGCTAAAGTTTTAGCCAAATCTCCCCCTCTTGAACCCAGTGACACTAGATCAATGCCTTTTACTTTTAAAAGGCTGGAATCACTATTGTGGCATCGAAAAAAATGTCGTGGTATGGTTTTTAACTGGGACGGATCTTCGCATTCTTTAGCATTATCGATGTCTCTTACGTGTTCTCTTACACGTATGCGCAGTTCTCGGGTAGTAAGGCCGACATACAATTTCCCACAGGGACATTGAGCACTATATATCACCCCTTTAGTTGAACACGTAATGAAGTGTCGTATCTCATACGTGCGTTTACCACCTGAATCAAGAAATTCTTTACTCTTCACAATATTGGCACATCCTTTGCAATGTCCACATGGAAAACAGCCATTCAGTTCTAGCCACGTTTTATTTTTCTGTTGTTTAGGTTCATAGTGGCTATGTACCAATAGATCTTTTAGATTTTTTGACCTACGAGCTGTAATTAGTGGAGTGGGTGATAGACATTTCCTGAGGGTAGCATCTGACAATAGAATGGGCCAATGTTTTTTAATAATTTCTTTAAATTTTATCCATTGATTGTTATACGTGGAGATAAGCCGGACCTGTCCTTCATCTCTATTCCCCATCTTATTGTTTTTATAGAGTAAATCATTTCTTGGGGTATATTTGGCCCGATGGTACCCATTTCTTATTATCTTTCTGCTGTAACCCCTTTCTCTGAATCTTTCCCTCAGGATTTTGGCTTGTTTTTCGAAGGAATATGGATCAGAACAGATTCTCTTAAGCCTTAAAAATTGGCCTGTGGGTATACCTCTTATAGTGGACATGGGGTGGGCCGACCCCGCATGTAACAGAGTATTGGTTGCAGTTGGCTTTCTATATATTTCTGTTGCAAGATTTCCACTTGGTGCAGTTCTTATTAAAATATCCAGAAATTCTAATTCTCTCCCTACTTTGTAAGTCAGTTTTATATTTTTATCATTCAAATTAAGCCTGTCCATAAACAAATCCAGGTCCCGTCTTGGGCCTTCCCAGATGAACAAAACATCATCTATATATCTCATCCAATGATGTATGTTCTCTGTGCCCAAGACGGGATTACTGGAAAACACCTCTCTTTCCCAGGCACCCAGAAACAGGTTTGCATATGAGGGCGCACAGGACGCCCCCATTGCAGTACCCTGCTTCTGTAAAAAGATTTTTTTATCAAAAATAAAACTGTTATGGGTGAGTATGAATTCCAATAGGATAATCAACAGGTCCACCAACCGTGCATCCAAGTTACTCATCCTGAGAAACCATGTGGTCGCTGCTATCCCATCCTTATGTCTAATAGATGTATATAGGGACTCCACATCCGCTGTAACCATGACCATATCATTGGTCAGGTACATCCCATCTAATCTTTGTAAAGCGGATGTGGTGTCCCTAATATACGATGGTAAGCTAGCGACCAAAGGCTTCAGGAAAAAGTCAAGAGTGTCACAGATGATTTCACACAAACCATCATTGCCCGCCACTATGGGTCTTCCAGGAGGGTTGATGGGATCCTTATGTATCTTTGGAATAATATAAAAAGTTGGTAATTTGGGTTCTAATTTAACAATCGTATCCAACACCTGTTTTGAAATTGTGCCTTCATATACTGCCTCTTCTAGGATGGCAATGAGCTGCATTTTATACGTGAGGATCGGATTGGATGGCAACCTGCGATAGCAATTAACATCATTCAACAGCTTATAAGCCTGTGCCTCATATTGTTCATTGGGCCAAATCACCAGGTTGCCACCCTTATCCGCTGCCTTTATTACAACATCACTCCACCCTTGCATTTCTTTCAATGCTTTTTGTTGTACAGCTGTCAAATTAGATTTTTTATATTTGTGGGCAGCCAATTCTTCAATCTCTTTTGATACTATTTTAGTAAAAAAATCTACCGCCGGGCACGTATTCAGAGGAGGAAATTTCTTTGATTTTTTATACAAATCAAGAGGAAAATTACCTTTTTGTGGAAGATTCTCATTTTCTTCTGCCAAGGATATTAGTGCTTCAAGAGCTTGCCGCTCTTCTTCCGCACTGTTGTCATCCACAGGTGTGTTTACATAGTGGAACTTTTTTAAAATTATTTTGCGAGCAAAAAGATGTACATCTTTAATAGTTAAAAAGGGATCTAGAGAACAAGATGGAGAGAAGGTCAGTCCCTTTTCTAGAACTTCAATTTGTGGTGGGGTGAGTACATGTGTAGATAAATTTATTACCTTATTACGATCTCTATCATTCTCTCTTTCCCTCCTCTGATTTTTCGGAGCCTGAAAAGTCTTTTTGCGATTCGTGTATCTTGTGACAGGTCCCCCTCTAGTTGGTATATCCCTGTCACTTTCCGATCCTTGTGTTCCCATCGAGGAAGAGAGGGAATTCATTGACTCACTTCTCCTAGGGGGAGGAGGTTTTAAATTCCGATCTAATATTTGCCATCGAAATATTTTTTTTGACTCAAAATCACTCACATCTCTAGCAAATTTCTTCTTTTTCCCTTCACTAATATTTTGCTCACATTTTTCCAATTCTTTCTCAATATCTTGGAGACAACGGCTGAGAGCATCACCTTGGATTTCTTTTTGTATAGTGCCTAATAAGGCATCAATTTCCTCATCTAGTTTCTTAAGGCCCAGATTATTATGTTCAATGATGATCTGCATAAATGTTAATGAACACATATTGGCTGCATCAATCCACCTTTTTAGCAAATCTTCATTATTCAGATCAAAAGTAGGAAACAATTGGACACGTAGACCTCTTGGTATTATTTTTAATTCCACATATTTATCCAAGGATGCTCTAGTCCACCAAATTTTAGTCTTGCGTATCAGAAGATTCTTATATTGTCTTATCAATTCCTTATGTGTTAAAACAATGTCATTTAAAACACCTGAGACACCAGTTTTGAAAATATCAGTCGCTTTGGTACGCCAGAGTGTTTCCCTGGCTCTCATATCCATCTTGGATAAATATGTGGAATTAAATGCTAGAGATGTGAGTGATTTTGAGTCAAAAAAAATATTTCGATGGCAAATATTAGATCGGAATTTAAAACCTCCTCCCCCTAGGAGAAGTGAGTCAATGAATTCCCTCTCTTCCTCGATGGGAACACAAGGATCGGAAAGTGACAGGGATATACCAACTAGAGGGGGACCTGTCACAAGATACACGAATCGCAAAAAGACTTTTCAGGCTCCGAAAAATCAGAGGAGGGAAAGAGAGAATGATAGAGATCGTAATAAGGTAATAAATTTATCTACACATGTACTCACCCCACCACAAATTGAAGTTCTAGAAAAGGGACTGACCTTCTCTCCATCTTGTTCTCTAGATCCCTTTTTAACTATTAAAGATGTACATCTTTTTGCTCGCAAAATAATTTTAAAAAAGTTCCACTATGTAAACACACCTGTGGATGACAACAGTGCGGAAGAAGAGCGGCAAGCTCTTGAAGCACTAATATCCTTGGCAGAAGAAAATGAGAATCTTCCACAAAAAGGTAATTTTCCTCTTGATTTGTATAAAAAATCAAAGAAATTTCCTCCTCTGAATACGTGCCCGGCGGTAGATTTTTTTACTAAAATAGTATCAAAAGAGATTGAAGAATTGGCTGCCCACAAATATAAAAAATCTAATTTGACAGCTGTACAACAAAAAGCATTGAAAGAAATGCAAGGGTGGAGTGATGTTGTAATAAAGGCAGCGGATAAGGGTGGCAACCTGGTGATTTGGCCCAATGAACAATATGAGGCACAGGCTTATAAGCTGTTGAATGATGTTAATTGCTATCGCAGGTTGCCATCCAATCCGATCCTCACGTATAAAATGCAGCTCATTGCCATCCTAGAAGAGGCAGTATATGAAGGCACAATTTCAAAACAGGTGTTGGATACGATTGTTAAATTAGAACCCAAATTACCAACTTTTTATATTATTCCAAAGATACATAAGGATCCCATCAACCCTCCTGGAAGACCCATAGTGGCGGGCAATGATGGTTTGTGTGAAATCATCTGTGACACTCTTGACTTTTTCCTGAAGCCTTTGGTCGCTAGCTTACCATCGTATATTAGGGACACCACATCCGCTTTACAAAGATTAGATGGGATGTACCTGACCAATGATATGGTCATGGTTACAGCGGATGTGGAGTCCCTATATACATCTATTAGACATAAGGATGGGATAGCAGCGACCACATGGTTTCTCAGGATGAGTAACTTGGATGCACGGTTGGTGGACCTGTTGATTATCCTATTGGAATTCATACTCACCCATAACAGTTTTATTTTTGATAAAAAAATCTTTTTACAGAAGCAGGGTACTGCAATGGGGGCGTCCTGTGCGCCCTCATATGCAAACCTGTTTCTGGGTGCCTGGGAAAGAGAGGTGTTTTCCAGTAATCCCGTCTTGGGCACAGAGAACATACATCATTGGATGAGATATATAGATGATGTTTTGTTCATCTGGGAAGGCCCAAGACGGGACCTGGATTTGTTTATGGACAGGCTTAATTTGAATGATAAAAATATAAAACTGACTTACAAAGTAGGGAGAGAATTAGAATTTCTGGATATTTTAATAAGAACTGCACCAAGTGGAAATCTTGCAACAGAAATATATAGAAAGCCAACTGCAACCAATACTCTGTTACATGCGGGGTCGGCCCACCCCATGTCCACTATAAGAGGTATACCCACAGGCCAATTTTTAAGGCTTAAGAGAATCTGTTCTGATCCATATTCCTTCGAAAAACAAGCCAAAATCCTGAGGGAAAGATTCAGAGAAAGGGGTTACAGCAGAAAGATAATAAGAAATGGGTACCATCGGGCCAAATATACCCCAAGAAATGATTTACTCTATAAAAACAATAAGATGGGGAATAGAGATGAAGGACAGGTCCGGCTTATCTCCACGTATAACAATCAATGGATAAAATTTAAAGAAATTATTAAAAAACATTGGCCCATTCTATTGTCAGATGCTACCCTCAGGAAATGTCTATCACCCACTCCACTAATTACAGCTCGTAGGTCAAAAAATCTAAAAGATCTATTGGTACATAGCCACTATGAACCTAAACAACAGAAAAATAAAACGTGGCTAGAACTGAATGGCTGTTTTCCATGTGGACATTGCAAAGGATGTGCCAATATTGTGAAGAGTAAAGAATTTCTTGATTCAGGTGGTAAACGCACGTATGAGATACGACACTTCATTACGTGTTCAACTAAAGGGGTGATATATAGTGCTCAATGTCCCTGTGGGAAATTGTATGTCGGCCTTACTACCCGAGAACTGCGCATACGTGTAAGAGAACACGTAAGAGACATCGATAATGCTAAAGAATGCGAAGATCCGTCCCAGTTAAAAACCATACCACGACATTTTTTTCGATGCCACAATAGTGATTCCAGCCTTTTAAAAGTAAAAGGCATTGATCTAGTGTCACTGGGTTCAAGAGGGGGAGATTTGGCTAAAACTTTAGCCAAATTAGAATGCAAGTGGATTTATAGGTTGGACACAATAGCCCCAGCAGGATTAAACGAAAGCTTTGGTTTCAGTGCTTTTCTTTGAAGTATTTAAGTATATTGTCTTATCTCTTTCTTACATTGATATTTTAAAAATATTTTTTAGGGGTTAGAGGGTTGTTTTTAACAATGTTGTAATATGTATGAGCTAATTTCTTCTCTGTTCAGTCTCTTTAGAATTATTCTGTCATTGCTCTGAAAATAAGGCTGCTGACTACAAGCTTCTATCAACGGAACATATTATAGTTCATTTGAGATTTATTATTGTCTTTGAGTAATGTTAATTATAATGGTGGGAAATTTATGGATTATATATAATACACGTGTATATTTTTAGGTTACACGAGAATGTATTTTGTAATAAAGGTATGCACTTTAGTTTAGGCACCGATATTTATTGGTTTATAGTATGAAATATGATATATATGTATGTATTATAAAGGCTGTATGATTGTTTGCTATATTTATTATGGTTACACTGTGAGCACATTAGCACTTTATTAATAGACACTGATAAATGGTATATTTGTAAATGTCGGGGTTGTATTTTTACAACAGTTTAATTTTTTATGAAATATTATGTATTTTTGCTTTTTTAGAAGTATACACTGATTATTTATTTATTTAAAATTGTCCTTGGGGTTATAATTAAATTTCTAGTTATGTTTTTTGTTAAATTTTTAGTTTGTAGTACTCACTGAGGTCTGGGTTGTGCGCGCGATCTCATTTCGTTCCGGCCGCAAACTCGGAAATCTTCGGTCGCTAGAGCTGACTGTCATGCGCGTCAGCGGCTAAAGCCGCGGTGTATGGTCGTGGCGCTCAGACCGAGGATGAAGAGTTAATTTACTGCGGCCGGGAAATGGGCTGGCGCGCCGGGTAACCATGACGATCACTGAGTCCAGCGTGATCTAAGGTGGCCTGCTGATTGGTTCTATGGCAGTTTAAGAGACCGGACTTCCCTCTACCCCGACACGCCCCCTGAAGAAGTGTGTACGAAACGCGCGTCGGGGTTGGAGGGACCGGGACTCTTCACTCATCCTATGTAAGCGATATTATTGTTATTTGTTGAAAATTATTGTGGCTATAACAGCAGCTCATAGTTAGCATGATTGTTGTTTGAGGCTATGTATGGTGCAATTGCTGTAAGGTGGCATGCATGCAGCCTCGGCCCCTTGCTGTATACTATGGCAGGTACTGTCTCATTATACCTGCATTAGGCTTCTTAGGAGCGATAGACATTGAGCAGGTTATTTATTGAGACATATATGTACTTCATTGAGTTACTTATATATAATTTGCACATGTGGATGATAGTGATTAGTAACCCTATGAGTCCCTCACAATCTGAGATTGACCAGTTTTTTAGCATTTTTGTTTTTTGTTTGTGTTTATATATGGGATAAAAATAAAAATTGATTGTTATACTCTATTTATGGTGTGCTTTTGTCAGTTTCATTGCTGATTGTAGCATAATATGATACTGATTGTTTTCTAGTGGTCAGCTAGCACACATTAATTGTGGATCATATATTTGATTTCAACATTATTGTTTTTCTGTTTAAGACAGACGATCCTTAAAAATTTCAAGATGGATATGAGAGCCAGGGAAACACTCTGGCGTACCAAAGCGACTGATATTTTCAAAACTGGTGTCTCAGGTGTTTTAAATGACATTGTTTTAACACATAAGGAATTGATAAGACAATATAAGAATCTTCTGATACGCAAGACTAAAATTTGGTGGACTAGAGCATCCTTGGATAAATATGTGGAATTAAAAATAATACCAAGAGGTCTACGTGTCCAATTGTTTCCTACTTTTGATCTGAATAATGAAGATTTGCTAAAAAGGTGGATTGATGCAGCCAATATGTGTTCATTAACATTTATGCAGATCATCATTGAACATAATAATCTGGGCCTTAAGAAACTAGATGAGGAAATTGATGCCTTATTAGGCACTATACAAAAAGAAATCCAAGGTGATGCTCTCAGCCGTTGTCTCCAAGATATTGAGAAAGAATTGGAAAAATGTGAGCAAAATATTAGTGAAGGGAAAAAGAAGAAATTTGCTAGAGATGTGAGTGATTTTGAGTCAAAAAAAATATTTCGATGGCAAATATTAGATCGGAATTTAAAACCTCCTCCCCCTAGGAGAAGTGAGTCAATGAATTCCCTCTCTTCCTCGATGGGAACACAAGGATCGGAAAGTGACAGGGATATACCAACTAGAGGGGGACCTGTCACAAGATACACGAATCGCAAAAAGACTTTTCAGGCTCCGAAAAATCAGAGGAGGGAAAGAGAGAATGATAGAGATCGTAATAAGGTAATAAATTTATCTACACATGTACTCACCCCACCACAAATTGAAGTTCTAGAAAAGGGACTGACCTTCTCTCCATCTTGTTCTCTAGATCCCTTTTTAACTATTAAAGATGTACATCTTTTTGCTCGCAAAATAATTTTAAAAAAGTTCCACTATGTAAACACACCTGTGGATGACAACAGTGCGGAAGAAGAGCGGCAAGCTCTTGAAGCACTAATATCCTTGGCAGAAGAAAATGAGAATCTTCCACAAAAAGGTAATTTTCCTCTTGATTTGTATAAAAAATCAAAGAAATTTCCTCCTCTGAATACGTGCCCGGCGGTAGATTTTTTTACTAAAATAGTATCAAAAGAGATTGAAGAATTGGCTGCCCACAAATATAAAAAATCTAATTTGACAGCTGTACAACAAAAAGCATTGAAAGAAATGCAAGGGTGGAGTGATGTTGTAATAAAGGCAGCGGATAAGGGTGGCAACCTGGTGATTTGGCCCAATGAACAATATGAGGCACAGGCTTATAAGCTGTTGAATGATGTTAATTGCTATCGCAGGTTGCCATCCAATCCGATCCTCACGTATAAAATGCAGCTCATTGCCATCCTAGAAGAGGCAGTATATGAAGGCACAATTTCAAAACAGGTGTTGGATACGATTGTTAAATTAGAACCCAAATTACCAACTTTTTATATTATTCCAAAGATACATAAGGATCCCATCAACCCTCCTGGAAGACCCATAGTGGCGGGCAATGATGGTTTGTGTGAAATCATCTGTGACACTCTTGACTTTTTCCTGAAGCCTTTGGTCGCTAGCTTACCATCGTATATTAGGGACACCACATCCGCTTTACAAAGATTAGATGGGATGTACCTGACCAATGATATGGTCATGGTTACAGCGGATGTGGAGTCCCTATATACATCTATTAGACATAAGGATGGGATAGCAGCGACCACATGGTTTCTCAGGATGAGTAACTTGGATGCACGGTTGGTGGACCTGTTGATTATCCTATTGGAATTCATACTCACCCATAACAGTTTTATTTTTGATAAAAAAATCTTTTTACAGAAGCAGGGTACTGCAATGGGGGCGTCCTGTGCGCCCTCATATGCAAACCTGTTTCTGGGTGCCTGGGAAAGAGAGGTGTTTTCCAGTAATCCCGTCTTGGGCACAGAGAACATACATCATTGGATGAGATATATAGATGATGTTTTGTTCATCTGGGAAGGCCCAAGACGGGACCTGGATTTGTTTATGGACAGGCTTAATTTGAATGATAAAAATATAAAACTGACTTACAAAGTAGGGAGAGAATTAGAATTTCTGGATATTTTAATAAGAACTGCACCAAGTGGAAATCTTGCAACAGAAATATATAGAAAGCCAACTGCAACCAATACTCTGTTACATGCGGGGTCGGCCCACCCCATGTCCACTATAAGAGGTATACCCACAGGCCAATTTTTAAGGCTTAAGAGAATCTGTTCTGATCCATATTCCTTCGAAAAACAAGCCAAAATCCTGAGGGAAAGATTCAGAGAAAGGGGTTACAGCAGAAAGATAATAAGAAATGGGTACCATCGGGCCAAATATACCCCAAGAAATGATTTACTCTATAAAAACAATAAGATGGGGAATAGAGATGAAGGACAGGTCCGGCTTATCTCCACGTATAACAATCAATGGATAAAATTTAAAGAAATTATTAAAAAACATTGGCCCATTCTATTGTCAGATGCTACCCTCAGGAAATGTCTATCACCCACTCCACTAATTACAGCTCGTAGGTCAAAAAATCTAAAAGATCTATTGGTACATAGCCACTATGAACCTAAACAACAGAAAAATAAAACGTGGCTAGAACTGAATGGCTGTTTTCCATGTGGACATTGCAAAGGATGTGCCAATATTGTGAAGAGTAAAGAATTTCTTGATTCAGGTGGTAAACGCACGTATGAGATACGACACTTCATTACGTGTTCAACTAAAGGGGTGATATATAGTGCTCAATGTCCCTGTGGGAAATTGTATGTCGGCCTTACTACCCGAGAACTGCGCATACGTGTAAGAGAACACGTAAGAGACATCGATAATGCTAAAGAATGCGAAGATCCGTCCCAGTTAAAAACCATACCACGACATTTTTTTCGATGCCACAATAGTGATTCCAGCCTTTTAAAAGTAAAAGGCATTGATCTAGTGTCACTGGGTTCAAGAGGGGGAGATTTGGCTAAAACTTTAGCCAAATTAGAATGCAAGTGGATTTATAGGTTGGACACAATAGCCCCAGCAGGATTAAACGAAAGCTTTGGTTTCAGTGCTTTTCTTTGAAGTATTTAAGTATATTGTCTTATCTCTTTCTTACATTGATATTTTAAAAATATTTTTTAGGGGTTAGAGGGTTGTTTTTAACAATGTTGTAATATGTATGAGCTAATTTCTTCTCTGTTCAGTCTCTTTAGAATTATTCTGTCATTGCTCTGAAAATAAGGCTGCTGACTACAAGCTTCTATCAACGGAACATATTATAGTTCATTTGAGATTTATTATTGTCTTTGAGTAATGTTAATTATAATGGTGGGAAATTTATGGATTATATATAATACACGTGTATATTTTTAGGTTACACGAGAATGTATTTTGTAATAAAGGTATGCACTTTAGTTTAGGCACCGATATTTATTGGTTTATAGTATGAAATATGATATATATGTATGTATTATAAAGGCTGTATGATTGTTTGCTATATTTATTATGGTTACACTGTGAGCACATTAGCACTTTATTAATAGACACTGATAAATGGTATATTTGTAAATGTCGGGGTTGTATTTTTACAACAGTTTAATTTTTTATGAAATATTATGTATTTTTGCTTTTTTAGAAGTATACACTGATTATTTATTTATTTAAAATTGTCCTTGGGGTTATAATTAAATTTCTAGTTATGTTTTTTGTTAAATTTTTAGTTTGTAGTACTCACTGAGGTCTGGGTTGTGCGCGCGATCTCATTTCGTTCCGGCCGCAAACTCGGAAATCTTCGGTCGCTAGAGCTGACTGTCATGCGCGTCAGCGGCTAAAGCCGCGGTGTATGGTCGTGGCGCTCAGACCGAGGATGAAGAGTTAATTTACTGCGGCCGGGAAATGGGCTGGCGCGCCGGGTAACCATGACGATCACTGAGTCCAGCGTGATCTAAGGTGGCCTGCTGATTGGTTCTATGGCAGTTTAAGAGACCGGACTTCCCTCTACCCCGACACGCCCCCTGAAGAAGTGTGTACGAAACGCGCGTCGGGGTTGGAGGGACCGGGACTCTTCACTCATCCTATGTAAGCGATATTATTGTTATTTGTTGAAAATTATTGTGGCTATAACAGCAGCTCATAGTTAGCATGATTGTTGTTTGAGGCTATGTATGGTGCAATTGCTGTAAGGTGGCATGCATGCAGCCTCGGCCCCTTGCTGTATACTATGGCAGGTACTGTCTCATTATACCTGCATTAGGCTTCTTAGGAGCGATAGACATTGAGCAGGTTATTTATTGAGACATATATGTACTTCATTGAGTTACTTATATATAATTTGCACATGTGGATGATAGTGATTAGTAACCCTATGAGTCCCTCACAATCTGAGATTGACCAGTTTTTTAGCATTTTTGTTTTTTGTTTGTGTTTATATATGGGATAAAAATAAAAATTGATTGTTATACTCTATTTATGGTGTGCTTTTGTCAGTTTCATTGCTGATTGTAGCATAATATGATACTGATTGTTTTCTAAAGGTCTAACAATACTGGAAAAATTAGCAATGAACCGACGATAAAAATTAGCAAACCCCAAGAACTTCTGAAGGCTCTTAACAGATGTAGGTTGTGTCCAGTCACAAATCGCCTGAACCTTGACGGGATCCATCTCAATAGTAGAAGGAGAAAAAATGTACCCCAAAAAAGAAATCTTCTGGACTCCGAAGAGACACTTTGAGCCCTTCACAAACAGAGAATTGGCCCGCAGAACCTGAAACACCTTCCTGACCTGTAGAACATGAGACTCCCAGTCATCAGAAAACACCAAAATATCATCCAAATACACAATCATAAACTTATCCAGATATTCACGGAAAATATTGTGCATAAAGGACTGAAAGACTGACGGAGCATTGGAGAGTCCAAAAGGCATTACCAAATACTCAAAATGGCCCTCAGGCGTATTAAATGCGGTTTTCCACTCATCACCCTGTTTTATCCGCACCAGATTATACGCACCGCGAAGATCTATCTTAGTGAATCACCTAGCCCCCTTAATGCGAGCAAACAAATCAGTCAATAATGGCAATGGATACTGATATTTGACTGTAATCTTATTCAGAAGGCGATAATCTATACAAGGCCTCAGGGAACCATCTTTTTTTGCCACGAAAAAAAAACCTGCTCCCAGAGGGGACGAAGATGGACGAATATGTCCCTTTTCCAAGGACTCCTTAATATAATTCCGCATAGCAGTATGCTCTGGCAGTGACAGATTAAATAAACGACCCTTAGGGAACTTACTGCCAGGAATCAATTCTATAGCACAGTCACAATCTCTATGAGGAGGGAGCGAATTGAGCTTAGGCTCCTCAAAAACATCCCTATAGTCAGACAAAAACGCAGGGATCTCAGAAGGAGTAGATGAAGCGATTGAAATCGGAGGTGCATCATCATGAACCCCCTGACATCCCCAGCTTAACACAGACATTGTTTTCCAGTCCAGGACAGGATTATGAGTTTGTAACCATGGCAGACCAAGCACTAGTACATCATGTAAATTATACAGTACAAGGAAGCGAATCACCTCCTGATGAACGGGAGTCATGCGCATGGTCACTTGTGTCCAATACTGCGGTTTATTCATAGCCAATGGTGTAGAGTCAATCCCCTTCAGAGGAATAGGAACTTCCAGAGGTTCCAGACTAAAACCGCAGCGTTTAGCAAATGACCAATCCATAAGACTCAGGGCAGCGCCCGAATCCACATAGGCATCAACGGAAATGGAAGACAGTGAAAAAATCAGAGTCACAGACAAAATGAACTTAGGCTGCAGAGTACCAATGGCAAAAGATTTATCAACCCTTTTTGTGCGTTTAGAGCATGCTGATATAACATGAGCTGAATCACCACAATAAAAACACAATCCATTTTTCCGCCTATAATTTTGCCGTTCACTTCTGGACTGAATTCTATCACATTGCATAGTCTCAGGTGCCTGTTCAGAAGACACCGCCAACTGGTGCACGGGTTTGCGCTCCCGTAAACGCCGATCAATCTGAATGGCCATAGCCATAGACTCATTCAGACCTGTAGGCGTAGGGAACCCCACCATAATATCCTTAATGGCCTCAGAAAGACCATTTCTGAAGTTTGCAGCCAGGGCGCACTCATTCCACTGAGTAAGCACCAACCATTTCCGAAATTTTTGACAATATATTTCCGCTTCATCATGCCCCTGAGAGAGGGCCAATAAAGCCTTTTCAGCCTGAATCTCCAGGTTAGGTTCCTCATAGAGCAATCCCAATGCCAGAAAAAACGCATCCACACTGAGCAATGCAGGATCCCCTGGTGCCAATGCAAATGCCCAATTCTGAGGGTCGCCCCGCAGAAAAGATATTACAATCTTGACCTGTTGAGCAGGGTCTCCAGAGGAGCGAGATTTTAAAGAAAGAAACAATTTACAATTGTTCCTGAAATTCAGGAAGGTAGATCTATCTCCAGAAAAGAACTCTGGAATAGGAATTCTAGGTTCAGACATGGGAGTGTGAACAACAAAATCCTGTATGTTTTGAACTTTTGCCGCGAGATTACTCAGGCTGGAAGCCAAACTCTGGACATCCATGTTAAACAGCTAATATCAGAGCCATTCAAGGGTTAAGAGGAGGTAAGAAGCAGCTAGACAGCAATTAAGGGCTAGGCAGCAAAACTCTGAAGGGAAAAAAAAAAATTTCCCTTAAACACTTCTTTTTCTCCTGCTTCAGCCCAAACAATTAACACTTTGCGGGCCGGCTATACTGTCATGAATCCCAATGGCTAGGGATAGCAAGGGACAAGCAAAGTAATACAAAATATCGGACGAGCTCTAGGGTGATGGAACCTGGGCTGACCGCTGCCCTACGCCTGACAAACGCAACTATAGATAGCCAGGGAGCGTGCCTACGTTGGTTCTAGACGCCACGCACCAGCCTAAGAGCTAACTAGTACTACAGAGAAAATAAGACCTCACTTGCCTCCAGAGGAATGAACCCCAAAAGGTACAGTTGCCCCCCACATGTATTGACGGTGAAATGAGAGGAAGGCACACACATAGAGATGATATATATAGGTTCAGCAAATTGAGGCCCGCTGTAAACTAGAAAGCAGAACGATACAAAAGGGGTCTGAGCGGTCAGCAAAAAACCCTAATCAAAAAAAACCATCCTGAGATTACAAGAACCCATGTGCCAACTCATGGCACATGGGGAGAACCTCAGTCCACTAGAGCTACCAGCTAGCATAGAGACATAATAAGCAAGCTGGACAAAAAACCAAACAACTGAAAATCAGCACTTAGCTTATCCTGAAAGATCTAGGAGCAGGTAGGCAGGAACCAAACAGAGCACATCTGAATACATTGATAGCCGGCAAGGGAATGACAGAAAGGCCAGGTAAAATAGGAAACACCCAGCCTCTGATGGACAGGTGGAAACCAAAGGCCGCAACCCACCAAAGTCACCCAGTACCAGCAGTAACCACCAGAGGGAGCCCACAAACAGAATCCACAACAGATGAAACCCCGAATTACAAAAGAAAGGAGAAACCAAAGTAGCAGAACTAGCCCGATTATTAAGGGCAAACTCGGCCAACGGCAAAAAAGTAACCCAGTCGTCCTGATCAGCAGAAACAAAACATCTTAAATAAGTCTCCAAGGTCTGATTAGTTCGCTTGGTTTGGCCATTCGTCTGAGGATGGAAGGCCGACGAAAAAGACAAATCAATGCCCAATTTAGCACAAAAGGTCCGCCAAAATCTAGACACAAACTGGGATCCTCTGTCAGAAACAATGTTCTCAGGAATCCCGTGCAAACGAACCACATTTTGAAAAAACAGTGGAACCAACTCGGAGGAGAAAGGCAACTTAGGCAAGGGCACCAAATGGACCATCTTAGAAAAACGATCACACACCACCCAGATGACAGACATTCTCTGAGAGACAGGGAGATCTGAAATAAAATCCATGGAAATGTGCGTCCAAGGCCTCTTCGGGACAGGCAAAGGTAACAGCAAACCACTGGCTCGAGAACAGCAAGGCTTAGCCCGAGCACAAATTCGACAAGACTGCACAAAGGAACGCACATCCCGCGACAAGGAAGGCCACCAAAAAGACCTGGCCACCAAGTCTCTGGTACCAAATATTCCAGGATGGCCTGCCAACACCGAAGAATGAACCTCGGAGATGACTCTGTTGGTCCATCTATCCGGGACAAACAGTCTCTCCGGTGGACAGCGATCAGGTCTATCCGCCTGAAACTCTTGCAGCACACATCGCAAATCTGGGGAGATGGCAGACAAAATCACCCCTTCTCTAAGAATACCAGCCGGCTCTGAATCTCCAGGAGAGTAAAGCACAAAACTCCTAGAAAGAGCATCAGCCTTCACATTCTTCAAACCAGGCAGGTACGAAACCACGAAATCAAAACGAGAGAAAAACAACGACCAACGAGCCTGTCTGGGATTCAGCCGCTTGGCCGACTCGAGATAAATCAAATTCTTGTCATCAGTCAAGACCACCACACGATGCTTAGCTCCCTCAAGCCAATGTCGCCACTCCTCAAATGCCCACTTCATAGCCAACAACTCCCGATTACCGACATCATAATTCCGCTCGGCAGGCGAAAACTTTCTTGAAAAGAAAGCACATGGCTTCATCACAGAGTCATCGGAGCTTCTCTGCGACAAAACAGCCCCCGCTCCAATCTCGGAAGCATCAACCTCCACCTGGAAGGGAAGTGAGACATCTGGCTGACATAAGACCGGAGCCGAAGAAAACCGGCGCTTCAGCTCCCGAAAGGCCTCCACAGCCGCAGAGAACCAATTAGTCACATCAGAACCTTTCTTGGTCAAATCCGTCAAAGGCTTAACAACACCAGAAAAATTAGCTATGAAGCGACGGTAAAAATTAGCAAAACCCAAGAACTTCTGAAGACTCTTAACCGATGTAGGCTGCGTCCAGTCATGAATAGCCTGAACCTTGACTGGGTCCATCTCAATAGTAGAAGGAGAAAAAATGAAACCCAAAAATGAAATCTTCTGGACTCCAAAAAGACATTTTGAGCCCTTCACAAATAAAGCATTGTCACGCAGGACCTGAAAGACCATCCTGACCTGCTTAACATGAGACTCCCAATCATCCGAAAAAAACAGAATATCATCCAGATACACAATCACAAACTTATCCAGATATTCACGGAAGATGTCGTGCATAATGGACTGAAAGACTGAAGGAGCATTAGAAAGTCCAAAAGGCATCACCAGGTACTCAAAATGGCCTTCAGGCGTATTAAATGCAGTTTTCCATTCATCACCCTGTTTTATACGCACAAGGTTATACGCACCACGAAGATCTATCTTGGTGAACCAACTAGACCCCCTAATGCGAGCAAACAAATCAGTTAACAATGGCAAAGGATACTGAAATTTGACCGTGATTTTATTCAAAAGGCGATAATCAATACAAGGTCTCAGGGAACCATCCTTCTTAGCCACAAAAAAGAATCCCGCACCAAGAGGGGAAGAGGACGGGCGAATGTGTCCCTTCTCCAAAGACTCCTTTATATAACTCCGCATGGCAGCATGCTCCGGCACAGATAAATTGAAAAGTCGTCCCTTAGGAAACTTACTACCAGGAATCAAATTTATAGCACAATCACAGTCCCTATGAGGAGGTAGAGAATTGAGTTTGGGCTCCTCAAATACATCCTGGTAGTCTGACAAAAACGTAGGGACTTCAGAAGGAGTGGACGAAGCAATTGACACCACAGGAGCGTTACCATGAATTCCCTGACAACCCCAACTTGACACAGACATAGCTTTCCAATCCAGGACTGGATTATGAGTCTGCAACCATGGTAGACCCAACATGACAACATCATGCAAATTATGCAATACAAGAAAGCGAATCACCTCCTGATGAACAGGAGTCATGCACATGGTCACTTGTGTCCAGTACTGAGGTCTATTCGTAGCCAATGGCGTAGAGTCAATTCCCCTTAGTGGAATAGGGAATTTTAAAGGCTCCAAATCAAAACCACAGCGCCTGGCAAATGACCAATCCATCAGACTCAGGGCAGCACCTGAATCTACAAAGGCATTAACCGGGTAAGATGACAGGGAACAAATCAGGGTAACAGACAAAATGAACTTAGGCTGTAAAGTACCAATGGTGACAGATTTATCAACCTTTTTTTTGCGCTTAGAGCATGCTGAGATAACATGAGCTGAGTCACCACAGTAAAAGCACAACCCATTTTGCCGTCTATAATTTTGCCGTTCACTTCTGGTCAGAATTCTGTCATATTGCATAGATTCAGGTGTCTGTTCAGAAGACACCGCCAAATGGTGCACAGGTTTGCGCTCCCGCAACCGCCGATCAATCTGAATGGCCAGAGTCATTGACTCATTCAGACCTGCAGGCGTAGGGAACCCCACCATGACATTCTTAATGGCTTCAGAAAGACCTTCTCTGAAATTTGCAGCCAGGGCACACTCATTCCACTGAGTAAGCACCGACCATTTCCGAAATTTCTGGCAGTACACCTCTGCTTCATCTTGCCCCTGCGAGAGGGCCAATAACGCTTTTTCAGCCTGGTTCTCAAGATTAGGTTCCTCATAGAGCAATCCAAGGGCCAGAAAAAACGCATCCACACTGAGCAATGCAGGATCCCCTGGCGCCAATGCGAAGGCCCAATCTTGAGGGTCACCACGCAAAAAGGAAATAATAATCCTAACTTGCTGAACGGCATCACCAGAGGAACGAGGTTTCAAAGAAAGAAACAACTTACAATTGTTCTTAAAATTCAGGAACCTAGATCTATCTCCAGAAAACAACTCTGGAATAGGTATCCTAGGCTCAGACATAGGACTATGAACAACAAAATCCTGAATACTTTGAACTCTAGCAGCAAGATGATCCAGACTGGAAGCCAAGCTCTGGACATCCATGTCAGCAGCTGAACTCAGAGCCACACCAAGATTAAGAGGAGGAGAGAAGCTAGCACAGCAGCTAGACACACGGCAACAACAAGAAAAAAAAAAAAAATTTCTCAAGGCTTCTTTTCTCCTGCTTCTGCCATGCAATTAACACTTTGCGGGCCGGCTGTACTGTTATGATCCCGAGTGGCTGAGGATCACAAATAGATCAGCAAGTGATTAAACTAAGGACGAGCTCTAGGGAGATGGTAACTGGACTGATCGCAAATCTGAACCTATCCAAAACAACTAGAGGTAGCCGGTGAACGTGCCTAAAAAATTCCTAGACGTCTCGAGCCAGCCTGAGGAACTAGCTACCCCTAAAGAGAGAGAAAGACCTCGCTTGCCTCCAGAGAAATAATCCCCAAAGATATAGAAGCCCCCAACAAATATCAACGGTGAAGTAAGAAGAAGGCACATACACAGGGATGAAATCAGATTCAGCAAAAGAGGCCCACCAGCACTAGAAAGCAGAAAATAGAGCAGGGGTCTATGCGATCAACAAAAAACCCTTACAAAATATCCATCCTGAGATTTCAAGAACCCACACACCAACTAACGGTGTGTGGGGAGAAACTCAGCCCACCAGAGCAACCAGCAAGCGAGGGAATTACATTTTAGCAAGCTGGAACAGAAAACATGATAAACACTGCTGATCAAAAAACGAGCAAACAAAACTTAGCTTATCCTGGATGGACTGGGAGCAAGGTAGTCAGAAGGTGTCTGAGTAGCACTGATTTCATCGACAGCCGGCAACAAGTGAAAGTAAAACAGAGCTATATAGGAACCTCCCAGAGGATAACGAACCAGCTGATAGCCAGAGACCAGCAGGATAAGGGTATGTTTCCACGTTCAGGAAACTGCGTTTTTGACGCTGCGTTTTTCCGCAGCGTCAAAAACGCAGCGTCCAGATGTTACAGCGTAGTGGATGGGATTTCATGAAATCCAGACTCCACTATGCGTTAAAAAACGCATGCGTTTTTGCCGCGAAAACGCATGCGTGGTGCGTTTTTTCGAAACGCAGCATGTTGCTACTATGAGCAAAACACGCAGGTACACCGCAGGTGACCTGCCAGTGACCTCTGGTGCAGTTTTGGTCAGGATTTTACCTGCATAAAATCCTGACCAAAGCCTGAAGCAAAACTGAACGTGGAAACATACCCTTACAGACAAAGCCACCAGGTGGAGCCCAAAGCAAAAGTCACACCATACCACCAGTGACCACAAGAGGGAGCCTGAACACAGAGTTCACAACAGGCCACGTTCCAATTTTTAGTATTTGGTCAGTATTTTATCTCAGTATTTGTAAGCCAAAATCAGGAGAGGAACAATCAGAGGAATAGTAGAATAGAAACACGTCACCACTTCTGTATTTTTCAACCATTAATGATTTTGGCTTACAAATACTGATGCAAAATACTGAACAACTACTGAACATGGCCTAGCGGCAATAAGCCTATTCATCAATCCTGCCTCTGCTGAGAAAAATACATAGATTCTAAATCTAGACCATGCTCTGTGAGCTACAGTATATAGCAGTATATAGACACATACAATGTAGCAAATTAGCAGAAACATTTGTGCAACTACTGCTTATAGGGAACCTGACAGGTCCTCCATGCCCTGCAACCCCCCAGTATTTGTATATTCCTTTCTAAGTACACTGCCTAACAAGCCCTTTATATTGTCTGACAAATAAAGAGATGTCTAAAATAAATCATTTTACGGTCTGGTTTTAATATGCAAATTTCCTTTATTTCCTTTTGACTTGTCTATGGGGCATTTGTTTCCCCAGACCATTCAGCATGTTATCACAACTCTGTGGGCAGGCGTCATCGCCAGCTCTCTGCAAATCTTGCGTGCACGACTTTATTGCTTGCACATCGTTGTGCCTCGGAAGCCCCGTGTGTTTGCCTCAGAAGTGCACTGCTCATGTCCAGAAGCAAAGAAACTCTGTTCCGGAGGCTGATGTTTGGCTCCTCCATGGAAATCAGCCTGCTTCTTTGGTTCTGGACATACGCAATGCACCTTTGAAGCCCAGAAGTGTACACAGGGGCATGAAAACTTGCTGAGTGGAACAACTAGTCTGGGAAAACAAAAGTCCCGTAGACAAGTCAAAAAGAAATCTGTATATTAAAAACAACTGTAAAAATATATTTTTAAACATCTGTTTATGTATCAGACAGTATAAAGGGCTTGTTAGGCAGGGTGTTTAGAAAGGAATATTCAAATTCTGGTCGGTTGGAGGGCATGGGGGACCTGTCAGGTTCCCCTTAAGTCATTAGCTTGCAGAGCATTGTAAAAACTTATGTCTGCTCAAAACTTGACAAGGTTTGAAGGTGTTTGAAGCCTGTGATCTTTGTCACTGAGAGCAAACAGTTATCTTAAAAATGGTAAGAAAGTAAAATTTAAAGTATATTGCAAAGTTGTAGAACTTTTTGTTTAGCGATTACGGTAAGCATTATTAATTTTTTATTATTATTTATGTAAAACAGTGACTAAAAACAGGCTATATATAAAATTAGCAAGGGTTACAGTAGTCATTTGGTACTAGAATTTCAAGTGAACAGATTTGGGCATAGTGTAGCAAATTCCATTATTACCCTGTGCAGTAAATACTCAATAGCAACTATTCTGCTTTTCTTTAAATCAGTTGATTTTTTGATTGGCTAAATTGAAGAACATCAAACGCTGGTGAAGATGACGGAATGTGTCTGACAAGCAAAAGAAACTGATACTTTTATGGTGGAAAGCACATTTAGATGCAGCAGTGCCGAGGAGTGCTGCAAGAGGCAAAACTCAGCGAGCTGGCCTGACGCGAAGAGAGGCCACGAGATGACCACAATGAGTGGGGCAGTGCATTGGAGACATATGATTTAATGCCATGACACTTTTGTTCCTATTGATAAACCCTGCTATGTTAATCCTGCTATATCCTGCAAAGATCAGGTTCACTGGCCTATCCTGTGCCAGCAGGCTCTTTATTACGCAGCTCCCCTCACCATTCCTTACCTGAATGGTGGCTCCTTGCCAGTCCATTTGCTATTATCTTGTCAGTTCGTATTTGTTTTTGTCATGGCGCATGTGAGGCTCCCAATCAACACTGCGCAAGTGCAGCAGGCTCCACGCTACATAGTGCACAAGCGCAGCTGCCCACACAGTGACAACCAGAGAAATCAATCAAATTGAGTTGGTGAAGATGACTGTGACTGAACAGAAAATGAAGCACATCCCTATAGCTAAACAAGTAGGTACTTTATAAGTATATAAAGTGCTTTTTGAACATTATTACAGCACCATTTTCAATGAAAAAAAATGTGTTGGTGATGCACATTGCATCACTAACAACGCACAAGGGCCAGTTTAGGTGCTGGAAATGATGTGACAGGTTCCCTTTGATTTATCCACTGCTGGCAGGAGATAGGCCAGTGAAGCAAAACTCTGCAGATCACAGTGGTTTTACATTTTTGCAGAGAATGGCATACCACTCAATAGTCTGGTGGAGACTCTCTAGAAACAGGAGGATGTAGCTGTGCTAGAAGTGTTTGCATGAGCCAGCTCAGCGAGAGTGTCTGACCCTGGGAGGAGCAGAGTGGTGCACGCAGTAAGTAGGATTGTGCTTACAAACCATCCAAGTCATCAGCATTACATAATGGGGCTGTGCAGATAAAAAAAAAAATTTCACTGACTGAATCTGCATGTGAAAAAAATCACAACATGCACAATTTTCCTCTGAAAATCGTTGCTACTCACCCATTCAAGTGTATGGGTGTGAGAAAAAAATCGGATGTATGTGATAGCACGGTATAGTATCCAATTGTTATGGATACATTGCAATTCTTTATTATAGGTAACTGTTAATGGTCTTGTAAATGATTAATAGCTGCTGAGTAAAAAAAAACAGATTGCACAAAGATAACAAGTGAGAAAAAAAATGTTCCACTATTCTGGATGAAAACTGGAAAGAGGACCAATTTTTTATACTATCGTGTGACCCTATCCTAAGGAGCATCAATAAGGCCAAAATTGCTTTCTAAGTTCCACAATACATGTCCTTTTTTCTGTCTTTAAAAATTGGTAGGTACACCTTTCTGTGACTATGCTTATGCACCGTGACGCTGCCTACTCTGTCAAATAAGGCAATTAAGCATCTGTTATCGGGTGCCATGATTTGTATGTACATCCCTGATGGTGTGTATTTATAGCAAAACATTTCACCTAAAGCAAAACCTCAAATTGCATTAAAGGCACTTCACGTCTGATAGTAAGTATTGATGAACGAGTGTACTCGTTGCTCGGGTTTTCCCGAGCTCGTTCGGGTGACCTCCGAGTATTTGTTAGTGTTCAGACTGAGATTAACTTTTCATCGCCTCAGCTGAATGATTTACAGCTATTAGCCAGGCTGAGTACATGTGGGGGTTGCCTGGTTGCTAGGGAATCCTCACATGAAATCAAGCTGTCTAGTAGCTGTAAATCATTCATCTGCCACGATGAAAACTTAATCTCCGAACACTAACAAATACTCGGAGGTCACCCAAGCGTACTCGGGAAAACCCAAACAATGAGTACACTCGCTCATCACTAATAGTAAGTAATTCACACTCATGTTCCTCTTTCTTCTCAAAAAGAAGTCCTGCAGAAACCTAGATTTGCATTAGAAAGAATACACAACTTTTAAATGATTGAACATAATTGAATCAACCTCATGGTTTTGTTTTTTTTTCATGCTACTTTCCAGACCATTGATATTATGGAAGCAAAAGTGAGTTTAAAGAAATATGCGCCCTCCATAATTTAATCAGCAAATTTTGCTTTTCAAAAGATGTGACATTTTATTGAACATAAGCTTAAATGGTACCTTGGATTAACTGAGCTGCTATGATTACTTCCCAGACTGTGATGGAAAGCTCGTTCTTTACTCCTCCACATATCAAGAAATGTCAGTATGTTGACCTTTCAAACAAATATATGGGCTGAGTAAGTAAACTTAAGTAAATAATTGGGGATGTGAGAAGGTCAACATCACTTTGTGATCTCCTCTTCACTTATATTACCAACCTCACACACAGAACATATTGATTTGCAAATATTTATCTTGCAGAGGATTAAAATGAAGTAGCTGTTCCAACTGAGACAACATGACATATAAACCATTGCACTTCTGACTAAAAGGAGGTGAGGATGAGTAATACATCTTAAACACGGCTAATTTCATTTTTTAACATAATTTGCTTACTTTTCCATATTAACCCCCGCAATTAATGTCAAAAGTTGGTATGTCATGAAGACAGAGGCTGTGCATATTCCAGACTGAGATGAAAAATGCAAACTCCCAATCTTCTGTGCTTGATGCATTACATGAACACCCATTTCTCTGAATATGTGTCATGTAATACTACATTTTCCCTGCAGTATCTGCTGATTGCCTTTGGTGCCATATTTTAAATGGGGTTGTCTGGAATGAGAGATTGTCCTCTGACAGTAAGTTTGTCAAAAGCTGCCATCTGTGGGGTCAATTAGGTTATTCGTCACTCTGAGGTGGGTGCTCGGATAGGACATCACTCTATATAACCAATACAAAAAGTGGAACCCGTCACTCTCAAAGGTGCAAAAAATAAATAATAACTTTATTTGAAATGCAATCCAAGTTGTGTAACGTTTCGATCTAACACTAAGACCTTCATCAGACACATCATCAAAAAGTTAATTTATTTCAATTCTTCAATGCATAAAGTGAAACTCATATATTATATAGAGTCATTACAAACAGTGTTTATTTCTGCTAATGCTGATGATTATGGCTTACAGCCAATGAAAGCCAAAAGTCTTTATCTCAGTAAATTAGAATACTTTATAAAACCAGCTTGAAAAAATGATTTTAAAATCTGAAATGTTGGCCTACTGAAATGTATGTTCAGCAAATTATTATTATTATTATTTATTTATATAGCACAATTAATTCCATGGTGCTGTACATGAGAAAGGAGTTACATACAGGGTTATAAATATTGTTTACAGTAAACAAGTTTACAGTGACAGACTGGTACAGAGGGGAGAGGACCCTGTCCTTGCGGACTTATATTCTATGGGATAGTGGGGAAGAGACAGAAGGTCGGAGGTGCAGCAGCTCTGGCGTTGGTGAGGCGGCTGCTCTGGCGATGGCGAGGTGGCAGAATGGTTATTGCAGGCTGTAGGCTTTCTTGAAGAGATGAGTTTTCAGGTTCCGTCTGAAGGATCCGAGGGTGGTGGATAGTCGGACGTGTTGAGGCATGGAATTCCAGAAGATGGGGGATATTCAGGAGAAATCTTGTAGGCGGTTGTGTGAGGAACGAATAAGTGTGGAGGAGAGTAGGAGGTCTTGGGAGGATCAGAGATTACGTCAGGTTGTAGATGGCTTTGTAGATCAGTGTTAGTAGTTTGAACTGGATTCGTTGGGGAATTGGGAGCCAGTGGAGGGATTTGCAAAGGGGAGAAGCAGGGGAGTAGCGAGGAGAGAAGTGGATTAGCCGGGCAGCAGAGTTGAGGACAGACTGGAGTGGTGCAAGAGAGTTAGCGGGGAGGCCACAGAGGAGAGTGTTGCAGTAGTCGAGGCGGGAGATGATAAGGGCATCCACAAGAGTCTTAGTAGATTGTGAGGTGAGGAAGGGATGGATTCTGGCAATATTTTTGAGTTGGAGGTGACAGGAGGTGGCAAGAGTTTGAACGTGCGGTTTGAAGGACAAGGCAGAGTCGAGAGTTACCCCGAGGCAGCGGATTTCAGGTGCGGGAGAGAACGTGATGCTGTTTACCATAATAGATAGATCAGGTAGGGGGGATACGTGAGGTGGGGGAAAGATGATGAGTTCGGTTTTGTCTACATTGAGTTTTAGGAAGCGAGAAGTGAAGAACGAGGATATGGCTGACAGACACTCCGTGAATCTGGACAGAAGAGAGGTGACATCTGAGCCAGAGAGGTAGATCTGAGTGTCGTCCATATACAGGTGGTACTGGAAGCCATGGGACTTTATGAGTTGCCCTAGGCCAAGGGTATAGATGGAAAAAAGTAGGGGCCCTAGGACAGAGCCTTGAGGGACTCCAACAGAGAGAGGGCAGGATGAGGAGGTAGTGTGGGAGTGGGAAACACTAAATGTGCGGTTGGAAAGGTATGAGGCAATCCAGGACAGGGCAAGGTCTTTGATGCCAAGGGAAGAAAGAATCTGTAGCAGTAGGCAGTGATCGACTGTGTCGAAAGCAGAGGACAGGTCAAGAAGAAGGAGGATGGAGAACTGTCTGTTAGCTTTGGCTGTAAGTCATTAGTAATTTTTGTAAGGGCAGTTTCGGTGGAGTGGTGGGGGCGGAAGCCAGATTGAAGGTTGTCAAGGAGAGAGTTAGATGAGAGGTGGGAGGAAATTTGAGCATGGACATGCTGCTCAAGGAGTTTTGAAGCAAACGGGAGCAGTGATATGGGGCGGTAGTTGGGCAAAGCAGTTGGGTCAAGGTTAGTTTTTTTGAGGATGGGTGTGATGGTGGCATGTTTGAAGGCAGAGGGGAAGGTACCAGAAGATAGCGATAGGTTGAAGAGATGGGTTAGGGCTGGAATGAGCATGTTAGTGAGGTTGGGGAGCAAGTGGGAGAGGATGGGGTCAAGTGCACAAGTGGTGAGGTGTGATTTGGAAAAGAGGCGAGTAAGATCTCCTTCAGTGATGTTGGAGAGGGAGGTTATTAGGGAATGGCAGAGGTCTGGTATTTATAGTTGGGGTGGTGGAACAGTTAGGGTTTGCCTTGTTTGGTCGATCTTGTTTTTGATGTAGGTGGCAAAGTCCTCGGAGGAGATGAGGGGAGTTGGAGGTGGCAGTGGTGGGCAGAGGAGGGAGTTAAATGTGCTGAACAGTTGTTTTGGGTTGTAGGATAGTGAAGATACAAGGTTAGTGAAATAGGTCTGTTTAGCGGAGGTGAGGGCTAATTTGAAGTCAAATGTAGCTTGTTTGAAAGCAGTGAAGTTGTCTGGCAGGCATGTTTTCTTCCAACATCGCTCTGGTACCCTGGATGCTTGTCGAAGTTTTTTTGTGAGATTGTTATGCCAAGGTTGCCTATTGGTTCGTCGCACTTTGCCATGCATGAGAGGGGCGACTGAGTCTATGGCTGATGTGAGAGTGGAGTTATAGAACGCGGTGGCGCTGTCCGTGTTGTGGAGTGAAGATATGGAGGACAGGGGTAGGAGAGAGTCTGAGAGTCTGTGAATGTCTAGATGTGCTAGGTTTCTACGTGGAAGTGGTAATGGCTGGACATGGGGGGCAGGTGAGGAGGACAAGGATGAGAAGGTGAGTAGATGGTGGTCAGATAGGGGGAAGGGAGAGGTTGCGAGATTAGATAAGGAACAGAAGCGGGTGAAGATGAGGTCTAGTGTATGTCCGTCTGTGTGGGTGGCTGTGGAGGACCACTGGGTGAGTCCAAAGGATGAAGTAAGGGCCAGTAGCTTGGAGGCTGCTGGCTGGCGGGTGGCAGTAGAGAAATATTAAAGTCAATGCACTCAATACTTAATTGGGGCTCCTTTGGCTTCAATTACTGTATCAATGTGGTGTGGCATGGAGGCGATCAGTCTGTGGCACTGCTGGGGTGTTCTAGAAGCCCCGGTTGCCTTGATAGCAGCCTTCAGCTCGTTTGCGTTGTTGGGTCTGTTGTCTCTCATCTTCCTCTTGACAATACCCCATAGATTCTTTGTGGGGTTAAGGTCAAGTGAGCTTGCTGGTCAATCAAGCACAATGATACTGTTGTTTTTATACCAGGTATTGGTACTTTTGGCAGTGTGGACAGGTGCCAAGTCCTGCTAGAGAAAGAAATTTCCATCTCCAAAAAGCTTGTCGACAGTGGGAAGCATGAAGTGCTCTAAAATTTCCTGGTAGACGGCTGTGCTGACTTTGGTCTTGATAAGACATGGTGGACCTACACCAGCAGATGACATGGCTCCCGAAACAATTGTTGATTGTGGATACTACACAATAGACCTTGGAAATCAAGGTCCCAGAGTCTGGAGGAAGAGTGGAGAGGCACACAATCCAAGCTTCTTGAGGTTTAGTGTGAAGTTTCCACAATCAGTGATGGTTTGGGAAGCTTTGTCATCTGCTGGTGTAGATCCACTGTGTTTTATGAAGACCAAAATCAGCGCAGCCATCTACCAAGAAATTTTACAGCACTTCAGGCTTCCCTCGGCTGACAAGCTCTAAGTTTCACTTTTTGTATTGAAGAACTGAAATAAATTAACTGTTTGATGATATTTTAATTTTGTGAGATGCACCTGTACATCTATTTCAGCATAAAAATATAAACACTTAAATACTGGAATTCACAGAAGCAACAACTATATTCAGACCATGGTATATGGACAGACTATGGGTCTCTCCAATCCTGAACTGTATATAGTATGCAGCTGTCAAGCTCTGGTTTGGAGACCCGCAGACAGTTTGTGTTTGAAGCCAGTTTAGGCCACGCGCCTGCAGATGAGAGTATGACAAAAATTGTCCGAATTTCATCCAGAAAAAAATGTTTTCTCATTTTCATCTGTGACCTTTTTCTTACGTCCATGTGAAGTCCATTTTCTTACATCTACACTAAAAAATGAACATGATCAAATACAGTTTTCTAGGTTTATAATAAAAACATATAGGTAAAACTTGGATACTACCTGGATGTTCCGTGTGGGATCTGTTTTTTTTACGCACCAATTGACTTGGATGGGCGAGTCTCATCCAAGGCTCGGAAGAAAGTAGTGCATGCCACATTTTTATCTTTTATGGACAATTGGCCCAAGAAAAAATTATTCATCTAAACAGCCCCATTGAATATGAAGAGTCAATATGCTGTCCATGTGCTATCTGATCAAAAACCGGACAGCACACATCCGATTTGAACGCTTTTCTGTATGCCTAATTCCTTCAATTAAGACCATTTAGAAAGTTGTCTTATTTTTCACTTTAGATGACTTTGAAGAACAAAAAATAACATTTAAGGTGTACATACCCTTTAATAAAATACAGCCTGTAGTAGTGGCAAAATTCCTTAATTTAATTTTGTTATACAAAAAGCACATTACACACAACCTGCTTCTCAGTACATTTACATACAATTTTCTGTCAGCTGGAAAAAATCTTGTGTTTGTTTTTTGTCTTTTTTTGTGTTTTTTATGTTTTCAAGGATGATGTGTCAGTTTGACTTGTAGAAAAGCGGCAAAGTGTTCCGTAGTCAAATACTTATGTGCATGTACAAACATCATATTCATTATGGTTCAAAACACTTGCACATCTTAAAAGGCCGTGATCATCGAGCATGTTGTATATATATTGCATATTACTCATACCTAAAAGATCATTAAACCTACCTAGCCTGGAAACTACTGGGCCAATAGGAATGACAGAGTTTGCATTGTGAAAAGTAAATACATTTAATACTATGCTGGTTTATTTGACAATTGTGTCTATTAAGCCCTTAAACCCCCTTAAACCACTCCTCAAATGCCCACTTCATGGCCAGCAACTCCCGATTGCCAACATCATAATTCCGCTCAGCAGGCGAAAACTTCCTAGAGAAGAAAGCACATGGTCTCATTACAGAGCAACCAGGGCCTCTCTGCGACAAAACGGCCCCTGCCCCAATCTCAGAAGCATCCACTTCAACCTGAAAGGGAAGCGAGACATCAGGCTGGCACAAAACAGGCGCCGAAGTAAACCGGCGCTTCAACTCCTGGAAAGCCTCCATGGCCGCAGGAGCCCAGTTAGCAACATCAGAACCTTTCTTGGTCATATCCGTCAAAGGTTTAACAACGCTAGAAAAATTAGCGATAAAACGACGGTAGAAGTTAGCAAAACCCAAGAACTTCTGAAGACTCTTAACTGACGTGGGTTGAGTCCAATCATGAATAGCTCGGACCTTGACTGGGTCCATCTCCACTACAGAAGGGGAAAAAATAAAACCCAAAAAGGGAACCTTCTGTACTCCAAAGAGACACTTTGAGCCCTTAACAAACAAAGCATTCTCACGCAAAACCTGAAACACCATCCTGACCTGCTCTACATGTGAGTCCCAATCATCAGAGAAAACCAGAATATCATCCAGATAAACAATCATAAATTTATCCAGATACTTCCGAAAAATATCATGCATAAAGGACTGAAACACTGAGGGAGCATTAGAGAGCCCAAAAGGCATCACCAAGTACTCAAAATGACCTTCGGGCGTATTAAATGCAGTCTTCCATTCATCTCCTTGCTTAATGCGCACAAGGTTGTACGCACCACGAAGATCTATCTTGGTGAACCACTTGGCACCTTTAATCCGGGCAAACAAGTCCGACAACAGAGGCAAAGGATACTGAAATTTAACAGTGATTTTATTCAGAAGCCGATAGTCAATACAAGGTCTCAAAGATCCGTCCTTCTTGGCCACAAAAAAGAATCCCGCACCAAGAGGGGAAGAGGATGGACGGATATGCCCCTTCTCCAGAGACTCCTTGATATACGAACGCATTGCGGTATGCTCAGGTACAGACAGATTAAATTGTCTTCCCTTAGGAAATTTACTACCTGGAATCAAATCTATGGCGCAGTCACAGTCCCTATGAGGAGGCAGAGCACTGGACCTGGACTCGCTGAACACATCCTGATAATCAGACAAATACTCAGGAACTTCCGAAGGAGTAGAGGAAACAATAGACACCGGCGGGGAATCACCATGAATTCCCTGACAGCCCCAACTTGACACAGACATTGCCTTCCAGTCCAAGACTGGATTATGGGTCTGTAACCATGGCAGACCCAAAACGACCAAATCATGCATTTTATGCAGAACAAGAAAACGAATCACCTCCCGATGTTCAGGAGTCATGCACATGGTTACCTGCGTCCAAAACTGCGGTTTATTTTCCGCCAATGGCGTAGCATCAATACCTCTAAGAGGGATAGGATTTATCAACGGTTCAAGAACAAAACCACAGCGCTTGGCAAATAACAGATCCATAAGACTCAGGGCAGCACCTGAATCCACAAACGCCATAACAGGGTAGGAAGACAATGAGCAAATTAAAGTCACAGACAATATAAATTTAGGTTGCAAATTACCAATGGCGACAGGACTAACAACCCTTGTTAGGCGTTTAGAGCATGCTGATATAACATGTGTAGAATCACCACAGTAAAAACACAACCCATTCTGACGTCTATGATTTTTCCGTTCATTTCTAGTCTGAATTCTACCACATTGCATTAAATCAGGTGTTTGTTCAGACAACACCACCAGAGGATTAGCGGCTTTGCGCTCCCGCAAACGCCGGTCAATTTGAATAGCCAGCGCCATGGAATCATTCAGACTTGTAGGAATGGAGAAACCCACCATCACATTCTTAATGGCTTCAGAAAGGCCATTTCTGAAATTTGCGGCCAGAGCACACTCATTCCACTGAGTAAGCACGGACCATTTCCGAAATTTTTGGCAATACACTTCAGCTTCATCCTGGCCCTGAGAAATAGACAGCAAGGCTTTTTCTGCCTGAACTTCAAGATTGGGTTCCTCGTAAAGCAATCCGAGCGCCAGAAAAAACGCATCAATATTTGCCAATGCCGGATCTCCTGGCGCTAGCGAGAAGGCCCAATCCTGAGGGTCGCCCCGTAAAAAAGAGATAACAATTTTAACTTGCTGAGCTGAGTCTCCAGATGAACGGGGTCTCAGAGATAGAAACAATTTACAATTATTCCTGAAATTCCTAAACTTAAATCGATCTCCAGAGAACAGTTCAGGAATAGGTATTTTAGGTTCAGACATAGGACTACTGGTAACAAAATCTTGTATGCCCTGCACATGAGCAGCAAGCTGGTCCACACTTGTAATCAAGGTCTGGACATTCATGTCTGCAGCAAGCACAAGCCACTCAGAGGTAAAGGGGAGGAACAAAGAGAGGAAAAAAAAAAAACTCAGAATTTCCTTTCTTATAATCCCACTTCTGCAATGCATTAAACATTCAATGTAGGCCTGGCATACTGTTATGACCCCAATGGCAGAGGGTCTCAGAAATATATACTAAGTCTGCAAACACAAAAAACCAGCTCATAGGGCAGTGGTAACTGGGCTAACCGTATATCTAATCCTAGCACCACAAATAGCAGCAGCCGGGGAACGTGCCTACGTTGGTTCTAGACGTCTCGCGCCAGCCGGAGAACTAACTAACCCTAGAAGGGAAAAGATAGACCTTTCTTGCCTCCAGAGAAAAGACCCCAAAAGTTGGATACAAGCCCCCCACAAATAATAACGGTGAGGTAAGAAGAAAAGACAAACGTAAGAATGAGCTAGGTATTTAGCAAAGAGAGGCCCACTGACTAATAGCAGAAAATAGTAAGATGACTTATACGGTCAGCAAAAACCCTATCAAAATTTCCACGCTGGATATTCAAGAACCCCCGAACCGTCTAACGGCCCGGGGGGAGAATACCAGCCCCCTAGAGCTTCCAGCTAAATCAGGAATCACATTTAGTACAAGCTGGACAGAAAATAAGAGCAATGCAAATAACCAAAAAACAAGGAAGCAGGACTTAGCTTAATTTTGCAAGAACCAGGACCAGCAGACAGGAGCAAACAGAAAGGACTGATTACAACGATGCCAGGCACTGGACTGAGAATCCAGGAAGTTTATATAGCAACACCCCTGGACTAACGACCCAGGTGGGTGCCAAACAGAGAAAAGACAATCCCAGAGTCATATCACTAGTGACCACAAGAGGGAGCCAAAAAAGTCTAATTCACAACAGATGTAACTCAGCATTTTGTCTCCTCCAAACACAACGAGTTTTGTTTCTACCAAACAGTTCTACTTTGGTTTCATAAGACCATATGACATTCTCCCAATACTCTTCTGGATAATGCAAATGCTCTCTAGCAAATTTCAGATGGGCCCGGACATGTACTGGCTTAAGCAGGGGGACACATCTGGTACTGCAGGATCTGAGTCCCTGGTGGCGTAGTGTGTTACTGATGGTGGCCTTTGTTACGGTGGTCCCAGCTCTATGCAAGTCATTCACTAGGTCCCCCCATGTGGTTCTGGGATTTTTGCTCACTGTTCTTGTGATCATTTTAACCCCACGGGGTGAGATTTTGCTTGGAGCCCAAGATGGAGGGAGATTATCAGTCGTCTTATATGTCTTCCATTTTCTTATTATTGCTCTCACAGTAGATTTCATCACACCAAGCTGCTTGACTTTTGCAGATTCAGTCTTCCAAGCCTGGTGCAGGGCTACAATTTTGTTTTTGTCCTTCGACAGCTCTTTGGTCTTCACCATAGTGGAGTTTGGAGTGTGACTGAGGTTGTTTACAGGTGTCTTTTATACTGATAACAAGTTCAAACAGGTGCCATTACTACAGGTAATGATTTATCTACGTGGTGAAAAAAAAATCCAAACTTTGTTAAAAAAAATTTAAAAAAATTGTGCAATTTTCCGATACCCGTAGCGTCTCGATTTTTCATGATCTCGAGTTGGGTGAGTGCTTACTTTTTGTGTGCCGAGCTGACGTTTTTAATGATACCATTTTGGTGCAGAAAAAAAAATCTTTTGATTGCCCATTATTGCATACCGCGGCGACCAGAAAAACTTAATTCTGGCGTTTTGTACTTTTTTTCTCGCTACGCCGTTTAGCAATCAGGTTAATCCTTTTTTTGTATTGATAGATCGGGCGATTCTGAATGCGGCGATACCAAATATGCGTATGTTTGATTTTCTATTGTTTTATTTTGAATGGGGCAAAAGGGGGGTGATTTGAACTTTTACATTTTTTTTAAATTTTTTTAATACTTTTAAAGGGAATCTGTCACCCCCAAAATGGCTTATAAACTAAGGCCACCGGCATCAGGGGCTTATCTACAGCATTCTGTGAAGTCCTTCATCTTCACTATTCTTCTTCATCTGGCACAGACCGCCATCACTTCTTCCTGCCAGGACTTGTCTCTGCATAAAATAACAGTTATTTATAGCTGGTCTGTTCTAGAGCACATTCCCCACTTATTCCCTGACTTATACACTATGCCAGATGAAGAAGAAAGCAACATAGCCGCGACCTGCACAGTAACAGGATCCCCTTTTTGTTTCCTCCCATGGAAAATAGTATCTTAAAAAGTAAATTATATTACAGCAGTAATAATGTCCCCCACTTGCCACCATAAATAATAATGCATGGTCCTCATTGAAGAAAAAGCTGTATACATACACAAGTGAGTCGACCAGTATGCACCAACTTAGGGAATGTGTAGAAGAGACCTGGGATTAGTCTATAAAATTATGGTAGTCTCATGTTCGAAGCTGTAGAGGATGGTGAGATATGAAGCCTGAAAGTCAGAAGTTTAAAACATTGTTACCCTTTTGCTCATCACTGTAACTGTATTTTGAATTTGTGTTTCATTTTAACACTGATCCTGAGCAGAAAAAGCTCAAAACTTGACCAGGAAACCTTCGGATGAGGAGCCAAAGAGGGTTTTCCAAATAAACTGCACAAACTCTACTGGAGATAGCGTGTCCATTAATTACATGTACAGTCATTCACCCATATGTTATATTAACTCTATCTGTTATCCCCTAACTTATACATTGTTAGCACTTTCTGACTCTGAGTCCCTTTCACCTGTACAGTGTTTGACCCTTTATTTCTCAAACGTACAGTGAGGTCCAGAAATATTTGAACAGTAATACAAGTTTTGGCATTTTAGCTTTTTACCAAAAGCAAACAGCTAAAATGCCAAAACTTGTACTGTTCAAATACTTCTGGACCTCACTGTACGTTTGAGAAATAAAGGGTCAAACACTGTACAGGTGAAAGGGACTCAGAGTCAGAAAGTGCTAACAATGTATAAGTTAGGGGATAACAGATAGAGTTAATATAACATATGGGTGAATGGCTGTACATGTAATTAATGGACACGCTATCTCCAGTAGAGTTTGTGCAGTTTATTTGGAAAACCCTCTTTGGCTCCTCATCCGAAGGTTTCCTGGTCAAGTTTTCAGCTTTTTCTGCTCAGGATCAGTGTTAAAATGAAATTCGTTCTAATATATGTACAGTTAACTGCAAAATAAAGGTATACATTAAATTAAATATATTTTTAATACAGGTCACAATCTTTTAAAAGTATTATATCTTTATATCTATAAAAAATACAACCGTCATCCTGTCAACCTATAAATGTCAAAAGTGAACCTTTTATTTTATTGATGTATTGTGTAAGTAAGCTGTAATTTTATTAGTGAAATGTGGGCAGCACATTCATAGATGTGAAGTAAAAAAAAGACATGCTCATTTTTGGAAAAACCTGGTAATTTAGTAATAATGAACCTGTCCAAAATTTCTATAATGCAGCAATATTCTCTCTGTGCTAATATAATAGTAGTAGGTGTTTAAAAAAGTTTCACAAAATAGTAACACAAATCTCCAGCCTACCATTACTACAGCTAAATTGCCTCAGTCTGTTTGCAGACAATACCTGATAATTTCTTTGTCGCTGGAAGTTTAGTATTCAGAACTGTATAATCAGCTCTCCATGAACTGACAACCTTGTGAAACTGTGATCAACTTGTGTTTTTCCATAGCAATTTGAGAGGACATGACAGCAGGAAGGAGGGAGAGAGCACCACCCTGGACCAATGATGAGATAGGGGTGCAAACCGTGGACCTGTCACCCCTCCCCCCGCATGTTCATCAGATGTATGGGCCATTGCAGCGTTCTAGATCCTGTGGAAACATTCACGTTCATGCTCTCTTGTAACAATGTCATATAATAACATCCCCCTTCATCCTGTGCCCCTTTTCTGTAATAATGTCCTCCAATGCACCTCATCTTGGGCCCCTTCCAGTAATATATGTCTTCATCCTGGAATAATGCTCACAACCCTAGGCCTTACCAAAAATTTATGTCCTCCATCCTGGTATAATAACCCCCATTCTATAAGTCCATCCACCATTCTGGTACAATGTCTCTGTTCTGTGGCTCTTCTCCAACAAATATAAACAAAAATAAATGATTCTAGTCACCTTCTCTAGCTCCCACGATGCACATCTTCAATAGCTGGAGCAGAAGTCGGTAACTGACTTCAGCCTGCAGCATGTATTGCAGTACACGGACCCAGCGAGTCTTTGCACCACAATACATTTCAGCTGAAAGTGAGTCCTCAGACTTTCTGCAACTGTGATTGTTATGCTCCTGCCTGTAGGCACTGTAGTTGAACTGTAGTCACAGATCACAGTTCTGGCCTAATAGATCTAAGCTAAAAAGCAACTAAATTGTAAGCAAAATAAATAGCAAATAATCATCACTTACTGAAATAAGTTACATTTTGAGCTCCTGACTTGGCAGTCATTTTAACTGGATAAAGATATTGGAAGCTTTCATCAGGCAAATGTTAAATAGTTTAATTAACCCCTTCCCGACCTTTGACGTCACGTAGGCGTCATGAAAACCCGTGCCAATCCGACCCATGACGCCTATGTGGCGTCATGGAAAGATCGCATCCCTGCAGATCGGGTGAAAGGGTTAACTCCATTTTCACCCGATCTGCAGAGACAGGGGGAGTGGTACTTCAGCCCAGGGGGGGTGGCTTCACCCCCCCCGTGGCTACGATCGCTCTGATTGGCTGTTGAAAGTGAAACAGCCAATCAGAGCGATTTGTAATATTTCACCTATGAAAATGGTGAAATATTACAATCCAGCCATGGCCGATGCTGCAATAGCATCTGCCATGGCTGGAGACCCCGATCTGCCCCCCCCACCCCACCGATCGCCCCCCCAGTCGTCCTTTCTGCCCCGATCTCCTGTCCGCTCCCCTCCTCCCTCCTGTCCGCTCCCCCGGTCCTCTTGTCCGCTCCCCCGGTCCTCCGATCCCCCCCCGTGTTCCGATCCCACCCCCCCATACTTACCTAGCTTCGATGTCCCTCCCGGTGTCCGGCCGTCTTCTCCATGGGCGCCGCCATCTTGGAAAATGGCGGGCGCATGCGCAGTGCGCCCGCCGAATCTGCCAGCCGGCAGATTCATTACAAGTACATTTTGATCGCTGTGGTAGGTTCTATCGCAGCGATCAAAATAAAAAAATAATAAATAAACCCCCCCCTTTATCACCCCCATAGGTAGGGACAATAATAAAATAAAGAAAATATATTTTTTTCTTTTTCCACTAGGGTTAGGGGTAGGGGTAGGGTTAGAACTAGGGGTAGGGTTAGGGGTAGGGTTAGGGTTACGGGTAGGGTTAGGGTTAGGGGTAGGGTTATGGCATGTGCACACAGTGCGGATTTGGCTGCGGATCCGCAGCGGATCCGCAGCGGATCGGCCGCGGATCCGCAGCGGATCGGCCGCGGATCCGCAGCGGATCGGCCGCGGATCCGCAGCGGATCGGCCGCGGATCCGCAGCAGATCGGCTGCGGATCTGCAGCGGATTGGCCGCTGCGAATTCGAAGCAGTTTTCCATCAGGTTTACAGTACAATGTACACCTATGGAAAACCAAATCCGCTGTGCCCATGGTGTGGAAAATTCCGTGCAGAAACGCTGCGTTGTATTTTCCGCAGCATGTCAATTCTTTGTGCGGATTCCGCAGCGTTTTACACCTGTTCCTCAATAGGAATCCGCAGGTGAAATCCGCACAAAAAAACACTGGAAATCTGCTGTAAATCCGCAGGTAAAACGCAGTGCCTTTTACCTGCAGATTTTTCAAAAATCGTGCGGAAAAATCTCACACGAATCCGCAACGTGGGCACATAGCCTTAGGGTTAGGGTTGGAATTAGAGTTAGGGTTGGAATTAGGGCTAGGGTTTGAAATAGGGTTAAGATTAGGCTTGTGGTTAGGGTTACGGATAGGGTTAGGGGTGTGTTGGGGTTACAGTTGTGGTTAGGGTTGGGATTAGGGTTACGGTTGGGATTAGGGTTAGGATTAGGGTTAGGGTTGGAATTAGGGTTACGGGTGTGTTGGGGTTAGGGTTGTGGTTAGGGGTGTGTTGGGGTTAGGGTTGTGATTAGGGTTATGGCTACAGTTGGGATTAGGATTAGGGGTGTGTTGGGGTTAGTGTTGAAATTAGAATTGAGGGGTTTCCACTGTTTAGGCACATCAGGGGTCTCCAAACGCAACATGGCGCCACCATTGATTCCAGCCAATCTTGCGTTCAAAAAGTCAAATGGTGCTCCCGCCCTTCCAAGCCCCGACGTGCGCCCAAACAGTGGTTTACCCCCACATTTGGGGTACCAGCGTACTCAGGACAAACTGGGCAACAACTGTTGGGGTCCAATTTCTCCTGTTACCCTTGCAAAAATAAAAAATTACTTGCTAAAACATAATTTTTGAGGAAAGAACAATTATTTTTTATTTTCACGGCTCTGCGTTATAAATTTCTGTGAAGCACTTGGGGGTTGAAAGTGCTCACCACACATCTAGATAAGTTCCTTCAGGGGTCTAGTTTCCAAAATGGGGTCACTTGTGGGGTGTTTCTACTGTTTAGGCACATCAGGGGCTCTGCAAATGCAATGTGACGCCCGCAGACCATTCCATCAAAGTCTGCATTTCAAATGTCACTACTTCCATTCCGAGCCCCGGCATATGCCCAAACAGTGGTTTACCCCCACATATGGGGTATCAGCGTACTCACAACAAACTGGGCAAGAAATATTGGGGTCCAAATTCTCCTGTTACCCTTGTGAAAATAAAAAATTGCTTGCTAAAACATCTTTTTTGAGGAAAGAAAAATGATTTTTTATTTTCACGGCTCTGCGTTGTAAACTTCTGTGAAGCACTTGGGGGTTGAACGTGCTCACCACACATCTAGATAAGTTCCTTGGGGGGTCTAGTTTCCAAAATGGGGTCACTTGTGGGGGTTTCTACTGTTTAGGCACATCAGGGGCTCTGCAAACGCAACCTGACGCCCGCAGAGCATTCCATCAAAGTCTGCATTTCAAAACGTCACTACTTCCCTTCCGAACCCCGACGTGTGCCAAAACAGTGGTTTACCCCCACATATAGGGTATCGGCGTACTCAGGAGAAACTGGACAACAACTTTTGGGGTCCAATTTCTCCTGTTACCCTTGGGAAAATAAAAAATTGTGGGCTAAAAAATCATTTTTGAGAAAAGAAAAATTATTTTTTATTTTCATGGCTCTGCGTTATAAACTTCTGTGAAGCACTTGGGGGTTCAAAGTGCTCACCACACATCTAGATTAGTTCCTTGGGAGGTCTAGTTTCCAAAATGGGGTCACTTGTGCGGGAGCTCCAATGTTTAGGCACACAGGGGCTCTCCAAACGCGACATGGTGTCCGCTAATGATTGGAGCTAATTTTCCATTCAAAAAGCCAAATGGCGTGCCTTCCCTTCCGAGCCCTGCCGTGCGCCCAAACAGTGGTTTACCCCCACATATGGGGTATGATCGTACTCAGGACAAACTGGACAACAACATTTGGGGTCCAATTTCTCCTATTACCCTTGGGAAAATAAAAAATTCTGGGCTAAAAATCATTTTTGAGGAAAGAAATTTTTTTTTTTTTTTTCACGGCTCTGCGTTATAAACTTCTGTGAAGCACCTGGGGGTTATAAGTGCTCACTATGCATCTAGATAAGTTCCTTGGGGGGTCTAGTTTCCAAAATGGGGTCACTTGTAGGGGAGCTCTAATGTTTAGGCACACAGGGGCTCTCCAAATTCGACATGGTGTCCGCTAACGATTGGAGCTAATTTTCCATTCAAAAAGTCAAATGGCACGCCTCCCCTTCCAAGCCTTGCCGTGCACCCAAACAGTGGTTTACCCCCACATATGAGGTATCGGCGTACTAAGGAGAAATTGCCCAACAAATTTTAGGATCCATTTTATCCTGTTGCCCATGTGAAAATGAAAGAATTGAGGCTAAAAGAAATTTTGTGTGAAAAAAAAGTACTTTTTCATTTTTGCGGATCAATTTGTGAAGCACCTGGAGGTTTAAAGTGCTCACTATGCCTCTAGATGAGTTCCTTGGGGGGGTCTAGTTTCCAAAATGGGGTCACTTGTGGAGGAGCTCCAATGTTTAGGCACACAGGGGCTTTCCAAACGCGACATGGTGTCCGCTAACGATGGAGATAATTTTTCATTCAAAAAGTCAAATGGCGCTCCTTCCCTTCCGAGCCTTACCATGTGCCCAAACAGTGGTTTACCCCCACATGTGAGGTATTGGTGTACTCAGGAGAAATTGCCCAACAAAATTTAGGATCCATTTGATCCTGTTGCCCATGTGAAAATGAAAAAATTGAGGCTAAAATAATTTTTTTGTGAAAAAAAAGTACTTTTTCATTTTTACGGATCAATTTGTGAAGCACCTGGGGGTTTAAAGTGCTCACTATTCTTCTAGATAAGTTCCTTGGGGGGTCTAGTTTCCAAAATGGGGTCACTTGTGGGGGAGCTTCAATATTTAGGCACACGGGGGCTCTCCAAACGCGACATGGTGTCCGCTAAAGATTGGAGCCAATTTTTCATTCAAAAAGTCAAATGGCGCTCCTTCCCTTCCGAGCCCTGCCGTGCGCCCAAACAGTGGTTTACCCCCACATATGAGGTATCAGCGTACTCAGGACAAATTGTACAACAACGTCTGTGGTCCAGTTTCTCCTTTTACCCTTGGGAAAATAAAAAATTGTTGCTAAAAGATCATTTTTGTGACTAAAAAGTTAAATGTTCATTTTTTACTTCCATGTTGCTTCTGCTGCTGTGAAACACCTGAAGGGTTAATAAACTTCTTGAATGTGGTTTTGAGCACCTTGAGGGGTGCAGTTTTTAGAATGGTGTCACTTTTGGGTATTTTCAGCCATATAGAACCCTCAAAATGACTTCAAATGTGAGGTGGTCCCTAAAAAAAATGGTTTTGTAAATTTTGTTGTAAAAATGAGAAATCACTGGTCAAATTTTAACCCTTATAACTTCCTAGCAAAAAAAAAAATTGTTTCCAAAATTGTGCTGATGTAAAGTAGACATGTGGGAAACGTTATTTATTAACTATTTTGTGTCACATAACTCTCTGGTTTAACAGAATAAAAATTAAAAATGTGAAAATTGCGAAATTTTCAAAATTTTTGCCAAATTTCCGTTTTTTTCACAAATAAACTCAGAAATTATCGACCTAAATTTACCACTATCATGAAGCCCAATATGTCACGAAAAAACAATCTCAGAATCGCTAGGATCCGTTGAAGCGTTCCGGAGTTATTACCTCATAAAGGGACACTGGTCAGAATTGCAAAAAACGGCAAGGTCATTAAGGCCAAAATAGGCTGGGTAATGAAGGGGTTAAAGTGAGGGCATTGCACTGTGGTCAGATAAGTCAGGAGTCATTGAAGAAGAAACAAAACTACAGCTAGAGGATGAACAATGGGGACAGCTGTGAACCAAGATCAATAAGATACTATCATTTCTTTTAAGAAAGTATTTAATTGCCATCCTTCATGAATGAATCACAATTCACATAATTCCAGGTAAATTGCTGCCACAAGAGTGTTCTAGAGTTGTGTATGTACTAGGCAGTATACCATGTGTTCTAATAAAACATTACACAGATTATATGGTATCATAAAATAATACAAAATTGCCCTGCGAAACATGAACACCAGAGAACTACTGTATATACTCGTGTATAGGCCGACCCAAGTATAAGCCAAGGCACCTAATTTTGTCACTAAAAACTGGGAAAACTTATTGACTCGAGTGTAAGCTGGGTATGCATTGTCCCCTCATCCCCATCTTTGTCTACATGGCTCCTTATCCCCATCCTTGTCTGCATGGCTCCTTATCCCCATCCTTGTCTGCATGGCTCCTTATCCCCATCCTTGTCTGCATGGCTCCTTATTCTTATCCTTGTCTGCATGGCTCCTTATTCTTATCCTTGCCTGCATGGCTCTTTATTCCCATCCTTGTCTACATGACTCTTTATCCCTATCCTTGTATGAATGGTTCCTCATCCCTATACTTACATCCGTGGACCCCCTGAGAAAAGCATAAAAAATCCTACTTACCTTCCCTGTGCGCCCTCGCAGCATCTTGTTCCGATGCCAGCAGCTCCTGCAGCCGAGCGATCACGTGTCCTCGCTCATTAAGGGAATAAATATTCACTTCTCTCCACGCCTATGGGAGTGGAGAAAGGTGAATATTCGTTACCTTAATGAGCGGGCACCCGTGATAGTCAGACAGCTGCTGGAAGCCGGCAGCTGCATCTGTAACTGTGCACGCTATAAGAGAAATTAATATTCATTGCCAGAGCAGTGAATATTCATTTCTCTTTAGCAGCAGGCACAGGCCTTAGCTGCAGCAGCCGGCTCTCGCCTCCTGTGACCCGCTCCTCTTCCACTCCCCCGCCGTCTTCTGGGACAATGACTCATGTATAAGCTGAGGGGGGCGTTTTCAGCGCAAAAAATGTGCTGAAAAACTAGGCTTTTTTTCCTCATATTTTAATAACAGGCAGCATTGAATTCAACAGACTTATAATACTGATATAAATATAAAGTACTTGCAGTGAAAGTACCCACTACTCCAATAGATTTTATAATTACTTAGTTATTTTCCCAATATGGATACTGAACCCATTTGGAGCTCTGCAGTAGTGGGCAAACGTTTTAGGCAGGTGTGAAAAAATGATTCAATACAATAGTTTTTTAAAAAATAGATGCAGTATTACATTGCTGGCAAGAAAAACTTTTCACTTGTGTGGCAAAAGAAGAACTTTACATGTAAAATCCGCAGAATGATTTCACTTCTTAAAACTGCACACATTGGGGGAGATTGTTGTGATCCGCTTTTTGGGCTCCCCTAGTGGTGGCTGGTGGTACTGGAGACTTGTGTGTTCTTTTCTGCCTCAGCTCACCTGCTTCCATCAGTTTTGGGAGTTCCCTATTTAGCCTTGCTCTCCAGTCACTTCCTTGCCGGTCATCATTGTAACCTGAGTCTTTCAGTTGCATGTTCCTGCTACCAGTCTGCTGATCAGCTAAGTGGACTCTTGTCCTTTTTGTTTTGTATTTTTTTGTCCAGTTTACAGTTTGTCATTTCCTGTTACTGGAAGCTCTTGTGGACTGAAATTGCCACTCCTGTGTCATGAGTTGACACAGGAGTCTTAAAGTAATTTCAGGATGGGTTTTTGAAAGGGTTTTTCAGCTGACCGTGAAGTCCTCTTTTGTATCCTTCCTCTATCTAGTAAGTGGACCTCGCTTTGCTAAATCTACCTTCATACTGTGTATGTCTTTTCCTCTGAACTCACCGTTAATATATGTGGGGGCTACTATCATCTTTGGGGAATTTCACTAGAGGTAAGCCAGGTCTGTTCCTTCCTCTTCCAGGCGTAGTTAGTTCTCCGGCTGGCGCATGGCATCTAGGCAGCCGTAGGAATGCTTCCTGGCTACTGTTAGTTGTGTGATAGATTTAGGTCACGGTCAGCTTGAGTTTCCATCACCCGAGGGCTAGTCTGTTATTTTGTGTTTCTGATGTTCCCATGCCATTGGGGAATCATGATAGTATGACCGGCCACTGTTAAAATAATTGGCAGAAGAAAGGAGAGTAAAAGAAGTCTGTAGATTTTTTTTTTTTTTTTCCTCACATGTTTGCTACTTAGTTGGCTCAGTTGTATTTCTGCTCTATTTACAGCCTTGCCTTTCTCTCCTTCTAATCCTTGAATGGCTCTGATCTCTCCGGTGTAAGGCTGGACTCTCAGAGTTTGGTTGCAGGTTTAAATAATCTTGCTACGAAGGTTCAGAATTTACAAGATTATGTTATACGTACTCCTATTTCTGAACCTAAGATTCCTACACCAGAGGTATTTTCCGGAGATAGATCTCGGTTTCTGAATTTCAAATGTAATTGTAAATTATTCCTTTCTCTCAGACCTCACTCCTCTGGAGATCCTGTTCAGCAGGTTAAGATTGTGATTTCTTTGCTGCGAGGTGACCCTCAAAATTGGGCATTTTCATTGACACCAGGGGATCCTGCGTTGCTCAATGTGGATGCGTTTTTTCTGGCCTTAGGGTTGCTGTATGAGGAACCTAATTTGGAGATTCAAGCTGAAAAAGCTTTAATAGCCCTGTCTCAAGGGCAAGATGAAGCTGAGATATACTGCCAAAAATTTCGTAAATGGTCTGTGTTTACTCAGTGGAATGAGTGTGCCCTAGCGGCAATTTTCAGAGAAGGCCTTTCTGATGCCGTTAAGGATGTCATGGTGGGGTTTCCTACGCCCACAGGTCTGAATGAGTCCATCACAATGGCGATTCAGATTGATCGGCGTTTGCGGGAGCGCAAACCCGTGCACCATTTGGCGGTATCTTCTGAAGGGACGCCAGAGAAAATGCAATGTGACAGAATTCTGTCAAGAAGCGAGCGGCAGAATTATAGGCGCAAAAATGGCTTGTGCTTCTACTGTGGTGATTCCGCGCATGTTATATCAGCATGTTCTAAACGTACTAGGAAGGTTGACAAGTCTGTTTCTATTGGCACTTTACAGTCTAAATTTCTTCTGTCTGTAACTCTGATTTGTTCATTATCAGTTATTACCGTGGATGCCTATGTGGACTCTGGCGCCGCTCTGAGTCTCATGGATTGGTCCTTCGCCAGGCGCTGTGGGTTTGATTTGGAGCCTCTGGAAGTTCCTATACCTCTGAAGGGTATTGATTCTACACCTCTGGCTTGTAATAGACCACAGTTCTGGACGCAAGTGACTATGCGTATGACTCCAGACCATCAGGAGATGATTCGCTTCCTCGTGTTGCATAATTTACATGATGTGTTAGTGCTTGGATTACCATGGTTGCAATCTCATAACCCAGTACTGGACTGGAAAACTATGTCTGTGTTAAGCTGGGGATGTCGGGGGGCTCATGGGGACATACCTTTGGTTTCTATCTCGTCATCTATTCCCTCTGAGGTTCCGGCATTTTTGTCGGATTTTGGGGATATTTTTGAAGAGCCTAAAATTGGTTCTCTCCCTCCCCACAGAGAGTGTGATTGCGCCATAGATCTGATTCCAGGCAGTAAATTTCCAAAGGGTCGTTTGTTTAACCTATCTGTACCTGAGCATGCTGCCATGCGAGAGTATGTTAAGGAGTCCCTGGAAAAGGGACATATTCGTCCTTCTTCATCACCTTTAGGAGCTGGGTTTTTCTTTGTCTCTAAAAAGGATGGCTCGCTGAGGCCTTGTATTGATTATCGACTCCTGAATAAAATTACTGTCAAATATCAGTATCCGTTGCCGCTGCTTACTGATTTGTTTGCTCGCATAAGGGGGGCTAAGTGGTTCTCCAAGATTGATCTCCGTGGGGCGTATAATTTGGTGCGAATTAAGCAAGGGGATGAGTGGAAAACCGCATTTAATACGCCTGAGGGCCACTTTGAGTATTTAGTAATGCCTTTCGGCCTTTCTAATGCACCTTCAGTTTTTCAGTCCTTTATGCATGATATTTTCCGTGAATATCTGGATAAATTTATGATTGTGTATTTGGACGATATTTTGATTTTTTCTGAGGACTGGGAGTCTCATGTTCAGCAGGTCAGGAGGGTTTTTCAGGTCTTGCGGGAGAATTCTCTGTGTGTAAAGGGTTCTAAGTGTGTTTTTGGGGTTCAAAAGATTTCCTTTTTGGGGTACATTTTTTCCCCTTCTTCTGTTGAGATGGACCCTGTCAAGGTTCGGGCTATTTGTGACTGGACGCAGCCTACTTCTCTAAAGGGTCTTCAGAAGTTCTTGGGCTTTGCTAATTTTTATCGTCGATTTATAACTGGTTTTTCTGGTGTTGCTAAGCCTCTTACGGATTTGACTAAGAAGGGTGCTGATGTTGCCAATTGGTCCTCTGCCGCTGTGGAGGCCTTTCGGGAACTTAAGCGCCGCTTTTCGTCTGCCCCTGTGTTGCGCCAGCCTGATGTCTCTCTCCCCTTTCAGGTTGAGGTCGATGCTTCCGAGATCGGAGCGGGGGCGGTTTTGTCGCAGAAAAGTTCCGATTGCTCAGTGATGAGACCTTGTGCGTTCTTTTCTCGAAAATTTTCTGCCGCCGAAAGAAATTATGATGTCGGTAATCGGGAGCTTTTAGCCATGAAGTGGGCATTTGAGGAGTGGCGTCATTGGCTTGAGGGTGCTAGACATCAGGTGGTGGTTTTGACTGATCACAAGAATCTGATTTATCTTGAGTCTGCCAGGCGCCTGAATCCTAGACAGGCGCGCTGGTCGTTGTTTTTCTCTCGGTTTAATTTTGTGGTCTCATATCTACCAGGTTCTAAGAATGTGAAGGCAGATGCCCTTTCTAGGAGTTTTGAGCCTGATTCCCCTGGTGATTCGGAACCTACAGGTATCCTTAAGGATGGGGTGATATTATCCGCTATTTCCCCAGATCTGCGACGTGCTTTGCAAGAGTTTCAGGCGGATAGACCTGATCGCTGTCCACCTGGTAGACTGTTTGTTCCTGATGATTGGACCAGTAGAGTCATCTCGGAGGTTCATTCTTCTACGCTGGCGGGTCATCCTGGAATTTTTGGTACCAGGGATTTGGTGGCTAGATCCTTCTGGTGGCCATCTCTGTCTCGAGATGTGCGTGTTTTTGTGCAGTCTTGTGATGTGTGTGCTCGGGCCAAGCCTTGTTGTTCTAGGGCTAGCGGGTTGTTGTTGCCCTTGCCTATTCCGAAGAGGCCTTGGACGCACATCTCGATGGACTTTATTTCTGATCTTCCTGTCTCTCAGAGGATGTCTGTTATCTGGGTGGTGTGTGACCGTTTTTCTAAGATGGTTCATTTGGTGCCATTGCCGAAGTTGCCTTCCTCGTCTGAGTTGGTTCCTTTGTTTTTTCAAAATGTGGTTCGCTTGCATGGTATTCCTGAAAATATCGTTTCTGATAGGGGTACCCAGTTCGTTTCTAGATTTTGGCGGGCATTCTGTGCCAGGTTGGGCATTGATTTGTCTTTTTCGTCTGCCTTCCATCCTCAGACTAATGGCCAGACGGAGCGAACTAATCAGACTTTGGAGACGTATTTGAGGTGTTTTGTGTCTGCGGATCAGGATGATTGGGTTGCCTTTTTGCCGTTGGCGGAGTTTGCTCTTAATAATCGGGCTAGTTCGGCCACTTTGGTTTCCCCTTTCTTTTGCAATTCGGGGTTTCATCCCCGTTTTTCTTCTGGTCAGGCGGAGTCTTCGGATTGTCCTGGAGTAGATGCTGTGGTGGATCGGTTGTATCGGATTTGGGATCAAGTGGTGGACAATTTGAATTTGTCCCAGGAGAGGACTCAGCGGTTTGCTAACCGCCAGCGTCGGGTTGGTCCTCGCCTTCGTGTTGGGGACTTGGTGTGGTTGTCTTCCCGTTTTGTCCCAATGAGGGTTTCTTCTCCTAAATTTAAGCCTCGGTTCATCGGTCCCTATAGGATTTTGGAGATTATTAACCCTGTTTCCTTTCGTTTGGACCTCCCGGCATCTTTCGCTATCCATAATGTGTTCCATCGGTCGTTGTTGCGGAGATACGAGGTGCCGGTGGTTCCTTCTGCTGAGCCTCCTGCTCCTGTGCTGGTTGAGGGTGAATTGGAGTATGTTATAGAGAAGATCTTGGACTCCCGTATTTCCAGGCGGAGACTCCAGTATCTGGTTAAATGGAAGGGCTATGGTCAGGAAGATAATTCTTGGGTAACTGCCTCTGATGTTCATGCCTCGGATTTGGTTCGTGCCTTTCATAGGGCTCATCCAGGTCGCCCTGGCGGTTCTTGTGAGGGTTCGGTGCCCCCTCCTTAAGGGGGGGTACTGTTGTGATCAGCTTTTTGGGCTCCCCTAGTGGTGGCTGGTGGTACTGGAGACTTGTGTGTTCTTTTCTGCCTCAGCTCACCTGCTTCCATCAGTTTTGGGAGTTCCCTATTTAGCCTTGCTCTCCAGTCACTTCCTTGCCGGTCATCATTGTAACCTGAGTCTTTCAGTTGCATGTTCCTGCTACCAGTCTGCTGATCAGCTAACTGGACTCTTGTCCTTTTTGTTTTGTATTTTTTTGTCCAGTTTACAGTTTGTCATTTCCTGTTACTGGAAGCTCTTGTGGACTGAAATTGCCACTCCTGTGTCATGAGTTGACACAGGAGTCTTAAAGTAATTTCAGGATGGGTTTTTGAAAGGGTTTTTCAGCTGACCGTGAAGTCCTCTTTTGTATCCTTCCTCTATCTAGTAAGTGGACCTCGCTTTGCTAAATCTACCTTCATACTGTGTATGTCTTTTCCTCTGAACTCACCGTTAATATATGTGGGGGCTACTATCATCTTTGGGGAATTTCACTAGAGGTAAGCCAGGTCTGTTCCTTCCTCTTCCAGGCGTAGTTAGTTCTCCGGCTGGCGCATGGCATCTAGGCAGCCGTAGGAATGCTTCCTGGCTACTGTTAGTTGTGTGATAGATTTAGGTCACGGTCAGCTTGAGTTTCCATCACCCGAGGGCTAGTCTGTTATTTTGTGTTTCTGATGTTCCCATGCCATTGGGGAATCATGACAGGAGATAATCAAAAATAGCAAAACTGGCTTAGTTGCCAGTATGGGTAAGGGTAACGTAAGGGTGACATGACAAGATACTATTTGTAACGACATATCCACAATAAAACACTTAAATATTAAGATTTTGTGCTTTTGTTGAACTTTTAAAGTTTTTTTTCTTTTTGCCATCACTGTAGTCTATTTTTATCAATTAACAAAATGCAAAGTAAATGAACGATTAAGAAATCCATATCAAACCAATATTTGTTGTGACCAGCCTTTATTTTCAAAACAGCATCAACTCTTCTAGTTACATTAGCACAGTCAGGAATTTTGTCAGAATATAGTTAGCTATATTAGTAACCAATTATACCAAACTGGTGATAATGATCATCGTAGTCATATGTAGGGCGAAACATAGTAATTAACTGAAACAGAAACACTGGTATACGAAGCTCAAAAACTGAGCAAGGAACAGGCAAACTCTGCTACAAACGTAAGGTACATGTCACAGGTCATACACCATGGCAAGACTGAACACAGCACACAAGATAGTTAAACTGCATCAGGAAGATCACTCCCAAGCAAAGATTTCAAAGCAGACTTGGGTTTCACGAATTTGCTGTTCAAGCTCTTTTGAAGAAACACCAAGAAATGGGAATCATTGAGTACCATAAAAGGAGCAGTCAGACAAGAAAACCTAGTGCCACAAATGAAAGATACATCGTGCTTACTTTCAGAAGATGTCTAGCAGTGCCATCAGCAGTGCCCATCTACTGTTTGGTGAAGTCTTCCCAGAAATGATCTTCATGGAAGAATTGCAGCCAAAAGTCTTACCTTCAACTTAGAAACAAGACTAAATTATTCAAATATTCAAGAAATCATAAGAGTTGAGGTGCAAAAAATAGCAGCAGGTGCTCTGAACTGATGCGTCAAAGTTGGAAGTGTTTGGCTGGAACAGGAAGAAGTTTAATCACAGACATGCTACAATAATGAATGTGTGCAGGCAAAAGTGAAGTGATGCGCGGTGGAGCTGTATTTCAACAAATTAATTCGGGAATTTGGTCAGAATTAATGGTGTCTCTCATTGTTGAGAAATACAGATACTTAGTCATCATGCAATTTAATCAGGGAGGTGTCCATTTCAAATGTATTCTGCAGCAGGGAAATTACTCCAAACATACAACCAATGCCATTAAGAAGTATCTTAAACAAGGAGAAAGAAAAGCAACAAGTCCTGAAAGTTACGATATGGCCACCACAGAACCCTGAACTCAACATCATTGATTCCGTCTGGGATTTCACGAAGAGACAGAAGAATTTGTACAAGCCTACATCAACAGAAGATCAGTGCTTAGTTTTCCAAGGTGTTTGGATTAACCTCCATAGAAGAATTAATGCTGTTTTAAAGGCAAAGGGTTGCTACACCAAATAATAATTTGATTTACATTTTTTTTATGTTTATTTTGCAATTTTGCTAATTGATACAAATAAATTATTAACATTTCTATGTTTAAGAGTATTCTTACTTGGTAGCATTTTTCCCACACTTTTCCAAAATTTGTGCACAGTTCCTGTATGTCCTCATTGACTCCCATGTTTTAGAAGCCACACATTTTATGACTTTAGTGCAGATCCTGTGGTTATCCTTTTAAAACAGATGATATTAGAGAATATATAATACTTAAAAAAATATTCTACTAAAAACAAAGTAAACAAATCAATGGTAAGCCTACCAAATGACTACACTTCCTGACAGAAGTTATGTCGCTTATCCGTTATGTAAAAAAAAGCTTATAACCTGACATTAAATTCATCCATCGGTTGTATAAATTATTCTTTTGAAAGCTGAAACCCTCCAAAATGTGGTTTAGGTTAAGAAAATAAATTGGCATCAATGCAGAAATATTGATCAGTTAATGGACACAGAATGGTCAGATTTTGGTAAGACAAAAGTTTTGTCTCCTACAGAAAGTAATGTGATATTCAAACAAATAATTAACTTAAAATACAAATATTTGTTGCATAACATTGGTGAATGAAATTGTGGTGCTATTAGAGTCATATTTAATATTTTGTGTGACTTCCATGAGCTTGAAGGACTGCATCCATGCGGTTCAACAATGATTCATACAATTTATTAATGAAGTCATCAGGAATAGCAAAGAATTCAGTCTTACATGCCTCCCAGAGTCCATCTAGGTTCTTTTGTTTTGTCTTCCAAGCTTCCTCTTTCATCCTACCCCAAACATGCTCAATGATGTTCATGTCTGGTGACTGGGCTGGCCAGTCCTTGAGCACTTGGATCTTTTTTGCCTGGAGGAACTTTGTTGTAGAGATGGATGTATGAGATGGAGCACCATCCTGCTGCAGAATTTGACCCCTTTTATGATTTGGAATATAAAAGGTAGCTAATACTTCTTGATATTTTAGGCTATTGATATTGCCTTCCACCTTGCAAATGTTTTGCACACTCCCATACTGAATGTAACCCCAGACCATGATCTTTCCACCACCAAATTTAACTGTTTTCTGGGTGTATTTTGGATCCATACGGGCTCCAGTAGGTCTCCTGAAGTATTTGCGGCAGGTGTGGTGTAATTCTACTGAAGATTCATCAGAGAAATCCATCTTCTGCCACTTTTCCAGAGTCCATCTGTTAATAGGCTGTGGGACTTTGCAAATGCCACACAGTTTTTTATTTGCCTTTTGTTTAGTGCAGGCTTCTGGGCACTGATTCGAACATGGAAGCCATTTCGAGACAGAATCCTACAAACTGTTCTAACTGATACAGGGACTTGAGGTGACCAGGCCTGTTGGAGCTTTGCTGCAGTGGAAGAGGGGCTGGCTTTGAATTTTCTAACCAACAAACGTTCCTCCTAAGCAGTTGTCTTGCGGGGTCTTCCGGACCTGGGCTTGTCAAACACATCTCCAGTCTCTTCAAATCTTTTTTTAATTCTTTGTACTTGATGCTGAGACACATTAAAGGTGTCAGCCACCTCTACACTGGATCTGGTCTTCAGCCTCTTGAAAATCCAGGCTTTGGTCGCAGGGTGGATATTTTGGCATGTTGTCAGAGCTCAAGTTGCAGTTCGAGTGAAGGTCTTGGGTGCTGGGTTTCTTTTTATACACACACACTAATTAACTGATCATGTACTGAGCACAGGTGAGGATGTAAACCAGGATTGGGTGCATTATATGACCAGGCGACAAAACTTTTGTCTTGCCAAAATCTGACCATTCTGTGTCCATTAACTGATCAATATTTCAGCATTGATGTCAATTTATTTTCTTAGCTTAAACCACATTTTGGAGGGTTTCAAAAGAATAATTTATACAACCAAAGGATGAATTTAACGTCCGGTTATAAGCTTTTATTTACATAACATGGATAAGTGACATAACTTCTATCAGGGAGTGTGCACTGAGTGCAAAGTTTCTTAATAAACACTAAGCCTAAGATATATCAGATAGGAGCTCATTTATCATCAAAATAGTCTTTGTTAGATAGATAATAGTAGAACTGAATCTATAAAATACACATAAAGCATAAATCACCAATACTGAATCAAATAAATGGCCTGTCCATTTCTTATACATAAAAAAGTATTTGCTATGGGGATTGTTTAGTAAGCTCTGGTTACTCTCAAGGGTTTTCCATTGACAGTTGTGGCACTAGTAAATCCACTAGGCAGGTCCCAGGGAAGATGTTTTATGATGGCATATACACTGCACACAATTATTAGGCAATTTGTGTTTGATGATTATTTTTATTATTGAAAAACTGTAGTGCTGTTGGTCATAGATATCAGAGTTTGTGTCTTGGTTAGTGGTGGTTGGGTTTCAGCCTTCTTTATCTCAGCCTTGTCTCTGAGTACTGAACACTTTGTACTTGAGAGCATTCCTATGAGGCTTCAGCTCTGAAGTATGACAGCACTGGAAGATAATGGCTTCCTGGTCACTTCATGTTTTACTATCCTCAAATATTTGACAGTCAATGTGAATCTTCTTATCTCAATACATTTTTAACAACCCATTTGACTATATCAACAGTGCTTCATCCCCCTGTAAGACTTAGGGTACCGTCACACAGTGCCATTTTCATCGCTACGACGGCACGATTCGTGACGTTGCAGCGTCGTATAAGTATCGCTCCAGCGTCGTATACTGCGGTCACACGTTGCAATACACAGCGCTGGAGCGATAATTTCATGACGTATTTGCGATGTAGAAGCCGTTGGTTACTGTGCGCACATCGTATACAACCTGTGTCACACAATGCAATCATGCCGCCACAGCGGGACACTAGACGACGAAAGAAAGTTTCAAACGATCTGCTACGACGTACGATTCTCAGCGGGGATCCGGATCGCAGTAGCGTGTCAGACACAGCGATATCGTAAATGCATCGCTGGAACGTCACGAATCGTGCCGTCGTAGCGATCAAAATTGCACTGTGTGACGGTACCCTAAAGGTACCGTCACACTAGGCGATATCGCCAGCAATCCGTGACGTTGCAGCGACCTGGATGGCGATATCGCTGTATTTGACACGCAGCAGCGATCTGGATCCCGCTGTGAAATTGCTGGTCGCTGCTAGAAGGTCTGCACATTATTTGGTCGCTAGGTCGCCGTGTATCGCCGTGTTTGACAGCAAAAGCGACGATACCAGCGATATTTTACACTGGTAACCAGGGTAAACATCGGGTTACTAAGCGCAGGGCCGCGCTTAGTAACCCGATGTTTACCCTGGTTACCAGCGTAAAAGTTAAAAAAACAAACAGCACATACTCACCAGCGCGTCTCCCAGCCTCTGCTTCCTGACACTAAAGCGCCGGCCCTAAACTGAAAGTGAAAGCAACAGCGGTGACGTCACCGCTCTGCTGTTAGGGCCGGAGCTCAGTCAGCGTCAGGATGCAGAGGCTGGGGGACGCGCAGGTGAGCATGTACTGTTTGTTTTTTTAACTTTTACGCTGGTAACCAGGGTAAACATCGGGTTACTAAGCGCGGCCCTGCGCTTAGCAACCCGATGTTTACCCTGGTTACCCGGGGACCTCGGCATCGCTGGTCGCTGGAGAGCGGTCTGTGTGACAGCTCTCCAGCGACCACACAGCGACGCTGCAGCGATCGGCATTGCTGTCGCTATCGCTGCAGCGTCGCTTAATGTGACGGTACCCTAAGACTTTTAACAATTTTTTACGTTTCAGGGTTAGTTAAATCACTTTTTGGCCTATTTTGCCTGAGGAAAATAAGCTGCCAAATAATTCTGTACACCTTGATAAAGGGTGATGATGTTGTTAAGCCATAGCCTCCCTCATCGCACAAATACACATGCTTTTTAATTAATCAAATGCATCTGAAAAGTGGCTTGTACCTCAATTTCAATCTGGAACTGGAGTAATATCTGTGGCTTAAAGTATGCAACAGCTTATCATGAATTTGATGAGTGGTAGTCGTCACGCTCCACACGCCTCTGTCCTACCCTAGCTTTGCCTATTTTAGCAAAACTGGCCCAAACTGACTTAAAACGCCAAATGTCGCTAAATTGTTTTATGAAACTCCCTGTTGTGCAAAAATTTTGTGACTTTTCAAAGCGTTTTACACCAAAACTCTGGTGCAGTCGTTTTAATGAATCAGGGCAATCGTCCCTGATTCATCATGAAAAGCATTGTTCATACCAGTCTTGATGAAGTAACGTGTTGGAGTCACTCCCTCCTGATTCATTAACATGCACACTCATCTTAACGAGGGTTGTCTGAAACATAGCATGCACTTTGCCACAAATCTTGCTCTAGTAAAAGATTTGTCTCTTAACGTACCCCATCGCTCATCATGAAATAGAAGAGCTGTGGCATCATACCCCTGTCCCACCCCAGCTCTGCCAATTTCATCAACAGTCTCAAATGTTTGCATTTGTCGAAAAATCTGCAACTTTTCAAAGCAATTTATGTCAGAATTCTGTGGTGTTTGATCAGAGTGGATGAAACAAGATAATATGGGCTGCACTGCTGAAATAAGGATTCTTTGTCAATGGTTGAGTAAAGATTTTGATTCCAAGACGCGTTTCGATGTTGAACCGACATCTTTGTCACTGTATTTATTTTCACTTGAAAAAGATGCCTTTTCGACGTCAAAACACGTTGTGAATTAAAAATCTTTACTCATTTACTTCAGCATAGCTGCCCACATCATTGTGTTTCATCCACTCTGGTCAAATATCCTGGAGAATGTCATGCCCCAGTCACGGGCAGCAGCTGAAAATATGTCTATTCAGGAGTTGTGTCTTACAAAACTCGCTTGGTGAGCGCCACCTATAGTTCTTACACTTTTCTCCATTAGGGTCTCATCCTATGTTTTTTGTGCGCTCTGTCCCAATACAACATCCATTCCCAGTAATCGGGAGTCGTTGTTTTGATAAATTAGGGCCATAGTGCTTACTTTTCAATACTAATGAACAAATCGATTCAGTTCCCTGTTTGTTTAGAAGTATCTTACACAGTTTCAGCCTAGTTCTCATAGTGGCAGCATGCTATGCACAGCAGAGGATATCTATTTACACCTTTATTGGTATAATATATTATTTCACTGGTTTATATTCAATATGTTAGGAGCTTGGAATTCATAATGAACCGATTTTAGGATATTGCATTGAAAATATCTCTATAATACAGCTCGTAATAAAACATACCATATATGAAAATGGAGTCATGTTGAGATATAGCATGGGACCATAGATGTCACATCAATCTGTAGCATGACCGTGTGCATAAAGGCATAATGGTTATTTAGCAATGTCATACAATGACCAATTTAATTCTTATAATAAAATAAATGTGATCAAATGTTTGAATTACGTGGACAAATAAACAGTACAGAAACTAAATCGTACGTCAACTCACGTACTTATGAAGCGCTAGCATGCATATTGCTATGCCTTTATTCAGCGCTACAACCTTATTTCCATAATTATCACATTTTCCATTTGATTCTTTTCTCAGCATTGCACATTGTGTATGAATACATCCTTAGCATAATGCCCTCATCACTTTCTAGTACCACTTAGAATATATTAAAGCTGAGTGTTAGGAAAATCTTCTAGGCTATGGTAAAACCGATTTATGCCGCACCTAAATACAGCTGAGATTCTGCACACTAGATAAGGCACAATTATGGTAAAAATCATATAGTTGCTCTAAACTGTAATTCAGCTCATTTTCCCAGACACATATACATAAGAACGCATAAAAAATATCATAAGCGTCAAGTAATAATATCAAGCAACCCATCAATATGGAAAAATATCTACATTTCACGGTGAGTGAATATTGACTGTGGTGTGGAATAAAAGTACGGTACCATATGCAAAGAAATGAGAAAAAAGCAAGGAGTGAGTGAATATAGGTTTAAAATAAGCCATACATCATATTAAGAAAATATGACATGTCTTATAATAATAATTAATTACAAAAAATATTTGCGCAGCTTGTGTCTCGTTGGTGATTAAATCTGTTCTGGCAGATAATATTCTGGATTGTTTGTTTGCTTCAGTTAAAAAAAGTCATTGAAGCGTGTGACGAAGTCCCTACATTCATGAAAAACCGCAGTAGGCAATTTCTAATTAATTTCAGATCATCTTGAAGGGTAATAAAACATAAAATACAGTTTATTGTGCAAAATAAACCCACATTTGGCTCTCATTCCTATTTACTGATAATGGGATGTCCTGATGGAAGAAGCCAGAATGGAAATGTGTTTGATTTATGTATAAAAAGGCACAAACAAAAGCAACAATGATGAAACTGTGAAAAAAAGAGTAATTACTGAATTGGTAACATTTAGATTCCAACAGGGTCTTCAAACAGGCATCAAAATATAATTTCTATAAATCTATTCTGTGTGCACAGTAGTAGAGCTGAATGATAATAACTAAGCAAAGCATGTTGGTACCCCTAACTTTGCATGTACAGAATTGACCAAACTTCTTTTCTGAAAAAAAAAGGTTTGCACAACCGACTGTTATGCAAAATTCTGCAAGCAGGTAAAGTTAAAAGGCTATTCCTTCTTTTCTGCAGTGATAGGTATTGTTGGATAGTGCTTGAATTGTATTTGTTGCCATGAAATTATAAAGTTTATCTTTTATTGTTTACAGCGCGTTGCATAAGGGATTAACATGTGAGCCTGAACATGAGCAGGGTTACAAGCTATTTCCAACAGAGCTTGTAAGCCTGTAGAATGTAAGCCTGTAGGGGCAGGGCTTTATACTTTCTGTACCAATCTGTCACTGTTAGTTTGTTCTCTGTAATTTACCGTATATCTTGTGTGTAACCCACTCATGTACAGCACCATGAAATCAATGGTGCTCTAAAAACAATGATGGGTGACATACTGCATGAGAAGAGTGCTGATCATCAGGAGCAAGCAGTCCTAGGAAAACTTGTTCCCCAATTTTTGACATGTCTAAACAAACCGCATGAAGAAAAAGACCTATGCATACAAGACACACACCTCAATATGGGAAAAATATGCAAAATATCTTTATTGACCACAAAAAGCACACACAAAAAAAAAACATTTAAAAGTCAAAAAATCACAATACAACAACCCTGGTACCAGTAAAGTCCATATGACTATAGATATATATAAGATACAATCCAGAAGGACTATACACAATGTATAAATAACAAGGACTCAAGCCCCAGTATATGTATCAAATGAAAAGACTTTCCCCAATGCTGTGAGTCACAATCAAATTGAGTGGCAGTATACGGCTCAATAAATATACACACAATATGAAAATCTATGTGTCCACAGTTGGGCTTCCCCAAAATTGGTAGACAATAATATACAAAAAGACTCAACAAGGTGTAAGCCCTGTAATGGTGCTACATAAGGCAATAGACTCCACAGGTAATGTGGTGACCTGTGATATAATATAAGGAAAGGGAGTCACAGAAAAATCAATAATGACACCAAAAGATATGATAGTCTAAGGTGAAAAAAAAAATAAAAAATATATATATATATATATATATATATATATATATATATACTGTATATATACAGTACAGACCAAAAGTTTGGACACACCTTCTCATTTAAAGATTTTTCTGTATTTTCATTCACACTGAAGGCATCAAAACTATGAATTAACACATGTGGAATTATATACTTAACAAAAAAGTGTGAAACTGCTGAAAATATGTCTTATATTCTAGGTTCTTCAAAGTAGCCACCTTTTGCATTAATGACTGCTTTGCACACTCTTGGCATTTTCTTGATGAGTTTCAAGAGGTAGTCACTGGGAATGGTCTTCCAATAATCTTGAAGGAGTTCCCAGAGATGCTTACCACTTGTTGGCCACTTTGCCTTCACTCTGCGGTCCAGCTCACCCCAATCCATCTCGATTGGGTTCAGGTCTGGTGACTGTGGAGGCCAGGTCATCTGGCGTAGCACCCCATCACTCTCCTTCTTGGTCAAATAGCCCTTACACAGCCTGGAGGTGTGTTTGGGGTCATTGTCCTGTTGAAAAATAAATGATGGTCCAACTAAACGCAAACCGGATGGAATAGCATGCCGCTGCAAGATGCTGTGGTAGCCATGCTGGTTCAGTATGTCTTCAATTTTGAATAAATCCCCAACAGTGTCACCAGCAAAGCACCCCCACACCATCACACCTCCTCCTCCATGCTTCACGGTGGGAACCAGGCATGTAGAGTCCATCCGTTCACCTTTTCTGCGTCGCACAAAGACACGGTGGTTGGAACCAAAGATATCAAATTTGGGCTCATCAGACCAAAGCACAGATTTCCACTGGTCTAATGTCCATTCCTTGTGTTCTTTAGCCCAAACAAGTCTCTTCTGCTTGTTACCTGTCCTTAGCAGTGGTTTCCTAGCAGCTATTTTACCATGAAAGCCTGCTGCACAAAGTCTCCTCTTAACAGTTGTTGTAGAGATATGTCTGCTGCTAGAACTCTGTGTGGCATTGACCTGGCCTCTAATCTGAGCTGCTGTTAACCTGCGATTTCTGAGGCTGGTGACTCAGGTAAACTTATCCTCAGAAGCAGAAGTGACTCTTGGTCTTCCTTTCCTGGGGCGGTCCTCATGTGAGCCAATTTCTTTGTAGCTCTTGATGGTTTTTGCCACTGCACTTTTGGACACTTTCAAAGTTTTCCCAATTTTTCGGACTGACTGACCATCATTTCTTAAAGTAATGATTTCCAATTGTTTTTCTTTACTTAGCTGCTTTTTTCTTCCTATAATACAAATTCTAACAGTCTATTCAGTAGGACTATCAGATGTGTATCCACCAAACTTCTGCACAACACAACTGATGGTCGTCCCAACCCCATTTATAAGGCAAGAAATCCCACTTATTAAACCTGACAAGGCACACCTGTGAAGTGAAAACCATTCCCGGTGACTACCTCTTGAAGCTCATCAAGAGAAATCCAAGCGTGTGCAAAGCAGTCATCAAAGCAAAAGGTGGCTACTTTGAAGAACCTAGAGTATAAGACATAGTTTCAGTTGTTTCACACTTTTTTTGTTAAGTATATAATTCCACATGTGTTAATTCATAGTTTTGATGCCTTCAGTGTGAATGTACAATTTTCATAGTCATGAAAATACAGAAACATCTTTAAATGAGAAGGTGTGTCCAAACTTTCAGTCTGTACTGTATATATATATATATATATATATATATATATATATATATATATCGTATATACTCGAGTATAAGCTGAGAATTTCAGCCCATTATTTTAGGCTGAAATTGCCCCTCTCGGCTAATACTCGAGTCATTCCCAGGGGTCGGCAGGGGAGGGGGTAGCTGTCTAATCATACTCACCTGCTCCTGGCGCGGTCCCTGCTTCTCCGGGCACCGGCAGCTTCTTCCTGTATTGAGCGGTCACATGGTACCGCTCATTACAGTAATGAATATGGACCCGACTCCACTATCATAGGGGTGGAGCCGCATATTCATTACTGTAATGAGCGGTATCATGTGACCGCTCAATACAGGAAGAAGCTGCCGCGCCCGAAGAACCAGGGATGTGCAGGGACCGCACCAGGAGCAGGTGAGTATGACGGGGCAGTGCACGATATTCACTTGTCCCCCATTCCACAGTCAGCACAGCTCCGTCTTCCGTGTCCTCTGCAGTGACGCTCAGGCCAGAGGGCACGATGACGCGATTAGTGTGCGCGTCGCCATCTGCCTGAATAGTCAGTGCAGAGGACGCGGAAGACACAGAGGTGCCTAGTGGTGGAACGGGGGACAGGTGACTATAGCAAGTGCCGGGGGCCTGAGCGATGAGAAGTGAGTATGTTATTTTTTTTTTTTTAATTGCAGCAACAGCATATGGGGCATAATAGTCTATGGAGCATCTTATGGGGCCATAATCAGCATTTGTGGAGAATCATATGGGGCAAATATCTCTATGGAGCATCGTATGGGGCTATGTGCAGCATTATATGGGGCAAATATCTCTATGGAGCATCTTATGGGGCGATAATCAGCATTTGCGCAGCATTATACGGGGCAAATGTGTCTATGGAGCATCTTATGGGGCTATAATCAGCATTTGTGGAGCATTATATGGGGCAAATGTCTGTATGGAGCATCTTATGGGGTCATAATCAACATTTGTGCAGCACTATATGGGGCATATTTTAATATGGAGCATCTTATGGAGCCCATCATAAACTGTATGGAGCATTATATGGGGCGTATTTTGTATGGAGCATCTTATAGGGGCCCATCATGAACTGTATGGAGCATTATATGGGGCTCCTGATTCAATATGGATATTCAAAAACACTTAACCTACTGATGTCTCAATTAATTTTACTTTTTTTGGTATCTATTTTTATTTTTGACATTTACCGGTAGCTGCTGCATTTTCCACCCTAAGCTTATACTCGAGTCATTAAGTTTTCCCAGTTTTTTGTGGCAAAATTAGGGGTCTCGGCTTATACTCGGGTCGGCTTATACTCGAGTATATATGGTATATTTCCTATATTGAGATGTGCGCCTTGTATACATACTGTAGGTCTTTTTCTTCATGCACATTGATATATTTTCTATGCATGTTGCAGCACCCTCTTTCTATATTTCCCATAGAATTTTGTTTTGTGCACCCTACCTTCTCGTCATACTTATGTCTAAACAAACTGGCAAGTGACTGACAAATGAGCAAAACTCTCATTCACTGGGTGAGATAATTTTTAAGCAAGCTTAAAAAAATCATTGTTTTTAGCGGCACATTGTCCTGTGTAAACAGGGATTGTGCTGCCAAAAATATGTTAGTTTATGTGAACAGAATTATCATATTAACAATCATTCTGTGCATATGGAAATATGGTCACTCTGTGTAAATAGTTAATCAAAGAACCCGCTGATCAGCTTGCATGTAGCCAATCAGTCATTTAATGGCTGACGTCATCATGTCTAAATAGACCCTTAGTTTTATACTGAGAGAGTTAAACAAGAATAGTAAGAATGCAACATACCAAAGGTAACCATATGGCTGAAGAGCTCTCTACAACTGTAGAGGCAGCACGGTGACTCGGTGGTTAGCAATGAAGCCGTGCGGCACTGGATCCTGGATTTAAATCCCACCAAGGACAATAAATAGGAGTCTGTATTTTCTCCCTGTGCGTATTCTCTCTGGAGAGTGATACCTAATGTTGGATAGGTGTTCAATGTTTCATTGTTATAGAATTGACTTTACATTGAATCCATATTAAGTGATCTACTAGATTACCAATTAAAATTAAACACATCATAAACATTGTAGTTTTTCTTTTGACATTTTTCTTTAATTGTTTTGCATTTTTAGATATTTTTTTACTTACTAATGGCAGCATGAGTTAACCTTTATGGGTTTTTTAGCTAATTTGTCAACATTTTCTTCCTTAAATCATCATTGTTTTTGTCCTTGGTGTTATTGTGTTGTACATTTTTGCGACATTTTTTTATTGTTATGTTTTGACATTATGAATCATCTTATTTTAAGAACAATCTTTGAACCACGTGATCTACGAATTCCATGATGTATAATATAAAAACACACTTAAATAAAAGCTATAAAGAACACAAATAAAAAAGAACATAGGTAAAAGCAATGAGAAAGTCAAGTGAACTGAATGTAACATTTATAAAAGATGCTTCAAAAATATTGCATGTGAAGGAAGCTTTTGGTGGTTTTACATACAAATTTGCAATTTTTTTTAATGCCACTGCAGTTTCGATCTAAAATGTTCAGCTAATGTTAAGAGTAGATCCAACATATAGGAGAAGTCTAAGTGTTTTTGTTACATTTTCTTTTTTTTTCCTTTGAATCCGCTTTTAAATCGGCATAGAAAATGATGTTGGGTGTTTTTGCAAGGAAACCTGACAGGTAGACTAAAATGAGGCGATAGTTTAAGTTTGTGTTGAAGGCAGCAATAGGACACCAGGTGGCCATAGTTTAAAATCTACTTGTCCTAATTTTAGTGGTAAATGATTTTCTACTATCTACGAGGATGCCAGATATGTCATGTGAATATCAACTGTTCTAAAAGATCGTTAGACTGCTTGAAGCCAAAAATACACATCTTAGTGAAGCAGATTCTTGTATATTTTTTCAGATATAGAAGCAAATTTGTAATTTTTCTGGGTCATGGCACAAAGACCTTAGTGATTACCATGATAAAAAAAAATTAATGTAGGTTATTTCCAAGTTCTCTCTTAAGAAAAGTTTTCAACTCACTTTACAAGGAAATGAGACAAAAACAACTCAAGGAACCAATTCTTATAAAAAGAATACATAAATATGTTATTCTCTTCAGCAGAAAAGAGACAAATATGCCTGAGGAATAACAAACAGCATATGCTGTCCTGTTACATTATACCAAAGACAGAGAAAAACTGCAAGCTATTACAAAAGAGGTTTGTCATATTTATTCAGTGTGTGCTGCACAATATAAAACTGTCACCATGTATTAAGTTCTATTTTTCATCTTCTGCTTCTCTTGCCATTACTTGTTCCAGTTTAAAAACATAATGTTGGTCAACACCAAGTCTTCCATCTAGATTCACAAAAGGTCAATGAATGAAATAGTTGGTGTTACTAGAATGTGATTCTCATTTTATTTATATGTTACTAAGCCCTTGTCACCAGTTGTATATCAAAAATGAAATATGTTCTTCCCTATCAGCTCATCGCACGAGTCAAATGTGAATGTGAAACAAATATAAAGTTGTGTGAAATATGACTACTGTGAATCACGTCTTCACTTTCTTACATCAAAGTTTCTACAAAAGAAATCTTATCACAGAATAGAATTGTAACATGAACAACTAAAAAGCTTGTCACATTAGCTAAAGTCCAGTGATAGTTTGAAGTCCAGCACATGGTGGACTAAAATCAAAATAATCTTTAATGAAAATCAATTAAAATATAGAAAGTTTAAAAGAGTTTTCATGACATGTTTAGAGTCGAAACAACTCCTAATTGATTAGGAGTCGGATCGATTTGAAAAGCATCAGAAAACTCTTCTATACCTTGTATATCTTAATGGATTTGCAATATAAAGATTATGGGATTTTAAACCAATATGTGCTGGACTTCAAACCATCATTAGTAATAATAATAATAATAATAATAATCTTTATTTATATAGCGCTAGCATATTCCGTAGTGCTTTACAGTTTAACAGTTTCAAACACGACAGTCATAGGTAACAATCTTAACAATACAGTAATAAAGCAAAATAAGATAAAATAAGACAACCCTGCTCGTGAGAGCTTACAATCTACAATGAGGTGGGGAGATACAAAGTACAGGTGTGTATTTACAATGATGTATTTACAATGATGGTCCAGCCATCTTCAGGGGGTGGGGGGTAGATGGAGATAGTGAATGGGCTACACACACACACAAACATAACATGAGTTTGATTAGGGAACGTGATAGGCCGCTCTGAACAAATGAGTTTTGAGCGAGCGCCTAAAACTATGCAAGTTGTGGATGGTCCTAATATCTTGGGGTAGAGCATTCCAGAGGATTGGCGCAGCACGGGAGAAGTCTTGGAGTCGGGAGTGGGAGGTACGGATTAGTGCAGAGGTTAGTCGAAAGTCGTTTGCAGAGCTTAGTGGTCGGCTAGGCCGATAGACAGAAATGAGGGAGGAGATGTAAGGGGGTGCCGCACTGTGGAGAGCTTTGTGGGTGAGAACAAGTACTTTGAATTGTATCCTGTAATGAATGGGCAGCCAGTGTAATGACTGGCGAAGAGCGGACGCGTCCGACTAACGATTAGCCAGATGGACGACCCTGGATGCTGCATTAAGGATAGACTGGAGAGGGGAAAGTCGCGTGAGGGGGAGGCCAATTAATAGAGCGTTACAGTAGTCCAGACGGGAGTGGATTAGGGCGACAGTGAGAGTTTATGTTGTCTCCATGGTGAGAAAAGGGCGGATTCTAGAGATGTTCTTTAGGTGTAAGCGGCACGAGTGGGCAAGAGATTGTATGTGGGAGGTGAAGGAGAGATCGGAGTCAAACATAACACCCAGACAGCGTGCCTGCTGCCGGGATGTTATTATGGTGCCACCCACGGAGAGAGAAATGTCAGATTTAGGGAGGTTAGTAGATGGCGGGAGCAGAAGAAGTTCAGTTTTGGAGAGGTTGAGTTTCAGATAGAGAGTGGACATGATGTCAGAGACTGCGGACAGACAGTCAGTGGCGTTGTGTAGTACAGCGGGGGTAAGGTCAGGGGATGATGTGTATAGTTGTGTGTCATCAGCATAAAGAAAGCCAAATCTGCTGATGGTCTGTCCAATTGGGGCCGTGTAGAGGGAGAAGAGAAGGGGGCCAAGGACTGAGCCCTGAGGTACCCCGACAGTGAGAGGAAGAGGAGATGAAGTGGAGCCGGAGAACAGAACACTGAAGGAGCATTCAGAAAGATAGGAAGAGAACCAGGAAAGAGCAGTGTCCTTAATGCCTAGTGACTGCAGCCTAGAGAGTAGGAGAGGGTGGTCAACAGTGTCAAAAGCTGCAGAAAGATCGAGGAGAATGAGCAGAGAGTGGTCACCGTTACATTTTGCTGTCAGAAGGTCATTGGTCACCTTGATGAGTGCAGTTTCTATCAAATGTAGGGGGCGGAACCCGGACTGTGAAGGGTCTAGGAGGGAATGAGTGGAGAGGTAACGGGTAAGGCGGGAGTAGACTAGGCGCTCCATGAGTTTTGAGATGAAGGGGAGATTGGAGACCGGTCTGTAGTTGTTTGTGCAGGATGGGTCGAGGGCGGGTTTTTTTAGTAATGGAGTAATGATAGAGTGTTTGAAGGAGGAGGGAAAAATGCCAGAGGAAAGGGAGAGATTAAAAATTGTAGTTAGGTGAGTTGTGACGAATGGAGAGAGAGACTGGAGGAGGTGTGAGGGAATGGGGTCGGTGGTGCATGTAGTCAGACAAGAAGAGGAGAGGAGCTAGGAGACTTCTTCTTCTGTGATGGGATCGAATGTGGAGAGTGAGCCAGGGGAGATGCAGGGAGGAATGGGAGTCATTGCACTTGGTGTCTGGGAGCGGATTTCCTGCCGGATATTGTCTATTTTCTCTATAAATTGGGAGGCCAGGTCATCAGCACAAATGTCTGTGATAGGGTCTTGTGCTTTTAGCCTGAGGAGGGAGTGAAAGGTGTTAAAAAGTTTCTTGGGGTTGTTGGATAGTGAGGAGATCAGGGTGGTGTAGTAGAACTATTTGGCAAAGTGAAGGGCAGAGTTATAGGTCCTTAACATAAATTTGAAGTGTATGAAGTCTTCTGGTGTGCGAGTTTTCCTCCATAAGCGTTCAGCACTCCTAGAGCATCGCTGGAGAAATCGGGTTGGCGATGTGAGCCAGGGCTGTTTCACTCTGTGTTTGGAGGTTCTGAGGGTGAGGGGAGCTACTTGGTCTAGGGTGCTCCTAAGAGTGTTGTTGTAGTGAAGTACTGCCAGATCACGACAGGAAAAAGAAGAGATTGGGGACAGTGATGAGTGTAAGGAGTCTGAAAGTGTATGAGGGTTAATGGCATGTAGATTTCTGAGTGTGTGGTAGGTAGGAGATTGCTGAGGTGGGCGAGGAATTGTGAGTGTGAAGGAGAGAATGTTGTGGTCAGAAAGGGGAAGTGGTGAGTTATCTAGGTAAGAGATTGAACAGAGCCGGACAAAGACCAGGTCCAGGGTGTTACCGTCTTTGTGTGTTTCAGAGGTTGAGAGCTGTGAGAGGCCTAGGGAAGTGGTTAGTGATAGAAGCTGGGATGCAGATGTGGAAGTGGGGCTGTTAATGGGAATGTTGAAGTCCCCAAGGATAAGGGTTGGTAGTTCTGAGGACATGAAGTGTGGCAGCCAGGCTGAGAAGTGGTCCAGGAAGTGGGTGGGTGAGCCTGGGGGCCGGTATATGACCGCTACTCTGAGGGAGAGGGGACGGAAGAGCCTGATGGTGTGGACCTCAAAAGAAGGGAATGAAAGTGAAGGAACTGGGGGGTATAACCTGGAACGTGCATTGGGGGGACAAGAGTATGTCGACTCCACCACCAGGTCTGTTTGTGGGTCTTGGGGAATGGGAGAATTGTAAGCCACCATGGAAAATGGCAGCAGGGGAGACAGTGTCAGAGTCCTGGATCCAGGTTTCAGTGAGGGCCAACAGATTCAGAGAGTTGTTCACAAAGTAGTTGTGCAGGAAAGGAAGCTTGTTACATACAGACTGTGGATTCCAAAGGGCACAATTGAAAGGGAGAGATGAGGGAGTGCAAGTAATATTAATAAGGTTAGTATGGTGTTGATATGAGGTAGGGTAGCGGTTGAGGTTGGGGGATGGGGGACCGGGGTTGGGGGATATGTCCCCCGAAATCAGTAGGAGTAACAAGATAAAAAGCAAGTCGTTTTTGGAAGTGTATGAAGTTTTTTTGTGCAGTGTGTTTGAGCAAGATGGGCTGAGGTTTTTCAGGAAGGTGAGAAGTGCATGGGAGCTGTACATGGGAGAGGGAAGGAGTGAGGAGCTGATGTGTATGAGTTGTGGTGGAGGGGGGATTGGGCGGTGAATGTGGATTGCAAGGGAACATAGGAGGATAGGAATAAAGCACATGGATAGAAGGGAGAGCAGAGTGTGGGTTACCTGACTCCTGCCCTGACTAACTGCCATGGAATAACTGCTGTGTCACGACGCTTATCTTCCGTGACGCTTTGCTTCTGGGATGCTTGCGTGCACCCCCACTTGCGTGCACCCCTAAGGATGGCTCTACATTTATAGTCCAAAGCAGGGTCAGAAGGGATGGATTGTGGGACCAGGGTGGGGATAATTTGGCAGCTGGGGCCAGCACACCAGGGGGTGATTAAATGATAAAACACATTGTGGCTGGCAACATCTATATGCTATAAAACACCTTCAGCAAGATAATATCTAGAGTGGCCACAGTAATGGATATACATCAAACAGTGAGTAAATCATCATTGGACTTTATCAAGTATGTCTGGAGTCTCACAAACTTTGTGTGCTGGTACATATTTTCATCACCTGTAGATGTGTCAACACATGCACATCAAGCAGGGGTGAGCTGTATCTAACAATATTATTCATGTCACATTAACTCACAAAAGGGCAAATGCCCAACTAGGAAATATATACATCGTAGAAGGAGACCCCTGCTCAGGAACCATTTGATAACCATAGTCTAAATACACACAGGTGTAACTTAAACCTTCTAGATCTCAACAAAAAATCTGTTTCAGGGTCCCCAATCTACCCTGTAACATGTATCATCCTATTTTAATTGTTATGCTGTAGAGCAGCCTTTTTGGTCCAATAAGGCACCAAAACAAATTGTGACTGATACCACTACCCTATCATAATTATACGCCTGAAGCCACTGCAAAGAATAGCTCCCACACAAGAGGATATTTATTAAATGAATGCCATATAACATTTCTCCAGCAATAATCAATGCAAAAGAAATGTGTGGCTACTACAGTTTCCTTATAACAGCCAATCGAGTTTCAGATGCTGGGCCGACAATGACTAGCTAATTTCCAGCAGGTCATCATTCATGCTTGTCTTTAAATACCAGATGGCAACTATATCATCAGGAGGAATTTAGATATAAAATTTGAAGTCCAAAGAAAGTATTGTAAAAACCTTCTGAAAATACTCTATCAACATTATTAAAGGGAATCCGTCAGCAGGATTTCAAACCCAAAACAATTTACATTGGCATGTTAAAGTTTGGGCACCCCTGTTCAAAATTACTGTTATTGTGAAAAGTTAAGCAAGTTGAAACTGAAATGATCTCTATAAGGCCTAAAGTTTCCCTTGTAACAAACAAAGTACAATAAAAACGGAAAGGGGAAATAGGAAAAGTCAGCTCACCGAAATGCCTAGCACCTTGTTCATGAATATCATCCGCGCGGAGCAATCCCAGTCTCAGACTCAGTCGATGAAGGATGAAGTTCTCCAGCGATGAAGAAAAAAAATGTAGTCCCAATAAAAGGATAAAAACAGCTTTTTATTTAAACCATTTAAAATTGTAAATAACCAGTGTGGATAACTGTACAAATGATACACATACAGCTCTGGCAAAAAGTTAAGAGACCACCACATCAAAACCCTGTCATTGGCATCCCAATCTCCAGACCTGAACCCCATTGAAACCCTCTGGAATGTAATCAAGAGGATGATGGATAGTCACAAGTCATCAAACAAAGAAGAACTGCTTACATTTCTGCGCCAGAAGCAGTGTGAAAGACTGGTGGAAAGCATGCCAAGATGCATGAAAGCTCTGATTAAAAATCATGGTTATTCCACAAAATATTGATTTCTGAACTCTTCCTGAGTTAAAACATTAGTATTGTTGTTTCTAAATGATTATAAACTTGTTTTCTTTGCATTATTTGAGGTCTGAAGCACTGTTTTTTTATTTTGATAATTTCTCCTTTTCGGAAAAAAAATACAAAAATGTATTGCTTGGAAATTCGGAGACATGTTGTCAGAAGTTTATAGAACAAAAGAGCAATTTACATTTTACTCAAAAATATACCTATAAAGATAAAAATCAGACAAACTGAACATTTTGCAGTGGTCTCTTAATTTTTGCCAGAGCTGTACAAAAAAACCTATGCGTTTCAGCGATAAGCCTTAGTCAACAAATTCGTATCGCTGAAACGCATAGGTTTTTTTATATGTGTATCATCTGTACAGTTACCCACACTCGTTATTTTCAATTTTAAATGGTTTAAATAAAAAGATGTTTTTATCCCTTTATTGGGACTATATTTTTTCCTTCATCGCTGGAGAATTTTCCTTCATTTTTTACCTTCAAACAGAAGTAGCACTCTGTAGTATTGATGAGCGAATTTGTTTGAAAAACGATCGCCAAACATAAATTCAGCACGAATATGGCACATATGGGTTTAATATTGGAAACACGAGTAAAATTTTATAAAATCAGAAAAAATCTGAAACATTCGGTAAAAGTGCGGGAAAATATTTGCATTGCCACTAAAGTATTTCCGGCAATTTGGCTACGATAATGGTGGTGTATGATGAGCGTGGGGCATGTGTTTGAGGGGGGTAGGAGGTTTGCAAAGTTCAGAGGAGTGGCGTTCTTGTAAACTGTATCTTTGTTTCCAACTTTATGTGTGCACATTGCAGCTAGCCAATCAGGGTGCAAGAAAACATCTACAATGTCCTGACACAATGGCTTGTATCATTGGCTGCTGAAATCACATGTCCCTCTGCATATAAACAGTGGACATCTTGTTTTAGCACCACTTTGACATTGTAACAGCGTAAAGAGGCTGCTCCTGACGCTGGCACTGTCTGAAGCTAGATTTTAGCTAGCTAGCTAGGCAGTTGTTTTTAGTCAGATAGTTTAGCTAGCTACTGTGCAGTGTGGCTGGCAGTGTGGCTGTGAAATCGACCTTACAGCAGATTTTTTTTGTGTGTGTGTCATTACTGAGGTCCACAGACCAAGACAGTAGGGTACATTTCATACAAGTGAGTTGTGCACTGCTTCTATTGTGCTCCATGCACAAGTAGACCATTCTAAATTTTATTTTTTCACTTGCTAAATGTTAAAAAGTACGCCTTATCCCACCTTGTCATTTAGTGGTGTGGTGACATTGATCTGTGAGTTGAGCTGTTATGCATGAAAAAAAAAATTGGGGGGGCAGTTGCTGCCGTGATTCATCATGCCACATCTCACCTTGTTATTTAGTGGCAGTGAAATTCCACTGTCTGCATAGCAACATTAAAAAAATAATATTTTTTTCTTTTGCTAAACGTGATATAGCCCGCCATATCCCACATTGTAATTTTGTGGTGGTTTGTGGTGAGCATAAAAAAAAACAACCTGCTGCTAAACGTGATACAGCCCATCATATCCCACGTTGTAATTTTGTGGCAGTGAAACTGTTGTGAGTACACAGCTGTTACACATAAAAAAGTGTTGGTAATACAGCAGGCTAAATCCGATTTTGAAATTGACTGGAGCATATCTTCAAGGTTATCCAGGCATCACCCACACTAAAAAAAAATGTGTTCAGTTGCTAACTTTGTGCAGTTGGTGACATCTAACTTTAATTTGTTTGCAGCATGTGGTCTATGTTACACAGGCCTCATCCACAGGCCCCCAAAAAAATCTTCTGTTACTAACGTCATACAGTAAGGGACATCTCACTTTGAAATTGTTTATAGCATCTAGTCAATGTTATGCAGGCCTCAGCCACAGGTCAAAAATATTTTCTTGACTACTAACCTCATACAGTAGGGGATATCTAATTTTAAATTTTTTTGGAGCATATCTTCTTTGTCATGCAGGCCTCATCCACACTCATGCAATTCTTTCTTCTGTGACTAATGCGATTTAGCATGCCATATTTCACCTTGCCATTTACTGCCTCTGAAATTCAGCTGTTTGCAGAGCTGGTGCATAGTTTCAAATCTAATTTTTTTGTTGCTAATACAGTGCTCCTACCACACTATGTGAGTAACATGACTGAGAAAAAGCGAGGTCGTGGTGGAAGGGGATTAGGCTTGGTGTTCAAGGTGTATGTGGGGTAGGTGATAATGTTTTTGAAAGCACTAGTGAACCAACAACTTCACGTCCTATACAAATTACAACTGACAATTTTTGTTCCTGGATAAGCTACTCCACTACCTTTCTTTGGCAGAAGCACAGCGGTACACCTTGATGATGAGGCCCAGAAAGAGCATGTGTTCGAGTGGATGGCAAGAACAGCTTCAAGTGGCCTCTCCTCCTCTTCCTTTACCTCAACATCACACCCAGTACAGTCCACAGAGGTGGCACACAAATTCCATTTGTTTCCTGGGTGGTAGCTCCCAGTTGTCATGAACACAGAGGCAAACAGCTGAGTATGTCATCTGAAGAGGAGGAAGACGAGGAGGTTACGTTGCAGACACATAGTGATGCAACCACGTTGAGCAATGCATCCTCAGCCATAACTGTGGTTGTGACCAGTAGCGTTCACGGGTCTGCAGCTCTCAGGGGTGGCAAGAGGTGCCTTTCCACCTGGTAGATACAGATGGTTTCCAAAAGATTATTGCCATCGCAGTCCCCCAGAACCAGTTGCCCAGTCACCATTATTTTTTTTAGAAAGCTGTGCCTGTGCTACACCAGCATGTTGCAGACACCATCACTGCTCCTTGACTAAATCTATGTCTGCCAGGGTGCATTTCACCACAGACACTTGCAAAAGTAAACATGGCCAAGGGCTCTGGTGGCTGTGGGGGCAGGGCTGCCCCACAAGTCTTGGAATCCCCAAGGCTTGCAGGACAACCCTCTATATTTCACACTTCCTCCACTGCTTCTGCCTCAATCATCTCTTCTTCCTCATCTACCTTAATGAGACATGTGTTCCAACAGTCCCAACAGAGCAAATCCCCACCACCTCCATACTGCGCAGCCAGGGCTCACCGCAATCACGCAGCATTAAAATTGATATGCCTTGGAGATCACAGTCATACAGCTGAAGAGTTGTGGGCAGCTCTCCAGGCCGAGTTTGAGCAATGGCAGTCTCCGCTGAACCTGCAACCAGGGAAGGCCTTGTCCGATAACGGTGCAAACCTGGTGGCGACCCTACGGCGAGGAAAGCTCACATACATGTCTTGCATGGCTCATGTCCTCAACCTGGTGGTACAGCGTTTTCTCCGCCTGGCCTGAGTGAGCTGCAGCAGAAAGCAAGGAATCTGTGTGCTCACTTCTGCCATTCGCACCCCTCAGGTCATCGACTTGCATCGATACAGAGGTCTTTGTCCATGCCAGTTAACAAATTGATATGCGATGTGCCAACACGGTAGAATTCTACTCTGCACATGAGTCGACCGCCAGGGCAGTGGGGTACTCGGTACCGGGTCCGGTCGCAATTAAGGGGTGGTCACAGTGGCTGCGACAGGGTCCGTGGCCTTGGGCGCCCAAGTAAAAGGGAAATGTCTTTTAAGGGAATTGATAAAGTTTGTGTTCGTGACGCCACCTGTGGTTCTCGGTCAGAGGGGACCGACCTACTTAAAAGGGTCCTCTGGGTCGATGTTACTGCAGCAAAAATGGTGACGCTTCCCACAGGTGAAGTGGGATCCCCAGGGCTCCTGGTGTGCTAGGCAGGGATGATGTATGCAGGCAAATAAATGGGGGACACAGCGTTGTAATGTCTTTGCCTGGTTTACTGGTTGTAAGGGTACCAGGAACAGGTGGTGATATGGTCTGGCTGGCCTGGAGGCAAAGGTGATCCCTCTCCCAGGTGAGGTCTGTAAGCCTTCCTACTCATGCTCGTATGCGAGGTCCTTGCTGCCTGTGCCTTGCTGTCAAAGTCCTCTCTCTCCTGTCCTGGGACAGTTACTCATGGTGGGCAGTGTGAGCCTTTTTATAGGGTCTCTGTCACGACCCGGGCTATTAGTGTACTGCTGCACCTTTAGGTGTGGGTGCAAGTTACATAAAGTCCTATGTCCTCCGGTTCTGCCGTGCGACCTGGAGTACAACACAGCCTCGGGCTCCCAGTGCCCGGTTCTTATGCTTCGGCTCAGAGGGTGCCCAGTCACAGTTCCCCTCTAAGCCCTTTCCTTCTCCTGTGCTTCTTTCCTCAGATGCTCACTACATTCCAACCCCTCAGGTTATCTTCCTTTTCTCAAGCTGCTGCTCACACTTGGCTGCACGGCCCCACTCTCTGCTCTCACTCCTCTCTCCTCCACTGTCTCTGAACAACTGTCTTCCTTGGTCTCCCTGGACCAACTGTCTAACTCCTCCTCCAGACCAGAATACATAAAGTTGGGGAAGCTCCCCTGAATTGGGGTTTAGAGCTCCCCCTTCTGGCCTGGATTCAGAATGTGTTGCATGTAGGTGCGTTACCTGGTAAAGGGAATCCTCCTTGCCTCCAAGCATGATATTACCCTCCCCGAATGGAAGGCAATATCACTGTAACAACCGGTTACCTGGGGTGTTACACACATGTTGCAGCGACTGTGGCAGCAGCAACGCAGAACAGTAGAACAGAACTTTGTTTTATAACAAACACATTAGCCGATGCAGCTCTCACAGTTCTGCTGTATTGCAACCGTGTCTGCCTGTAAGATGGAAGATGAAGGACTGAGAGGAACCTGCAGATGTGTCCATTATAATCACCCACAGCTCTCGAGTGAGATCAGGGGAGCATAGCGCAGCCATTACATGTCATACTAGTAACTCCCCCTATTAATTATAATAATTTCAGAGGCAGATTTTCATGCAAATTTGTGTCCAGACCTAAGTCCTGAACAGCTCATTTACATATAAGAAAATCACGGATTTCTCTGGAATACGACATCAGACTGCAGATATCAAGGTATCATTTTATTCAGCTTCCTATGTTCTACATGCTCATATATATATAGAATACAGCCACACTCATGAGGTTTCTTTCAAAATATACATTTTTATTATTCTGCACAAAAGTTTACCACAGTGATAAATGACAGAAAAGTGAAAAAATATATCCAAGCGATTTCTTAACGTTTAGACCGAGCCCGGGTCTTTTTCAAATTTGCAAATGTGAGTAGTAGTAGAGATAATGTCCACACAGTGTACCCTGTGTTCACTGTGTCCCTCCACAGTGAACGCAGGGTACACCGCGTGGACATTATGCAAATGACCTGATGACACAGGCCCCATTTATGCTGCTAGGCAATCCACTACCACCAATGTATTAATTTACGTATTTATCTTCTCATCTGAAGCTTACTGCTATATGCGAGGTACCGGCTCATCTTCAGCTTATCTCTACTACTACTCACACTTGTGAATTTGAAAAAGACCTGGGCTCGGGTCAAAACGTTAAGAAATCGCTTGGATATATTTTTTCACTTTTCTGTCATTTATCACTTCGGTGAAGTTTTGTGCAGAATAATAGAAATATATATTTTGAAAGAACCCTCACGAGTGCGGCTGTATACTATATGCTTGAGTCCCCAGGTCTGATCCCAGTCTAGCCAGCATCGCTACCTATTTTTGAGTGCGCATCTTTTGGACTATCCGCTACATGCCTATATAGATGGCTTAGGAGGGTTAATCCTACTGACAAATCCCTTTCCATTTGATTTAATCTTATCCCGAGCACCACTGATGCATTAAGCCTTTTTACCAATGAAGAATCACAACTCTTTACATTACTGCAGCTTTTTTAACATATGTTTCCCTATCATTAATTATAGCATTGACAAAAAAAATCACCTCTAGGACATTACTTCTTTTCTATTCCAATGATGATTAAGTCATAGCAAAACCTCATGTTGAGATTGTAAGACAACAGGATGGATAAAACTTGTTATGGCTGGTACTTTGAATTTACACAAGATCTCCATGAAAACATATACAGATGTCATTACTTCAGTCTTTGGCCCTTTTTTTCAAAGCAATCATATGTCAACTAAAAAAATATATAAATTAAAACAGTCTTAACAGCATCAAGCCTAAAGTGAACAGAATTACAAAGTCAATCACCCCAAGATCATTTAAATTAGGTTTATTAGCTAAATTTACAAACTTTTTGCCTTTTGCAATAAACCTTTCAAAGGACAGCAATTTAAGCTCAGCACAACTAACATAAGAAATTGCTTATCCAAATCAACACAAAACGTCCGCTTTAATAACAGCTGTAGTCTCAGAATTAGGCTGGGGGTTACATGGTGACTTTGTGGCACAAGTCAAAGTTTGCTAGGTGTCACTGTTACAACACAGAACAATACAAGTGAACTGGGTTACATTGTGAACCTGATAATACTGCAACCGATACAAGAAAGTTGCAAAATGTCAGATGCAGTTAATCCACGCTGGTGGACACATTATTCCCCCATTCTCATGTATTGAACTGCGATGTAGCAGTGACACCTACCAATCTTTGATTTTGGGACTTGTGTCATGTTCAAAGTTGTGTAGGCCCAGCCTTAGGCCGATGTCCCACTTGCAACTGCAATGTGAGAAACTCATGGGAGTCTCTCGTGTCATGATCTCTGCAAGCAGAGATCATAGCAAGCCTATAGAGGGACAAGCTCTCGGAAGATGGAACTATACTGACCATGAACTAAGCCTGCCGCGCAACTAGAAATAGCCAGGTAGCATTTCCTATTTATTGCTAGATGCCCAGCTCTGGCCTAAGACCTAAATAGCTAGCAGAGGGAAATATAAGACCTGGCTCACCTCTAGAGAAATATTCCAAAGAAGACAGTAGCCCCCCACATATAATGACGGTGAGTTCAGATGAAACAACAAACGCAGCAGGAAAATAGTCTTAGCAAATTTGAGGTCCGCTTACTAGATAGCAGAAGACAGATAGTATACTTTCATGGTCAGCAGAAAAACACTAACAAAACACCATCCAGAGATTACCTTAAACTCTGGCATTAACTCATAACACCAGAGTAGCAATCCCTGATCAACGAGAGCTTTCCAGACACAGTAACAAAACTTCAGCTGTGAACTGGAACAAATAGGCAAACGAAACATGGACAAAAGTCCAACTTATCTAGTAGTTGTCAGAAGCAGGAACAAGCACTGAGAGGCATCAGATAACATTGTTGACCGGCAAGAAACCACCAGAGAAATGAGCTTAAATAGCGACACCCACTACTGATGGAACCAGGTGAAACAGGAAAGAGGATGACAAGTCCAATTCCACAAGCGGCCACCGGGGGAGCCCAGAATCCAAATTCACAACAGTACCCCCCCCTCAAGGAGGGGGCACCGAACCCTCACCAGATCCACCAGGGCGACCAGGATGAGCCCTATGGAAGGCACGAACAAGATCAGAAGCATGAACATCAGATGCATTGACCCAAGAATTATCCTCCTGGCCGTAACCCTTCCAGTTGACCAGATACTGGAGTCTCCGTCTGGAAACACGAGAGTCCAAAATTTTCTCCACAACGTACTCCAACTCACCCTCAACCAACACCGGAGCAGGAGGCTCAACTGAAGGTACAACAGGCACCTCATACCTGCGCAATAACGACCGATGAAAAACGTTATGAATGGAAAAGGACGCAGGGAGGTCCAAACGGAAAGAAACAGGATTAAGAATCTCCAATATTCTATAAGGGCCGATGAACCGAGGTTTAAACTTAGGAGAAGAGACCCTCATAGGGACAAAACGAGAAGACAACCAGACCAAATCTCCAACACAAAGCCGAGAACCAACACGACGATGACGGTTGGCAAAACGCTGAGTCTTCTCCTGGGACAACTTCAAATTGTCCATAACCTGCCCCCAGATGTGATGCAATCTCTCCACCACCGCATCCACTCCAGGACAATCCGAGGATTCCACCTGACCGGAGGAAAATCGAGGGTGAAACCCCGAATTACAGAAAAACGGGGACACCAAGGTGGAAGAGCTGGCCCGATTATTGAGGGCGAACTCTGCCAATGGCAAAAAAGCAACCCAATCATCCTGGTCAGCAGAGACAAAACACCTCAGATATGTCTCCAGGGTCTGATTAGTCCGCTCGGTCTGGCCATTAGTCTGAGGGTGAAAAGCAGATGAAAAAGACAAATCTATGCCCATCCTAGCACAGAATGCCCGCCAAAATCTAGACACAAATTGGGTACCTCTGTCAGAAACAATATTCTCAGGAATACCGTGCAATCGGACAACATTCTGAAAAAACAGAGGAACCAACTCAGAAGAAGAAGGCAACTTGGGCAGAGGAACCAAATGGACCATTTTAGAGAAACGGTCACAGACCACCCAGATGACAGACATCTTCTGGGAAACAGGCAGATCTGAAATAAAATCCATCGAGATGTGTGTCCAAGGCCTCTTAGGAATAGGCAAGGGCAACAGCAGTCCGCTAGCCCGAGAACTACAAGACTTGGCCCGAGCACAAATGTCACATGACTGCACAAAGACTCGCACATCTCGTGACAGGGAAGGCCACCAGAAGGATCTTGCCACCAAATCCCTGGTACCAAAAATTCCGGGATGACCTGCCAATGTAGAAGAATGTACCTCAGAGATGACTCTACTGGTCCAATCATCCGGAACAAACAGTCTATCAGGCGGACAACGATCCGGTCTATCCGCCTGAAACTCTTGCAAGGACCGCCGCAGATCAGGAGAAACGGCCGACAAAATTACTCCCTCCCTAAGGATACCTGTGGGTTCAGTATTACCAGGAGAGTCCGGGTCAAAACTCCTAGAAAGGGCATCTGCCTTAACATTCTTAGAACCCGGTAGGTATGACACCACAAAATTAAAGCGAGAAAAAAATAAAGACCAGCGCGCCTGTCTAGGATTCAGGCGCCTGGCAGTCTCAAGATAAATCAAATTTTTGTGGTCAGTCAATACCACCACCTGATGCTTAGCCCCCTCTAGCCAATGGCGCCACTCCTCAAACGCCCACTTCATGGCCAAAAGCTCCCTATTCCCAACATCATAATTCCGCTCTGCGGGCGAAAATTTGCGAGAAAAGAAGGCACAAGGTCTAATGACGGAGCAGTCGGAACCTTTCTGCGACAACACTGCCCCAGCTCCGATCTCCGAAGCGTCAACCTCAACCTGAAAAGGCAGATTCACATCAGGCTGACGTAACACAGGGGCAGAGGCAAAACGGTGCTTAAGCTCCTGAAAGGCCTCTACAGCATGAGGGGACCAATTAGCAACATCAGCGCCATGTCTGGTCAAATCAGTCAGTGGTTTAACGACATCCGAAAAACCAGCAATAAATCGGCGGTAAAAGTTGGCAAAGCCCAAAAATCTCTGAAGACCCTTAAGAGAGGAGGGCTGAGTCCAGTCACAAATAGCTTGCACCTTGACGGGATCCATCTCAATGGAAGAGGGAGAAAAAATATACCCCAAAAAGGAAATTTTCTGGACCCCAAAAACGCACTTAGACCCCTTCACACATAAAGAATTAGACCGCAGAACCTGAAAAACTCTCCTGACCTGCTGGACATGAGAGTCCCAGTCATCAGAAAAAATCAGAATATCATCCAGATATATTATCATAAATTTATCCAGAAAATCGCGGAAAATATCATGCATAAAAGACTGGAAAACTGAAGGGGCATTAGAAAGACCAAAAGGCATGACCAAATACTCAAAGTGGCCCTCGGGCGTATTGAATGCGGTCTTCCACTCATCCCCCTGCCTGATCCGCACCAAATTATACGCCCCACGAAGATCAATTTTAGAGAACCACTTAGCACCCTCTATACGAGCAAACAAATCAGTAAGCAATGGCAATGGGTATTGGTACTTAACAGTGATCTTATTCAGAAGCCGATAATCAATACATGGTCTCAAAGAGCCGTCCTTTTTTGAGACAAAGAAAAACCCAGCTCCCAAGGGAGAAGAAGATGGACGAATATGTCCCTTTTCCAAAGACTCCTTTATATATTCCCGCATAGCAGCATGTTCCGGCACGGACAAATTAAACAAACGACCCTTTGGATATTTGCAACCCGGTATCAAATCTATGGCACAATCGCACTCACGGTGCGGAGGTAACGACCCAAGCTTGGGTTCATCAAAGACGTCTTGATAATCTGAGAGGAACTCAGGGACTTCAGAGGGAATGGACGACGAAATAGAAACCAAAGGTAAGTCCCCATGAATACCCTTACATCCCCAGCTCAACACAGACATTGCTCTCCAGTCCAAGACTGGATTGTGAGACTGCAACCATGGCAATCCCAGTACCAAATCGTCATGTAAATTATACAGCACCAGGAAACGAATAATCTCCTGGTGATCCGGATTGATACGCATGGTTACTTGTGTCCAGTATTGTGGTTTATTATTAGCCAATGGGGTGGAGTCAATCCCCTTCAGAGGAATAAGAGTCTCCAAAGGCTCTAAATCAAAACCACAACGATTGGCAAAGGACCAATCCATAAGACTCAGAGCGGCGCCAGAGTCAACATAGGCGTCCGTGGCAATGGATGACAAAGAGCAAATCAGGGTTACAGACAAAATAAACTTAGACTGAATGGTGCCAATGGAAACAGACTTATCAAGCTTCTTTGTACGCCTAGAGCATGCTGATATAACATGAGTAGAATCCCCACAATAGAAGCACAATCCATTCTTCCGTCTAAAATTCTGTCGCTCGCTCCTGGACAGAATTCTATCACACTGCATACTTTCTGGCGTCTTTTCCATAGACACCGCCAGATGGTGCACCGGTTTGCGCTCCCGCAGACGCCTATCAATCTGAATAGCCATTGTCATGGACTCATTCAGACCTGCAGGCACAGGGAACCCCACCATAACATCCTTAACGGCATCAGAGAGACCTTCTCTGAAAGTTGCCGCCAAGGCGCACTCATTCCACTGAGTAAGCACAGACCATTTACGGAATTTTTGGCAGTAAACCTCAGCTTCGTCTTGCCCCTGAGATAGTGCCATCAAAGTTTTTTCTGCCTGAAGTTCCAAATGAGGTTCCTCATAAAGCAAGCCCAAGGCCAGAAAAAACGCATCCACATCGCGCAACGCAGGATCCCCTGCTGGCAATGAGAAGGCCCAATCTTGAGGGTCACCCCTGAGCAAGGAAATCACAATCCTAACCTGCTGAGCAGGGTCTCCAGCTGAACGAGACTTCAGGGACAAATAAAGCTTACAATTATTTCGGAAATTCTGGAAGCTAGCTCTATTCCCTGTGAAGAACTCCGGCAAAGGAATTCTCGGCTCAGATACTGGAGCATGTACCACAAAATCTTGTAAATTTTGTACTTTCGTGATGAGATTATTCAAACCCGCAGTTACACTCTGAAGATCCATTATTGTCAGGTGCACACAGAGCCATACAGAGATGAGGAGGAGAGAGAGAAAAAAGACTGCAGAAAGGCAAACTGGAGGGAAAAAAAAAAAAAAAAAATTCCAGCAGACTTCTTATAACTCTCCTTTCTCAACCTGGGTCTTTAACACTTTATTGGCCGGTCAAACTGTCATGATCTCTGCAAGCAGAGATCATAGCAAGCCTATAGAGGGACAAGCTCTCGGAAGATGGAACTATACTGACCATGAACTAAGCCTGCCGCGCAACTAGAAATAGCCAGGTAGCATTTCCTATTTATTGCTAGATGCCCAGCTCTGGCCTAAGACCTAAATAGCTAGCAGAGGGAAATATAAGACCTGGCTCACCTCTAGAGAAATATTCCAAAGAAGACAGTAGCCCCCCACATATAATGACGGTGAGTTCAGATGAAACAACAAACGCAGCAGGAAAATAGTCTTAGCAAATTTGAGGTCCGCTTACTAGATAGCAGAAGACAGATAGTATACTTTCATGGTCAGCAGAAAAACACTAACAAAACACCATCCAGAGATTACCTTAAACTCTGGCATTAACTCATAACACCAGAGTAGCAATCCCTGATCAACGAGAGCTTTCCAGACACAGTAACAAAACTTCAGCTGTGAACTGGAACAAATAGGCAAACGAAACATGGACAAAAGTCCAACTTATCTAGTAGTTGTCAGAAGCAGGAACAAGCACTGAGAGGCATCAGATAACATTGTTGACCGGCAAGAAACCACCAGAGAAATGAGCTTAAATAGCGACACCCACTACTGATGGAACCAGGTGAAACAGGAAAGAGGATGACAAGTCCAATTCCACAAGCGGCCACCGGGGGAGCCCAGAATCCAAATTCACAACACTCTCGCCTCAATACCCGGCACTGCTGAGTGCTGAGTGCTGTACTTGCGTGACTTTCTCGCATTGCAGTTGCAAGTGGGACACCGGCCTTATTCAAACCCTTTGAATATAAAATAGCTCAACATATATTTGCAAATCACTTGTTATCTCAGTCACACCTGATGCAACTACTCAAGGGCTTCATTAGTTGCATTATGAGTACCATGCTTCAGCTAAAACACATAAAATACCTTGAGTGGCTAAGGGTTTACTGACAATGATGTTTGATTTTGTGTTAGAAATATGACTAATTCAAGAGAGTGGTCCAATAGATCATTGCCTTGCACAAACGAGGAAAAGGATACAAAAAGATAGCATAGGCATCAAATGTTCCAAGCAATACAGTTGGAGACATAGTTAAAGGTTAAAGGCACACTGGCTACTCTAAAAGTCTCCAAGCCCGAACTCCAAGCCACATAACTCTTCTGACTCAAAAACACAAAAGTTCTTCCAAAATACTAAAAACCATACACATAAGCCACAAACGTTTTGGCACTTTTTTATGTGAACAAAGGAACAAAACTGGAACTTTTCTAGCCTATGGATCAGCAGCATGTCACAGGGAGAAAAATGTTGCATACGTTATAAAGGAAAACATTCAGCATTGCGATGGCTGGTTAAACTTCTATGGCTGCTTTGCGCCCTTTGTCACTGGAAACCTTTGGTCTGTGGAGAGCAAGATGGATTCAATCAAATATCAAGAATTCCTAGGAGAAAATGTCATGAATACTGTGATAAGGCTGAAGCTTGAACTTGACAGTTATTGAACCTTCAAACAGGACAAGGGGCTAGGTTTCGTCAGGAACGGTGCCAGAAGCCTATGTCTGGCTATGCATCAGCCAAGGGGTGTTCTACTAAGTGCTAAAGATGCTCATCATTAATAGTCATTAAAAGTCTCAAATTGGAACAAATCTGGAGAAACTACTTGTTATATTAGATGCGGTGAGCTATTTAAATATTTCTTGCTTGACTGGTTTATTGCAAACAGCAGGAAGCTTTTACATTTTGGTAATAAACCTAATTTGCAATGAGGGTTGAACAATTTTGATAGCAGTTCTATGAATCAATGCAGGGCTGGATCTATCTTTCTAAAAAGGTTAATGCAATATAGACGTTACAGGTTATGAACAGGATAAATGTGATCTACCTCAATTACCGTAGATCACTGTCAGGATGTTTAGTAGATTGTTTGTCTGTATGATCAGTATGTTAACTCACTTTTCCACACATATTTATGAAGGATATAAGATGGTTTTCCTATATGTCTTCAATTTTGGAAGATGATCTCTTTAGGTTTAGATCAACTGTAAGGCAGAGACTATAACATCTATATACCGTATATAATTGTCTAAGGGGTACTTCCGTCTTTCTGTCCTCAACTTCTGTACCGGAAATCCCGCGTCGCTGATTGGTCTCGCCAGCTGCCTGTCATGGCTGCCGCGACAAATCTGCGACGGGCACAGTTCGATTAGTCCCTCCCTACTCCCCTGCAGTCAGTGCCCGGCGCCCGCATACTCCCCTCCGGTCACCGCTAACACAGGGTTAATGCCAGCGGTAACAGAACGTGTTATGCCATGGGTAACGCACTCCATTATCGCTGCTATTAATCCTGTGTGTCCCCAACTTTTTACTATTGATGCTGCCTATGCAGCATCAATAGTAAAAAGATGTAATGTTAAAAATAATAATAAAACAAAAAACCTGCTATTCTCACCCTCTGTAGTCCACCGAGGCGCGCGTGGCTCCCGCCATCTTCCGTTCCCAGAGATGCATTGTGAAATTACCCAGAAGACTTAGCGGTCTCGCAATGGGTAATTTCGCAATGCATCCTGGGAACGGAAGATGGCGGCAGCCACGCGCGCATCTCCAGAGCTTCGATGGATCCCGGCGGGTGAGTATATAACTATTTTTTATTTAATTGTTTTTTTAAACAGGGATATGGTGCCCACACTGCTGTATACTACGTGAGCTGTGTTATATACCGCGTGGCTGCTATATACTACCTGGCCAGTGTTAGATAATATGTGGGCTGTGTTTTGTACTGCGTGGGCTGTATATATTTTGTGGCCTGTGTTATATACTGCGTGGCTGCTATATACTGCATCGCCTGTGTTATATACTGCGTGGCTGCTATGTACTACGTCGGCTGTGTTATATAGTACGTGGGCTGTTTTATATATTGTTTGGCCTGTGTTATATACTGCATGGCCACTGTTATATATTGCGTGGCCTGTATTAACACATCAGGTATTCTACAATATGTATGTATGTATGTATGTATCTATATAGCAGCAACATAGTATATAGCACAGGCCAAGTACTATTTATCTGCTATATACTACATGGCTCCTATATACTACGTGGCCTGTGCTATATACTATGTGGCTGCTATATACATACATACATATTCTAGAATACCCGATGCGTTAGAATCGGGCCACCATCTAGTTTTTTATAAAAGTATACATTTATTAAAGTTTTATAGCTTAGGCTAATTTACTACACTTTGTAGAATTATTAGATATTCATCCTTTATTACCTCCATTAAGAAGATATGAGAGAGAGAAGATTGAAACAGATAAAAGGTGTCTTTTCGAGCAAGTTTCTGTGTTTTACTGCTTTGTGTCTCAAGGAGAAATAGAATAAATATTAATCAATGACATGTACAAAGTCTATAATTTCAAGGCTTTCTATAGACACCACATACAATTACTATAGCAACTGTGAACATGTAAAAAAAAAAATTAAATGATGGATTAAAGGTCTAGGTATAAATGAATTGCTAGTAAAAGAAAGAAAGTACTATGGTAATATACGTCATAGTTCTAATACAATACTGTATGTCTACAATATGTTTTGTGTCATTGTCAATAACTAATTTCATTCATTCATTTCAATATGAAAAAATGTATTTTATAATGTGCATTTTGAAGAAAAAAAAACATTCAGAAATATTTATGGCTGATGCATCACTACATGCAGCGTTATTAACCTTTTCAGCATTGATTACAATTCTACTTTGGCTCGTATCACAAGCCGTATATATTACAATATATCTCAAAGCTATCAATTACGGTACATTATTATTGTATGAAACAATATAAAATGTTCTGTATCCCATATCATGGGTGGTATCACATTTGCATGTGTACTTATGCAAATCTTGTTGCTTAAATTGTATTTTCATCCTGCTCCTCCAAGAAAATACTCAAGATCTAATAACTAGCCAAGTGGCTGCTTTTTTTTATCTATTAGTTTAAATAGGCTAATATTAAATTCTATTTTTAGTTCTAATCTGCAGATTTAGTTTGGAAATATATGAATATACTTGAGTATAATAATGGAAAAAAATGCATCCCTGTATGTAAATCTTAATATCTTGCCTCTTATGCATCTAAAGGATTTAAATGTTGGGGAAATAATTGCATTAGTCATTTGGAATATACTATGAAGAATATATTTTGCTAAAGTTAAAAAAAAGTCTTTTTGTCTTTTGAACATTTCTTGGTATAGAAAAGGTTGTCCATCCTTGAATTTGTTAAAAAAAAACCCCATGCAGAATGGATTTGTCATCAAATGCACAGTAGAGTTGGACTGTTCCTACTGACTGTAATGAGCGCTGTCAACTTTTTCCTCAGGTGTCCATAACATTTCAAACCTAAGTTTTTGTTACTATCAGTCTACACTCAGGCCATCTCCTCAGGGCTTCTCTCTGCCTTAAGGCCATCTCCTCAGGGTTTTCTACCTAAGGGCCGCCTCCTTGGCACTCTTCTCTGCACTCAAGCTGTCTCCTTGGAGCTTTTCTCTGTCCTCAGGCCATCTCCTCAGAGTTCCTCTCTGCCCTTAGGTCACTTCCTCTGCGCTCCTCTCTACCCTCTCTCTGTCTTCTCGGCACTTCTTTCTGCCCTCATGTCATCTACTTGGCATTCCTCTTTACCATTTAGCTGTCTCCTCATCATTCCTCTCTGCCATCGAGCAGTCTCCTCAAGATCCTCAGCGTTCTCTGCCCTCAGACCAGGCCATGTTGGAACTTTGTAACAATGTGGCCTGAGCTAGGAGCCAAGAAGAGAGTCTTAACAAGGATGCCTTGAGATTATTCTGGTTGTGTGGATATATATTAATATGTATCTTTCTTATTATTTAAAAGGAACCTATTGGGTCAGAAAACACTATTAATCTGCAGGTATGGGGCTAATATACAAGTTCATAGCAGTATGAAGGTGCCCCACCACTGTATTTAAAGTGCGGCACAAGGGAGAAAATAAACTTTATTCCTCCCAGGAACCTCCGGCTTTCAGCCACACTGGTGTGCAGATAGATAGAAGTGACCATAGTCACTACTCACAGAAACGCCATGAGGAGGGGTAGTCAAGAGGTCCGAGGTCAAAAGCCAAAAGAGTACATCATAGGCAGAGTGGTGAGACAAAGACATAGTTAGTGGTGATGAAAGTGTGAGAAGTAAAATGCTGTGGTGATCGGTTCTCGAATCGAGCACGTAGGACTGCTCCGGTGCTCGACTTGATTACCAAGCACAATGTACGTCAATGAAGCAGTCAAGCATATTTCAGGAATATCTGTATTTGTTTGGCAGGAGAGAAATTAAGCAGTCACGAGAGAGAGAAAGCGGGATAGAGAGAGAGGGAACGAGAGAGGCAGAGAGAGAGGTTCAGTGCGGTTCAGATTACAGGGAAAACATCCTGTTATAAGTCACTGGCAGGGCTCATCTGGGCGACCTAGAACCCAACAGCTTTGGCATGTTAGGTAGAGACTCAGTGATCATGCGCCCATTGAGTTATATGTGCCTGCAGAAGAGGAGACAGAAAGCGGAGATAAGCCACTTCAGTCTGTTCAAGGAAAACTGCAGCTCCTCATCTGCTGGCAGTGTTGTCAGCTCATCTGTCTTGTTTTTCAATCAATATTACGGTGTTGTTGAGTATACCCTATCTTGGTTTGCTGTGCTAATCACGGTGTAAGCAATCACACTTTACGGTAGTTTGCAATGGGACTCAATGTTTCATATACTTATTTAACAGGTGAGAGTAAATCCATGACTTCATGTATCTTCATGTGCCTAAAAATGTTTTGGAATTTTTTTTGGGGGGGTGGGATAAACCATTCAATTGGTTCCTTTCACAGCTCTGTAGCATATTATACGTGATTGACACAAATGTATAAGTTTTATCTTTGTTACATTTATTTTTGTGAAATCTATAATAGACTTATAATACGAAAAACTTATTATGATTCCTTCATCTAAATGAGTGGCTGGAAATACTTAGTTCCACCTGAATCTGGATTGAACACTAAATAGTGGAAAGACTTTGGAATACATTTTTAACTAGCAAATTTGGAGCATTTCGTCACTGAATAGGACGGTGGAAATGATGGGCAACTTGCCAGGCCGCTGTGTACAAAAGGCGAGATCTATGATTACCTTTTAACACCATCATATAATTGCCATGATCCCACATGCATAGACTATATGTGACTGAAGGTTGAAAAAAATAGAGGTACACTTCCTCTAGAGACTCAAATTTTGATATAGCGCAGGCATGACAGCCAACTAGTCTTCTGAGTGCATAATTTCAGAAGATGTGCTATAAGAGTCAATAAGTGAAACGCTATTTAATTCCTACACAATATCGCAATATCGCATTGCCAAACTCTACAGACGTAAACTGATGGACAAATGTATCCTGTATTATATAGAACAGCACTAAGTTCATAATGCGGCAATAGATGCTAGTGACATAAGCACATTGTCTTCTCTCTTTTATTCATGTTTTTTTTCATAGTTCTTTTTTAATCATAGTTTCTCATACAGTTGTGCTCAAAAGTTTACATACTCTGGCAGAATTTTTGCTTTCTTGACCTTTTTTCAGAGAATATGAATGATAACACCAAAACTTTTTCTCCACTCATCGTTAGTGATTGGGTGAATCCATTTATTGTCAAACTACTGGTTTTTCTCTTTTTAAATCATAATGATACCCGAAAACATCCAAATGACCCTGATCAAAAGTTTACATACCCCATTTCTTAATACCGTGTATTGCCCCCTCTAACATCAATGACAGCTTGAAGTCTTTTGTGGTAGTTGTGGATTAGATTCTTTATTTTCTCAGATGGTAAAGCTGCCCACTCTTCTTGGCAAAAAGCCTCCAGTTCCTGTAAATTCCTGGGCTGTCTAGCATGAACTGCGCGCTTGAAATCTCTCCAGAGTGGCTCAATGATATTGAGGTCAGGAGACTGAGATGGCCACATGAGAACCTTCACTTTGTTCTGTTGTAGCCAACGAGAGGTCGACTTGGTCTTTTGTTTTGGATTGTTGTCATGTTGGAACATCTAAGTACATCCTATGAGTAGCTTCCGGGTTGATGAGTGCACATTTGCCTTTAGTTTTGGCTGATAGCATGCTGCATTCATCTTTCCTTCAACTTTGACCAAGTTTCCTTTGCCTTTGTAGCTAACAGATCCCCAAAACATCAGCGATCCACCTCGGTGCTTTACAGTAGGAATGGTGTTCTTTCCTCATAGGCCTTGTTGACCTCTCTCCAAATATGATGTTTATGGTTGTGACCAAAAAGTTCAATTTTGGTCTCATAACTCCAAATTACCTTGTTCCAGAAGTTTTGAGGCTTACCTCCCTGCTCTTTTGCGTATTGTAGGCGAGATACTTTGTGGCATTTGCACAGAAATGGTTTTCTTCTGGCGACTTGACCATGCCGTGTGCCGCCCGTGTGCCGACTGGGTACCACACGGACCATGCAGGAGACAGCGCTAGAGATAAGCGCTGTCCCCTGCATCTGGTGCTGAAGCCGGAAATCATTCCTTCTTCCCAGCAGCGTTCGCTGGAGAGAAGGAATGAAAAATCATTGTTTTTTTATTTTTTTGTGTTTATAATAAAGATCCTTGTTACCACCCTCCTCCCACCCCCTGTGCGCCCGCTCGCTGGAAATAAAATACTCACCCGGCTCCCTCGATGCTTCCTCTCAGCGCCACAGCTTCTTCCTGTATGAGCGGTCACGTGGTACCGCTCATTACAGTGATGAATATGCGGCTCCACCCCTATGCGCTGTCTCCTGCACGGCACACTGACGGCACACGGACAGCATCCGTGTGCGGTACGTGTTTTACACGGACCCATTGACTTTAATGGGTCCGTGTGATCCGTGCGCTCCCACGAACACTGACATGTCTCCGTGTTTTTCAAACGGACACACGGTCCGTAAAAACATGCTGACATGCACAGAGACACATTGATTTTAATGTGTCTACGTGAGTCAGTGTCTCCGGTACGTGAGAAAACTGTCACCAGTGCACGTACCGGAGCCACTGACGTGTGAAACCGGCCTTATTGTGTATCTTGAAACAGCCACAGTCCTGTATTTCAGCTGATGTTATTTGTCGGTTTTTCTTTTCATCCCGAACAATTTGGGATTAGTTTTACTCTTCCTAGCGAAGTGCTTCTCTGTTTCCTTTTTGGCAGCTTTAATTAGTTTTTTAGATAAGGTATTTTTCTCCCTATAGTTTTTTTAGAGCTTCAATGGTGCCATCCTGATTTAGTAGTTTAAATGCTCTCTATTTACTGTTAATTGCCCCTCTTGCTTCTTTGTTTAGGTACATTGGGTTTTTCCTATTTCTTGTCATTTTATTCCCACAAGGTATAAACCGCTTACAGTGCCTATTTAGGATGTTCTTAAACATTTACCATTTATTATCTGTATTCTTATTTCTAAGGACATTGTCCCAGTCAACCAGATTAAGGGCATCTCTGAGCTGGTCAAACTTTGCCTTCCTAAAGTTCAGTGTTTTTGTGACTCACTGACAAGTCCCCCTAGCAAAAGACAAGTGAAACTGTACAATATTGCGGTCGCTATTTCCTAGATACCCGATGACCTCCAGGTTTGTTATTCTGTCAGGTCTATTAGATAGTATTAGGTCTAAAAGTGCTGCTCCTCTGGTTGGAGTCTGCACCACTTGTGAAAGATAATTTTTCTTGGTTATTAGCAGAAACCTGTTCCCTTTATGGGTTTTGCAGGTCCCTGTTTCCCAGTTAATATCCAGGTAGTTAAAGTCCCCCATAACAAGGACCTCATTATGGGTTAGATGAAAAACGAACTTCTGAATGAGGTCTTAGATCTTGTCATATTCATAGCAGTAGGGTTTTATTACTCTAACCATAACCATAATTGATCTCAGCTGTTTCATGTCTGTTTTCAGGGAAGTGTTTGGCATCTCAAGAGATAAAATCCAATAATAGTGTGGAGCAAAAAATCAATGATGGAGAATACATTTGCATTTTAATGACATTGATAGCATGTAGCCAATTAGAACAGAAAATAGCCAGTGTTGAGGAAAAGTTGTCCTGGGATATATTTACTACAATGAGAATATAAATGCATGTTATATACAAATTATCCTTGCTAAATCAAGAAGTGTTCTCACATCACCTATACAAGTTCTAATTTTACAGAGATACCATTTTCCAGCAACTTTGTTTAGAAATTTTCAGTGATGCATTTGCAGAAGAATCAGGCTATGTTCACATGGTGCCAAAACACTGCACAGTTTTCATCTATATTTGGCAACAGAACATCTAACAATGAACTCTAATAGAAGTCAAATGTATACGATTTGAACAAATGTCATTCACATGCTGAGAAAATTTTCTGTACAGAGAATTATCTCCTGTGTAGATTTTTACCTCTGTTTCAAGTCAGTTTATTACGCATACTTAATGAGGTTTTTCCACTACCTTTACATTGATGATCTATCCTTAGGATAATTTATAATTATCTGATCGGCAGGGGTCCGACACCCCCACCAATCAGTCAGCGGCAGTGGACGCCAGCTGGAAGTTCTCACTCACTAAGCTTCGACTTCTGGTGTTGGCCTAGGCTTGGTACTGAACATCTGCCTCCTATTCAAATCAATAAGAGGTGGATGTGGTGCGCCCCCAAGGGCCATTGGGTACTTGGTACCGGGCCGGCAGTTCAAAAAGGGGATGTGACACGGCAGCAGTGACCCGGTCCGTGGCCCTGGGCATCCAATATAAGAGTCAATGAAATGGAAATAAAGCTTATGGGGAAAAGGGGAATTGTTTGTGACGCCACCTGTGGTACCCGGCAATAAAGATGTTAGCCGACACTGCTTCAGAGTCCACTGGGGCTGGTGGTGATGCAGCAGAGTTGGTACAGCTCTCCACAGGTAGAGCTAGATGCCAGTGCAACTGTATGTGTAAGTGATGAGATGATGGTGGTTGTAGTAGGCCAGGCAGGTGTTGTAGAAAGGACACAAGGACACAGCAAGGTGCAGTTTCCAATGCTTTACTCACAGTTCTACAGTCCACAAATGTAAGCCTGATGCTGTGTTCTTGAGGTTAGTGGTCTAGCAAACTCCCAGGCAAACTGGGATGCACCTTTCCAGGACTCCTTTCGTATGCCTTTCTCTGGCCATCTCACTACACTGGCTTTCTTCTTCTCCTGCCCAGTGCCTTACCCACAGTATCCCAAGCCAGCAACCATGAACCTAGTCGGGTGATGTTCTCTCAGTCCCCTGGATTCTATACGGCTGCCTTTTCGGCGAAGTATGGGTTGATGTGGCTGTGCTTCTTGCAAAAGCTACAGCCTCTGGTGTCTTAGCTGAAATTGAAGTATTCCACTAAGTTGGGGCCGGTCCCCTTTGCCTGCGACCTGGTCCCTCCACTCTAGATGCAGGCCCCACAGGTGGCTTCTGCACTACCCGTGCCGTAGGACCCCTTCTGTCCTTTTGGGAGCTTCTTTCATCTTCTCCCTCTCACTTCTCTGTTCTGTCTGTCAGGAGCTGCAGTCCCACATGTCTGCTCAGCTCCACTTCTCTTTCAATCTCTCTCTAGATCCCTCTGGCAGGGAGCTCCTTTTCAGCACGTCTGCTTCACTCAGGTCCTCTCACGATCTGCCTGACTCTTGCTTCCTAAGCTCCTCCCCCACTCTACCTACCCCACAAACTCCCTGGGATGAGGCCTTCCTCCCTAAGGGTACTCCCAGGTGCCCCGACTGAACTGGTGTGTGTTGGATGTCAGTGTTAGAGTCCTGGGTAGTGCTCCCTCCTTACCTGAGAGTGGAATATTACACCTCTGAATGAGGTGCAATATCTCTGTGGCAACTGGACCCCAGGGGCACCACAGATGTGTAGAACCAAGCCTCGGCCACTACAAGTAGACGAAGCAGCTCAGCAAGCTACTTCTGGTCGGTAACTGTAGCAGTCATATTGGACGTCACCACTGTATGTCACCACTAGAGACTGGAATTAACCAAGACCAGTGGAATCATCAGCAGAAGCGAGTACCTATTATTTTCTATTTAAAATAAAAAGTTGATTCCAGTCAATGGGAAATCTTCAAAATCGGCTCTACAAATCCAGAAGCGACATCCACAGCAAATCCAGAAGGTGTGACCACACCCTTAATAATTGCATGGGATTTCATGAGTTTAGATCAATAAAGTCCATATATTACTGTGCATCTCCTCAGGTAACTAATATAAGCACATAAGCACCATTCAATAATTAGAATTTATATTCAGTTTACCAAACAACTTCTTAAAGTTCTTTACAAAACACATAAATGGATCATTTCATAATATAAAAAAATTATTTTAAAACAATAAAAATATAAAAGTCAGTTTCTACTGCATCTGAAATGAAGTAACAAATGCTCTGTGTAGCTGAGAGACGATTCACAGTAATTTAAATAAGCACAAATGATTGCAATAGTATATGATCACATAATATCACTCCATTATCTCAGCTTGTGCTACGTTCCCTCACAGCACTAAAGGCACTCCAACATTCATAGAAGGAGATTTCACACTAAATATTTAGATTCAATAAATGTGAATTACTCAGAAAATATTGCTGTCATGTTCCCATGTAAACCACAGTTATATGAGGCTAAACAGAAGTTTATGGCTCACACACACTTTCAATTAGTCAAAAAGTTCAACCAGTCACAATTTATCTGGCAATTCTCGTATTCTCTTTGGGCGAATTTTGTAAGTACTTATTATGTTAATACAAAAGTCACAACATTTTTATAATGAAGCCTACTAGATATCATGACTAGATTTTCCAATTGCTAAAAGTGCATCTTTGGACTCAGGAGCCTACATAGTCTGGTTAGTGTTTGTAATAGTGCTGGTTTTACTAGTTACTAGCAAATTATATTCAAAACTGTACACTACATAAACTACTGTATTTCCTTTATAAATTGCCCTACAAGTTCTTGAGTTTGAGTAACCAACGTTCTGTAGGAAGCTTTGGACGCAATGTGTGGATCTTTTAGGGGCATTGACATTTCTACATGTGAAATTTGTGCTCATGTTTCCACAGGACATTCCATCATCTACACAACAGACCGTCTCTCCATTCTACACACTTGTTAGTTCACTACTGAGCATGACAAGACAGTACAAGAAACCATACATCATGAAACATGAAATAATAAAATCAAGGGACAAATGTAGAGGACCACAGCCTTGGAAAGATGGTATACACCATAAATAAATATTATAGTAGTGGGAATTGTAAGTTGTGCCTACATTAAGTAGCCTGATGGTGCCATTTATTCTAAAAATGATAATGGAGCATAGCTGTTCATCAAACTATATTCTTTAGTGCCATAGACACATAATGCATGTGCTACCAACTACTCTATTCAACATCTCCTTGCAGCCTGATGAGAAGGAAGAAACAAGTCATTGTGATCACTGGGGGTTATAGCTGTGGAAACCAGATCAATCTTACTACTATCAACTAATCAAGCGGAATACCCCTCTATAGGCCCCCATACACTATTGGTAGGATCGGCCAAAAATCTAATGTGTATGGGAGTCTCCCAACTCTACCAAAAGAGATGATGTAGGTGAAGAGAAGGATTGGAGAAGTCATATTTCAGTTCTTTTGCACTCAAGGAGATAAGTTGCAGCCAGATGAGTATAACAGTAGCTCTCTCTCAGAAAAGACAGGAGAGCATAGCTGAGCCAAGTGTTTTTGTGTATGAGAGACTCAAGAGAGATAGTTGTTGGATGAAAAAATGTGTATGGGGGGCTTAAGATAATTCTGCTGCTGCAGCAGGATAAGATATTAATGAAGTTGTTAAAGATAGCAAAAAGGTACCATATTTTTAAGACTATAAGACGCAATTTTTATCTCCAAAAATGTGGAGAAAAATGGGGGGGGTCTTATAGTCCGGATGTACTGGCTCTGGCTGTGGTGGGTAGGTGGGGGTGCGGAATAGGCAGAGCAGCGTGTCACAGAGGCAGGAGCCAGCTGCTGTGGCTAACTACTGTGCCCGCTGCTAAAGAGAATTGAATATTCACTGCATTCCATGCCCATCGGCATAGAGAGAGGTTAATATTAATTTCTCTTAAGTAGCAGCACACGTGACCGCTGGCAGCTTCACGAAGGTTCCGGCTGACACTGTACGCGCTACTGAAGAGCAATGAATATTCACTGCTCTGAGAACAAACAGTTTCAGCGTGCAGAGCAGTGAATTTTACCGCAGCTACCCTTCGGCTTGCAACAGCGCATGACATCCCTGCCATGTGCTACTTAGAATCATTAAGCAGTTGCTAGCAATGGAGGAACATACTGCGAGGGAACGCAGAGAAGGTAAGTGTAATGTTTTTTTTCTAAATCTTTTCTGATGGGGCCATGCATACCAGAATGGGGGTGAGGGTCAGTCATACCAGAATAGGAGTGGGGCCATGCATACCAGGACTGGGATAGGGGCCAATCATACCAGATTAAGGATGGGGCCCTCCATACCAGGATAGGGATGGGGACATGCATACTAGGACAAGATGGGGACCCTGTATACAAGGATAGGGATGGGTCACTGCGTACCAGATAGGGATGACGAGTCATGCATACTAGGACAAGATGGGGACCCTGCATACCAGGATAGGGATGAGGGGCCATGCATACTAGGATGAGATAGGGGCCCTGCATACCAAGATAGGGATGGGGCTATGCATACTAGGATGAGATGTGTTATGACCTGGTGGTTAAGAGGCCACACTATGACCTGGTGGCTAAAACGCAACATGGGACGAGCTCTGAGGAGGTGGTATCTCTACTGACCGCAGTTCCTAATCCTAACAACAACACTAGTAATAGCCGTGGGATGTTCCTGACTCTCCCTAGACACCTCGACACAGCCTAAGAGCTGTTGTGACGCCCGGGAGACCGAGGTACCAAGCACCAGATCAATGAGGTCCGTCTCTTGAGGGGGATGTCACTAGTGGCTTGACCCGGTGCTGTGGCCTCAGGTGATGCACAGTGTAAGGGATATCATGAAGGAACAGACACTTACTTGATCAGCAGCAGGTCTTCTCAGCTGTGATGACCCCGATCCTGGATCGACGGCTATTGTCCAAATGAAAGACTGAGGCGCTGAAACGTTTAACCAATTTACTTCAACAAAAAGGAATTTGCCACCAATACTGTCACCGGAGTCTGTATAAGAACCCTGAATTACTTTGACCCTGTCAGGATTTCCACCTCTTATTATGCGCCGTTTCTGTATGGCCCTGCTGCTGTTTGTGAACTGGCTGCCGACCCAATCTGTCTCTTCTGTGCTCTGGTTCGACGGACAACCCGAGTCCTTTTTGTCGGCTTGCCCCCTCTGGGAGTACCGCTGAACTCTGTGTCTGTTGATGCGTCTTACCCTGGTGAAGCTGATATCACCTCACTTCCTTCCGGTTGCTGTATTGTATATAATGAATATAGCCACGGATACGGTATCCGTCTCTGCGCCTATTCTGGGTAGAGGTTATTACTACCCGGTTCTCACAATGTCCTTTTTCTCTATTCCTCTTTTCCTACTATCGGTATTACAGGCCTATAATCCGTCATAGGGCTGTTAGGAGTTCAGTTATACGACCTCTCACTTTCAGCTCCTCAACCCAACTGCCAGTCTTTTTCTCAGACCAGAATAGATCAAGGGGAGTCTCTGGAGCTCCCCCTTCTGGCCGGAGATGGTAGTGCAGTCTTGCTATTTTAATATTTGTATTTGGTGTCCATAACTATTTTTGTGGCAAATACCCCTAGGGGCGCCACATTCCCCCTTAGTTAAGAACAGTACTCCGGGACTGTGGGACGATAACATTTTGAAATAACAATTAATATGTACAGAGTCTTAAAAATGAAAAGTTACAAAAACCACTCAAAGAAACAAAAAAAATAGAATTCTGTAAAAAGTCACTTCAAATAGCGTCCATTAATACAGTTCTCTCCTTGAAGGTACTAGGAAGCAAAGTTCACAAAGCAGTCTTTCCGGAGCTTTGATTTAGTGTTTCCGGGCTGATAAAAAGTTCAAGAATATGAAGAAGTTCATACAGGTAAGTCTCTGTAGGTACTGGGCTTAAACGTTACAGAACGATAACAATGACTACAGTCTTATAGTTGGTAATCCGCATACCTGGCCGGTAATTGACCCTGGGTACTACGCTGGGATCTACGTAATAGCAGTGTCTCTTTATGTGGTGTACTACTGTCTACTGCGGATATAGTATCTGCCCTCTCTGCTAAAGATAATTCCACCACTATGGGGTTGGCAAGTCCACCGTGGATGGGATCACTCTGATCAGGAATCTGTTCTTCCTGACCTGGAACCTCTTGTAGTACGGGGTCAGCCTCTTCCTGTCTTGGGACTTCTAATATTTGATTCGGTGTTGGATAAAAGGCCACCATGGGAACCACTACTGCACCATGGTATGTTAGTAGGGTTTTGGGAAAGTCTCCTATACAGGTGTGATACATTTCCTCCTCTTTTTCCTTTACTGGTTGAACCTGTATAGGTTGAATAACTTCTGATTCTGGCTGGACAACTTCTGGCTCTTTCAACGTTTCCGGACATAATTTAAGATTGTCTCTTGACACTAGTACAGATGTTAAACCTCCGTTTTTGCTAATGAGACACATTTTAGGATTATCCATTCTTGTTGGTAAAACTGTGTAGGGTACGGCTTCCCATTGATTATCCAGTTTATTGGTTCGACGATTCCTCTTGAGTACTTGGTCACCCGGTCTTAATGGAGTTGCTAGAGCATTCTGGTTGAAAGTTCGTTCTTGTCTTTCTCTGGTTTGCTTGAGGCTTCTTTCCACACTCTCTTGCACTTGACGATACTGCTTTTGCCGTACGACATCCCAATTGGAGTCTTGAACTTCTGCGTCTGGTTTCAGAATTCCCATTTCTAGATCGATTGGTAATTGGCCGGGTCTTGCACGCATAAGATAAGCTGGGGTGCAGTTGGTAGAGGTCACCGGGACATGATTATATAGATCCACCAAGTCAGGCAATTTCTCTGGCCATTGATTCCTTTCCGTTTCAGGTAAAGTCTTTAGTAGGTCTATCACAATATGGTTCATCTTCTCACATAAGCCGTTTGTTTGCGGATGATAGGCCGTCGTCCGGATCTTTTTGCAACCATACATATTACAGAATTCTCTGAAGATCTCTGATTCAAAGGCTGTACCCTGGTCAGTGAGAACCTGTTCCGGAAATCCATGGGGTCTACAAAAGTACGTTTGGAACGCTTTGGCTGCTGTTTTTGCAGTCAGATCTTTTACAGGTACTACTACCAAGAAGCGCGAATAATGGTCCACGATGGTCAAGGCATAGACGTAACCGGACCGGCTCGGTGTCAACTTCACGTGGTCCATGGCTACCAGTTCAAGTGGTTGTTTGGTGATTATGGGCTGCAGTGGTGCTCTTTGGCTCTTTTGATCGTTCCTTCTGAGGTTGCACGGGCCACAGTTTCTACACCACTGTTCGATTGATTTTCTCATCCCGACCCAATAAAATCTTTCTCTCAGAAGTACTTCTAGCTTTTTCCAACCAAAGTGACCAGCACCATTGTGGTAAGCCTCGAGGACCATCCTCACATCTTGTTTAGGCACGATAATCTGCCAAACCAATTCATGTGTTTTCGGATTGGTGTATCTTCTACAGAGTTTCCCTTGATACAGGAACATTTTGCCTCTCTCTTTCCAGAGTTGATGCGTCTCTTCTGGGGCATCCTCATCGGGATATGCACTTTGCTCAGTCAATAGTTCCTTCACTATCTTCACAGCCGGATTGCTATCTTGGGTGTCAGCCCATCTATGGTGTGCTAACGGATTAAAATTCACTTCTTGTTGTTTCTGGTAGGTATTTGACTGACGATGTTTTGCCTTGGGCTGATGAAAGGCTGGTAGTTCAATTTCTTCAAGCTCCCCCGTTTCTTCTTCTACATCTCTCAAGTGTGGCATCCGGGATAGGGCATCGGCATTTCCATTCTTGCGACCTGCTCGATACTTGATCACGAAATTGTAATTAGATAACCGGGCTATCCATCGCTGTTCTAACGCACCTAATTTAGCCGTGTCTAGGTGGGTCAATGGATTGTTGTCAGTATAGACAATAAATTCTGCACCGGTCAAATAGTGTTTGAAACGTTCAGTCACAGCCCAAACTACTGCCAGTAGCTCCAATTTGAAGGAACTATAATTTTCAAAATTTCTTTCAGTAGGCCGGAGTTTTCTACTTGCAAAGGCGATGACTTTCTCCCGACCTTCTTGCTTTTGTGACAGCACCGCTCCCAATCCCACATTACTGGCATCGGTGTAGAGGATGAAAGGTAGATGGTAATCCGGGTACGCCAGAACTTCTTCTCCGGTTAGTGCCTTCTTTAGTTGTTCAAAGGAGTCTTCTCTTTCGTCGTTCCACTGAAAAGGAGGGTTTCGGTTTGAAGGTTTCTTCGTCTGCCCTATCAAAGTATCTTGCAAGGGCGCTGCCAATTTGGTAAATCCTTTTATAAATCTACGATAGTAACCCACTAATCCCAAGAATTGCCTCACTTCTTTTGCGTTGGTAGGTCTTGGCCAATCCCTTATGGCAGTTATTTTCTCGGGATCCGGTGCTACTCCCTCCGAACTCACGATGTGCCCTAAGTATTGTACCTTTGGCTTGAGAAGGTGACATTTGGATGGTTTGATTTTCATACCATACTTGGATAAGGCTTCGAACACCTCTGCCAGGTCTGTTAAGTGCTGTTCGTAAGTCTTTGAGTAGACGATCACATCATCTAGGTACAGGAGGACGGTCTCGAAGTTCTTGTGTCCGAGGCAACATTCCATCAGTCGCTGGAAAGTACCGGATGCGTTGCAGAGTCCGAACGGCATGCGATTAAATTCGCTTAGACCCATTGGTGTGGTGAATGCCGTTTTTTCTTTATCTCTCTCAGCCACAGGGACTTGCCAATACCCGCTTGTTAAGTCTAAGGTGGAAAAATAATTAGCAGATTTCAAAGCAGTCAAGGACTCTTCTATCCTAGGCAAGGGATAGGCGTCTTTATGGGTGATGTTATTAATCCGCCGGTAGTCTACGCACATTCTCATTGTTCCGTCCTTTTTTTTGACAATCACCAGAGGGGCCGCCCAAGGGCTACAACTATCTCTTATTACCCCGGCCTGTTTCATCTCTCTCAGCATGTCCTTCGCGCATTGATAGTGAGCGGGCGGTATGGGTCTATATCTTTCTTTTATCGGGGGATGGTCACCGGTGGGGATTGTATGTTCCACCCCTTCTATCCGTCCGAAGTCCAATGGGTGTTTACTGAAGACCTGTTCATATTCCGTCACTAATCTATATACCCCTTGTCTTTGATGGGTAAGTGTTGAATCTACACCCATGTCTAGCTGTTGGCACCAATCCTCCGATTCTCCATCTGAGCCGTTATTTTCCACCTGACAGGTCGATTCTAAGGGCTCAACGGTTGTGATGGCATTGTTGTCAACAGTATATAACTTTGCCACTGTAGCGTACCTTGGCAAAGTGACCTCTTCCTCTCCACAGTTCAAAAGTCGTACCGGCACCCGTCCCCGGTGTACCTCGACCACCCCTCGTGCCGTGAGTATAGTGGGTGTTGTGAATTTGCTTTTTGCTCCCTCTAGTGGTTACTAGTTTTTTGACTCTGGTTTTTCTGTCATTCCTTTTATCCGCACCTGGGTCGTTAGTTAGGGGTGTTGCTATTTAAGCTCCCTGGACCTTCAGTTCTATGCCTGGCAACGTAGTTATCAGAGCTAGTCTGCTGTGCTCTTGTCTACTGATCCTGGTTCCAGTTATATCAGCTAAGTCTGCCTTTTGCTTTTGCTATTTGTTTTGGTTTTGTATTTTTGTCCAGCTTGTTCCAAATCTATATCCTGACCTTTGCTGGAAGCTCTAGGGGGCTGGTGTTCTCCCCCCGGACCGTTAGACGGTTCGGGGGTTCTTGAATTTCCAGTGTGGATTTTGATAGGGTTTTTGTTGACCATATAAGTTACCTTTCTTTATTCTGCTATCAGTAAGCGGGCCTCTCTGTGCTAAACCTGATTCATTTCTGTGTTTGTCATTTCCTCTTACCTCACCGTCATTATTTGTGGGGGGCTTCTATCCAGCTTTGGGGTCCCCTTCTCTGGAGGCAAGAAAGGTCTTTGTTTTCCTCTACTAGGGGTAGCTAGATTCTCCGGCTGGCGCGTGTCATCTAGAATCAACGTAGGAATGATCCCCGGCTACTTCTAGTGTTGGCGTTAGGAGTAGATATATGGTCAACCCAGTTACCACTGCCCTATGAGCTGGATTTGTGTATTCTGCAGACTTCCACGTTCCTCTGAGACCCTCGCCATTGGGGTCATAACAGTTTGCCAGGCCAGTATTAAATGTTTAATGCATTGCAGAAGAGGGATTATAAGAAAGAAGATTCTGAGTTTTTTTTTTTTCTTCTTTTTCCCCTTTACCTCAGAGTGGCTATGCTTGCTGCAGACATGAATGTCCAGACCTTGATTACAAGTGTGGACCAGCTGGCTACTCGTGTGCAGGGCATACAAGACTATGTTATCAGAAATCCTAGGTCAGAACCTAAAATACCGATTCCTGAACTGTTTTCCGGAGACAGGTTTAAGTTTAGGAATTTCGTGAATAATTGTAAATTGTTTTTGTCCCTGAGACCCTGTTCATCTGGAGATTCTGCTCAGCAAGTAAAAATTGTTATTTCGTTCTTACGGGGCGACCCTCAGGATTGGGCTTTTTCGCTGGCGCCAGGAGATCCGGCATTGGCTGATCTTGATGCGTTTTTTCTGGCGCTCGGTTTACTTTATGAGGAACCCAATCTTGAGATTCAGGCAGAAAAGGCCTTGCTGGCTATGTCTCAGGGGCAGGACGAGGCTGAAGTGTATTGCCAAAAATTTCGGAAATGGTCCGTGCTGACACATTGGAACGAGTGTGCACTGGCCGCTAATTTTAGAAATGGCCTTTCTGAAGCCATTAAGAATGTTATGGTGGGTTTTCCCATTCCCACAGGTCTGAATGATACTATGGCACTGGCTATTCAAATTGACCGGCGGTTGCGGGAGCGCAAAACCGCAAATTCCCTCATGGTGTTGTCTGAACAGACACCTAATTCGGTGCAATGTGATAGAAAAACCGCAAATTCCCTCATGGTGTTGTCTGAACAGACACCTGATTTAATGCAATGTGATAGAATCCTGACTAGAAATGAGCGGAAAATTCATAGACGCCGGAATGGCTTGTGCTACTACTGTGGTGATTCTACACATGTTATCTCAGCATGCTCTAAACGTATAGCTAAGGTTGTTAGTCCTGTCACCGTTGGTAATTTGCAACCTAAATTTATTCTGTCTGTAACTTTGATTTGCTCACTGTCATCTTATCCTGTCATGGCGTTTGTAGATTCAGGTGCTGCCCTGAGTCTCATGGATCTCTCATTTGCTAAACGCTGTGGTTTTACTCTTGAACCATTAGAAAATCCTATTCCTCTTAGGGGTATTGATGCTACACCATTGGCAGCAAATAAACCGCAGTATTGGACACAGGTTACCATGTGCATGACTCCTGAACACCGCGAGGTGATACGTTTCCTGGTTTTACATAAAATGCATGATTTGGTTGTTTTAGGGCTGCCATGGTTACAGACCCATAATCCAGTCCTGGACTGGAAGGCTATGTCAGTCTCAAGTTGGGGCTGTCGTGGTATTCATGGGGATTCCCTGCCTGTGTCTATTGCTTCTTCTACGCCTTCGGAAGTTCCGGAGTATTTGTCTGATTATCAGGATGTCTTCAGTGAGTCTGAGTCCAGTGCACTGCCTCCTCATAGGGACTGTGACTGTGCTATAGATTTGATCCCAGGCAGTAAGTTTCCTAAGGGAAGACTGTTTAATCTGTCGGTACCTGAACATACCGCTATGCGTTCAAATATCAAGGAGTCTCTGGAGAAAGGACATATTCGTCCGTCTTCTTCCCCTCTTGGTGCGGGATTCTTTTTTGTGGCAAAAAAGGACGGATCTTTGAGACCTTGTATTGATTATCGGCTTTTAAATAAGATCACTGTCAAATTTCAGTATCCTTTACCGCTGTTGTCTGACTTGTTTGCCCGGATTAAGGGTGCCAAGTGGTTCACCAAGATAGACCTTCGTGGTGCGTACAACCTTGTGCGCATTAAGCAAGGTGATGAATGGAAAACCGCATTCAATACGCCCGAAGGTCATTTTGAGTACTTGGTGATGCCTTTTGGGCTCTCCAATGCGCCTTCAGTTTTTCAGTCCTTTATGCATGACATTTTCCGGAAGTATCTGGATAAATTTTTGATTGTTTATCTGGATGATATTTTGGTTTTTTCTGATAATTGGGATTCGCATGTGGAGCAGGTCAGGTTGGTCTTTAAAATTTTGCGTGAAAATTCTTTGTTTGTCAAGGGCTCAAAGTGTCTCTTTGGTGTACAGAAGGTTCCCTTTTTGGGGTTCATTTTTTCCCCTTCTGCTGTGGAGATGGACCCAGTCAAGGTCCGAGCTATTCTTGATTGGACTCAGCCCTCGTCAGTTAAGAGTCTTCAGAAGTTCTTGGGCTTCGCTAACTTCTACCGTCGTTTTATTGCTAATTTTTCTAGCATTGTGAAACCTTTGACGGATATGACCAAGAAGGGCTCCGATGTAGATAACTGGGCTCCTGCTGCCGTGGAGGCTTTCCAGGAGTTGAAACGCCGGTTTACTTCGGCGCCTGTTTTGTGCCAGCCTGACGTCTCACTTCCCTTTCAGGTTGAGGTGGATGCTTCGGAGATTGGGGCAGGGGCCGTTTTGTCGCAGAGAGGCCCTGGTTGCTCTGTTATGAAACCTTGTGCCTTTTTCTCTAGGAAGTTTTCGCCTGCCGAGCGAAATTATGATGTGGGCAATCGGGAGTTGTTGGCCATGAAATGGGCATTTGAGGAGTGGCGTCATTGGCTCGAGGGTGCTAAGCATCGTGTGGTGGTCTTGACTGATCACAAAAATCTGATGTATCTCGAGTCTGCTAAACGCCTTAATCCGAGACAGGCCCGCTGGTCATTGTTTTTCTCCCGCTTTGATTTTGTTGTCTCGTATTTACCAGGTTCAAAGAATGTGAAGGCCGATGCTCTTTCTAGGAGCTTTGTGCCTGATGCTCCTGGAGTCGCTGATCCTGTTGGTATTCTTAAAGATGGAGTTATCTTGTCAGCTATTTCTCCGGATCTGCGACGTGGGTTGCAGAGATTTCAGGCTGATAGGCCTGAGTCTTGTCCACCTGACAGACTGTTTGTCCCGGATAAGTGGACCAGCAGAGTCATTTCCGAGGTTCATTCCTCGGTGTTGGCAGGTCACCCGGGAATTTTTGGCACCAGAGATCTGGTGGCCAGGTCCTTTTGGTGGCCTTCCTTGTCAAGGGATGTGCGGTCATTTGTGCAGTCCTGTGGGACTTGTGCTCGAGCTAAGCCTTGCTGTTCTCGTGCCAGCGGTTTGCTCTTGCCCTTGCCTGTCCCGAAGAGACCTTGGACACATATCTCCATGGATTTCATTTCTGATCTTCCGCTATCTCAGGGCATGTCCGTTATCTGGGTGATATGTGATCGCTTCTCCAAGATGGTCCATTTGGTTCCTTTGCCTAAGCTGCCTTCCTCTTCCGATCTGGTTCCTGTGTTTTTCCAGAACGTGGTTCGTTTGCACGGCATCCCTGAGAATATTGTGTCAGACAGAGGATCCCAGTTCGTTTCCAGGTTCTGGCGATCCTTTTGTAGTAGGATGGGCATTGATTTGTCGTTTTCGTCTGCTTTCCATCCTCAGACTAATGGACAGACGGAGCGAACCAATCAGACTTTGGAGGCTTACTTGAGGTGTTTTGTCTCTGCTGATCAGGACGATTGGGTGACATTCTTGCCGTTGGCTGAGTTTGCCCTTAATAATCGGGCTAGTTCCGCCACCTTGGTTTCGCCTTTTTTCTGCAACTCTGGTTTCCATCCTCGCTTTTCTTCGGGTCATGTGGAGCCTTCTGACTGTCCTGGGGTGGATTCTGTGGTGGATAGGTTGCAGCAGATCTGGAATCATGTGGTGGACAACTTGAAGTTGTCACAGGAGAGGGCTCAGCGCTTTGCCAACCGCCGCCGCGGTGTGGGTCCCCGACTACGCGTTGGGGATTTGGTATGGCTTTCTTCCCGCTTTGTTCCTATGAAGGTCTCCTCTCCCAAATTTAAACCTCGTTTTATTGGGCCTTACAAGATATTGGAAATCCTTAATCCTGTATCTTTTCGTCTGGATCTTCCTGTGTCGTTTGCTATTCACAATGTATTTCATAGGTCCTTGTTGCGGCGGTACATTGTGCCTGTAGTTCCTTCTGCTGAGCCTCCTGCTCCGGTGTTGGTTGAGGGCGAGTTGGAGTACGTGGTGGAGAAGATCTTGGATTCTCGCCTCTCCAGGCGGAGGCTTCAGTACCTGGTCAAGTGGAAGGGCTATGGTCAGGAGGATAATTCCTGGGTGGTCGCCTCTGATGTTCATGCGGCCGATTTAGTTCGTGCCTTTCATGCCACTCATCCTGATCGCCCTGGTGGTCGTGGTGAGGGTTCGGTGACCCCTCACTAAGGGGGGGGTACTGTTGTGAATTTGCTTTTTGCTCCCTCTAATGGTTACTAGTTTTTTGACTCTGGTTTTTCTGTCATTCCTTTTATCCGCACCTGGGTCGTTAGTTAGGGGTGTTGCTATTTAAGCTCCCTGGACCTTCAGTTCTATGCCTGGCAACGTAGTTATCAGAGCTAGTCTGCTGTGCTCTTGTCTACTGATCCTGGTTCCAGTTATATCAGCTAAGTCTGCCTTTTGCTTTTGCTATTTGTTTTGGTTTTGTATTTTTGTCCAGCTTGTTCCAAATCTATATCCTGACCTTTGCTGGAAGCTCTAGGGGGCTGGTGTTCTCCCCCCGGACCGTTAGACGGTTCGGGGGTTCTTGAATTTCCAGTGTGGATTTTGATAGGGTTTTTGTTGACCATATAAGTTACCTTTCTTTATTCTGCTATCAGTAAGCGGGCCTCTCTGTGCTAAACCTGATTCATTTCTGTGTTTGTCATTTCCTCTTACCTCACCGTCATTATTTGTGGGGGGCTTCTATCCAGCTTTGGGGTCCCCTTCTCTGGAGGCAAGAAAGGTCTTTGTTTTCCTCTACTAGGGGTAGCTAGATTCTCCGGCTGGCGCGTGTCATCTAGAATCAACGTAGGAATGATCCCCGGCTACTTCTAGTGTTGGCGTTAGGAGTAGATATATGGTCAACCCAGTTACCACTGCCCTATGAGCTGGATTTGTGTATTCTGCAGACTTCCACGTTCCTCTGAGACCCTCGCCATTGGGGTCATAACAAGTGGGTCTGCTGTCGGTGTACGCTGGTTCTATTAAGGCTTGATAGTCTCGTCCTTTAGTACCAATGGCCGCTCTACACCATACCAGCATTTCTGTTTTTGGTGGGATTACAATAGACGTTGGATCACTCACCCTCACACTGCCGATTTCTCCACCTGCAACTTCTATCTGTTGCCTTAACATTAATACTTTTATTTCCCTCCGGAGAACTCTCTGCTGGCAGGATCGGGCGGTTTCAGCAATTTGTTGTAAGACAGAAATAACTTCGGAAAAGCAGTTCTCTAACACATTCATTCCTATCAATACAGTTGGTTCACAGTTCTGTCGGTCAACATCAACGACAATTATACCCTGTTTCTTCAATTCTGCTTTACCAATCTTTATGGTCATCTCCCTGAATCCTAGTTTCGGTACCAACTTACCATTACTGGCCCATATATCTAGTTCAACATCAGAGGGTCCTTTATCAATATCTACCTCAGCCCAGTACCTCTTATAAAGGATATATGGTATAGATGAAATCTGGGAACCTGTATCCAGCAAAGCGTTGAGGGGAAATCCGTCCAGCACGATAGGGATGATGGGTCGTCCTCTGATGTACCTGTCGTGCCAGGGTGTTGGGCCTTGAAAATTCATTCCTGCGAAGCGGCCCGCATTCCCAGGGGATTCCCGTTTAAATCACAATTTCGTGCGAAGTGGCCTGGCTGCTGGCAACAGCGGCAAATGGGCTGTCCATCCGGTTGGTAGTGGTCACGGGGTCGTCCTCTCCATGTCGGGTATCTCCGGGACCTCATCCATGGAACATCCTCTCTACGGTTTGCCAACTCCATCTTGGGTTCTCTCATCTCCTGCATGGTTTTAGCCATTGAAGCAACAACATCAGTTAAAGAGTCAAGCTTTTGCTGAAGAGCCTCATTAGTAATGGGCCTCAGGGACTTAGCACTGGCACCGGACGTAGCTGATGTCACTGGCATTCCCCGTTGCTGAAGTGCATCTGCCATGGGTTGTGTGAGATCCTGATCCCGAGGTGCCTCTGCCAGCTGGAGACGTATAGCGCTCTCCTTTAATTGGGCAAATGTCAATTCAGGGTCCTTAAAAACAAGCATGCTCACATGCCCCCGGTGAGAAGGGGTGTAGAGTCCCTCAATAAATTGATCTCTTAGCAGTTTATCGGCTCCTGTGTTAAAAATGGGTTCAGCCAGTGTAAGTGATTTAAGGGCTTCCTGCAGGTTTAAGGCAAAATCTCTCACGCCCTCATTAGCTTTTTGTTTGCAATTAAAGAATCGTACTTTAGATTTGCTGCTGACAGTGGTTTCAAATGTAGCTTTTAATCCAGCAAATATGCGTTCAACAGTACCTTTTAGATCAGTTGCCCATGCCGTGACTTCTCGCTTAGCATGGCCACTTAACTGCATCTTCAGGAGACTAACACGCTGAGCTTCACCCACGGGGAACATATCAAAATGAGCCAGCATATTTTCCCTGAAACCGTCAAGGGTATTAGGTTCACCTTCATACATTGGAAGCCACGGGCCACACGGGGTATATGGCATCAACACCGGCATGATGGGCGCCACTCCTTGCACTGCTGCGCTGCCAGGCTCTCTATCGACACTCTGTCTTTCAGCTGCATTAGCGTCGCTGGGTGCTGCGGCGTCTCCGTGCTGCGACATACTGTACCCCCTTAGTTAATCCAGACCCCTCCGGTCCCAGCTTCCGTCTAGATAATGTAGATTCGTTCCTCTGTGCAGCAGGATGACAATGACACGCCCCCTGCTGCCTCTAACTGCCGCACGCTCTGTGATGGTGGGTTTTGAAGTTTTTCAGTTAGACTGGGGCTTGGGTAATGACGTAGCTCGATTAACAGTTTTTTTTGCTTAGCGGTTATGAGATGATTACATCAGGGGATGGCGGCCATTTTTACCCCATTATAACCAATGGAGAAAAGTCACTTTCAATAGTTTTCAATGGGGAACGGGATTTTCTTTAACAAAGTCAATTTCCAAGATTTTTCATCCAAATTTTCACAGTTTCAGACTCCAATTACGGCACACAATACCAGGTGTATGGGCTGGCCCAATCCTGTTCGTGACGCCAGTTGTGACGCCCCGGAAACCGAGGTACCCAGCACCAGATCAATGAGGTCCGTCTATTGAGGGGGATGTCACTAGTGGCTTGACCCGGTGCTGTGGCCTCAGGCGATGCACAGTGTAAGGGATATCATGAAGGAACAGACACTTACTTGATCAGCAGCAGGTCTTCTCAGCTGTGATGACCCCGATCCTGGATCGACGGCTATTGTCCAAATGAAAGACTGAGGCGCTGAAACGTTTAACCAATTTACTTCAACAAAAAGGGATTTGCCACCAATACTGTCACCGGAGTCTGTATAAGAACCCTGAATTACTTTGACCCTGTCAGGATTTCCACCTCTTATTATGCGCCGTTTCTGTATGGCCCTGCTGCTGTTTGTGAACTGGCTGCCGACCCAATCTGTCTCTTCTGTGCTCTGGTTCGACGGACAACCCGAGTCCTTTTTGTCGGCTTGCCCCCTCTGGGAGTACCGCTGAACTCTGTGTCTGTTGCTGCGTCTTACCCTGGTGAAGCTGATATCACCTCACTTCCTTCCGGTTGCTGTATTGTATATAATGAATATAGCCACGGATACGGTATCCGTCTCTGCGCCTATTCTGGGTAGAGGTTATTACTACCCGGTTCTCACAATGTCCTTTTTCTCTATTCCTCTTTTCCTACTATCGGTATTACAGGCCTATAATCCGTCATAGGGCTGTTAGGAGTTCAGTTATACGACCTCTCACTTTCAGCTCCTCAACCCAACTGCCAGTCTTTTTCTCAGACCAGAATAGATCAAGGGGAGTCTCTGGAGCTCCCCCTTCTGGCCGGAGATGGTAGTGCAGTCTTGCTATATTAATATTTGTATTTGGTGTCCATAACTATTTTTGTGGCAAATACCCCTAGGGGCGCCACACTAACTACCCCTAAAGTAGGAAATAGAAAGCTATCTTGCCTCAGAGAAAACCCCCAAAGGAAAGACAGCCCCCCACAAATATTGACTGTGAGTGGAGAGGGAAATGACGTACACAGAAATGAAATCAGATTTCAGCAAAGGAGGCCAATACTAAACTTGATAGACAGAGAGAAAAGGATACTGTGCGGTCAGTATTAAAAACTACAAAATCCACGCAGAGTTTACAAAAATGAACTCCACACCGACTCACGCTGTGGAGGGGCAAATCTGCTTTCCCAGAGCTTCCAGCTAGCCTGAATATGACATAGTGACAAGCTGGACAAAAAGAGACATATTTGCAGAGCAATACAGTCCAAACAAATGGACAAACAAAAACTAGCAAAAACTTATCTTTTGCTGACAAGGACAGGCCATATGAGAAATCCAAGGAGAGAACCAAATCCAACCAAGAACATTGACAGCTGGCATGAACTAAAGCCCAGAGCAGGTTTAAATAACAAACCCAGGCAAGGCGATCTGTGGAGGCAGCTGCTACAGCTACCTAAAAGAGCAGCAGTTCCACTCGAAACCTCCAGAGGGAGCCCAAGGGCAGAACTCACAAAAATACCATTAGCAACCACAGGAGGGAGCTCCAGAACAGAATTCACAACAGAGATGGGGAACCTGCATATTAGGATAGGGATGAGGGTGATCGTGTCTTCCAGGATAAGGATGAGGGGGGCAATTCCTACCAGGATAGGGATGAGGGGGTCATGCCTACTAGGCTAGATATAAGAGGGCCATGCATACCAGGCTAGGGATGAGGAGGCATGCATACCAGGATGGGGAAGAGGGCCATGCATAATAGGATAGGGATAAGGGAGCAGCCATGCATACCAGGATGGGGATGAGGGCCATGCATACCAGGATAGGGATGAGGGGGCCTTGCATGCCAGGGTAGGGTTGAGGGGGGCCATGCATACCAGGAGAGGGATGAGCGGACCATGTGTATCAGGATGGGGATAAGGGAACCATATTTACCAGGATAGGGGATATTAAGTACAGAATTGGCCACATTTTTGCTTCAATTTTTTTCTCCTAATTTCCTCCTCTAAAACCTAGGGGAGTCTTATGGTCTGGTGCATCTTATAGTCCAAAAAATAAGGTAATCCCTGACAAAATAATAAGACAGTTTCTTTTTCCTAGCTTAAATAAACACAAGAACTGGTTCAATACTAAGAGTTTCTTTAAATGTGGGTGCAGAATTTGTAAAACAGTGGGTATGGAAAGTATTCAGACCCCTTTAAATTTTTCACTATTTGTTTCATTGCAGCCATTTGATAAATTCAAAAAAGTTCATTTTTTTCTCATTAATGAAAACTCTGCACCTCATCTTGACTGAAGGAAAAACAAAAATGTAGAAATTTTTCCATATTTATTAAAAAAGAAAAACTGAAATATCACATGGTCATAAGTATTCAGACCCTTTGCTCAGACACTCATATTTAAGTCACATGCTGTCCATTTTCTTGTGATCCTCTTTTTGATATGGTTCTACTCCTTCATTGGTGTCCAGCTGTGTTTAATTAACTGAGTGATAGGACTTGATTTGGAAAGGAACACACCTGTGTATATAAGACCTCACAGCTCAAAGAGCATGTCAGACCAAATGAAAATCATGATGTCAAAGAAACTGACCAAGAAGTTCAGAGACAGAATTGTGGCAAGGCACAGATCTGACCAAGGTTACAAAAGAATTTCTGCAGTACTCAAGGTTTCTAAGAGCACAGTGGCCTCCATAATACTTAAATGAAAGAAGTTTATGACCACCAGAAGTCTTCTTAAACTTGGCCGTCCAGCCAAACTGAGCAATCGTGGGAGAAGTGCCTTTGTGAGAGAGGTAAAGAAGAACCCCGAGATCACTGTGGCTGAGCTCCAGAGATGCAGTAGGGAGATGGGAGAAAGTTCCACAAAGTCAACTATCACTGCAGTCCTCCACCAGTAGGGCTATTATGGCAGAGTGGCCCGACGGAAGCCTCTCCTCAGTGCAAGACATATGAAAGCCCTCATAGAGTTTGCTAGAAGACACATGAAGGACTCCCAGACTATGAGAAATAAAATTCTCTGGTCTGAGGAGTCGAAGATAGACCTTTTTAGTGATAATTTTATGCGGTATGTGTGGACACCTGCCCAATACAATTCCAACAGTGAAACATGGTGGTGGCAGCATCATGCTATGGTGGTGTTTTTCAGCTGCAGGGACAGGACGACTGGTTGCCATTGAAGGAAGCATGAATGCTGCCAAGTAAGCATTCTTGACTGGCCCAGCCAGACCCTGACCTAAACCCAATTGAGCATCTCTGGAGAGACCTGAAAATGGCTGTCCACCAACGTTCATCATCCAACCTGACAGAACTGGAGAGGATCTGAAAGGAAGAATGGCAGAGGATCGCTAAATCCAGGTGTGAAACACTTGTTGCATCATGCTCAAGAAGGCTCATGGCTGTACTAGCTCAAAAGAGTGCTTCTACTCAATACTAAGCAAAGAGTGTGAATACTTATGACCATGTGATATTTCAGTTTTTCTTTTTTAATAAATTTGCAAAAATTTCTACATTTCTGTTTTTTTCAGTCAAGATGGGGTGCAGAGTGTACATTATGAGAAAAAAATGGACTTTTTTGAATTTACCAAATGGCTGCAATGAAGCAGAGAGTGAAACATTTAAAGGGGTCTGAATACTTTCCGTACCCACTGTATATGTAACTACATTGAGAATGAGAATAATGTGATATTTCCTACTTCCACTTTATAGATAACTAGCTGAAGAGCCCGGCGTTGCCCAGGCATAGTAACTAACTGTTAGTTATAGCACCTCACTTCTCTCATTTTCACATCACACCACTCATTTTCCCCCTCACATCTCTCATTTCCCCCCTCACGTCTCTCATTTTCCCCTCACTCCTCTCATTTTCCCCCACACCTCATTTTCCCCTATACCTGTATGTCATCTCCTCCTGTATATAATATATAGCTGTATGTCATCTCCTCCTGTATATAGTATATACATGTATGTCATCTCCCCTGTATATAGTATATACCTGTATGTCATCTCCTCCTGTATATACTATATATGTGTATGTCATCTCCCCTGTATATAGTATATACCTGTAAGTCATCTCCTCCTGTATATAGTATATACCTGTATGTCATCCCCCTGTATATAGTATATACCTGTATGTCATCTATCCTGTATATAGTATATACCTGTGTGTCATCTCCCCTGTATATATAGTATATACGTGTGTCATCCCCCTGTATATAGTATATACCTGTATGTCACCTCCTGTATATAGTATATACCTGTATGTCACATCCTGTATATAGTATATACCTGTATGCCATCTATCCTGTACATAGTATATACCTGTGTCATCTTCCCTGTATATAGTATATACCTGTATGTCATCCCCCTGTGTATAGTATATACCTGTATGTCACCTCCTGTATATAGTATATACATGTATGTCATCTCCCCTGTATAGAGTATATACCTGTATGTCATCCCCCTGTATATAGTATATACCTGTTTGTTACCTCCTGCATATAGTATATACCTGTATGTCATCTATCCTGTATATAGGATATACCTGTATGTCATCTCCTGTATATACCTGTACGTCATCTCCCCTGTATATAGTATATACCTGTATGTCATCTCCTGTATATAGTATATACCTGTATGTCATCTCCTGTATATAGTATATACCTGTATGTCATCTCCTGTATATAGTATATACCTGTATGTCATCTTCCCTGTATATAGTATATACCTGTATGTCATTTCCCCTGTATATAGTATATAACTGTATGTCATCTCCTCCTGTATTGAGAATATACCTGTATGTCATCTCTCCTGTATATAGTATATACCTGTATGTCATCCCCCTGTATATAGTATATACCTGTATGTCATCTCGTGTGTATAGTATATACCTGTATGTCATCTCCTGTATATAGTATATACCTGTATGACATCTCCCCTGTATAGAGTATATACCTGTATGTCATCTCCCCTGTATATAGTATATACCTGTATGTCATCCCCCTGTATATAGTATATACCTGTATGTCATCTCCTGTATATACCTGTACATCATCTCCCCTGTATATAGTTTATACCTGTATGTCATCTCTGGTATATAGTATATACCTGTATGTCATCTCCTGTATATAGTATATACCTGTAAGTCATCTCCCTTGTATATAGTATATACCTGTATGTCATCTCCCCTGTATATAGTATATACCTGTATGTCATCTCCCCTGTATATAGTATATACCTGTATGTCATCTCCTCCTGTATATAATATATAGCTGTATGTCATCTCCTCCTGTATATAGTATATACGTGTATGTCATCTCCCCTGTATATAGTATATACCTGTATGTCATCTCCTCCTGTATATAGTATATACGTGTATATCATCTTCCCTGTATATAGTATATACCTGTATGCCATCTCCTCCTGGCTGTCAATTTGCCTCCAACACTTTTCATTTTACTTTTTCCCCATTATGTAGATAGGGGCAAAATTGTTTGGTGAATTGGAATGCGCGGGGTTAAAATTTTGCCTCACAACATAGCTTATGACGCTCTCGGGGACCAGACGTGTGACTGTGCAAAATTTTGTGGATGTAGCTGCAACGGTGCAGATGCCAATCCCGGACATACACACACACATACATACACACACATTCAGCTTTATATATTAGATTAAACAGTTACCTTGCCAATTAGAGAAGGTGATCAAAGGAGAATTTTGTTGGTCACAAGATAAAGATGACTTATCCATGGGATAGGTTATCAATATCAGATTGGTATGACTCAAAGGGGTGCTCCAATCACAAGAAAACAGGAACTGTTCTGAAATACCTGGCAACAGAAGCTACACATTGAACATTGAATGGAGCTGCACAGTGTGTGTTTAATGTGCATGGGGTTACAAGAAAGCTCAGTGGTGCATCATGCTCTCATGAAAAAACATGTAAAGGAGCCAAAATCCAAGGAATATGTGAGTAGGTAGACCAGCTGCCATGCTTCCCCCTGAAGACCTCAATACTACTGTGAAAACAATAGAGGGAAAATAATGTGAAAAAATGTCAGCTCACCATCTGTTGCAGCACATTGCTGGATGAAGTAACATTGCCCGGAGCCGCCTCAGTCTTGAACATTAGCAAATAGAAAAGGGAGGGGGAAGAGAACCTCCAGCAATGAAATCAAAAAGGAAGGTAATCTTTTTGCAAAAAAAAAATGAAAAACTTTTATTCGGTACAATAGTACATTAAAAAAGACATGGATCCTGGTCACCACAACCTAGGATGAACAACCAACACCTTTCAGCTAGGAGCCTTAATCAATGCTACTGTGGTATATAATATGTAGGATGTGAATAATGTTTGGTACTTGATATGTTTTCTTGTAGAAACAAGTGTTAATTTCCCTGTGGGCTGCATTACTAATCAACAGCCACAAGATGTCCCTGTGTTCCTTTTCACTCTTGTTCAGAACTAGATGAAAGGTTAACTCTGCCCATCAACAGACTGTAGGGACAGGCGGTTATGTCACGGTTAACTGTAAGTTCTAGATAAATGGCGTGCACTCAGTAAATTGTTAGGTAGGTGCTGGCTGAACTTGGAGGTGATCCAATCAAAGTCATATACTTAAGAAAACAGCCGCACTCAGATTTTGGGTGACCGCCAATACGTCTTTTAACTGACCTGAGATATAAGAGAATAGCCTCCCCATACAGGTGACAATCCAGCAGCTGTCAGCTGTCCACTATAGCTGACAACACTCAGCCACGATCAGTGTTTGCACCGTCCAAATCTGTTTAACCCTTTAGATGCTGCTGTCAATAGTGACTACATCAGTATAAATGGTTAACAGAGTGTGGGGGCTTCCTCTTTATCCAAACTGGATAAACTGGACCTCAGATTATGATTTTGTGGTCCTGATGTTTGCCATGGCAATTCACTACCAAATAGCGGCCTTACAGTCTGACGGCTCTAGTAATCTGTTCAGAAGTTAGAGGCATTTAGGTGGTAAAAATACACATTTTCATTTCTGTCATGCCACTCTGCATTAATTCCTGTAAAGCACCTGAAGGGTTAATAAACTACCTGACAGCAGTTTTCAATATGTCTAGGGGTGCTCTTTTTAAAATGGTATCACGTTTCCCAGTATATGAGATCCCTAAAGTCACTTCAAACATGGATAAGTCCCTAAAAAAATAAACTTTGTAAATTTCCTTGAAAAAATTGAAAAATTGCTGCTACATTTTGAAACCTCCTAAAATGCTAAAAAAATAAAATAACATTTTACAAATGGTGCTGATGTAAAGCCGACATGTGGGAAATGTTATTTATTAATGTTTTGCTGTGGTATGACCATCTGGATTAAAGGGATAATCATTAAAATTTAGAAAATTGCTAATTTTTTAAAATTTTTCTCAAATTTTTGATATTTTTTTATAAATAAACACAAAACATATTGACCTAAATTTACCATTATTATAAAGTACAATGTGTCACGAAAAAACAGTCTCAAAATCACTGGGATTTGTTGAAGCGTTCCAGAGTTATTACCACACAAAATGACACAGGTCAGATTTCAAAAATTTGACTCCGTCACTAAGGGGTTAAATGCAAAACAAGAGCAAAGGTTTATTCAAGTCACCACAGTATAAAAGAAGGTCTCCATAGTAGGTTAAAGTAGGTAACGCTTTGACCCCGTGATGGGTCTTTATCAAACCTCACTGTAAAAACAAGTACACATACAATTAGAGACAGAGCAAAAAGGAGTGGTATGTGCAAAAAACAGAGATTACTATACCCATCCCAACGTTGGGGATGGCAGACTTTGTATAGATACGTGAAAGAAGGTACAAAAAAAATTTTTTGTGACATATGTACAAAAATATACAACAATATATACAATTAATATATACAAAAATATATAGACAAGGCCCAAAGAATTCATTTAGTGGCATAACTGAGTGCAGAATACAATTTGCATTCCGGGAGAACGAACAGGGAGGCATGTCCTAGAGCTCAGCAGATACCAGTGTGTGGACTGGAAAAAAGTCTCTTCTAATCGCTATGATTTTGTTTACTGGCTGTACAACAAATGCCCAGAAGATATTACCAAATTGTTTATTTTTAACTCTTTATTTTTCTCTTTATGTTAATGTAGCATTTTTTATTGAAACGTACATTTTTTTTCCTGCAAATATGTATAACATTTATAGCATGTTAACATTTTTTTTTTGCTTTACATATACAACATAGAATGGCAAACTCATAATGCTAAAGCAGAAATGTAAGTTCATATACATCTTTCCCAGGTAGTCACAAAAACTCTTTACTGCACTTTAAAACATGGTTGTCTTTTTTAGACAAATCTTTTAAGTTAAGTCTGACCATAAAAATTATCTAAACTCAACAATTGTGGCAGGGCTGAACAATGCTAATGTTATATGTAGCTCGGGGGGCAACTGTTTCCGGAAGGTGGAAATTGGAGTTGTCATGTCTTCAGCGTTAAAATTCATGTTTTCTTACTGAGTAGTAGTTAACAGCATATAAACTCCCACTAGTGGTTGAATTTGCTGATTGGCACCAGCTTTGTGTCCCTCTGTGGTGCATTGTGTGGAGAAGGAGCTCATGGCCACACAAGGCCCATTCATACAATAAAAGACACAACAAACAATATATGGAAAGAATGGCCGTGTCATTTATTTTTGAGTAACTTGCAAATTCAAAAACACACATTTCCCTTTAATTAATCATCGGGAGAACTTTATACATCCCCCTGTTGACCCTTTTCCGTATTTTCTCCAAAAAGAAAGTTCTTTTCTAGCCCATAGTAACCTGGGGATGATCTCTGAAAATACAAAACAAGTGAAAGGAGAAGATTGCTTGAAATAAACAAAATCCGACCTCAAAAGGGCTAATAAATCCAATGTTTTGGTTTTCCCGAGATCATTTCCACCCAGGTGGAAAACTACCAGATCCGGAGAGGGAAACTTAGCGAAACATCTATTAAACTCGGAGGTTAGATTATACCAAGACATGTCTCTAACGCTGTGCCCAAAAACTTGAACAGTATCCTGGCTGAAAGAAAGGTTTTCAGAATACGAACGTTGATTGGCTCTCTTCTGAGCCCAAAACACATAGGAGTGTCCTATGATCCATACAACCTTGACACCTGAAATAAAATCAAAGTCAGTTATCATATAGTTCATGTCTCACATAGAGTTTGAATCTACCCGATTCCCATCTGACCAATTGCATAATCTGAGAATCCTGTAGACCAGCTCTCGCTGCCTCCGTAGCCGCTCCTATACGAAAAGAATGTGACGTAAATTTTAGATGATCTTTGTTCAATAACCGTAAACACTTTTTTAACACTGCATTAAATTGAAAAATCGTCGCCGGAGTGCCGTCCAAATGAATAAATAATGGCCCGAGAATACGAAGCCTAATGAGAAGCCAGTCCCTGGTATTGGCAACTGGGCAAAAATTTTCATCCGGACTCGAATCAAGTTTTAACCTAAAACCTCTACCTAACTGATCTGTTTTTGATCTCCTGACAAATAAAAACAAATGCAAATCGAATAGGGACACATCTGAAACCATAAGACCCGATGGATCAGATTTTTTTGCGGAAACTATTTCTCCGACCCGCAAGGCTCCGAAAAACGCTAACGAAAAAGCCGAAGAAAACAAACGAGATTCAAATGAATTAATGCAAACTTTTTGAAGGGATAAACAAAGGTCTTTTAAAAGCAGGAGGGAAATCGGGCGTCTAGAATCCGGTTTGAAACTGGATCTTTTAAATCCTTTCAAAAATTGTTTGATGGGAAATAAACCCGTCAACGGAATTTTGCCAAATAATTTTAGAAAAAATGACACCCCAGCCAGGGATTTAGCAACCGCCGAATACGATAATCCTTTGCTACAAAGAAATTCTAGGAATCTCAGACCAGAAATAGGACTGGAAATACTAAAATCAAAATTATTTAGATTACAGAAGTTGATCCATTGTTGCCATGCGGCTGAATAATCAGCCCATGATCGAGCTGACAATGAATTCTCAATAAAATGCGGAATTAGTTCAGAATTAACTCCCAAATCTCTTGTGGGCAAGATGTTGGATCCAGGTCTGCAGTAGGCACCTGTTGGCGAAAAATTTGCCATTGTTGATAGCAGAGAGAATCTGTGATTAAAGCTAGCCTACTTGTTCCCAATTTGGCTTTCAACCAGATATTTAGCTTTAAACAGAGCAAAACTAATTGTCTTAAAATTCTCATGGCCCACAAATTTTTGGAAGACAGTGTGTTAATACCAAGAATAACACCCTTATTATTTGACAAAATCAAAATCCTATTATCCTTCATCCGGTGCCCCCACAAAAAAAGGCCTAAAAAAATCAAAAAGAGCTCTAAAACCATAGTATTGCTCACTATATTGTTCCGTAACCAAGAATCAGGCCATTTGTGAGAAAACCAATGAGAGGAAAATAGGATCCCGCAACCTGCATCGGGAATGCAAGAAAAGGCAAAATTAATAGTATCAGCCAGGACAAAATCCGACTGCTAACAAGATTTACCGTTGTATCCTGATAAAAAGGCCCGCCAAATCTTGGCATCTTCTTTCAAATCTGATGACACCCTGATATGCGACTCAGGGGAAGAAACTCCTATGGTGGAATTATAGAGCCGTCTAGAAAAAATTCTGCCCATCGGAATTACATGTAAGGCGAAGTTCAAAAGGCCCAATAGAGATTGCATTTCTTTTAAAGTTACCTTCTTACTAGACACAAATTTATCTAAAGCTTTGAACAATTTCAAAATTTTTTCTTCTGGGAGTCTGCATTCCATTTTAACTGAATCCAGGGTAATGCCTAAAAATTCGATTACATTTGTAGGTAGACAGGTTTTATCATGAGCTAAAGGGACCCCGAATTGATCGCACATGGATATAAAGCTATTCAAAGTGACTAGGCAAGAATCAGAAGAAGGAGGTCCGACAAAAAGAAAATCGTCTAAGTAGTGTAGAATTCCAGCGTCCTGAGTGCTGTATTCCAAAACCCAATGCAAAAAAGATGACAAACTTTCAAAATAAAAACAGGATAATGCAAAACCCATGGGTAGAAACTTGTCAAAAAAAATTGATTTTCAAAATAAAAGCCCAAAGAATTAAAGCCAGATGGGTGAACGGGAAGCAACCTAAATGCAGACTTGATGTCAGATTTTGCCATTAGAGAGAACCTACCAAATTTCTTAAGCAGATCTATGGCTGAATCAAACGATGAGTATGAAACGGAACATAAGGATTTATCCACTTCATCGTTCAAAGAGGAACCTATAGGATATGATAAGTGGTGAATCATGCGAAAACTTCCAACCTCTTTTTTGGGTACAATCCCGAGAGGAGAAACCCGAAAGTTCACAAAGGGGGGGGGGGGAAGAAAAGGGGCCCGCAATCCTGCCTAATTCCAATTCTTCACAAATCTTTTTTCTTGCCACCTCGTGATGGTATTTTAAAGATGACAGGTTTTTTACCAAATAACAACCTGGGCCTTTAAATTGAGGGACATCGAAACCAAAACAGAAACCATTAAACAAGAGTCTACTGGTCTTCTGTTTTGGATAAATGTTTAGCCACCAAAGCATTTCTAGTAGATTCACTGATGTCTGCGCTCTTTGAAATAGGCTCCTTGAGGTTGCGTGAGATGCTTGCTTACGAAAACACTTGTACATTGGGTGTGAGTTCCCGCAGAATGAGCACTCATGGCGAAACCTGCATGAGTTGCCCCATTTGCACAAAGACTCATTAAACGCGAAGCATACACCCTTTTTTGAAAACCCAGAAACTGGTTGTTTGCTAGAATAATGCCTTTGTGGAAGCATCAGATTAATCCACAATCCTACATCCTTAACTCCCCAATTAACATCCGGGTGGACTGCTAGTTTTTGCCTAAACGCCTCATCATAATGGAGCCAAGCGACGCCTCCAAAATTCCGGTAGGCCTCCAAAATAATATCTACATGCTGGAATAACTTATTACATAGGTTGGGAAACTTCTCCCCCAAGACCGCTGAATAGATAGAGAAGGCCTGAATTCAGTTGTTAAAGGACTTCAAAGAGCCACGTTTAGTGTCATCATTATCAGGTTTAACATCCTTATCCGACCTATTCAGGTGGTCCTTACGGGGAAGTAAAGAAAATAAATCCACATAATTATTATTCCAGATGAGCTCTTTAACTGATGAGCTCAAATGAAATCCAAGAGGTGACAGGTCACATGTCAATGCCTCTTTGAATGGGTTCTGAGGTGTTGGGTTACACTCAGGATTAAGGGATGCTAATGAAGTAGAAGAAACATTAACAGCATCCCCTAAGGATTCCGATAATACACTCTTAATAATGTCCCTAAGCTGATTAGGATGGACAGACAGGGGTACATTAATTATCTCACCCCTTCTGGATGATCTTCCTCTGGGCATCTGATCTGGAGAGCAGCCAGCGCTCGAGCCTTGAAGGGAAGGCGAGCACAGCTGAAGATTCCTTGGTGCTGAAGAGATTTGTTCGCCGTCTGAATCTTCTGCCTGGATGCTGATAATCGGCGCTGTAGGCTGTAAGCTGGATTCCAGAATCGAAGCCGCTGCTTCTGCCTGACAGGATGATGCCGCCGCAGCGCTTTTACGGCTGCAAGGGGCAAGAGACCTGCCGGCGCTTTGGAATGACGTCGATGGCGCCGCTTGACGCCGGCACTGAGAATCTCGTGCTGGACTGCAGGATTTGCTAGAAGATGGACGGCGTGGCCTCTTGCGCACATCCGGTGCACGGCTGCTGGGACTTGGAGACGGAAGTGACGGTGAGAATGACCTCCGGGGCGTCTTCTTCCTCAACCGGCCAGAAGGAATCACCGCTGCGGTCACCTCTTGCTCCGGTGGCTGCACCTGAGGGCTCGGCTCCAAAGAAGGGGGAACAGCATCAGAAGCTGTAGGTAAGGGTTCAGTGGCTAAGCAGCCTCTAAGCCATTCCACACCGTCTTCTTTGCCGGCTCTTAACAGGAGCTGTTGCAGCAGGTTCTCCATCTTTGTCCTGGGATCTTCGGTTTCTTCAGACCAACCGTCGACTGAGGTAAAAATTCAAACAGCAGGGCTTTTTATAACCTCTCAAAAAGCCCGCCAATCCCAACAACGACCAATGAAAAGTCATTATTTTGAGCGCCAAGAAACTGCAAATAACCAGTTTAAACCGCTCTTGGCATTACAGCCAAAGCTTACTTCAGATACAATTAACCCTACAGATACTGTTAAACCAAAACATTGCATTTCCTTCAGGACCTGTGAGGCCATGAGACCCCCCCTATAATTTTTATTATTATGGACGGGGGAGGGCTGTCATTACCTCACAGACTGGTGTAAAGAGGACATCCACCATTTTATCCCCCTTCGTGATAGCCTCACTGACAAGAAGGAGTTTGTGGCACTTTTTTAAAGCCACCAGATATACAAGATTCTCAGTCCTGTATTAGTCAGCTGCATTTATAGGACTAGATAGCAGGTTGGTTCAAAAATGTTGTTTATACATTGTTCAGTCATTTTGACTCATGCATTTCTGTGTTGCCTTTACACATGCTGATTCCTTGATATTTGATTGCTCCTAGTTTCACGGAATACTAATGTTTAACAAACTGCACAGAGTTCAGAAAACAGTCTTCTTATTGGACTACAGTAGATTGGTTTAACTGCATGTCAGACTGCGTATAGACCTCACAGTTTGGTGGTGCGAGGACAGAACATTGAAACAGCGGCTAACCAGCCAGTGGGAATCAGAACACTGACTATACAGAGACTTGCTACAGCAATCTCTGCACAGTCGAGCACTCCTTTAAAAGCACCATGTTGCACAAATCTTCACGCAGAATGAGATGCATACCTTCTGACTCCTCAAAGGCTTTGTCTGTCGGCAGCACTGTCACCATTGCCCCTGCTTAAGCTGCAAAAACGCAAGCAACCTTTGCTAACCAGGAAAGGCAAATGAAGTTAGAGAAAGCACACATGGAAGCAACACTACAGATATAGAAAGCTGACAGAGAGAGGTGGTCACAAATTGAGAAGGCACGCTTCGATGCCATGTTAGAGAGACTAGCAGCAGAAATGGAGGCACCAGCCACTCTACCGGTATAACTGAAGCAAAGCTCCTAGAGGCCACACAACATCCAAATTGCAAAGGCAAAGCAGTATGCCGAACCTGAGGCTTATACCGCAGGATGCATTACAACGCACATCACAGTATATTAATGAGCTCCCTGATTCAAACTGCAATCCTGAGCTAGTACGAAAATGAGAACACGATATCTCCGGTGAGACAAACAGAATTCAACATTTGGTGCAGACCCCGAACAGCTATAAATATGAAATCAACATGGAGCACAACTCTGATAATGACAACTTTACCACTCACCATATAACCAGAGTTGATCACCTTGCTGGTGGAGCGGCCCCCAGATGCAGGGCAGTGGGGTACTCGGTACCGGGTACAGTTTTTTCACATATGCAGGACTATCTGTCTACCCCTATGGGCCTACTGCATCTTTCTTCAGCTTGAGCTCTCATAGAATTCTGGTAACTACTCTAACTTCAGTTTTATTCAACAAACATTATTAACATTTCTATTTCTAGCTACATACTATCACTATTTACTATTTAAGGCAACATTATCAGGTTTCAACTAAATGCAACAACTGAACATTCCTTTTAAGAGGGACATCTCAAGTCTCTTTGAGGTAGTGCAAACTATCAATTTGCAAGTCCGTTTAAAGCAAGAACTTCCGCTCTGTAATCAGGAACAGTCTCTTTAAAAAGCTCTTCTTTTTGTAAAACCAGTAGGGAGCAACTTTAAGAAGGTGCAAACTATTTGCAGGCAGTTTGTAATCATGCGCAGTTCATGATTCCAATGTTCTTTAGCAAAACAATGATGAACCGATGCAAAAAACTAGAAACAATAGGGATCCCGGGTCAACAAAGGGATCCCTTTAAGAACTAACCCTGATCGGGTTTTAGCAGCAAAACAGCAGACAGACAAACAGTTAACTATTTACAGTTGTTCAGGTTCTCCGAAGTTTATTCTTGTTCTGGCGACCATAGCTCCGCAGGTAGCAATGGGCGAGGCCATCCGCCCGGATACCTGCGGCTACCAGGTGTCGTGCCAGGAGCTCCCTCGCTCCAAACAGGAGTCTGGGTACCCACAGTTTTCGATCCTGAGATGGCCTGGGCACTAGCCATCACTGAGGTTAACTCTTTAGCCACAACAGTGGTGGTAGTGGCGACGGTACAGGTCGTGGTTTTGACGATGGTGCACGTCGGAGTGACGACTGTAGTCTTTGTAGTGACGGTAGCCTGACCACGAGGGGGCACCACTGCCACGGGAGACAATTTTACTGGCGCTTTGGTTGGAGGTGCTACAAGGTCTTGCTTTTTGTGCACGTTCAGAGCAAACCAGCCCTTTTCCCCGAAGTGCCTGGTATAGGTGACTACGTCTCCCGGTTAAAGATTTCGATCTGGGTGGCCTTCTCTGAGGTGGGACTCCACATCTCTCCGATTTACAAAGACCTCGGCATACAGGCCTGGCTCTTTAATAAAGCCCCAACCCCCACGGAGTCTAAAGGCTATGACGGTGCCTTGCCTACACGGGGCCTGGTGGGTGGTGTGGTCCTTTCGGGCTTGGGCCTTGACCGCTAGGTCCCGCTGGTGATGGGCCTCGTGTCGGGCCTGGTATCTCTCATCCGCCTCCTTCCACTGTTAGTCAAGCTGGGCCTGATACTCTTTCCAGCTAAGGGCCTCCACCATCTCCCCTTCATGAGACTTCACCCCGGGGAACCCCATGAAGTCCGACCCTGGGTTCACCCAGCGGCACACAGTCCGCTCTGCGTAGACGTCACCTGGCAAGGTGGTTGGTGAAATCGGGGCCTTTAGGAACTGTTCCATAGCCGTGGCCTGGTCCCAGGGTGCAAGGCGCTGGAGTCTGTGGGTCCCGGGGGAAGGTGGCGCTGCGATGGGGCCTATCAGCAGGTCCTCTGCTGGCGGGGCAGGGTCGGCGTGCTTACCCGCCAGCGCGGTGTCCTCCTCAGCGACAGGCTCTGCTGGCGGCGGCGGCGGTGGAGGCATCGGCGGCGGCGGTGGAGGCATCGGCAGCAGCTCGGGTAGCGGTACAGGAACCGATGTCGGGGGGTCCTCCGCCGGCACTACCTGGTACGGGGCCTTGGTCTTTACCCGTAGTTGAAGGAGCTGATCAATCAATTCCTCCATCTCGATCTGCAGGAGGTCGGTGCCAACCGTGGAGGTTTGACTGCTGTGCTCTTCCGGGTTGCTGGGGGAGTCCTCTGCTTCAACCCCGCATTCTGGTTCTGAGCGGCTGGCCATGGCATCCTCCACGTGGCTCGCTTCCTGGTCCTTTTCCCGCTCTCTCCGTTGTGGGCGGTTTCGCTTTCTTTGTCTCTGCCCTCCATTGAGAATCAAGAGGCGGATCTCGGCTGCTGACGGACATGTCCTCAAGGTACAGAAATACTTAGACTGGGCGGCCATTGTTGTTCGCGCTCTTCAGTTTGTCCACGCCCACAAATCCACACCCTTCTTCTTCTCCTGCGCTCCTCGTTGCGCTGTAATGGTGGCAGTTTTGGCGGGAACTTTTGGCGACAAATAGCAATACACAGTCTTTGCAATAAATCACGATTCAAGCACAATTCAGTCACAGTTCCAAGGCACACATGACCTGATTCTCAGGCTTAAGTAGATCCTGTTCGTGACGCCAAGTTTGGAGCGGCCCCCAGACAGACGCAGGGCAGTGGGGTACTTGGTACCGGGTCTCTTCTGTCTCGGTTCTGGGGATGTCACGGTGGCCCGACCCAGTACGTGGCCCTGCTAAGGAGCGCCCAATTAAAGGTGTAGGTGAGGGTTGGTCAAGTGTTCATGACGCCACCTGTGGTGTTCGGTCAGGGTGACCGACACTGCTAGGCGTCCGCTGGGGTGATGGAATGGCAGCTAGATGGTGTAACTTCCCACAGGTGAAGTATGTCCCCAGGGCTTCCCTTGACGAGTGGATGGTGATGGTGTAGGTCGCAGTAAATGACGAGGACACAGGGTTGCAGTCTCTTTACCTTTTTACTGAAGGCTTCGGCATCCACAATCCAGAGCACCTCTAACAGGGCTGGTTGAGACCGGCCAGTCCGAAGGCACATCCAGAGTTCCCTTTACAGGTGGAAATCAGTACCCTACCTACTAGCGCCTGTGTGTTGTAGTACCTCCCTGCTGAGCACCACGGGATAGTCCTCACAACTGTCGTGTATGTTTCTGTTCTCTCTCTCTCTCTCCATCCCCCAGATGGTTTGGATAGGACGCACCCACATGACGGGGTAGGCCTGGAGTTATTTTATAGGGACCCTAGAGACGCCCCTCTCCCACAATTGCCTCCGTTGTCTTCATTAGGTGTAAAGGTGAGACAGCCAACCTAGAGTAAACTGCCCTGCCGTAGTTCAGAGTAATGCGTAGAGTCTATTACTCCCTCGGCGTTCCAGCCGCCGGCTACGCGCCTCAGAAGGATGTTGCCGATCTCGGGGCACGACTCCTCCTGGTTCTATCTCCTTTGTGCTGTGATCTCGTTTCTCACTTCTCCACAAAATACTTTAGTGCCATCAGACGTACCATCACTCCCCCTTGTGGCAGAGCGACAATACTGCAACGACCAGGACTCTGGGGCGCTGCACCGGCACGTCTTTCATCACGTAAAAGCAATATGACACCGGCTGGCACCTCTCAGAGGATACAACAGGTACGAACACACTTCACATCATTATGAGGGCAACCCATCACCAGTATACTCTATGACCATGCAGAAGGCTACAGGGCCAGGAGAGTTTCTTTCCAAAATGTAACTAGAGACTTGGGTTGTCACAGAGAGAAGACGTCTTAGTCAAATATTGTATATACTCGTGTATAAGCCGAGTTTTTCAGCACATTTTTTTGAGCTGAAAATACCCCCTTCAGCTTATACACGAGTCATTGTCGCCACATGATGAGCAACCTGCCGTACTGCTTAGCCTCCTCTAGCAACTGCAGTCCCACTAATACTGCATCACTATCTCTGTTGCTGTTGTTTCTCCTTACGTGCTCCAGACCAGGGATGCTATATGGCTGGGCCCTACTCTTTAACGTTGTGCGGCATGGTGTTGCCGAGGGCTAGGTAGCCCAAGTGAGCTGCACGGGCGCCCTGGTCCCAACTGAGATCTTTAAGGAAGTCCTTCCAGTCTTATGCAACGTGCCCCTCCTATTTTAACTGTTAGAACACTATCATAAACTCCTACTATATTATGTACAATCCCATACTTTATGTGCCTCCATCTTTCCATCTTGTGGCTGAACTAAGCACTGCACATTCCCTATAATAAGACAATAAACACTGTGCTAAATGGGCTTGTCTGGCTCACAGTCCTCCAGGTCAATAAGGACAAATGTCCAAGGCATACTAATATTTACATGCATATATATACATTTTGATGACCATTTTGGCCAAGCTATCTTCCCCTTCCCTTGGGGAGTGGTAAGCGCTTCCCTATGCCCTTAAGGACGCAGACCAGTCCTTCAGGGAATGTCTCCGTGCAACGAGCACAACAATGCACAAAATAAATTTTGTTCAGTTTTTTCAGTCCAAGGGCTTAGGCTGCTTTCACACTAGCGTCGGCACGGGGCCGTCGCTATGCGTCGGCCCAATGTGCCGACGCGTGTTGTGAAAGAAATGCCCTACGTGGGCAGCGGAAGCAGTCTTACGACGCTTCCGCTGCCCCATTGTAAGGTCCGGGGAGGAGGGGGCGGAGTTTCAGCCGTGCATGCGTAGTTGAAAATGGCGGACTCGACGCACAAAAAAAGTTACATGTAAAAAATTTTGTGCCGACGGGCCGCCAAAACACGACGCAACCGTCGCACGATGGTTGCGACGTGTGGCCATACATCGCAATGTGTCGCTAATGTTAGTCTATGGGGAAAAAACGCATCCTGCAGACAACTTTGCAGGATGCATTTTTTTTCCTAAACGACGCATTGCGACGTGCAGCCAAAAACGCTAGTGTGAAAGTAGCCTTAGTCCTGCCACCTAGCAGGAAAGATAGGCAGTACAATGGGGCACCTGGTTCAAGGTTATGTCCAGCGACTGTATGGTTCTCTACGCAGCTATCCTGACAAGTTCTATCAGTACTGTTGGATGACCGTGGCTAAATTTGACCTTCTTCTGGAGACTGTGTGCCCTGGCATAACCTTCCAGGACACCAAGATGCCCAAAAGTATTTCAGCAGAGTAGCGGCTCTTACTAACATTACGGTATGTATTCATCCTATATTTGACTGATATTAAATGTGTTTTGCTTTTTGCAACCCACTCTGCCCTGGCTTTTTATATAAATATTTTCTGTATGTTTCTCTCATCTTAACTGAAATAGCTTCCTCACATTTTGTCATTTTCACAACATGATATTTGTCATAATGATATGTTCCTTAGCATGTAATAGTGTTGTCTCTTGTTGTGGCAGGGCTTAGTTTGCTATGTAGCTTACTTTTATGATGGCCTACACTATTAAGATTATGTATGGAGATGTCAATTTCTAAATTTTGCTGCTGTTTCTTATTATTTTTAGATTTCTATCCACTAGTCTATCCTATGCGGCACTTCATCTTGAGTTTTAAATTAGGAGATCCACCATCTCAGTCATTATACGTTCTACTTGTACAGAAATATGGTCCAGCCTTCATAATTCTGTAATGCCTGGGCCCAAAAAAGAAGACTGGCTGCGGATTGCCCGTGGCTTTGAGCAAACGTGCCAGTTCCCCAACTGCATAGGATCCCTGGATGGGAAGCAAATCCGTGTTCATAAGACACCAAATTCAGGGTCCCAATATTACAGATACAAACTGTTTTTTTCTGTAGTGCTGTTGGCCGGGGTCATCTTTGGAAGCAGTTCTTTATGGCATGGTTGCAGATGATGCTTTCCAATTGAACCACAATGTCATAAGGCCATATCCACGCAGAGCCCTGGACCACCCGTGCAGAATATTTAATTATCGACTATCCCACGTACAACGCTTTGTGGAGTGCACCTTTGGAATCCTCTGTGCCAAATGGCGGGTACTGATGACAGCCATAAATCTAAGTGTAAAAAATGTAAATGGTGTAGTTAAAGCCTGTGTCATCCTTCAAAACTTCATGAGGATCCATGACTGTCCATCAAATGATGATGATGGAGTGGATGGTAATAATGACATGCCTACAACTCATGTTAATATTCCACGACATTAGCCCTCTCGTCTTGAAGTGCGGGACATGTTTACTAATTATGTTGTGTCACCAGAGGGATCTACTCCATGGCAAGACAATGCTGTGACTATGTTATGATAGACTGTTTTTGTTATTTTAATTAAACATGTGTTAGTCAATTAGCTGTGTGATGTTATTTTTTTTTAACAAACTGAAAAAAGGGAAATCAGAAGCATCAACTATATATTGTGGGAATCAGAAACAACACATTGAAATAACAGAATATTTTTTGTCCAGTGTTTTTTTGCCCATAAAAAAAAACATATTCAATACATATGGCTACTTAGGTTACTATTACAGGGCAATATGAAAGTTGAAAACAAAATCTTTAGCCATTAAGAGACACTTGTTTTTTTTTACAAATTCTGGTATGAAGGAGGAGGCCAGCATGAGTGGTTTGTGTATTTTGAGGTCCTACCGGAATGGGCCCCTGAGAGGTGGATGAGGCTGCATTCTGCACCAAAGGAGGGCACAAATAACAGGCTGAAATGAGGTACAATAAACTACAGATAGAATAGGAAAAATTCAGAGAATAGCCGCACACCACTGATGAAAAAGTTAAAAAAACTTTATTCAGGCATAGCAAGCCATATTAAAAACATGAAAAGCCTTATGCGTTTCAGGTGCATGCAGCACCCTTAGTCATAGGACTATGACTTAGTCCTATGACTAAGGGTGCTGCATGCACCTGAAATGCGTAAGGCTTTTCATGTTTTTAATATGGCTTGCTATGCCTGAATAAAGTTTTTTTTAACTTTTTCATCAGTGGTATGCCTCTATCCTCTCAATTTTTCCTGTTTCGCTGTGCTCACTAGCCTTGCGAGCACCCACCTGTCTTCTGATTTGGCTCTACCCATTTGGTGCTGCATGTGGATCCCGTTGAAGCTCCCAGACCTCCTTCTCCTGCACAGATAGAATACACAGTGCCATCCAAAGTGAGGTTCAAATGAATATAGAAAAGACAAATATCAGATGTATGGAGTACCAGTAATAGTTAGTAATTTTATAAGGTATTGTTAGTGGTGCCTGCCCTCCTTCTATATTGCAAATTTTCTGTCAAGCATACACTTACGAACGTAGATCCAGAATGGGAGCAATGAAATTGAATCGGTCATAATATACACTCACCGGCCACTTTATTAGGTACACCTGTCCAACTTCTTGTTAACACTTAATTTCTAATCAGCCAATCACATGGCGGCAACTCAGTGCATTTAGGCATGTAGACATGGTCAAGACAATCTCCTGCAGTTCAAACCGAGCATCAGTATGGGGAAGAAAGGTGATTTGAGTGCCTTTGAACGTGGCATGGTTGTTGGTGCCAGAAGGGCTGGTCTGAGTATTTCAGAAACTGCTGATCTACTGGGATTTTCACGCACAACCATCTCTAGGGTTTACAGAGAATGGTCCGAAAAAGAAAAAAAATCCAGTGAGCGGCAGTTCTGTGGGCGGAAATGCCTTGTTGATGCCAGAGGTCAGAGGAGAATGGGCAGACTGGTTCGAGCTGATAGAAAGGCAACAGTGACTCAAATCGCCACCCGTTACAACCAAGGTAGGCCTAAGAGCATCTCTGAACGCACAGTGCGTCGAACTTTGAGGCAGATGGGCTACAGCAGCAGAAGACCACACCGGGTACCACTCCTTTCAGCTAAGAACAGGAAACTGAGGCTACAATTTGTACAAGCTCATCGAAATTGGACAGTAGAAGATTGGAAAAACGTTGCTTGGTCTGATGAGTCTCGATTTCTGCTGCGACATTCGGATGGTAGGGTCAGAATTTGGCGTAAACAACATGAAAGCATGGATCCATCCTGCCTTGTATGGAGCATCTTTGGGATGTGCAGCCGACAAATCTGCGGCAACTGTGTGATGCCATCATGTCAATATGGACCAAAATCTCTGAGGAATGCTTCCAGCACCTTGTTGAATCTATGCCACGAAGAATTGAGGCAGTTCTGAAGGCAAAAGGGGGTCCAACCCGTTACTAGCATGGTGTACCTAATAAAGTGGCCGGTGAGTGTATATATTTCTGTTTTTTAGTGGCACCACTCCTGGCCTGCTGCTGGAGGTCACGGCGGTATTGATCACGACAGCTGCACCAGCATCTTGTGACATCAAACACTGCTAAGTAACACAAAACATTATATAAAATATGATCATCGTGTTTGCGTTCAGAAAGATAGGTTACAGTCACATAAAGTCGCATTCAACTTGCCAAGTGTAAAGGGAAAAACAAGCCGCATATACCAAAGAACATCACTGGGGATAATGTTATATTATTTTTTGGGGCCTTTTTACTTAAATAATATTGTTAAGTTTTTACTTTGCTTACTAATTTCATGGTGGACCTCACGTGTACTTTCATCATAATTGTGGAACATCTGGCAGCATATGCGTCTCCAAGCTGCATTCTTTCATTTGCGGTCCGCATAATGGGCGTCATGTTGGTCCCATATTTCAGGCCTCTCCTGCACCAGAACAATCAAAATTTCCACATTAAAATGTCTGGCTGTTGAATGACACCAGAAACAAAATTGTAGCCCTGCACCAGGCTGGGAAAACTGAATCTGCAATAGGCAAGCAGCACGGTGTGATTAAATCAACTGTGGGAACAATAATAAGAAAATGGAAGACATACAAGACTACTGATAATCTCCCTCGATCTGGGGCTCCACGCAAGAACCCGTGGGGTCAAAATGATCACAAGAACGGTGAGCAAAAATCCCAGAACCACACAGGGGGACCTAGTGAATGACTTACATAGAGCTGGGACCACCATAAGAAAGGCTACCATAAGTAAGACACTACGCCGCCAGGGACTCAGATCCTGTAGTGCCAGACGTGTCCACCTGCTTAAGCCAGTACATGTCTGGGCCTACCTGAAGTACAGACCATATAGGATGAGTCGCCCCTGTATGAAGGTTTGCTGCGGCACAATCCGTGGACTTGTTTTGGAAAATGCTGAAAGATTCTTTCTATTTTGACCACAACCTGGACTTGAAGGTATTTGACATATGAATATTTTGGCTATATTTATGAGTACACAACATTGGTCCACAAACATTCCTACCTGGGACTTTACCACTAATAATCACATGTAACCAACTGATTATCATACATGACCTCTGCAGCCAATTGAGGCAAAAACTGCTATAAAAACTGTTGCAGATTTCTTATAACATTATCTTTGAATGAGGTTCTAACAACTATTAAAGTGAAAAAAAATGGTCAACCTAAAAAATACTATATTGAACCATGCTTAGATAACCTGTGTGAATTTATTGGTCTATGTATATTTCATTACCAGCTGTGGTACCCAAGTTATCAGTGTTGGATTTTATGTATACAGTTTGGTGGTGATTAGATATTACCGAATGCACAGAGCTTGATGAACAATTACAAGAACATATTCTTTTGACTCTTCAGATTTATTTGCTTCCTGTTTGTGTGGAATCACCATTACCAATTACAACTGATACCATTATCTCAAATAGTTTACGCAAAACCATTTTTGTGTAGTGTGGATTGGTGTCTACCAGGGTAAATGTTCGCTTACACTTTCACATATGTAGCACAGAGAAATCATTTTTACCAAAATCTATTCTTGTGCAAAAATTTTACACCACCATGGGTGTTTTTTGTCTCTTGCAGCTTCTTCTTCTATGTGTTTTTATCCTTTTAATGTTCCATAGGTGTGAATAGCGTGGGTATTTCACACAGTTTTTATTTATAGAATATATTTTACTTTTCAAAGAGAGACAAAGCCGCTATAATACAGGCAAGTTCTCTTAAATAAAATTGTGCATTTACAAGAATTTAATTGTTCCAAATGCAAATTATGGCATGAAAGCACTGACCAAATGGATAAATGCACTCACTTTAGTCAGAGATGTTTTTACATTAATAAAGTGGGATTCATTAAGTGCTTTTGATGTCACAGCTATTTCTGGGCTCTGTGAGGTCTCATAAATGAATGACCAATTATCTAAATTATTATGTGCCATCACACATACAGCTTCTTTCAAAACATTGCATTCTATCTAGTTAATAATAGTCATAGAAAGCTTAGAAAATACTACAATTCAAAAAAGAAATTTACTCCAGATTGTAATAAAACTTTTGTCATTATTTATGTGATAAGTCAGGGCAGCACGGTGGCTCATTGATTAGCTCTGCAGTGCTGGGGTTCTGGGTTAAAATCCCACTAAGCACAACATCTGCAAGGATTTTGTATGTTCTCCCCGTGTTTACGTGGGTTTTCTTTGGTTTCATCCCACACTCTAAAATTTAGAGTCTAAATACATACTGGTACGGAATTTATATTTATATTACTATTTATGCATATACATTTTATATATACACTGCTCATAAAAATAAAGGGAACACTTAAACAACAGAATATAACACCAAGTAAATCAAAATTCTATGAAATCAAACTGTCCACTTAGGAAGCAACCCTGTTTGACAATCAAACACCTGAAAGCAGGTTCACACTGAGCACATGTGACAGATGTGACAGAGTCTGGAGAAGCCGTGGAGAGTGATCTGCTGCCTGCAACATCCTTCAGCATGACCAGTTTGGCAGTAGGTCAGTAATGGTGTTGGGTGGCATTTCTTTGGAGGGCCGCACAGCCCTCCATGTGCTCGCCAGAGGTAGCCTGACTGTCATTAGGTACCGAGTTGAGATCCTCAGACCCCTTGTGAGACCACATGCTGGTGCGGTTGGCCCTGGGTTCCTCCTAATGCAGGACAATGCCAGACCTCATGTGGCTGGAGTGTGTCAGCAGTTCCTGCAAGATGAAGGCATTGAAGCTATGGACTGGCCTGCCTGTTCCCCAGACCTGAATCTGATTGAACACATCTGGGACATCATGTCTCGCACCATCCACCAACATCACGTTGTACCACAGACTGTCCAGGAGTTGGCAGATGGTTTAGTCCAGGTCTAGGAGGAGATCCCTCAGGAGACCATCTGCCGCCTCATCAGGAGCATGCCCAGGCATTGTAGGGAGGTCATACAGGCACATGGAGGCCACACACACACAACTGACCATCATTTCCTTGTCTTGAGGCATTTCCACTGAAGTTGGATCAGCCTGTAATTTGATTTTCCACTTTGATTTTGAATATCATTCCAAATCCCGACCTCCATGGGATATTCATTATGATTTACATTGATAATTTTTATGTTTTATTGTTCTCAACACATTCCACTATGTAATGAATAAAGATTTGCAACTGAAATATTTCATTCAGTGATATCTAGGATGTGGTATTTTAGTGTTCCCTTTATTTTTTTTGAGCAGTGTATATTCATATGTATCCCTTTATATATGCTTTGATGGAGCATGTTATATGATGTTATATATAAACACTTAAAGGGGTATTCTACAGTTTAAAAGTTATTGCTTCTCCATGGGATAGGGAATAACTTTCTGATATCTGGGTAAAGTGCATGCCTCCCAACTTTTGAAGAAGAGAAAGAAGGATAGAGTATGAGGCCATGGCAAAATTTTTGGTAACGCTTTTAACTACACCCCAGTCATACTCATTTACCATTTCACACTCAACTGGGGCCACATTAAGAAAATTTTAGAAAGTGATGGACAACACCTTGAAAGTTTTGTACACATTACTGCTGAAGCTTTTTTCATTGTCCCATCTATTGGCAGAACAATGGAAAGCAATTGGGACGGATTTGTCATCAGATGGACAGCAGAGCCAGACAGTCCCAACTGACTATAATGAGCTCCATCAACTTCTGGTCCAGGTGTTTATCATATTTGAAATCTAAGTTTTTGTTCCTATCAGTCCACACTCAGGCTATCTCCTCAATGTTCCTCCCTGCCCAATGGCTATCTCCTCGGCATTCCTATCTGCAGTCAAGCTTTCTCCTCAGTACTCCTTTTTGCCATTGGGCTTTCTCCTCATTGTTCTTCTCTGCCGTCAGGCCGTCTCATTGGTGTTCCTCTCTGTCCTTAGGCCATCTTCTCAGTGATCAGCTCTGCCCTTAGGCCGCCTTCCCAGTGTTCCACACTGCCCTTGGACCATCTATTCAGCACTCCTTTCTGCCCTTAAACTGTCTCCTCAGTGTTCATCTCTTCCCTCAGACTGTCTCCTCAGTGTTCGCCTCTGCACTCGAGCTGTCTCCTCAACATTCCTCTCGGTCCTCGGACTGGCTCCTCACCATTCGTCATGTGGATACATATTAATCACATGTAAAGCGCCATGGAATAAATGCCGCAATAGTAATAAATAATAATAATATGTTTTTTTATTATTTAATATATCTAATTATGGTAATTTTGTTGCAATATGTTATATTATTTTTTGAGGGGTGGCAGCTCTTTATATTTCATTAGATATTTGATAAATATCTAGATAGATCGGGATAGATATACAATAGATAAATAGATAAGTATAGTAGATACACTGTAGATTTGATTTTTGTGAGTTTTGAAAAGTTTTCATGATCCTTGAATCTTTCCATATTTTTTAATGCTATGCTAACAAAATTAAATGTATGTTATTGGAATTTTATGTAATTTAGCAATAAACCGTAGCAAATATTTGTGAAGTGTAAAGGAAATCATACATAGTTTTCTAAATATTTTAAAAATATAAATCTGAAAATCGTGCCTGTGCTTGGAAACACTGAATTTTCTCTTTACAAATTTACTTGCTGATGATCCTCCTGCTCCTGCTTCACCACATCCTACTCCACGTGATTATTGTCTCTGAGGATCAACAAATGCCCTGGGTGGTTATGAACATGAACAAGTTCTTCATCCATCCCTTTTTGCATCCCTGTGAGTCTTCAGAATCACCATCATTACATGAATGCAGCACCTGAATTACCATCAGTACATGGATGCAGCAGCAGTACCACAATCAATACATGAATGCAGAACTAGAAACACCATCAGTACATAAATGCAGTGCCAGAAACACCATCAGAACATGAATGCAGTGCCAGGAATACTGTTAGAACATGACTGCAGCAAAAGAACCTTCATCAGTACATACTTAGAACAGTGATCAATTGTAATGTTTGGTCAGACCCATATTCATTTGTATTGCAAGAACCTACAATTCCCAATAAGTATTTAACAATGGTAAGGACATGCTGGGAGTTGTTACTAGCCATCATCAAATTGCAGACCATTCACGAACCACAGTACTGCTGAGATGTAGTCGGGTATCACAAAAAAACATTTACATCCAGTTACCTTACCAATGACTTCTTCTCTGATTGGAGTCATTCCCATCCATTTTGTCTCCATGTAGCACAGATGCCATTATGAGATTATATGCTCAGAGCTTCTCTCTCCAGACTTGCCTCTTAAATAAAATAAAATAAAAGTATCATTGTGCTGTCCTATAAATAATATGTCTCCCATGCTCTGCCCCTGAATAAATAATTGAACATCACTGTGCTTCATGCACAAAATACCACCCACACACAGTGTCCCGCTCCAAAATATGCCCCCATACTGCCTCTCTATATATCTCTCCCACATAATATCCCCCAAACAATCCCTTTCCATAATGTCCCCCCACATACTGCCCCTTTCTGTATCCCCCCAAACTGCCCCTTTCCAAATCCCCCCACTCCACTGCCCCTCACTACACTATGACCCCTTTCACAATCCCCCTTAATTGCCCCATAATGTCTCTATTAATGACCCAAATTGACCCTTAATGTCCCAAAATGCTCCATAATGTTCCCCATAATGTCCAAAATTGCCCATAATATCCCAACATTGCCACATTATCTGCTCTCTTAGTAACACAACCTTTCCCTACCCCAGCCTCTCATCTAAAATAATATGACATTTAATCTTCAGCTCCTCCATAGAGGGCTTACCAGTGCCAGACATTTCCTCTCTTTGTGCAACCTCGGCAGCAGTGTTGTTATATCAGCAGCATGCAGATCTCATCATGCTGCTGCACGTCGGGGCAGGGCTGTTGAGCATTTTCTCTGACCCATTCCTAGTGCTGATCAGAGTTTGATTAGAGTGTTGTACCAGTGTTATCTAACTTTCTCATACATGGAGAAATTTTTAAAAATTCTCTACCTTCTCCATTCCAACAGCCTGCAAAAATCAGACCGCTCTCGAATGTGTGGTACAATATTTTCACAGACTTTATGATTTTGATCCAGCACTCAGATCAAAATTGGATCTCATTTTGCGCATTCGCCGCCTCCGGTGGCCATTTTCATGGAAGGGCCGGGGCTCCGGCCTTTCACAAAATGTCGGCGGAGCCCCTGCACCACTGAGCATCTACAAAAAGTGTGTGTATCAGCCTGGGATGGATGTGTGGGGGCTCCGGGTTTTCCAAAAATGCTGGCGGAGCCCCCGCACCACCGATCATCTGCGAAACTGTCGCGCATTAGCCTGGGATGAATGTGTGGGGGCTTTCACAAAATGGCGGAGCCCCCGCACCACCAAACCTGCTGCACAAGTCTGGCATGAGTCAGACCAGAGAACACCTCCTGTTAACCCACTCCACCAGCGCTCCCCATCACACCCTACCCCCCAGGTAAGCTGAATAATTCAGACTGTAAGACGGACCCTCATTTGACGCATTAATTTTTTTCCCTATTTTTCTTCTGAAAATTTGAGGTGCTTATTATGGTCCGGTGCATCATATAGTTAAAAAAATACGGTATACTTCTGCTCCTTTGTAACAACTTCTGGCTATTCCTGACTACGCTACCTGCCTGTGCTGCCCCTAGCAATTGCAATATCACTACTCGTGTGGGGTGCATGCACGTGTACCTTCAGCAAAGTATCTCTGTAGATAAGTATCCAGAAGCAGCAGTAAATTCAATGGCCGGGAATTAACATCCATCGCCTCTCTTCATACAGGTATAACTACACTGATTGCTGTCTGCCATCTACTGCTTTGTCATAATGCAACAATTTTTAATGGTATAACAACACTGCTTGCTGTCTGTCATCTACTGCTTTGTCATACTGCAACAATTTTTAATGGTATAACAACAATGCTTACTGAATCTTTGCTATAATTCATCTGTTGCATTGTATCCAATACCCACTGCTGTATATCCAGTCTTAGGTCACTGAAGATGTTATCTGGTGAAAGGTGTTATAGCATATAGATGGAGCCAGGTCTAGTGTTTTTCATAATCTCTCCACCCCTTGGTGTGTTGACAAGCTGTTAATTTATCTCAAACCAGCTCCCACAATCCCTCTCAACTGACCCTTTAGTCAGCCCTTTAAATTTAGTAGCATCCTAAGAGGTGCATGCATGTGGGGTGCATGCACGCGTCCCTTCAGCAAAGTATCCATGTAGTTAAGTATCCAGAAGCAGCAGTTAATTCAATGGCAGTTAGTCAGAACAGGAGACAGGTAACCCACACTATGTACTCCCTTTTAGCCATGTGCTTTATTTCTACCTCCCTGTGTGCCCTTGCCATCCATACTCACCGCCCCATCCCCTCTCCATCACCACTCATACACACCAGTTCCTCTCTACTTCCCTCTCCCATGTACAACTCCCATGCACTTCTCAACTTCCTGAAAAACCTCAGTCCATCTTGCCCAAAGACATCGCACAAAAACAAGTCACAATTCCAAGAACTACTTTCTCTTTCTACTGCTACTGATTTCAGGAGATAGCTCCCTGTATTGCAGCAGTAGCACACTTATGCAGTGTTGAGGCAGTGACCCAGCAAAGTTCAAAGCAAAACGTCTCTTTAATGTTCGACTTAAAAAAACATAGCACACGATATCATCCGGATTGCAGCCGTGAACCATATCCTCTGGATTACAGTCACTAAACATGCCAATCCTCCTCCTGAGACCAGTTGCCGTGGGCAACTGCAATGCCGTGTTAATGTCTCTTTACTCACAGCAATATACAGTACACGATATCCTCCAGATGGTAGCTAGGAACCATATCCTCCAGTTTACAGTCACTAAACACACCAGTCCACCTCCTGAGATCAGTTGCCGTGGGCATCTGCACCGCTGTGTACGCTGTGGGGTGCCAGGCTTTTCAGCTGCCTTGGCTGTTTGGCTCCGCTGGCCTGTGTTGCCTCACACAGTTGGAGCGCTGCAAAGCCTTCTGCTCTGTACTCCTCCAAACACCAAATTGACGCTAACACTGAACCGGACACCAAACCTGACACACCCAAACCCTATACTGCAGGGTTTTTAACTTGAATCTGTGGCCTTCAGCCACATTGAAAACCCGGACCGGAATGAAATGGACTGCACCACTACCATCCTGTAGTCTGTTTCAACAGAAAAGCCCAGAGCAAGGTTTCCCTAAACCTGCCTTGGACAACCAGCATGTCCAAGACATATACTCACTTTAGTTTGTATTGCAACCACAACTACGCCTGTGACTGCAATGCACTCTCATGGCCTCAATACGCCTCCATGCGCATCCTGGGGAGAACATACGTGACCCTCGCATGTAACATCAGTCACTGCCTCACATACCCCCTTCCTCCGTTCAAATCTGTGGGGTTGAACATTTGTCACCCCACATGGGATCGTGTCAGGGCATTCACATGACCCTGTGACTCCTCTGACTGACACTGTACTGAGAAACCAAAGTAGGGACCGGAACCATCGGTTGACACAGGCATCCCTCCCCTTTGAATTTCTCCTCCATACTTTGTTAGGTGACTACCCACCTCCCCGTTCTCCATTGCCGAAGACACACCCACTTTCCTGACTAACAGTAGATTTGGGCCAGTTTTCGGTGGTCTCGACCTTGTTTATTTGGGGTTCACTAACTCCACAGCTCATCCCATGACCTAAGTACCTGCTTACAGACACTTGGTACCATTTCCACCATACCCTTACCCATGCAATAGTGACTATGTCCCGCCGAAATGCCGAGGTCTGCCCCGGAAACTCTGGGCATACATCTATACCATGTTGCACCCTAACCCGAGACTCACATCGTTGCTGTCTAGCGAGAGCTCTATCCATTTTACCCTGACCCCCAGCCACATACTTGGCCGGTGCCAGAGGGTTCCTTGTGTGTATGTCCCTAGTCGCCTCCGCAAACACACTTTCATTTCCTCCCAGCTTTCTTTTTATACATGTGTTTTTTATACCTATGTCTCTGCGTGGGACCCTGGAACTGAGCTGTCCCAAACTAACCAGGGGTCATTTCCAGCTCGAGGTTCAGTGGGGTCTCCATGAACTTTTCTGCCACAACTTCTAGGGGGAAACTATCGGGGTTACTCTCTGTCTTTAGGTTGGTGACCCCTATGGCAGGTATCCCTGACTCGGGATATTCGGATTCTGCACAGTGGGAAGAAACACCAGATTCACTGGACACAGCAGTAGAACAACTGTTCCCAGCAAGCTCCTACTCCCAGCTTGGTCGCTGAAGAATTAACTAACACTGACAGTCAGCTGATGAACCAGGTGACCTCTTAAAGGATGGAGGGAGTGGTCACCACCAACATCAACTGACCCAGCAGCAATGCAACGCAATGCCATGACACCACTGGGTGGGGAAAACTGCATTAACCCACGATGATAAGAAAGGAAAAAAGGTCTTAAACTGAGGGAAACCAGATCGGCCACAAATCCAAAATTGGATCGTGACAGAGAGCCTCTGTTTGGTACCCGTTCACGAGAACCTGGTACAGCTGGAGCTCGCTGTCAGTGGAAAAGATTGGCTCGGCATACATATAAACACAGCAGATATACCCACATTCCATGGGTTCAGATATCAGGGGGGCAGTTGACAGCCACATGTCCGGGCCCTCTGCACCACCAACACTTAATAGCTGCGGCCCGACTATACCTTGGAGCCACTTTAGGGGAAACAGAACTTTTATCAACCTCACCTCAGGTTACCCTCTCATCACAGGCACGATCCTGGTTAGCCCCAACAGTAGTTTGTGAACTTGTGAGCAATATGTAGTGCAGAGGTAGAACACTCATGCAATGATGAGGCAGTGACCCAGCAAAGTTCAAAGCAAAACGTCTCTTTAATGTTCAACTCAAAACAACACAGCATATGATATCCTCCGTATCGCAGCCGGGAACCATATCCTCTGGATTACAGTCACTAAATACACCAGTCCACCTCTGACCAATTGCCGTGGGCAATGGCACTGCCGGGTTAATGTCTCTTTACTCACAGCAATATACAGTACACAATATCCTCCAGATCGCAGCTGGGAACCATATCCTCCAGTTTATAGTCCCTAAACATGCCAGTCCACCTCCCGAGACCAGTTACCGTGGGCGACTGCACCGCTGTGTATGCTATGGGGTTGTGGGTTGTTGTTATGGCTGTTTGGCTCTGCTGGCCTGTGTTGCCTCACACAGTTGGAGCGCTGCAAAGCCTTCTGCTCTGTACTCCTCCAAACACCAGATTGACACTGACTCTGAACCTGCCACCAAACCTGACACACCCAAACCCTATACTGCAGGGTTTTTAAATTGAATCTGTGGCCTTCAGCCACATGGAAAACCTGGCCCGGAATCAAACGGACTGCACCACTACCGTCCTGTAGTCTGTTTCAACAGAAAAGCCCAGAGCAAGTTTTCCCTAAACCTGCCTTGGACAACCAGAATGTCCAAGACCTATACATTGCAACCAAAACTACGCCTGCACTCTCATGGCCTCAATACACCTCCATGCACATCCTTGGGGGAACATACAGCGACTCTCACGTGTAACACCAGTCACTGTCTGACACTCCCCCAACCCTGGTCCATCATCCACCAACCTCGACCCCTCCCCACCTCACATCAAAACCTTAATAACCTGATAACAGTAGCTGTACTCCATCTCCCTCTTTTATTTGTGCACTCTGGAATCCACAGTCTGTATGCAATAAGCTTCCTTTCCTGCACAGCTACTTTATAAACAACTCTCTTAATCTATTGGTCCTCACTGAAACCTGAATTCAGGATTCTGACATGGTGTCCCCTGCTGCCATTTCCCATGGCGGCTTACACTTTTCCCAGTCCCCGAGTCCCACAAACAGACTTGGTGGTGGAGTCAGCATACTCCTGTCCCCACAATGCACTTTCCAGGTTATCTCCCTAGTTCCATTCCCTTCTTTTGAGGGCCACACCATCAGGTTCTTCTATCCCCTCTCCCTCAGCGTTGCAGTCATATAGTGTCCCCCAGGGTCACCCTGTTGTGAATTCTGCTCTTGGGCTCCCTCCGGTGGTTGTAAGTGGTAGCGCTGCTGTCTCTGAATCGCAGCATTTATCAGGTGTGTTCACTTTGTGCAATTTTGACTGGGCTATTTAGTCTTGCTTCACCCTTTAGTCAGTGCCAGTTGTCCATTGTTCCTGGAGGATTCACATCTCTGCCTGGTCTCTCCTGCTTTGCAGTTCTTTTCAACAAAGATAAGTTCTGGCCTTGATTTTTTGCTGTCCACATGCTGTGGCCTTATTGTTCAGTTCTTTTCCATGTTTTTGTCTTGTCCAGCTTGGTCTGTATAAGGATTTGTTTAGCCAAGCTGGTATCTCTGGAGATGCAGATATACCCTCCATATCTTTAGTTAGCTGTGGAGTTTTTGTATTTTCTGTGGTGGATATTTTCTAGTGTTTTAATACTGACCGCATAGTACTCTGTCCTATCCTTTCTATTTAGCTAGATGTGGCCTCCTTTGCTAAATACTGATTTCAGTCTGTGTATGTTTTTTCCCTCTCCTCTCACAGTCAATATTTGTGGCGGGCTGCCTATCCTTTGGGGATTTTCTCTGAGGCAAGATAGTTTTCCCTTTTCTATCTCTAGGGGTAATTAGTCCTCCGGCTGTGTCGAGATGTCTAGGGAGCGCTAGGTACATTCCACGGCTACTTCTAGTTGCGGTGTTAGGTTCAGGGTCTGCGGTCAGTACAGGTACCACCTTCTCCAGAGTACGTCTCATGCTGCTCCTAGGCCACCAAATCATAACATCACCCGCCCACATTTCTCTGCCTAGCTGCCACACTTCATGTACTCAGAACTACCAATCTTTAACCTGGGAGACTTCAACATCCCCATTAACAATCTCACTTCCTCATCTGCATCCCAGCTCTTAACTCTAACCATTTCTCTTGGCCTCTCACAGCTCTCAATTTCAGAAACACACAAAGAGGGTAACACCCTTGACCTGGTCTTTGTCAAACTTTGTTTAATCTCCTACCTAGATAACTCACCTCTTCCCCTCTCCAACTACAATATCTTCTCCTTCATGCTCACAAATCCTCGCCCACCCCAGCACACTTTTACTTACCACACTTGCAGAAATTTACAAGCCATTAACACTCATTCACTTACAGACTCCTAACACTCATCACTGTCCCCAATCTCCTCTTTTTCCTGTCCTGATCTGGCTGTACACCACTACAATGACACTCTCCCTTGACCAAGTAGCGCCCCTCACCCTTCAGAACCTCCAAAAACAGCCCTGGCTCACATTGCAAACTCGATTTCTACCCCATTTCTCGACCCCATTCCCTCACACCTCCTCCAGTCTCTCTCTCCAGTCTTCAGTACTCACCTAATGTTTTGTTAAGGATTCAAGGAATTGTGATGAATAAATAAATGCTCACGCGAGAATTGAATAAACAAAAAATGAATTTACTTAATAAAATAAATAAATAATAAGAAAATAAACAGTCACTAAAAAAACAGTAAAATAACATTATTCATACATTACATTATTATAGTACAGGTCATCAGGCTCTCTGTATCTCCTATGTCTCTTCCATGTGTGTCTCTTTCACATGGCTTCCACATACAGAGTCATCTTGCATCTGTTGTGGTCTTTTGCCATTTAAAAACATCAAAGTCTAGCACCAAGTGACAGCGGTCTGTCAGTTGGGAGGTATTACAAACCCTCAAATGAGAAATGCACATTTATGCATCACCAAGACCAAACCCAATTTATCATATATGTCATAGTATGCTCACAGGAATATTTCTCTTATATCTCAGCCAGCACATATGTCATAGTATGCTCACGGAATATTTCTCTTCGTCTAAACTCTAAAACAAAAGCAAACATCATTAGACATCAAAAAATGGCAAAACTGTTCAAACACAATTCTCATGGAATGTTCCACAACTTTTATCTAAAAATCTGCAATTAGATTAGTCCATGGGGGAATAAGGACATGGTATTGGAGGAGTGAAAGGGGCGGTTACAGTAGGGTCTTTGTCATCATGTGTCCCACCTCTATCTTTCCAACCCCCTATCTCATTTGTCACCACCCTCCTGGGCTTGACGATATGTAATTTGCCTTTTCTCCTCAGATCTTGCCATCTTCTGAACAGGTCACTAGTCGAGATCCCATCTATCTCCTGGAATGGAACTCCACTAGCTATCAGGTCACAAAACAACTCCTTCCTGATCTTTCTAATTTGGATATCATCCCCTTTTCTCCTTTCTTGATCTTCTCTGTCTACTGTGCAATTTTTTTACACTTTTGCTTTTTCTAGAGCAGTGTAAAATAGATGACAAAGACACTGGCAAGAACGACTAACCATCATAGCTCGGGTTATAAAGTGAACCAATGGGGACCTAGTTCATGTTGGTGAGAATGGTAAGCTGCATGCTCAATTACTTATGGGCTGAGAGGCATATTATTGGCATCAGGAAACGGGATGAATATTGGATAGCTGTGCTGATAGACTTTTGCTATGGAAGCAAAATAAGAGAATTTTTTTCTGGCTTCCAAAAGAGTCAAAATTGGTGTATTACTAGGATAAGCTGTGTTAAATTCATTGTAAAGCTTTCATCAAAAACACACCAAGAGACCCCTGTAAACCTCCCACATAATCAACACTGCCCCTCATTTGCCAGCACTATCATTACAAGTACGGTAGTTGATCCAGCTTTTAAAGTACACGTGAAATGGTGGGCCAATCTGAGTTAAATCATTAGAGCCATGCCTGAACAACCAGGTTCATTCATAGCTGGACTTTGTCTTTTCTCTGGCAGATACCCTGAGCCATGAACTCACGAGTTTCTGGGATAGGAGATTGGAACAATGACGCATAACTAAAGCCAAATTTTTAGATAGGAAGTAGCTTCTGCCTGCCTGTCCATTATGTTCTATACATTCTATATGGTTCTGCTGTCGCCAAGGCTGATGCCTCTATGCATTTGGGTATCTCTTGCCTGTCCTTCATGTACTATCTATACTATGCTGATACTGTGGCTGCCAGTATTTACCCTATTTTTCTGAACATATCCTGCTTGTCAATTGTGTTATACATTGTGTTGACGATACCACTGCCACGAGATAGCTGCACATTTCCTGCCTCTCCATTGTGATCTTTAACTATACTGTATTGTTGCTGCTGGAGCTTCCAGTGTTGGTCCAACACAACTACACATCTCTTGCCTTCATTTATGTACTACACTGTGCTGCTTCTTCCTCTGCCACTGAAAACAGTAAAGTTAAGTCATTGCTTCTTAAAATTCCAAGAAACAAATCTATAGCTGATGCCAAATAAGAGATTATTTTTGGAAAGCTTGTTAGAAAGCTATTGCTTCTCCATTTTCCAAACAACAAGTCTAATGCTCGTCCTAAAACAAGTGAATATTTTTCGATGTTTTGTTAAATGCCATTGCTTTTTCACTGGCCATATTGTCTTTAGGCAGTTATTGCTACAAAAAAAAAATCTATCTTGTCATCAAAGCTTAAATAATTCAAGTCTTCTTCCTTTCGTTTCACTAACCAAAATACAAGTTTTCTTTCAATATTTTTATACGGTGCAAAAAAAACTTTTTTTTTTTTTTTTTTTAAATGGTCATGGGCTAGCTAAAATACTATTGCTTGTCAGCAGTCTATAATGTCCCCGGTTTGTTTCTTGTTATTTTCTCCCAGATCTGGTCATACGGGGGTTAACCGCTGCCTCGTTGTGGGTGCTGTGTGGCTATTTTAGTCTGCAGTGGCATGCAGACCAATGTCTGTGATAGTTCATGCTTCCAGGCTAGAGCAGCTGACCCCTTGATACCGTGTTTGTCCTCTGCCCGTGTACTCTGTTCCGGTGACTTCCCTTTCCTGCCTTCCCGCTTTGTCTTAGTGTTCGCTCCCTGTTCATGGACCCCTTGGTATGTGACCCGGCTTGGCTTCTGACCTGTTTTACTGTCTCTTGTCTCGGTTATATCTTCTCCCTTCTGACTCTGACTACTGGCTTGTATTTGACCACGTGTATTGCTGTGACTTCTGGTACTTCTTGTCCTGACAGTTTCTGACTCAGCTCGTCTGACCACTCTTTCGCCACTTGGTGGCGCTTGTGCTGCTGCTCAGTGGTGTTACGCTGTGTTTGCAATCTCTCTTCCCTCACCAGCATCCCCTGGTGGAGGTTGCGCTATACTGCACTGCAGCAGCATTACAATATTTACTGCTGTGCTATGTAAAATGTTTTAAAGGTGGTCATAAGCTGCTGGGATAAACCTTGGTGCTTTCCTGTTGCCTATTTATAAACAAATATCAAACCTGTTACTGCTACACATAAAATAGATAATTTTTTGACAGTTAAATGAAGCAAAGCCATTGCGTCTTCAATTTACATACACCAAATCTGTTGCAGCCCCCAAAAAGGGATAATTGTCACTGTTTGTAAAAAAGCTATGAGCTATAATGTATACATGAGATACAGCCAGCATCTGCCCAAAAAAGATGATCCATTTTAAGAACCATGAAAAGTTAAACATTTAGTGTGCTAATAAACCGGTTATTAGTTACAGTCAGTTACCATGTGTTTACTCAGTCATATATGATGGAGGTATCTTGGACATTAATCAAGGCTGTGTTTGTGTTAGGCATATTGAAAACAGATGGGTATATTCCCAGACCAAGGGTCTCAAACATGCGGCCCGCCGGCACATAGACCCCGTAACGATCGCGCTCACTCCAGCAGCCGCCAACATCCGCGCTGTAGTGCAGTGTATTGCCGCGCACTCGCGCAGAGACCGTCTCTCTGCACAGCAATACTAGTGTCAGCCGCCGGCCTATCAGAGGCCAGAAGCTATCTGCGCATGGCAGTGACGTCATACGCCGCTGCGCCGGCATGCAGATGTCAGCTGCTGGCCTCTGACAGGCCGGTGGTTGACACTAGTATTGCTGTGCAGAGAGATGGTCTCTGCGCGCGTGCGCGGCAATACACTGCACTACAGCGCGGATGTCGGCAGCTGCTGGAGTGAGCGCGATCGTTACGGGGTCTATGTGCCGGCGGGCAACAGGAGCAGAAAGGACACCAAGGGAACCGAGGACAGGTGAGAAGAATCTTTTTTTTCTTCTTTGTTATGTCTATGTGAAAATGGGGGGACCTCGATAGGGGATCTGTCTGCAATATGGGGGGCCTGGATTCGGGACCTGCCTGTAATATATGGGGGGACCTGGATGGGGGACTTGTCTAATATATGGGGGGACCTGGATGGGGGACATGTCTGCAATATATGGGGGGGACCTGAATGGGGGAATTGTCTAATATATGGGGGGACCTGGATAGTGGACATGTCTGCAATATATGGGGGACCTGGATGGGAGCTTGTCTAATATATGGGGGGACCTGGATGGGGGACATGTCTGCAATATATGGGGGAACCTGGATGGGGCACATGTCTGCAATATGGGGACATGGATGGGGGACATAACGACAAGAATGGGACCAGGATTGGGCACTATCTACAAGATAGGGACCAGCCTGGGGCATTACTTCAAGATGAGGACTAGCATGGGGCATTACTACAAGATAGGGACCAGCATGGGGCATTAAAACAAGATAGAGACCAGCATGGGGCACATTACTACAAGATAGAGACCAGCATTTGGCACATTTCTATAAGATTAGGACCAGCATGGTGCATTACTTCAAGATAGGGACCAGCATGGGGCACATTACTATAAGGGACAAGCATGGGGCATTAATACAAGATGGGGACCAGCATGGGGCATTACTACAACATAGGGGCCAGCATGGGGCACATTGCTACAACATAGGGACCAGCATGGGGCACATTACTACAAGATAGGGACCAGTTCAAAAGGTGTATAGAGAAAAAAATGGTATCACTAAAAATATAATTTTGTCATGCAAAAAATGCGGCCCCTGAAATTAAATGTTTTTCTGTGTGCGGCCCATATACCCAGCCGAGTTTGAGACCCCTGTCCTAGGCCATGTCATTCTAGTTCCAGGGAATCATTATCTTTGTAGCATATTACTAGGAAAATTTGGCAAAGCTAGTGAATTTGAATTAAAAAAAATATCGTTAGTCGAGATGAAAAAATTTAGAGCATTAACTCAGGAAAAAAAAAGATTTTGCTCAGTGCAGATAGCCTTGGTTTAAATGAAAGATTAACTATTTGCATTTCATTGTTCCGGCCACATGTATGGACAACAGGTGGTAGAATGCAACACGAAAAGAAGAGATCATGCACTCCAGAGGAAAGAAGACAAAGTAAGACCATAACCTCTTCAGACAGCAAAGCAACACCAAAGGAATAGGACCATTTCCCCAAAGTGACCTAGAAGTCATTCAACAAGACAATTCCAGGCAGCATCTTGATAATGCTATGGTGAGCAGCCTGCATGGCCTTAGCGTGCTAACATGGCCTGCAGCATCTCCCTTGTATCCCATCAAACAAATCTAGGATGTCATTGCAATTGCAAAAGGAGCTGCCAACAGTGAATCTTGATGATTGTCGTGCCCAAGTGCATTCAGTATGGAAGAACCTTCCTCAGACAAGCATTACGAACTCAATTGATAGCATACCAAGATGTGTAATTGTGTGTATTTCTGCATATTTGTATACTCAATACTGAATAAATCGAAATGTTTTGAAAATGTTGTATTTTTTTTACCATTTGCTATCATTAACAAGTCTATTGATCCTGCAATTTCCATAATTTTCCTTCTTGATATTGCAATTTTAATTTGGAGGAGTGTGTAATGTTAGATATCAGTTCTACAGCAATGATATCTATACCTCCACAATGTATTCCGAGTGGTTAATAAAGGCTACTCGGGTTTTTAAAACTGTCACCCCAATTCATCATTTACGATTTGTTGAAGCCATCTTTCTTTCTTTTTTAGCTCATTGTATTTGCTGTAAATTCTTGAAAATGTGGATCATGAATTTACTTAATTAGCCTAAGAGCCTTTTAGAGCCAGAAGTCACAGATTCTTTAAAATGCTGCTTGTTTGTCCAAAAATGCGGCAAATTTAAAGTTCTGCCAGAAACCTTACTCTAAGAAAAGTCTGGAGTGAAATGAGCCAAACATGTGACATTTGTTAAAAGTTACATTTCATGAATCTGTCCAAAACATCTGGATAAGCAAAGTTAAAGGAAAAATCAAAAAAAGACTTAAAAAAACTGAAAAAGTGGTGCACAACATATAATGAATAAGGTGCAAATATTAAAGCTATGAAAATGGAGCAAATTACTTCAGTAGCAGCAATGTTGAACGTGTATAATAGAAATTGGGAACAAAAGTGTCTGTACTGGAGCAGATCACAATCACTAGGGGTAGTGTTTTAAAAACATTTTTCCTAATAAATATAATAAAAACTGTTGGTTTATTTTGGAACAAAAATAAAATGATATGTACATTGGAAGAAGTTGTCTCATCAGCAAACGTCCCTTTTCCAATAAAGAAGCTGATGATATATTATTATTAGAATATCAAAACTCCAGGAAAACAAAATAGAAGTCAATGGCAGACCTCGATTTCATTAGATAGTAATGTAAAATAAGATGTAAACTGAGCTAACAGCTCATCATGCAACACAGCGAGTGCCGGAACTGAATTACCACTTTGATGACAGATATCCAACACCTGTTGGTAGTAATGTGTTATCAATTGTAATTGCATCTATTTTCTGCTGAATCTAATAAGGAAAGACACTCTACAGAAAAGCACATCAGTTACTAGAGGATATCCATATATATTTTAGGGGTTGGAAAACATGATGATTTTCTAAACAACATGATGATTTTCTAAACAAATCAGAAGTGTGAGTTCAAAGTCAAGAGCCACAAACCATCTATTAGACTCTGAATGTTGAATTACCATTTTAAAAACTAATACATATGTAATCAATTGATGTTTCTATGTCATCTTAAATTAAACATCATAATGGGTTGAGTGTCTACTTTTTCCCTTGCAGACTCAGAACTCCTGGAGAAATGGTGGTATACACAAAACTCTTTGAAAACATTTGGAGGGGTTGTCCAAGTCTCAGGACTATTGAGCTATATGCAATATGTTTAGTCCAAAACACATACATTTAGGTAGAAAATGTATATGTATGTAAATACATACAGTTGTGCTCAAAAGTTTACATACCCCGGCAGAATTTTTGCTTTCCATGAATGATAACACCAAAACTTTTTCTCCACTCAAGCTATGTGCACACGTTCAGGTTTTTTCGCGTTTTTTCCGTGATAAAACGCTATATAAACTCATTAAAAACGCATACGTTATGCATCCTATCATTTAGAATGCATTCTGCATGTTTTGTGCACATGGTGCGTTTTTTTTTACCGCGAAAAAAACGCATCGCGGTAAAAAAAGCAGCATGTTCATTAATTTTGCGGATTTTCTGCGTTTTTCCCACAATTCTATGCATTGGGAAAAACCGCTAAAAAAAAAAACCGCACAAAAAACGCATCAAAATCGTGAAAAAAAACGCATGCGGATTTCTGGCAGAAATGTCCGGTTATTGTCAGGAAAATTTCTGCAAGAAATCCTGACATGTGCACATACCCTTACTGTGCCATTCACCATCTACCATCCACACACTGGGAGCCCTGGGGATATACTTCACCTGTGGGAAGATATACCATCTAGCTGACATAACATCACCCCAGAGGACCCCTTAAAGCAGCGTCGGTCCCCACTGATTGAATACCACAGGTGGCGTCACGAACATAAACTTTATTCACCAAATCCCTTTAAAGACCTTTCCCCTTTTACATGGGCGCCCAGGGCCACGGACCGGGTCGCAGCCACCGTGACACCCCCCTGTGAACTCAGGACCCGGTACCGAGTACCCCACGGCCCTGGCGGGGCGATTCATCTGTACAGTTGTGCTCAAAAGTTTTTCTCCACTCATGGTTAGTGGTTGGGTGAAGCCATTTATTGTCAAACTACAGTGTTTTCTCTTTTTAAATCATAATGACAACCCAAAACATCCAAATGACCCTGATCAAAAGTTCACATACCCCATTTGTTAATACCGTGTATTGCCCCCTCTAACATCAATGACAGCTTGAAGTCTTTTGTGGTAGATGTGGATGAGGTTTTTTATTTTCTAAGATGGTAAAGCTGCCCACTCTTCTTGGCAAAAGGCCTCCAGTTCCTGTAAATTCCTGGGCTGTTAGCATGAACTGCGTGCTTGAAATCTCCCCAGAGTGGCTCAATGATATTGAGGTCAGGAGGCTGAGATGGCCACTCCAGAACCTTCACTTTCTTCTGTTGTAGCCAATGACAGGTCGACTTGGCATTGCGTTTTGGATCATTCTCATGTTGGAGCGTCCAAGTACGTCCCATGCGCAGCAGTATTTGCGGATAACGTGCTGCATTCATCTTTCCTTCAACTTTGACCAAGTTTGCTGTGCCTTTGTAGCTAACAGATCCCCCAAAACATCAGCGAGCCACCTCCATGCTTTACCGTACGAATGGTGTTCCTTTCATCATAGGCCTTGTTGACCTCTCTCCAAATGTAAAGTTTATGGTTGTGGCCAAAAAGTTCAATTTTGGTCTCATCACACTAAATTACCTTGTTCCAGAGGTTTAGAGGCTTGTCTCTGTGCTGTTTTGCGTATTGTAGGCAAGATACTTTGTGGCATTTGTGCAGTAATGGCTTTCTTCTGGCGACTCAACCATGCAGCCATTTTCTTAAAGGGCCTCCTTATTGTGCATCTTGAAACAGCCTCACCGCTAGTTTTCAGAGAGTCCTGTATTTCAGCTAATGTTATTTGTGGGTTTTTCTTTGCATTCCAAATAATTTTCCTGGCACTTGTGGACGAAATTTTTGTTGGTCTACCTGTCCGTGGATTTGTTTTTACAGAGCCCCTGATTTTCCATTTGTTAATCACAGTTTGAATGCTGCTGACTGGCATTATTAATTCCTTGGATATCTTTTTGTATCCCTTTCCTGTTTTATACAGTTCAACTAACTTTTTCCTTATATTTGCTGACAATTCTTTTGCTTTCCCCATGACTCACAATCCAGAAACCTCAGTGGCTGGATGAAAGATGCAAGAGTCTGTCTGTATCCCAGAAACTCACTCAGCTTTTATGCGCACACACTGATTACAAGCAAACAGGCCACAGGTGAGGATGTTACATTTAGTAGCCATTCAAACCCACTTGTATCAACTTCTGTGCATTTTATCAGGCCAAAATCACCAAAGTATGTAATCTTTTGATCACGGTCATTTGGATGTTTTGGGTTGTCATTATGACATAAAAAGAGAAAACACAGTAGTTTGACAATAAATGGCTTCATCCAACCACTAACCATGAGTGGAGAAAATGTTTTGGTGTTATCACTCATATTCTCTGAAAAAAGGACAAGAAAGAAAAAATTCTGCAGGGGAATGTAAACTTTTGAGTACAACTGTATATATGCACATTATGCATATATACCGTACTGGCTGCTTAAAGTGTTGGGAAATACTTCAACTTCTAGAACAAGTTCAGGGTTACCAAGTCTCTCATATTTGAAGGGTGCCTTCTGCCAACAGCAATTTTAGGATCTCTCCACAGGTGTTCAATGGGATTTAGATCTGGACTCATTGCTAGCCACTTCAGAAGTCTACAGCGCTTTGTTTACATACATTTTTGGGTGCTTCTTGAAGTATGTTTGACATCATTGTCCTGCTAAAAGACCCATGACCTAGAACGCAAACCCAGATTTCTAACATTGGGTCCTACATTGCAACCCATAATGCTTTGCTAATCTTCAAATTCCATGATACCTTGCACACTATCCAGGCACCTAGTGCCCGAGGCAGCAAAACACCAAAACATCTTTGAACCTCCACCATATTTGACTGTAGGTACTGTGTTCTTTTCTTTGAAGGCCTCATTCTGTTATCGGTAAACAGCAGAATGATGTGCTTTACCATAACAACTCTATCTGGTTCTCATCTGCTCACAAAACACTTTTCCAGAAGGATTTTTTGCTTTCTCATGTATATTTTGTCAAAATGCAGTCTAGCTTTTTTACGTCTCTGTATCAGCAGTGGGATTCTCCTTGATCTCCTGCTTTGGCGTTTTTGTTTATTCAAATGTTGACGTACAGTTTGTGCTGACTCGTATGCACCCTGAGCCTGCAGAATAGCTTGAATTTATTTGGAACTTGATTGGGGCTGCTTATCCATCATTCCAACTATCCTGAGTGGCAACCTTTCATCAATTTTTCTATGCCGTCCACATCCAAGGAAATTAGCTAGAGTGCCATGGGTTGTAAATGTCTTGATTATGTTGTGCAATGTGAACAAAGCAACATTAAGATCTCTAAAGATGGACTTGTAACCTTGGGATTATAGTTTTTTTTTTACAATTTTGGTTATCAAGTCCTCAGACAAATCTCTTCTCTTTCTGCTCTCCATGTTAAGTATGGCACACACAAACACACAATGCAAAGTCAGACCTCTCCCCTTTTTATCTGTCTTTCATGTGTTATTTACATATTGCCCACATCTGTTACCTGCCACAGGTGAATTAAAACGAGCATCATATACTTGAAACAAAGTTGTTTACCCACAATTTTGGAAAGGTGCCCAACATTTTGCCTGGCCCATTAGATATATGTATATGTACACTGCTCAGTGACGTAACTAGAGTCTCATGAGCCCCGCTGCAAAATTTGGACTGGGCCCCCCCATCCTGTGTGTGTGTATATACACTGCTCAAAAAAATAAAGGGAACACTTAAACAACAGAATATAAATCCATGTAAATCAAATTTCAGTGAAATCAAACTGTCCACTTAAGAAGCAACACTATTTGACAATCGATTTCACATGCTGTTGTGCAAATGGAATAGACTACAGATGGAAATTATTGGCAATTATCAAGACACACTCAATAAAGGAGTGGTTCTGCAGGTGGGGACCACAGACCACATCTCAGTACCAATGCTATCTGGCTGATGTCACTTTTGAATGTTGGTTGTGATTTCACACTCGTGGTAGCATGAGACGGATTCTACAACCCACATGTGGCTCAGGCAGTGCAGCTCATCCAGGATAGCACATCAATGCGAGCTGTGGCAAGAAGGTTTGCTGTGTCTGTCAGTGTAGTGTCCAGAGGCTGGAGGCGCTACCAGGAGACAGGCCAGTACACCAGGAGACGTGGAGTAGGCCGTAGGAGAGCAACATCCCAGCAGCAGGACCGCTATCTCAGCCTTTGCGCTAGGAGGAACAGGATGAGCACTGCCAGAGCCCTGCAAAATGACCTCCAGCAGGCCACAAATGGGCATGTATCTGCACAAACGGTTAGAAACCGACTCCATGAGGATGGTCTGAGTGCCCGAAGTCCACAGATGGGGTTGTTCTCACAGCCCAACACCGTGCAGGACGCTTGTCATTTGCCACAGAACACCAGGATTGGCAAATTCGCCACTGGCACCCTGTGCTCTTCACAGATGGGAGCAGGTTCACACTGAGCACATGCGACACACGTGAGTCTGGAGACGTCGTGGAGAGCAATCTGCTGCCTGCAACGTTCTTCAGCATGACCGGTTTGGCAGTGGGTCAGTAATGGTGTGGGGTGGCATTTCTTTGGAGGGCCGCACAGCCCTCCATGTGCTCGCCAGAGGTAGCCTGACTGCCATTAGGTACCGAGATGAGATCCTCAGACCCCTTGTGAGACCATATGCTGGTGCGGTTGTCCCTGGGTTCCTCCTAATGCAGGACAATGGCAGACCTTATGTGGCTGGAGTGTGTCAGCAGTTCCTGCAAGATTAAGGCATTGAAGCTATGGACTGGCCCGCCTGTTCCCCAGACCTGAATCCGATTGAACACATCTGAGACATCATGCACCATCAACTCTCACATTGCACCACAGACTGTCCAGGAGTTGGCGGATGCTTTAGTCCAGGTCTGGGAGGAGATCTCTCAGGAAACCATCTGCCGCCTCATCAGGAGCATGCCCAGGCATTGTAGGGACATCATACAGGCATGTGGAGGCCACACACACTACTGAGCATCATTTCCTTGTCTTGAGGCATTTCCACTGAAGTTGGATCAGCCTGTAACTTAATTTTCCACTTTGATTTTGAGCATCATTCCAACTTCAGACCTCTGTGGGATATTAGTTGTGATTTACGTCAATTTTTAGGTTTTGCTGGTCTCAGCACATTCCACTATGTAATGAACAAAGATTTACAACTGGAATATTTCATTCAGTGATTTCTAGAATGTGGTATTTTAGTGTTCCCTTTATTTTTTTGAGCAGTGTATACATTATATAGATAGATAGATAGATAGATAGATAGATAGATAGATAAAGTATAGACATAAAATTAATTCAGGATGGGGGGGCAGTCCAAATCTTGCACCAGGGCCCATCAGACTCTAGATATGCCACTGAGCAATGTATATATGCACATTTAGTTGCAGCTGTTGCTGGCGTCGGCGGGCCCCTTACCTGCTGGGCCTCTGATCCACCGGGCCCGGTCGCAGCAGTTGTTACACGGCTGACACTGCTCAAAAAAATAAAGGGAATACTAAAATACCACATTCTAGATATTACTGAATGAAATATCCCAGTTGCAAATCTTTAGCGTCACATGGAGGACTGGATTTGGAATGATATTCAAAATCAAAGTGGAAAATAAAATTACAGGCTTACCCAACTTCAGTGGAAATGCCCCAAGACAAGAAAATGATGCTCAGTAGTGTGTGGCCTTCACGACCTCCCAACAATGCCTGGGCATGTTCCTGATGAGACAGCCGATGTTCTTCTTAGGGCTCATTTCCACTTGCGAGAAACACATCCGTGTCTCGCATGTGGAAACCAAGCTGTGGCGCCGGCACTTTGGAGCGGAGCATGCAGCTCCATGTGTTCCTATGCGGCCGCACGCTCCGCTCTGGAGTGCCGGCGCCACAGCTTGGTTTTCACATGCGATATACGGACGTGTTTCTCGCAAGTGGAAATGAGCCCTAAGAAATCTCCTCCCAGACTTGGATTAAAGCATCAGTCAACTCCTGGACAGTCTGTGGTGCAACATGGCATTGATGGATGGAACTAGCCATGATGTCCCAGATGTGATAGTTTGGATTCGGGTCTGGGGAACAGGCAGGCCAGTCCATAGCATCAATGCCTTCATCATGCCGAAACTGCTGACACGCTTCAGCCACATGAGGCTAGCATTGTCATGCATAAGAAGAAACCCAAAGCCCACTGAACCTGCTTATGGTATTACAAATGGGCTGAGGATAGCACATGGAGGGCTTTGCGGCCCTCCAAAGAAATGCCTCCCCACACCATTACTGACCACCCACACCATTACTGACCCACTGCCAAACCAGTCATGCTGGAGGATGTTGCAGGCAGCAGAATGTTCTCCACGGCGTCTCCAGACTCTGTCATGTCTGTCACATGCTCAGAGTGAACCTTTTTTCATCCGTGAATGTCTAATGTCGAATCTGCCAATCTTGGTGTTTTCTGGCAAATGTCAATTGCCCTGCACGGTGTTGGGCTTTAACTACAACACTCACTTGTGGATGGTGAGCCCTTCATACCACCCTCATGGAGTCAGTTTCTGACAGTTTGAGCTCACACATGGATGTTTATGACCTCATTTTGCAGGGCTCTGGCACTGCTCCTTCTGTTCCTCCTTACGCAAAGGAGGAGGTAGTGGTCCTGCTGATGTGTTGTTGCCCTCCTACGGCCCTCTCCACTTCTCCTGGTGTACTGGTCTTTTTCCTGGTACCGTATCCGCTCCATGCTCTGGCCACTTTGCTAACAGACACAGCTACTCTTCTTGCCACAGCTCACAATAATGCGCCATCCTGGATGAGCTGCATTACCTGAGCAACTTCTGTGGGTTGTAAACACCGCCTCATGCTACTGTACCTCTAGAGATGAGAGCAAAGACAAAATATAAAAATGACAAAAACAACAGCCAAAAAGGATGAAAACAGAGAAATGGTCTGTGGTCAGCACCTGCAGAACCATTACAGGAGCTGTCTTGCTAGATGCCTATCATTTCTACCTGTTTGTTCCATTTGCACAACAGCAGGAGAAATTGATTTGCAATCAGCGTTGCTTCATAACTGGACAGGTTGATTTCAAGCATAATTGGCTTGGAATTACAATGTAAGTGTTCCCATTATTTTTTGGAGCAGTGTATATATATATATATATTATATATATATATATATATATATATATATATATATATATATATATATATATATATACATACACAGTACAGACCAAAAGTTTGGACACACCTTCTCATTTAAAGATTTTTCTGTATTTTCATGACTATGAAAATTGTACATTCACACTGAAGGCATCAAAACTATGAACTAACACATGTGGAATTATATACTTAACAAAAAAGTGTGAAACAACTGAAATTATGTCTTATATTCTAGGTTCTTTAAAGTAGCCACCTTTTGCTTTGATGACTGCTTTGCACACTCTTGGCATTCTCTTGATGAGCTTCAAGAGGCAGTCTCCGGGAATGGTTTTCCAACAATCTTGAAGGAGTTCCCAGAGATGCTTAGCACTTGTTGGCCCTTTTGCCTTCACTCTGCGGTCCAGCTCACCCCAAACCATCTCAATTGGGTTCAGGTCTGGTGACTGTGGAGGCCAGGTCATCTGGCATAGCACCCCATCACTCTCCTTCTTGGTCAAATAGCCCTTACACAGCCTGGAGGTGTGTTTGGGGTCATTGTCCTGTTGAAAAACAAATGATGGTCCAACTAAACGCAAACCGGATGGAATAGCATGCCGCTGCAAGATGCTGTGGTAGCCATGCTGGTTTAGTATGCCTTCAATTTTGAATAAATCCCCAACAGTGTCACCAGCAAAGCACCCCCACACTATCACACCTCCTCCTCCATGCTTCACGGTGGGAACCAGGCGTGTAGAGTCCATCCGTTCACCTTTTCTGCGTCGCACAAAGACACGGTGATTGGAATCAAAGATCTCAAATTTGGGCTCATCAGACCAAAGCACAGATTTCCACTGGTCTAATGTCCATTCCTTGTGTTGTTTAGCCCAAACAAGTCTCTTCTGCTTGTTGCCTGTCCTTAGCAGTGGTTTCCTAGCAGCTATTTTACTATGAAGGCTGCTGCACAAAGTCTCCTCTTAACAGTTGTTGTAGAGCTGTGTCTGCTGCTAGAACTCTGTGTGGCATTGACCTGGTCTCTAATCTGAGCTGCTGTTAACCTGTGAATTCTGAGGCTGGTGACTCGGATAAACTTATCCTCAGAAGCAGAGGTGTCTCTTGGTCTTCCTTTCCTAGGGCGGTCCTCATGTGAGCCAGTTTCTTTGTAGCGCTTGATGGTTTTTGCCACTGCACTTGGGGACACTTTCAAAGTTTTCCTAATTTTTCAGACTGACTGACCTTCATTTCCTAAAGTAAGGATGGCCACTCGTTTTTCTTTACTTAGAATTTGTATTATGGCAAGAAAAAATCAGCTAACAGTCTGTTCAGTAGGACTATCAGCTGTGTATCCACCAGACTTCTGCTCAACACAACTGATGGTCCCAACCCCATTTATAAGGCAAGAAATCCCACTTATTAAACCTGACAGGGCACACCTGTGAAGTGAAAACCATTTCCGGTGACTACCTCTTGAAGCTCATCAAGAGAATGCCAAGAGTGTGCAAAGCAGTCATCAAAGCAAAAGGTGGCTACTTTGAAGAACCTAGAATATAAGACATTTTCAGTTGTTTCACACTATTTTGTTAAGTATATAATTCCACATGTGTTAATTCATAGTTTTGATGCCTTCAGTGTGAATGTACAATTTTCATAGTCATGAAAATACAGAAACATCTTTAAATGAGAAGGTGTGTCCAAACTTTTGGTCTGTACTGTATATATATATATATATATATATATATATATATATATATATATATATATATACACATACACACACACACATATATACACACTGTACATTCAATGACTCTGTTACATTGTACTTTATAGATTGCTTACGTGATCATCTTATTATTCCTATTGGTCCTTACATTAAAGGGAACCTGTCATGTCCTTTTTAGCATCTAAACTGTCCCCAGTGCGTTGTTAGTAATGTAATGTGCATCACTGACACTTTTTTCCATGAAAAACGGCGCTGTAATCATGTGCAAAAAGCACTTTCATACCTGCTCTAGAGTCATAGGGGTGCGCTTTATTTCGTTCAATCATGGCTGTCGCCACCCATGCAATTTGAATGGTGTTCCTGGGGTTGTGCCGACCTCACTAAAATCCACCTATAAATCTCGCACTTGCGCACTGTGTATCGGGGAGCCGTACATGCTCCGTGATGAATGGCACCAGGCTCGATACTACGCAAGCGCAGCTCCACGATACACACTGCACAAGCGTGGGATTTCAGAGCGGATTCCATTGACCACGGGAACAACGTTAAAATAGCGTGAGCAGCGACAACCATGATTGAACGAAATGAAGCACACCCCTATGACTAAATGAGCAGGTACGATCTAAGTTTATAAAGTGCTTTTTGCACATGATTACAGCGCCGTTTTTCATGAAAAAAGTGTAGTGATGCACATGTCCCCATAAGGCCTATAACTATAATTATAATAATCACAAGACACCTTTAAGGGTTGGAATAAATGGCCGTGAGGTTTTATTTTGAGTTACAAATTCCAAATAATTAACTAAATAACCAATAAATAATATCCATAAGTTCATAAGTCCAAATTTCCATAAACTTCCATAAACCAAATCCACCCAAGGTTGGGTGATTTTTACCCACAAATAAAACCAAACGACAGGAGAAATGACAACATAAAGGGAGGGAGGGTGGGCTCTTCTTTTCTTCAAGCGCCGGCGAACTGAGTATCCAACGTCGGCGCTCAGGTATATATAATAACCAAATCTGCCCAGCAACTGATTGACAACCAATCAATCATCAAAAATTTAGGCGGGCAAAAAGCCAGTCAGAACCAGATCTGGCTGCTTTTACATAGAATAACAGTAAAAACCTTGACCTCAATTTGACCCCTAATATCCATGGGATAAAATGCATGTGCCAGGCCTATGTGGACATGGGACCCCCGCTATATTTCTGTTGTCTGAGCGGGGGGGCTTACATGTCCCCATAAGGCCTATAACTATAATTATAATAATCACAAGACACCTTTAAGGGTTGGAATAAATGGCCGTGAGGTTTTATTTTGAGTTACAAATTCCAAATAATTAACTAAATAACCAATAAATAATATCCATAAGTTCATAAGTCCAAATTTCCATAAACTTCCATAAACCAAATCCACCCAAGGTTGGGTGATTTTTACCCCAAGAGGCCAAGGTTCAAAGAGCCGAGGCCCCCCCCAAACCACACAGCCATTTTTCAATTATATTGCCCATGTTAAGATTAAATATATCAAGTCCGATATCGGACAAATGAACCAAATCATTTCTGAACATCCCCGGTAAAAAGCCTTCTAAGTCAGTATGTCTAAAAGAAAACCCAGAAATAAGAGGTAAGAACTTCTTCATGGAGAAATTAACCCTCTTCCGGATCTTATCCAAAAATGAAAGTTAATTACACTGCCAAGCACGCCTGGGAATGATTTCTGAAAAAACAACACCAGAGAATGGAAAATTCTGTCTTAAATAAGTAAGATCTGACCGCATAGTGGCCAGTAGATTCAACGTGTTGATTCTTCCTAAATCATTCCCAGCGAGATGCACTACAATTAAATCCGGGTAAGGGAACCTCTCCAGACAACCCTTTACCTCAGAGACCAAAGAAAGCCATTTTAGGCCGCGAATGCCGTGCCAAAAAACTTGAACTTTAGAAGAATGGAACGATAGATTCTCAGAATATGATCGAAGGCCGGCCCTCTTCTGGGCCCAGAAGACAAATGAAGGCCCAACGATCCAAATAACTGCAGGGTATAAGAGAAATAAAATTAATCGGGATATAAATCAGGCCGAACATAAATTTTGAATCTTTTCGATTCCCATCTTCCTATTCTTTTGATTTTATCGTCAGATAGGCCAGCTTTTGAGGCTTCTGTAGCCGCACCTATTCTGAAAGAATGGGAAGTAATTTTGAGATGACTTTTACCCAAAAATGCCAAACACTTCTTTAAAATAAAAGTAAATTGGAAAACCGTCACCGGGGAAGAATCTCTAGGAATAAATAGGGAGCCTTCAGCTGGAGGCCTAAACGTAAACCATTTAGACAGATTAGCCACAGGACAAATCTTAGATTCAGGGAACGAATTCAATCTTAGCTCAGATCCTCTCCCCAGCTGATCTGTTTTAGACTTCCTGATAAACAAGAGAAGAAATGATTCAAAAATTCTGACATCCGAAAGCATGAGCCCGGATGAAACAGATTTCTTGGCTGACACTACCTCACCAACCCTCAGTGCCCCAAAAAAGGAGATAGAAAATATGCTTCCTCAAAGTTCTTACAAACGTGCACAAGGGCAGAACAAATGTCAATTAACAAAGAAATAGAAATAGGGCACCTTGAATCCGGAAAAAAACTTTCCCTTTTCAGGCCTTTCAAAAATTGCTTCACTGAGAAAAATTCCGTTAACGCAGTACCGCCATGTAATTTTAAAAAGAAAGAGACTCCCGCAAAGCATTTGGCTACTGCGGAGTAAGATAAGCCCTGTTTGACCAGAGACTCAGCGAATTTCAAAGCTGAATCCGGGTCAGGAGCAGAGGCGTCAAAACCGAAAAGAACAGAAAAATCAACCCATTTTTTCCATGCGGCTGAGTAATCAGCCCATGATCTGTTTGATAAAGAATTCCGAATAAAATAAGGAATTATATCGGAATCATGTCCTGAATTGAAAGGGGGCAATCGTACGCCTCTTTGTCTGCCAATGGGACCTGCAGATAAAAATCAAACCACTGACGATGCAATATAAGATCAGTTAAATGACTAACTTTACCACCTCCTCAGACTGCTTTTAACCAAATATTGCAGTTCAAACATTCCAACACCAATTTTCTCAGAATTTTTGCTGCATTCACATTCTTGGATGATAGGGTATTGATTGAAAAAATAACTGCCTGATTCCTGGAATGTAATAAAACCTTGGAATTTTGTAATCCATGGCCCCATAAGCAAATACACAGAAGGATTGACAAAAGCTCAGTAATAAAAGGGCTCTTGTTTAACTCTCTAGCAACCCAATTGACAGGCCAGTTCAGGGATACCCAGTGAGATTGAAACAAGCAGGCCACTCCTAGAGAGGCGTCTGCAGAAAAAACAAGGGGAATAGAATCCGAAGATACAAAAGGGGATTGGATTATTGATCTGCCATTAAAACCCGCTAAAAATGCTAGCCAGATTCTGGCGTCCTCTTTCACTTCAGAACACAATCTGATATGAGAATTGGGGGAAGAATGCCCTTTAGTAGCTTCGTAAAGTGACCTGGAAAAGACCCTGCCAATTGGAATGACCCTTAAGGAAAAATTCAATAGCCCAAGCAGGGATTGAAGCTCCTTAAGAGTGATTTTGTCTTTTGCTAGCAAGTTTTCAAGAGAACTACGAAGTTTGTCAATTTTTTCTTGGGGCAGGACGGTTTCCATTTTGACCGAATCGATCAAGATGCCCAAAAATTCAATGCGACAAGAAGGGCCTACTGTTTTCTCGTGGGCAATTGGGACTCAAAAAAATGCGCACAAATCAAGAAACCTAGAAAGAGTATTTTCACAAGACATAGATTGGGATGGGCCAACAAAAAGGAAGTCATCTAAATAATGCAGAATACCTGCTTCACAACCGCTAGATTCCAAAACCCAATGCAAAAAATGGGAAAAATTCTCAAAATAAAAACAGGACAAGGAAAAACCCATAGGAAGGCATTTGTCAAAAAAGAAGCAATTATCAAAATGAAAACCCAATGAATTAAACCCCTCCGGATGAACTGGGAGAAGTCTGAAGGCAGATTTAATGTCTGATTTGGATAAAAGGGCATTAGGACCGAATTTTCTAAGCATATCCAGAGCGCCATCAAAGGAGGAGTAGGTAACAGAACACATTGTCTTGTCTACCTCATCATTCAAAGATTGGCCGACTGGATAAGATAAATGGTGAATCATCCGGAAAGAACCCGGCTCCTTTTTGGGAACAATACCCAGTGGGGATAAGCGAAAATTTGAATATGGGGGGGACAAAAAGGGGCCGGCGACTCTGCCTAGCTCAATTTCAGATAAAATTTTTTCCCTAGCGACATCAGGGAATTCGGCAATGGAGGGGAGATTTTTAACTAAAACACAACCAGAACCTTTGAATTGGGGAACACGAAAACCTAGAGAAAAACCGTCATATAGTAAACTACTGATCTCCCTGTCTGGGTATTTGCTTAGCCAGTGGACCATTTTTTCCAGCCTCACTGGCGATTGAGCCCTTTGAAATTGATTCCTTAGAGGATTGCTGGGCAGCCTGCTTCTTAAAGCATTTGGACATAGGGTGGGGATTCCCACAGAAAGAACATTCGTGCCGAAAATGGCAGCTATTATTCCACTTACAGGAAGAATCATTGTAAGCAAAACAAACACCTTTCTTGTTGACAGAAACATAAGGCTGCCTAGAAACAGCATTCCTCATAGGAAGCATGAGATTGATCCAAAAACCAATGTCTTTAGAGCCCCATTTTACTTCGGGATGAACTGACAGCTTATGACGAAATGCCTCATCATAACTGAGCCATGCGGAGCCACCAAAATTTTTATAAGCCTCTAAGATAATGTCAACGTGTTGGAAGAGACTACTACAAAGGTTAGGTGACTTCTCTCCCAAGACGGCAGCATAGATGGCAAACGCTTGGACCCAGTTATTAAAGGACCTAATACTACGCTTAGGGTCATCATGGTCAGATTTGTCATCTTTCTTCTCTGATTTAGGGGGGTGATCCCTACTTGGTAACAATGAAAACAGATCGACAAATTGATTATTCCAAATGAGCTCCTTAACTGAGGGGCTCAAATGGAATCCCAGTGGGGAAAGCTCACAAGTTAAAGCCTCCTTGAAAGGATTCAAAGGAGGCGTACTAAGGGCAGGAGCTTCTGAGCGGAAAGAAGCAGGAGAAGCTGTTGCCCTAGATGAGATATTAGCCTCGCTTAATGCTTCGGCTACTACGGATTTAATTAAGTCTTTTAACTGGTTCTGAGGGACAGACAAGGGGATATTAAATGTCTCACCCCTCGCAGGTCGATCGTCCGGTCTTCTTCCTCCTTCACAGCCTGCGCTCCAGCCCGCAGACTGGGGCGAGCGCAACTGCCTGGCAGGTCTTGGGTCACGATCCTCCTCTTCATCAGATGACAGGGGGAGCGGAGCAGCCCTCGAGCCCCGAGCAGCAGCTGCCGGAGCCGACCGGTCGCCAGAAGAGAGAGGCACTGCAGCGCTTTTACGGCCGGTGCCCCTTTTGGCTCTTCCGGCCGCTCCCGATGACGTGGACGGCTCACCCAGCTGATGGTTGCCGAAATCTCGTGACGGGCTGCGAGACCTTGACGCGCAGCGGTGGCGTGACTTCCTGCTTGCTTCCGACAGACCGGGCCTGGACACCGCAGGAGACGGAGCAGGGGGAGAAGCCGCCTTCTGGTCCTCGCCGGAGGGTTCACAGCAGCCGGAGCTCCCATTTCTTGCCCCGCAGCTGGCACCACAGGTTCCGGAACAGGAGGAGGAGCGACGGCTTCGGAGGCTGCTAATGGAGGTTTTATAGCCAAGCAGCTCCTCAGCCAATCTTCCCCGTCCTCCCCGCTGGCTCTTGATAGGAGTTCCTGCAGGAGCTTCTCCATTGTTCGGTAAGGTCTCTTCTTTTCTTCAAGCGCCGGCGAACTGAGTATCCAACGTCGGCGCTCAGGTATATATAATAACCAAATCTGCCCAGCAACTGATTGACAACCAATCAATCATCAAAAATTTAGGCGGGCAAAAAGCCAGTCAGAACCAGATCTGGCTGCTTTTACATAGAATAACAGTAAAAACCTTGACCTCAATTTGACCCCTAATATCCATGGGATAAAATGCATGTGCCAGGCCTATGTGGACATGGGACCCCCGCTATATTTCTGTTGTCTGAGCGGGGGGGCTTACATTATATTGCTAACAACGCACTGGGGCAGTTTATATGCGAAATAACAATCACTTACAGTTAACCATAGTGGTCTTAATTACTTTATCAATCTTCATATAAGGAGATACCATTATGAATACCTTGTATTACATTTATGTACATTTTGTATTATGTATTTGATATACAGTACTGTGACATTGTAATGTATGGGTCTGTTTCATCTAGTTCATGCCTTTTTCCTGTGTACCAATCAATAAAGTATATTGAATATATTGATATAGAGTGCAGTGGATATTCTTTCCTTCATTAGAACGGCAGACAAAGTTTCATTCAGGATTTTTCACATTTGCAAAAACCGATCTGATTTTCATCAATGTTTTGGAACAGATTTTTAACACTGGGTCAGTTTTTCCTATTGGAGTTTCATTAGTGATGTTTCACTGATGAAAAAACATAAAATTACAAAGCTTCTCCTATATATTACAATGTTAATCACAGACAGCAGGTGGACTGCACACTGCTGCCATCCTTGTGTAGCCAGTAATTTTCATAGACTTATATGGGTAATTTTGATCTGTGGCTGCTATTAATAATGAACATCTCTTTGATTTTTTTTGCAGACACACGGTACACAAAAACCACAGATGTGTTGAACAGCACCAAAAACCACAGATGTGTTGAACAGCACCATATACTAATAGGTATGTGTTCTATCTATGGCAAACACATCCGGGATTCACAGATGTCTGAATGAGGCAATAGGGATGGAAATATTAAAACCCTGTGAAAAAAATGGGCCTGTTCTCTCTTACAAAACTTTACAGCTGCTCTTTCTATGTATTAAATTAGACATATAGACGGTTCTCCCACCCATACAGGTGTTCGAATTAGTGAAGTATTGATACAGCCTCGAATGGCCCTCTAGGGATCTATGGAAAAGATGGTCTATGGCTAACAGGCCACTGCCATCAAATTGGGAGTTGTTAATAAAAGAGCTCATTTACTGTTTTTACAGAGGGGCCCTCTGTGGTCAGTGCCCACCCCTTGATAAGGCAGTTAGGAAAGCTTTTGTAACATCACAAATGGACTATAGGTAAGCTGCTGTAAGTTCATCAGTGGGATTTAGTCATATAATCATTGCAATGTCAAAAGTGGTTACCATTAAGTGAACTACTATGTCATACCAAGAGAATTTTATTCAGGCAAATTAATGAAATCACAAATGGATTTTACTCATGTGGACTGTTCTGACTTGTCAGCGAATTTGCCTGTTTATGCCGATTGGTTATACTCACCTCACCGCACACCTCTGTGGCCCCTCTGCTCTTCCCCGTAACCTGTACTGTCCTCATTGGATCATCTTATCGCTGCTAGCACTGGGTCCCTGAGTCTCCTCACGCTAGGCTGGGACTTCTGGTTCTGATGAGGCCTTGGATGGTTTGCAAATGTGCATAAGGTCACAATCTCATCACATGCACCGTGACCTTGAGTGCGTATGTACAGAACCCTATCCTTGACCTCATCACAACCAGAAGTCCTGGACTAGCGTGATGAGACTTGGGGACCTAGGGTTCACGTCGATGACAAGATGATGCAATTAGGATAAGACAAGAGACTGAGGAGCGGAGGGGCATGAGAAGCGAGCTGTAAGTAAACAATAACTTTGTTTTGTAACCTTTTGATGGCTCCTTACAGTTTAGCAAAATGATGGGCATCAGCCGCCATTTTGCTGAATCCATGTGGAAGTGAACTACAAAAAAAATCCTGCATTTTGGTTAATGCGAAAACGTAAAATTCAAGTAGAATTTAATTTCACTCCTCTATTAACGAGATACTGCTCTAAAGCAGAAGCAATCATTTGTGGTGATGAAAAGAGATGGGAAAGCCCAAAACTGTCAGGTGCTGAACTCCGAACACTGACTTCTCCTGGAAGTTCATTGTACAGTTTGGGAGTCCGGAGAAAGAAAGACTAAAGTTTGGTCAGTCCAGACGAACCCAAAATGCCAAAGGTCCACTCATCTCTAGTTATGAAGATTAGGTTTTTGCAAGTATTTTCACACTGTGATGATTTACAAAATAATGCAATAATCATTGGAGTTATCCATAAATATGAGGTTGAAGAGGAAATTCTCAAGTGCACACAAGTCTTAATTAAGGCTGAAGATATGTTCAGATCACACGTGCTACAGAAGGATTGCGGTGTCGTACAAGAGGTGCAATCCAGATCTACAAATGTTGATTTTTTTTTTATATATGGATTACTTGCAAAGTCAGAGCCCACAGTTGACCACCACTATTGAACATCATGTTTCTGGATCATATATGTATTTGCGTAACAAGTAGTTCTTCCTTAGACTTAGATTTCAAAAACTAAATGGCTCAGTGTATAGCACTGCAGCGCTGGAGTCCTGGGTTCAAATCCCACCAAGGACAACATCTGCAAGGAGTCTGTATGTTCTCCCCGTGTCTGCGTGGGTTTCCTCCAGGTACTCCAGTTTTCTCCCACATTACAAAGACATACTGATAGGGAATTTAGATTGTGAGCCCCATCTGGGACAGCGATGATAATGTGTGCAAACTGTAAAGCGCTGCGGAATATGTTAGCGCTATATAAAAATAAAATATTTATTATTATTAATGAAAGCTCACTTTTTTCAGTTTTGCATATAGTGTAGCCATTTGTTTATATCCATTTGGATCAGGGGCATCTATTCTTATTACACTATTATATCTGTAGAACATTTACTATGCATGCACAAAGTATTATATAGCGGCCTAAATTTTTTTTTTGTAATATATTATAATCAAAGCAGAACACGTCACTAGATAGGAGATCATTAATATAGATTTATTGCACATTTTCAGATCCGCCAAGTCGTACATTATGAACGGTGTTTGCTTGCCACAAAATTGCAATAATCCTCTATAAAGCACATAGCCTCTTGAGGTATTAAGAGTTTACACACTAATGTATATTATGTATGCCGTGGAAGGATTAGGTTATATGCCATAATTACATTCTCATGCTTCATGAATGCAAACAGCTATAGCTTCTGTGTACTGAATGTTCGCAAGAAACTTGCAATAAAAAGTGTAATTTTTTCATAAAAGATTTAAAAATTTGTATGACATGTAGTTCTGAGCCAGAGTAATTTCACAGGTCTCCTGTCACTTTGCATCCAAGAATGGCAATTCATCTATCGGGTACATGAAAAGGAATCCAGAATGATTTAGACTGCTAATAATTCTCTGCTGCATTCATCTAGCCTGTCTTAATATTACTTTTTAGTCATACAAGGACAAATTAAAAGCCAAAAAGCAAGATTTTAAAGAGTTATTACGGTTAAAAAATTGACACGTCCATCCATTTCATCTCAGGGGTGGGAAATGATAAAGATAATGGGGTATATGTTCAACGACGATGAATGATCCAGTCTATTACAAAAGAGTTAATCTTTCCTTCCTAATCTCAGTTGTCAATCCACTGAACCAAACATTCAGAAAACAATTTTACACGTGTACACAATTATTGATTTTATGGTCTTCTAAAAAAAATGAAAAAACATCCAAGCTCTATTTTAAGCCAACAGTTTCCATTGTCACCAGCTCCTGAGATTATGGTAAATAATCGAGATTGAACCTTTCTTGTGCCACCTTCTCTTCTGAATGGGTTTTACAGGAATCAGCTTTTGACCATATTTTTGTATGGGTCATTTATGTACTTGTATAAGTTAATCATGCCTCCCATTAGAAATCTCTTCTCAGAACTAAATACATTTAATTTAAATCTCTCCTCATAGCCAAGATCCTCCATGTCCCTCATCAGTTTTGTGGCAATAGTAACAAAATTAAAAGGTTCTACAGTCATGGCCAAAAGTGTTGGCACACTTGAAATTGTTCTAGAAAATGAAGTATTTCTCTCAAAAAATTATTGCAATTACACATGTTTTGTCATACACGTTTATTTCCTTTGTGTGTATTGTGACAACACAAAACTTAATACCTGGTTGCACACTCTTTGGAATAAATAACAGCAATCAATAGTTTCCTATAACCATCAAGAAGCTTCTTACACCTCAACTGGAATTCTGAACCACTTACAAACTGCTCCAGGTCTCTCATATTTGCTTCCCATTGAACATCTGTGGAGAGATCTTAAAATTGTTGTTGGGAGAAGGCCACCTTGTAATATGAGACACCTGGAGCAGTTTTCAAAAGGAGAGTGGCCCAAAATTCCAGTTGTGAGGTGTAAGGAGCTTGTTAATTGTTACAGAAAGGGATTAATTAGATGTCAGTGGGCAAATTTTATACAAGACACTACATTCAGATGCTCACAGATGCTACCTTACACCCCTGTATAAAAAAATATTTAGAATTGAGAGTCCTCAGTGGTTGATACCCTGTATAAGGAACTGGTCTTTGATGTAGGGTCTGGTCTTTGCTGCCCAGTAGAGTGAGGTGAGGAAAAATTGTATGCATGCAGAGTCAAAATCAAGAAGATGGGAACAATAGCAAAACCAGAATCATGTAGTCAAGAGATACCAGGGCTCAAGTCCAGCACGTCAAACAGTACATTGTGCAGAGAGTCTACCATACAGTCCAAGGGTCAATCCACAATAAATGAGAAAATAGAATCTATATATATAATTGTCTAAGGGTTTTTCTGTCTGTCTGTCTGTCCTGGAAATCCCGCGTCTCTGATTGGTCGAGGCCGCCGGGCCTCGACCAATCAGCAACGGGCACAGCATGGCGACGATGATGTCATAATGGAAATCCCGCGTCTCTGATTGGTCGAGGCCGCCAGGCCTCGACCAATCAGCGACGGGCACAGTATCGACGTAGATGTCATAATGGTTGCCATGGCGACGATGATGTCATAAAGGTTGCCTCGACCAATCAGCGACGGGCACAGTCTGCCGCGAATTCTGGAATCATCATTGTACATATACATAGTTACATAGTTATTAAGGTTGAAGGAAGACTGTAAGTCCATCTAGTTCAACCCATAGCCTAACCTAACATGCCCTAACATGTTGATCCAGAGGAAGGCAAAAAAAACCCATGTGGCAAAGAGTAACTCCACCATGGGGAAAAAAATTCCTTCCCGACTCCACATACGGCAATCAGACTAGTTCCCTGGATCAACGCCTTATCAAGGAATCTAGTGTATATACCCTGTAACATTATACTTTTCCAGAAAGGTATCCAGTCCCCTCTTAAATTTAATTAATGAATCACTCATTACAACATCATACGGCAGAGAGTTCCATAGTCTCACTGCTCTTACAGTAAAGAATCCGCGTCTGTTATTATGCTTAAACCTTCTTTCCTCCAGACGTAGAGGCTGCCCCCTTGTCCCTGTCTCAGGTCTATGATTAAAAAGATCATCAGAAAGGTCTTTGTACTGTCCCCTCATATATTTATACATTAAAATAAGATCACCCCTTAGTCTTCGTTTTTCCAAACTAAATAGCCCCAAGTGTAATAACCTATCTTGGTATTGCAGACCCCCCAGTCCTCTAATAACCTTGGTCGCTCTTCTCTGCACCCGCTCCAGTTCAGCTATGTCTTTCTTATACACCGGAGACCAGAACTGTGCACAGTATTCTAAGTGTGGTCGAACTAGTGACTTGTATAGAGGTAAAATTATGTTCTCCTCATGAGCATCTATGCCTCTTTTAATACATCCCATTATTTTATTTGCCTTTGTAGCAGCTGCCTGACACTGGCCACTGAATATGAGTTTGTCATCCACCCATATACCCAGGTCTTTTTCATTGACGGTTTTGCCCAGAGTTTTAGAATTAAGCACATAGTTATACATCTTATTACTTCTACCCAAGTGCATGACCTTACAATTATCCCCATTAAAGCTCATTTGCCATTTATCAGCCCAAGCTTCTAGTTTACATAAATCATCCAGTAATATAAAATTGTCCTCCCCTGTATTGATTACCCTGCAGAGTTTAGTGTCATCTGCAAATATTGAAATTCTACTCTGAATGCCCCCTACAAGGTCATTAATAAATATGTTAAAAAGAAGAGGGCCCAATACTGACCCCTGTGGTACCCCTGTTATGACCCCAATGGCGAGGGTCTCAGAGGAACCAGTAAGTCTGCGACGTACAAAAATCCAGCTCATAGGGCAGTGGTAACTGGGTTGACCATATATCTACTCCTAACGCCAACACTAGAAGTAGCCGGGGAACATGCCTACGTTGGTCGCTAGATGTCTCGCGCCAGCCGGAGAGCTAACTACCCCTAGAAGAGGAAAACAAAGACCTCTCTTGCCTCCAGAGAAAAGACCCCAAAAGTAGGATACAAGCCCCCCACAAATAATAACGGTGAGGTAAGAGAAAATGACAAACACAGAGATGAACTAGGTTTAGCAAAGAGAGGCCCACTTACTAATAGCAGAATGTAGTAAGATAACTTATATGGTCAACGAAAACCCTAACAAAAATCCACACTGGAGATTCAAGAACCCCCGAACCGTCTAACGGCCCGGGGGGAGAACTCCAGCCTCCCTAGAGCTTCCAGCAAGGTTAGGATACAGATAATGTACAAGCTGGACAAAAATGCAAACAAAAACAAATAGCAAAAAGCAAGAAAGCAGACTTAGCTTAATTCAGCAGGAACCAGGATCAGTAGACAAGAGCACAACAGATTAGCTCTGATTACAACGTTGCCAGGCATTGAACTGAAGGTCCAGGGAGCTTATATAGCAACACCCCTGACCTAACGACCCAGGTGAGCATACAAGGGATGAATGACATACCCAGAGTCAAATCACTAGTAGCCACTAGAGGGAGCCAAAAGGTAAATTCACAACAGTACCCCCCCCCTTAGTGAGGGGTCACCGAACCCTCACCAAGACCACCAGGGCGATCAGGATGAGCGGCGTGAAAGGCATGAACTAAATCGGCCGCATGCACATCAGAGGCGACCACCCAGGAATTATCCTCCTGACCATAGCCCTTCCACTTGACCAGGTACTGAAGCCTCCGCCTGGAGAGACGAGAATCTAAGATCTTCTCCACCACGTACTCCAACTCGCCCTCAACCAACACCGGAGCAGGAGGCTCAGCAGAAGGAACCACAGGCACAACGTACCGCCGCAACAAGGACCTATGAAATACGTTGTGAATGGCAAACGACAACGGAAGATCCAGGCGAAAGGATACAGGATTAATGATTTCCAATATCTTGTAAGGACCAATGAAGCAAGGCTTAAATTTGGGAGAGACCTTCATAGGAACAAATCGAGAAGACAGCCATACCAAATCCCCAACGCGAAGTCGGGGACCCACACCGCGGCGGCGGTTGGCAAAACGCTGAGCCTTCTCCTGTGACAACTTCAAGTTGTCCACCACAAACACCGGAAAATGTCATGCATGAAGGACTGAAAAACTGAAGGTGCATTAGAGAGCCCAAATGGCATCACCAAGTACTCAAAATGACCTTCGGGCGTATTGAATGCGGTTTTCCATTCATCGCCCTGCCTAATGCGCACAAGGTTGTACGCACCACGAAGGTCTATCTTGGTGAACCACTTGGCACCTTTAATCCGGGCAAACAAATCTGACAACAGCGGCAAAGGATACTGAAATTTGACAGTGATCTTATTTAAAAGCAGATAGTCAATACAAGGCCTCAAAGATCCGTCCTTTTTGGCCACAAAAAAGAATCCCGCACCAAGAGGGGAAGAAGAAGGACGGATATGCCCCTTCTCAAGAGACTCCTTGATATATGAACGCATCGCGGTATGTTCAGGTACCAACAGATTAAACAGTCTCCCCTTAGGAAACTTACTGCCAGGAATCAAATCTATTGCACAGTCACATTCCCTATGAGGAGGCAGTGCACTGGACTTAGACTCGCTGAAGACATCCTGATAATCAGACAAATACGCCGGAACTTCCGAAGGCGTAGAAGAAGCAATAGACAAGGGCAGGGAATCTCCATGAATTCCATGGCAGCCCCAACTTGACACTGACATAGCCTTCCAGTCCAAGACTGGATTATGGGTCTGTAACCATGGCAAACCCAAAACAACCAAATCATGCATTTTATGCAGAACAAGAAAACGTATTACCTCCCGATGTTCGGGAGTCATGCACATGGTAACCTGTGTCCAAAACTGCGGTTTATTTTTTGCCAATGGCGTAGAATCAATACCCCTAAGAGGGATAGGATTTTCCAATGGCTCAAGAACAAATCCGCAGCGCTTGGCAAATGACACATCCATAAGGCTCAGGGCAGCACCTGAGTCCACAAACGCCATGACAGGATACGATGACAGTGAGCAAATCAAAGTTACAGATAGAATAAATTTAGGTTGCAAATTACCAATGGCGACCGGACTAACAACCTTAGTAAGACGTTTAGAGCATGCTGAGATAACATGTGTAGAATCACCACAGTAGTAACACAAGCCATTCTGGCGTCTATGAATTTTCCGCTCATTTCTAGTCAGGATTCTATCACATTGCATTAAATCAGGTGCCTATTCAGACAACACCATGAGGGAATTTGCGGTTTTGCGCTCCCGCAACCGCCGGTCGATTTGAATAGCCAGGGCCATAGAATCATTCAGACCTGTGGGAATGGGAAAACCCACCATCACATTCTTAATGGCTTCAGAAAGGCCATTTCTAAAATTTGCAGCCAATGCACACTCGTTCCACTGGGTCAGCACGGACCATTTCCGAAATTTTTGGCCATACACTTCAGCCTCGTCCTGGCCCTGAGACATCGCCAGCAAGGCTTTTTCTGCCTGAATCTCAAGATTGGGTTCCTCATAAAGCAAACCGAGCGCCAGAAAAAACGCATCAATGTCAGCCAATGCCGGATCTCCTGGCGCCAGCGAGAAGGCCCAATCCTGAGGGTCGCCCCGTAAAAAAGAAATAACAATTTTTACTTGCTGAGCGGAGTCTCCAGATGAACAGGGTCTCAGGGACAAAAACAATTTACAATTATTCCTGAAATTTCTAAATTTAAATCGGTCTCCGGAAAACGGTTCCGGAATCGGTATCTTAGGTTCTGACATAGGATTTCTGAAAACATAATCTTGTATGCCCTGCACACGAGCAGCAAGCTGGTCCACACTTGTAATCAAGGTCTGGACATTCATGTCTGCAGCAAACACAAGCCACTCAGAGGTAAAGGGGAAAAGAAAAAAAAATGAGAGAGAGAAAAAAAAAACTCAGAACTTTCTTTCTTATAATCCCGCTTCTGCAATGCATTTAACATTTAATACTGGCCTGGCAAACTGTTATGACCCCAATGGCGAGGGTGTCAGAGGAACCAGTAAGTCTGCGACGTACAAAAATCCAGCTCATAGGGCAGTGGTAACTGGGTTGACCATATATCTACTCCTAACGCCAACACTAGAAGTAGCCGGGGAACATGCCTACGTTGGTCGCTAGATGTCTCGCGCCAGCCGGAGGACTAACTACCCCTAGAAGAGGAAAACAAAGACCTCTCTTGCCTCCAGAGAATAGACCCCAAAAGTATGATACAAGCCCCCACAAATAATAACGGTGAGGTAAGAGGAAATGACAAACACAGAGATGAACTAGGTTTAGCAAAGAGAGGCCCACTTACTAATAGCAGAATGTAGTAAGATAACTTATATGGTCAACGAAAACCCTAACAAAAATCCACACTGGAGATTCAAGAACCCCCGAACCGTCTAACGGCCCGGGGGGAGAACTCCAGCCTCCCTAGAGCTTCCAGCAAGGTTAGGATACAGATAATGTACAAGCTGGACAAAAATGCAAACAAAAACAAATAGCAAAAAGCAAGAAAGCAGACTTAGCTTAATTCAGCAGGAACCAGGATCAGTAGACAAGAGCACAACAGATTAGCTCTGATTACAACGTTGCCAGGCATTGAACTGAAGGTCCAGGGAGCTTATATAGCAACACCCCTGACCTAACGACCCAGGTGAGCATACAAGGGATGAATGACATACCCAGAGTCAAATCACTAGTAGCCACTAGAGGGAGCCAAAAGGTAAATTCACAACATACCCCACTGCTAACCGCAACCCAGTCCGAGTGTGCTCCATTAATAACCACCCTTTGTTTCCTATCCCTGAGCCAGCTCTCAACCCACTTACACATATTTTCCCCTATCCCCATTACTCTCATTTTATGTAACAACCTTTTGTGTGGCACCGTATCAAAAGCTTTGGAAAAGTCCATATACACTACGTCCACTGGGTTCCCTTGGTACAGTCCGGAACTTACCTCTTCATAGAAGCTGATCAAATTAGTCTGACATGAACGGTCCCTAGTAAACCCGTGCTGATACTGGGTCATAAGGTTATTCCTCTTCAGATACTCCAGTATAGCATCCCTTAGAAAGCCCTCCAGGATTTTACCCACAGTAGAGGTTAAGCTTACTGGCCTATAATTACCGAGTTCAGTTTTTGCCCCTTTTTTTAATATTGGCACCACATTTGCTATACGCCAGTCCTGTGGTACAGACCCTGTTATTATGGAGTCTTTAAAGATTAAAAATAATGGTCTATCAATGACTGTACTTAGTTCCTGCAGTACTCGGGGGTGTATCCCATCCGGGCCCGGAGATTTGTCAATTTTAGTTATTTTTAGACGCCGCTGTACTTCCTGCTAGGTTAAGCAGGTGACATTTAATGGGGAATTTTTATCACTAGTCATTTTGTCTGCCATGGGATTTTCTTTTGTAAATACTGATGAAAAAAAGTCATTTAGCATATTGGCTTTTTCCTCATCCTCATCCACCATTTCCCACAGATTATTTTTAAGGGGGCCAACACTGTCATTTTTTAGTTTCTTACTATTTATATAGTTAAAGAATATTTTGGGATTATTTTTACTCTCTCTGGCAATGAGTCTCTCTGTCTCAATCTTTGCTGCCTTGATTTGCTTTTTACAGAATTTATTTAATTTTCTGTATTTATTTAATGCCTCCTCACTACCTACTTCCTTTAATTCTCTAAATGCTTTCTTTTTGTCCCTTATTGCGCCCCTTATAGCTCTATTTAGCCATATTGGCTTATACTACGGGGACATGCATATTCTAGAATACCCGATGCGTTAGAATCGGGCCACAGACTAGTATACAATAACTGGCAATGATAGACAACTAAAAGGTAGGTATTTAAATAGCGTCTAGTGCACTCCTGGTTTGACGAACCTGTCTATCAGATAGCTGGCTAGACCCTGTGATTGGCTGACCAGCAGGACCATGAGTGAAAACATTTATTACTTACTGATGAGGAGGACCACAAGAAGGGAAGCGAACTCGCGCTCCAGAGGCATAGCCAACAGCATTAGTGGGACGGAAATCTACTCTCCGTTTACTGTTGGCCTCGCCACCAGGAACAGAGCGTCAGTGTCTAAGTGATGGCTGAAGGACACAGGAATAGAGACAGTCCTGGGTACAGCACTTCAAATATGTCAGCACTATATAAAATTGAAGTCGAAAGCACAATAGAAGAATAAAGCAACGAGGGATTGTTTCTGGAATGTTTTATTTGTATATTTCATGTAATAAATTAGCGAGACTACTAACAGATTTCTCCTCTTCAATTCTGCACCTTAAATCTGCACAACTGATGCTAGTAGTCCCTCCGAACACCATGTCATAGTGAATTGTAACCCACAATAAACAGCTTCACATGAATATTTCACTACAACATGGATTTTAACGGGTGAGGAGAGCAAACAACACAAAGGGTCGTTAATTGAAAAAAATAGGAAAACATGGTTTGGAGATACAGATGCAAAGCATGGATGCTTCAGCACATCAATGATAGATTTAACTTCTGGCAGTCACTGCTGGGGGTTGTTCTGACTGCAGTTGTTTCCCCAGATATTCCCTGAAAGACATTAAATAAAAATATTAGTATAGTAATAAGCAAACTTAAATACGCGACGGCTAAACAGATTAATTTACTAAATGTATTTTGCATTTATTCCCTTTTTTATAATTTCCATATTCGTTTCAAGCTATAAAGCCCACCACACACATGAATGAGATGTCTGCTGGACAAACAGTGCTTAAGCCTATCATTCTAGCGGGAGCCATCTCAGGCGACTCTCCTATACACAGAAACACCAGGTTGGCCAAGTGCTCTTGTGTTTTCTATGAGAGAGTCACCGCCAGAGAAGCCTTATCTCAGCTCATCTCAGAGAGAACAAAATAATCAGCAGGCCAAAACCAGACACGTTGGATCCTTAACTCCCCAGATAATGAGTTGTCCGGGAGTCCATACACATTAGAGTCCCGGTCAAACCCATGTATGGAGGGCTTAAGTTATCAGCAAGACAAGCTACTTTCAAAATGCAGACACCCTGAACATGAAAAAACTACCAATGATAATCTATTACTAAGGGAAGCTGCAGTAGGTTACACATTTTCTTAGCGGTAGCCAGCCACTACAGGAGAAATGTGGCATTACACTGTGCTCAAGTAAATAGATGATCAAGTAATATATAGTCATGCCAAGTCCTACACTGCAGAAGTCACTTCTTTACAGATTATTTATGACACCTCGTGCCTACCTCCTTGCTTACCCTATGCACCCTCCATGCTCCTTGACATGTCACATACAATCTATGCAATGCAAGGTATGTGTATGTGCTCCGTACTCCTTCACAGCTCTTATGTGACATCTCAGTAAAGAAGAGCAGAGAGTGAGGGGAAGGTGGAATAATAAAAACACACAGATAAGGATTAGTCAGAGGGTTGTCATGCATTAGAAGCAAGAATAACGCCACGAGCAAAGGATTTTTTTTAAAGACTGTGGATTTAATTTTTTTTTAAAGAATGTAGATTTAAATTATTTTTTATCTACTTGGAGTACCCCTTTAAAAAATTTAATTTTACAGCATCTTTAACAGTTTATCTAATTTATTTAGAAAAATGTATTAAATACATGCACTTCAGTATTTATATACAATATTTGCTTGTGCCCCTCACCCAACAGATACCTTTAGGGAGTATTCTCAGCTCCAAGATCCTGTTCCAATATGTAGGTGTAATAATAATAATATTAGCAAATACCTCCAATTAGAAATGTAGCATGGTTCTTCTGATTCGCTATGCCTCTTTCCTCATGTACAGGCATTGCAGGACCTTAGGTATTCATGGTTACGACCACTGATATAGCGACAGCTAGATGCTAGTGGTCGTAACCATGGATTCCTAAGGTCCTACAATGCCTGTACATGAGGAAAGAGACAGCAAATCAGAAAAACTATGCTAAATTTCTAATTGTAGGTATTTGCTAATATTATTATTATTACACCTACTACATATTGGGATAGGATCCTGTAGACGAGAATTTCCCTTTAAGTTTGATATAGTTATTATTTGTGCTGAGAATAATGCAGCGTTTCGTTTCTATGATGCACCATCAGAACAGTCTCCTCAATTACAATAATGAAACACGAGCCGCCTCTGTGACAAGCACCAAAATTTACATCACACAATCCCTGGGGTCAGCTTGATATGCCGGTGATACGGAGACAAGACGCAGTTATCTGTATTTAGGAGAATCTTTTCCCTAGGTTCATCTTGTTATCAGCTATGGGGCACGGTCCATCAAACAACAATGACATGCTATTAATAAGAGCGCTGCTATAATCTTGTCCATCAACATTTCCGGGAAATACAGCGCACACATAATCCAGTCTGCGAGACGTAAACCATTTCACACTGACAGATCTAGTTTGCGGCTTGGGGTTTCTTGTAATAGAAAAAGTGATTTTGATCAAACAGTAAATAGAAATGCAAAGCTGCGTATACATCGGCTTCACGGGTGAAATCTCATTCTTGCTTAAAGTAAAGTGTTGATTGAAGAAGTGGGCGTCCTACCTCTAGGATCTTTACATTATACTCTATGGGAGCTCGAGAAACAAAGGATTTAGTCCCATAGAGAAGAAGAGGAGATTGTTTGCTTTGCACAAGTCCTTCTTGTTAGTAAAGTCTCTCGATAATATGTTTACCAAGAAAAGTGTCCCCCTGCCGTTACCCCCAGTAACATGTGGGAAAAACAGTAATTAAAGCGGCATTTACACCAGTAGATTATCGTGAACCAATGCTTCTAAGAACGCTCATTTCTCGATAATTCGAATAATTCGACAGTGTAAACAGACTGCCAATCAGACTGCTTATAACAATGGCAGCCTATGCAGAACGACCCATCACTGATCTCTCAGTGCACTACATAATGTAGCCTGCCTGTCTACAGCAAACAGGTTCCTGGTCGTTTAATGCCGCATGTCGAGTAGTGTAAACCTGCCCTACGGGTGGTTAGATCTGGACACCACAGGAGCAGTTAGCAGCCAACTCACGGTGGTCTGGGAGTCGGCTCCCAAGATCTGATGTTGATGACCTACCGTATATTATGAATAGGTCATTAATATTGGTGTAATGAAAAACCCATCACATTCACTGTTCTAAAGCTTGATCTGTCAAGTTTACCTTTACCTTACCCAAAAGTAGTGATATTTCAGGCAATTAAATCTGAACATTTTAGCAGATTTAGAAGTAAATTAATCTAACTATACTTCTGATGTCCAGCACTGAATTAGAACAATAGGACCTGCACAATGTATGCAAAGATCTAGCAGACAGCTAGCAAAGTAAAAAATGAGCAGAAAAGAAATGATAAATCTGCCATGTATTCGAAAAATCCATTCCCTCCTGCTGAATGTGATTATCACAATAGATTTGCTTTTCACTCGGTTACGGCACTTGGTAATTGCTGCTCCAAAATGTGCTCTATATCTAATCTTAGGAGGACTCTCATGATGGGCTCGTATCGGCAAACTAAATTAGAGCAGAATGATTTGAGCTATTCTTTCCGCTCATTTACATGTATTTAAAGACCACTAGTTGATAAAACCATCCCTTTATTTTGTTATGTGTATGTGCGTTATATGCATTTATCATGTGCGAAAAAACTCGATTCATTGCTCCCTATGAGCAACAGAATGCACTATGTGCAAATGGAAAAAAAAGTGGCAAGTGACGACAAGGATGTAGGCCCATGGTCCACAAGGACTAAACAGCCAGTTGTCTCACAGATTCTCAAAAAGAGCAAATAATGGACTGTGACATACAAATAATGGGGTCTCGGGTTGAATAGCATGTCAAATGCTTATGATTCCTAGAACGTTCTTGACAGAAAAGTTTTAAACTTTTGCAATCATTACGACAACTCACTTTTTGAAATGCTACAAACAAATCTCAAAGTGATCCTTTTACAGTCCCCTTCCACATTGATTCATGGAGATTTTATTTATTTTTTTATAACAATTCTACTTTCTATTTTAAATTAGGCAGAATTGAGACAAGCCTATGAAGCCTCATCTGTTTCACCTTCTGAAAAAAATTGACAGTAGTTTTCTGCATAATTCTTAAAAGCAATTCTTGGAAAAAAAAATGCATCCATTACCGAGCTGTGCCAATATAGTTATTTTTTTTTTTGGGTGGCGGGTGAAGGTTTTGGGGTGGGAGGTGAAGGACACAACCATTGAGTTTAATTTATGAGTTTGTAGAACAACAAATGGCGGTTTGTGGAAGGAGCGCTAGCGGCTGTCCCAATGAGGAGGAAATAAGTGCGCAGGTCCCCGCAGCTCCAGACGGATACCCCACGATGGGGGAGAAAGACTTGCAACAGGAACAGAATAGCCGGTCTCAGGAGCGCAGAAGGAGAACACAAACGCCAGTTTAGGGTAAAATCACAACGAGTTTCAACTGAAGAAGACGGCGCACGCTGTTGAAACGCGTTGTGGTTTTACCCTAAACTGGTGTCTGTGTTCTCCTTCTGCGCTCCTGAGACCGGCTATTCTGTTCCTGTTGCTAATTTATGAGTTTGGCCCTTTTTCCGGAGAAGACCGATTTTATTTCTCACGGTGTGTCTCAGTAAAAGAGCTCTCATCTAATTGCGTCACTGCCATGCAATGGTCCATATGTAGTCTGTTGTCCTTCGTTAGGTTCCCGGGTACCATGACAATTAATCGGTGGCCGCTGATCCTGTTGCAGTGGGTCAGATGGGATGACAGAAGGATTTAACTGGGATCAGAGTTCATTTTGATTTTGCCAGTTGCCACAGGAACATGGCTGTGCATTTCATTAACGGTCCGGTTGATCATTGGGGTACACTGACCATGCCCAGACCATCAAAGTACATAGTGGTAGCAAGTCCTTTGATGTACTACTGCTGCTCCAAAATATTATAGCAAGGGTTGTCAAAAGGTTAAATTAATAGGTAGCAGCAAATACATAGAAAATATATTACAAATTTTTCACTTTTTCCTGAGCAGCATGATTGACAGCATAATCAAAGTAACATCCCAGATCTGAGTGACATAGGATGTGAAGTTCCGAAAGAATTTTCTTCTGATAATGCTTAATGGCTTATGTAGGATCCCTGAGGATTTGAAAAGCCATCCACACATTAAGGTATACCAGAAATAGGAAAAATGCCTTGTAGTCTACCTTTTGTAATGGCAGATGAACGGCACCTTTGACAACCATCCACTTAATAGGCTATTAAGTGACAAGTAGAATTAGGGCTGTCTGTCAAAATGAGAGGTCGTATAAATAGCTATAATCAATACTTTTTTTTTTTAGGGGGGGGATCTAAAACAAAATTATGAGGCATAAAACATTATTGTATTTGCTTTGTAATTTACACATATGATATGTTATCACGGAACTAGTGGAGTAATGCTGTGCTGCAGACATTATAGAGAATGACTGTCCATTAGAGTTATTTCTGCACGACATCTAGTTTGGCGTATTTACTTTAATGCTTCTAAGTAGCTTTGCTTTTATGATTCAGGAAATGTGGAATTATTTTTGCTGAATTATTTATTAACTCTTTTCTTGAAATGTGAAATAGGAAAATAGCAAAGAGTGCAATGCAAACTGCTTCCAAAAGGAGGTAGTAACATGAAGAAGCCATCCATTACAACATCTCATAGGCTGGATGGATCCTAAAATTTGGGATGGATTGTCTCCACCCAGTTGTGGGGTGATGAAATTTTACATTAAAGAACAGAACTTTACCTTTCGTATCGGATTCATTAAAGGGAATCTGTCACCTCATTTTGCCGCAATAAGCTGCGGCCACCGCCATTAGGGGCTTATCTACAGCATTATGTAATGCTGTAGATAAGCCCCCGATGTAATCTGAAAGATAAGAAAAACAAGTTAGGTTATACTCACCCAGGGGCGGTCCCGGTGCGGTTCTGGTCCGATGAGAGTCGCAGGTCCGGCGCCTCCCATCTTCATGTGATAATGTCCTCTTCCTTGCTTCTGTTGCGGCTCCTAAAGTACTGCAGTGCGCAGGTGCCGGGATTCTCTGACCTTTCTCTGCGCCTGCACACTGCTGTACTGTGCTCTGCCCTCAACAGGGTAAATCAGTACGCCTGCGCAGGAGCCGCAACAGAAGCAAGGAAGAGGACGTCATCGCATGAAGATGGGAGGCGCCGGACCCGGACAGCCCCTGGGTGAATATAATCTAACTTGTTTTTCTTATCTTTCAGGTTAAGGTACCGTCACACTAGACGATATCGCTAGCGATCCGTGACGTTGCAGCGTCCTGGCTAGCGATATCGTTTAGTTTGACACGCAGCAGCGATCAGGATCCTGCTGTGTTGTCGCTGGTCGTTGAAGAAAGTTCAGAACTTTATTTGGTCGTCAGACCAGCGTTTATCGTCAGGTTTGACACCAAAAGCAACGATACCAGCGATGTTTTACGCTGGTAACCAGGGTAAACATCGGGTTGCTAAGCGCAGGGCCGCGCTTAGTAACCCGATGTTTACCCTGGTTACCAGCGTAAAAGTAAAAAAAACAAACAGTACATACTCACCTGCGCGTCCCCCGGCGTCCGCTTCCCGCACTGACTGAGCGCCGTAAAGTGAAAGTACAGCACAGCGGTGACGTCACCCCTCTGCTGTTAGGGCCGGCGCTCAGTCAGTGGCAGGAAGCGGACACCGGGGGACGCGCAGGTGAGTATGTACGGTTTGTTTTTTTTACTTTTACGCTGGTAACCAGGGTAAACATCGGGTTACTAAGCGCGGCCCTGCGCTTAGCAACCCGATGTTTACCCTGGTTACCCGGGGACCTCGGCATCGTTGGTCGCTGGAGAGCGGTCTGTGTGACAGCTCTCCAGCGACCACACAGCGACGCTGCAGCGATCGGCATCGTTGTCTTAGTGTGACGGTACCTTTACATCTGAGGCTTATCTACAGCATTGCACAATGCTGTAGATAAGCCCCTAATGGCGGTGGCCGCAGTTTATAGCGGCAAAATGAGGTGACAGATTCCCTTTAAATTCCACATACTGCTCAGACAAATTTTACTATTAAATAATTCTTGGGTGATTAGGTTTATTCTACATTAATTGGGATCAGATCATATGCATGGATCAGATTGCTCAAAAATAGCATTGGATCTATCAACAGAGCTACAGTTGAATGCCATGCAGCAGGGGCCTCCACTATGATCTCTATGGGGTCATCTTATATTATGCATCCAAATTTAAGGAAATGTAATTCTATGCGGTGTGCAGCTTCAGCCCAGATATATTCTAAAAGTTTGCTTCATAAAGAATCTACCTAAATGTGAACCTGTCAGCTGATACATGCTTCCCAATCCGTGGGCAGCACGTATCACCCACTGGCTATGTGATCTCAGCAGGATATGTTTGACTCTAAAGTGCTAAAGGCGCTGGGTACCGAGACCACGATATAGACTAGTGGGACAGGTGGGTCTCCGGCAGCTTCTCCCTGCTCACTGCCCTGAACTGACAGGTCTCTATAGAGAAGAACGTGGAAAAGAATGGGTTAATCTGAGCTGCCGTCAATAATGAGAAGATTGAAATCCAAAGAAGTGCAGTTTAATAGTCAACGCGTTCCGAAGTATACAAATTCTTCATCAGGACAAACTACGGTGATTCTGATGAAAAACTTGCATACTTCGAAACGCATTGACTATTAAACAGCACGTCTTGGGAATTTGATCTTCTCATCATTATTGACGGCAGCACAGGTTAACTCATTCTTTTCCAGTTTCGTCTCTTGACCTCTCCTCATGGGTCTGCATCAGCCGAAGCTTCATTAGTGGTTGTGTGCACACAACCCTACGAGGTGAGCACAATTTGTGAAATGTTATCCTCTTTTTACCCAGATAGGACCATATTGCGCTGTTTTTTTCCAGTTTTTCCTTATAACATATGAGCGTATAGGGAGATATCGGTCACTCCAGGGCAGCAGCAGGAAGAAGCAGTCAGAAACTCGCCAGTCTGTCTAGTAAACCGTGCGGCTTGGTCCAACTCGCCTTAAAGAATGTTTTTTCTTTTAAATACTACCACAGTCCTGTAGACTGTGAGCCCTCGCGGGCAGGGTCCTCTCTCCTTCTGTATCTGTTAGTGCCATGTTTTTTCTCATGTGTATTGAATTTGTCTATATTTCCCCCCTTTTAACATGTAAAGCGCCAAGGAATAAATGGCGCTATAAAAATCTACTATATAATTGTCTAAGGGTCACTTACGTCTTTCTGTCTGTCCTTCTATCTGTCTGTCTTTCTGTCTGTCACGGATATTCATTGGTCGCGGCCTCTGTCTGTCATGGAATCCAAGTCGCTGATTGGTCTCGCCAGCTGCCTGTCATGGCTGCCGCGACCAATCAGCGATGGCCACAGTCTGATTAGTCCCTCCCTACTCCCTGCAGTCAATGCCCGCTCCATACTCCCCTCCAGTCACCGCTCACACAGGGTTAATGCGTTAATGCCAGCAATAACGGACCGCGTTATGCAGCGGGTAACTCACTCCATTACTGCCGCTATTAACCCTGTGTGACCAAGTTTTTACTATTGATGCTGCTATGCTGCATCAATAGTAAAAAGATCTAATGTTAAAAATAATTAAAAAAATAAAAAAATCATTATATACTCACTACTATGGTCATGTGACCGCGACGTCATCACGGTCATGTGACCGCGACGTCATCACGGTCATGTGACCGCGACGTCATCACGGTCATGTGACCGCGACGTCATCACGGTCATGTGACCGCGACGTCATCACGGTCATGTGACCGCGACGTCATCACGGTCATGTGACCGCGACGTCATCACGGTCATGTGACCGCGACGTCATCACGGTCATGTGACCGCGACGTCATCACGGTCATGTGACCGCGACGTCATCACAGGTCCTGCGCTCATATCAACCCTGGGACCGGAAGCTGCTGCGAGCACAGCACACAGGGCCAGGACTTCAACGGGCCTTCGGAAGGTGAGTATATGTTTATTTTTTATTTTAAGTCTGTATACTCCGTCGCTGTGCAATATACTACGTACATGGCTGGGCAATATACTACGTGACTGGGCAATATACTACGCGACTGGGCAATATACTACGCGGCTGGGCAATATACTACGCGGCTGGGCAATATACTACGCGGCTGGGCAATATACTACGTGACTGGGCAATATACTACGTGACTGGGCAATATACTACGTGACTGGGCAATATACTACGTGACTTGGCAATATACTACGTGGCTGGGCAATATACTACGTGGCTGGGCAATATACTATGTGGCTGGGCAATATACTACGCCGACATGCATATTCTAGAATACCCGATGCGTTAGAATCGGGCCACCATCTAGTGTCTAATAATAATAATAATAATAATAATAATAATTTCAATAAAATATACTTTGCTGAGATAATACAGCCAGTGCCTGACACATGATGCACACAGATTGGGCAAAAGGTATTAGCTGATAGGTTCACCCTAAAACGGATATTCAGGATTAGAAATATATAGATTTCTTCCAAAAAAAATCAAATCTATCCATAGGTTGCATCCTGAATAACGCATTTTAAAAGAAAAGACTCCCGAATGTTGATGTTCAGACACAGGGCAAGAAGATAAAGGCATTACTAGCTCCTCATGCCAATAAATAAGTGAGGCACCATGAGTTTGTAGCAAACAACTCTTCTTAAACTACCAGCACAGAATGACTGTCAAACCAAGTACAGGAGCTCAGTAAACCAGGGCAGGGCCAATTATTTACCGGTAAGTGCACTGTCCCACCTACTTGTTGTCCCTCTATCTTCACTTCCCTCTTCTTTGTTTGACAGCTCTGGCTTTATTGAGCTAGGGAAGGGTGGAGATAGATGGAAAACAAGTCAGTGGGGCTGAACGTAAATGCTTGGCCATGCCAAGGGTGCACAGAGCACCTGTACTTGGTTTGAACACTCCTTCTGTTCTAGCAGAGTCTCTTAATAGGGAATGAGAAAACAAAGAAAGTCTATACATTCTACCCAAAGTAGAACATACATAAAAGATGTTCTAAAATTTCAAAGAAACAATTTAGGGGTGATTTGATGGAGACTTCTGCTGATCTGAACTTGCCATGTTTCCATAATTGTTAAAATGGTCCCTAATTTTATTCAAAGGCTCCTGAGTGAGATGAAAAATGACAAGGTTTCCACTTCGGTCTCGGAGAAGATTTGGAGCACTGGTAGGAAACTGATCAGAGGCTCAATACCACACTGGACCAAGTACTAATGCAAACTGTGCAGACAAGAAGAGCACTTGGGGTGCTTTTTCCTGTCACTCTATATTTCTTGTAGACTATATATTTCCACAATCATAAAAGCCTTCCTGTCTCTAAGGAGATCTCTCCAGATCGTGCAATGAACCTTCTGAGAGGAGCCAGCATTCTGTCTGAAATCATAGCTCGGCATGCCAGTTTCCCTTGACCACACATAAAAATAAGGTCAGAAGCAAATCCACATTACTGTATCTAGCAGATGGGTCCCACATGAAGCAGTGAGCATGGAATAGTGAATTATCCAATTGTAAAGACTAATATATATAATGTTCCTGACAGCAGGGTGATAAAAGCACTGTGCTAATGGTTCTAAGTAAGGATGTAAAATAGCAGTGATTCTGAAATAGCCTTCCACAGGTGGGGTGCAGCGAAGAATCGAATAACTATAGTAAAGTCAATATTTTGCTCATTCGTTTATAAAGTTGGGCACACGGTGGCCCTTGAGCCATGCCGTTTGCTGCCTCTCTGGGACGACTCCTGACTTTACAGCTCTGATAAATGTTTAGGATTCAGCGAAGCAGTGCTTGATTCATGGCACCGTCCTGAAAATGCCACACGGCTGCTCTGAATGATCGATTGAGAAATCATTTCTAGTCAAGGGAATACTTGATTGCAGTCTAATAAATACATTTGTGTTACTTTGTGTGATGTACTAGCAATGCTCTAGACAAAAAAAGAAAAAAGCACTATGCATCTCTTCCTCCTAAACTAAAAAATGTAGAGCTCCAAAAATGTTATTTGCAAATTTTCAATACACATCACTATTATAAAAAGATATAAAGAAAGACTTACTGTGTGCAATGCTCCGAATCTCCCTCCTCCTTCTGACTGCTCCTCTTTCTTTTACTTACAGCTAGTCAACTTTGAACTTTAAAACTCCCTATGTGCACAAACATAACTACGATTATACTGCCCTAAGGACATGAATAACTACAAAAGTACTGCCACCATGTACAGGAGTATGATTACTGTAATAATGCCCCTCTGTAAAACTAGATCTACTATAATCCTTTCATAAAAAAATAAACTTATACGACAAACACACATGGTGCAGGTACTCGCAGTGGAATACCTAAACCAAATAGAAAAACCATGTGTTAATAATATTAATAGGATTGGTGAAGACCTATCATCATACTACATAGCAAAGACAAACGGGGACAAACGATGATTGTCAGTCCGGATTTTAATATCTATATAAACTTTATTATTTCAATATATAAAAAGAAAACAGGTGAGGGGGAAACAAAATGTACCACCGCAGTCACATGATGTGCTGAAAGGAATGGAAGCGCATCACCCCGGGGTACATGGCAATGGAATATCTATACAGTGGGAAAAAAAGTATTTAGTCAGCCACCAATTGTACAAGTTCTCCCACTTAAAAAGATGGGAGAGGCCTGTAATTGACATCATAGGTAGACCACAACTGTGAGAGTCAAAATGAAAAAACAAATCCAGAAAATCACCTTGTCTGATTTGGCAAGATTTTTTTTGGAAATTATGGTGGAAAATAAGTATTTGGTCATTAATAAAAGTTAATCTCAATATTTTGTTATATATCCTTTGTTGGCAATGACAGAGGTCAAACGTTTTTTGTAAGTCTTCACAAGGTTGGCACACAGTGTTGGTGATATGTTGGCCCATTCCTCCATGCAGATCTCCTCTAGAGCAGTCTATTTTTTGACATTTGTATGTAGCCTTCTGACTGAGCACACCGCCCCTTAGCCTTAGGTGTTTTTAATTGCAGAGGGATTCTACCCCTCCACAGAGATATAGACTTCAGTCCAAGAGATGATTCACGTTAGGTTCCCAAAGAGGTGTAGACTGTCTGAGAGAGGATTGGCATTAGGTCCTGGTAACGAGAAACGCCTTAACTTGGCTGCCAGGTACACATTAATTGGCCAATTTATGCGCTAAGCATTCTCAATTTTTCATATTTCTAGTGCAGTAATGCAATTCAAGTTTCATATTTTATGTTTGCATGCTATAGCGCTAGAGTGCTGCCTTATCTGTTTTATTATATTAAATAACTATCCAAGGATAGGTACAGACCTCATACAATATATAGATACACAAAATCAACATATAGCAGCTTTGTAGTGATATTTTTAAAAAAGGGTCTATTACCTAACAGAGGAGCAGTCCACCACCCGGAGACATGCGCGTTCACAAGTTTGACAATGAACCTTTGGATGATTCTGTGAGTGATTGGGAGAAGGTGCTGTGGTCAGATGAGACAGAAATTGAGGTCTTTGGCATTAACTCAACTCGCAGTGTTTGGAGGAAGAGAAATGCTGCTTATGATCCAAAGAACACCATCCCCACTGTCAAGCACGGAGGTAGAAACATTATGTTTTGGGGGTGTTTCTCTGCTAAGGGCACATGACTACGTTACGCATCAGTGGGAGAATGGATGGAGCCATGTACCGTAAAATCATGAGTGACAACCTCCTTCCCTCCGCCAGGACATTAAAATGGGTCGTGGCTGGGTCTTCCAGCAAGACAATGACCTAAGATATACAGCCAAGGCAACAAAGGAGGGGCTCAAAAAGAAGCACATTAAGGTCATGGAGTGGCCTAGCCAGTCTCCAGACCTGAGTTGCCAAGTGACATCCTCAAAATCTTAATGATTTAGAGATGATCTGCAGAGAGGAGTGGACCAAAATTCCTCTTGATGTGTGCAAACCTCATCAACTACAAAAAACGTCTGACTGCTGTGTTTGCCAACAAGGGTTTTGCCACCAAGTATTAAGTCTTGCCTGCCAGAGGGATCAAATACTTATTTCTCACTGCAAAATGCGAATAAATTTATATAATTTATACAATGTGATTTTCTGGATTTTATTTTTAATATTCTATCTCTCAATGTTAAAATTAACCTGTTAACATACCCTTAAAATTATAGACTGTTCATGTCTTTGTCAGTGGGCAAACTTACAAAATCAGCAAGGGATCAAATACTTATTTCCCCCACTGTATAAGAATATAACTACTATAATACTGCTATATAATTACTATAATACTGCCCCTATATATAATAATATAACTACCATAATGCTGCCCCCTATAAAAAAGAATATAATTACTATAATACTGCCCCATATATAACAGTATAACTACTATAATACTTTCCCCTATATATAAGAATATAACTACAATATTACTACCAAATCTTTGAATATAAGAAGTGCTCCAGAAATTTATGTGCTTGATCAGAATACAGAAAAGACCTCAGCACCAAAGAATGCAAAGGCTATATATTCTTGTTTCAAGCTAAAAGTTTGTCGAGATCTGGTATAGTGAGGAACTAATAACATCTTATATTTTGCCCAACAAACACTCTTTATCGGCCGAAACATCGGACATTTTCTATTTCTTCCTATGCCAGATCTCAATACTGTAAATTTACAACTGGAAGAATTAACAGCCAGTCTTTTTTATAATACTGTCCCATGTACAGGATTATACCTGCTATAATACAGCCCCCTATGCAGAAGAAAATAAGTACTATAATACTGCCCTCATGTACAAAAATATAACTACTATAATACAGACCCCATGTACAAGCATATAATTGCAAGAACATTGCTCTTATGTACAAGAATAACTACTAATAACTACTAGAATGCTGCAATTGATATACAATAATATAACTACTACAATACTGCTCCCTGTGTATAATAATATGACTGATATATTACGGCCTCTATGGACAAGAATATGACTTCTATAATAATGTTTCTATGTATAAGAATAATTACTATAATACTGCCTCTTATTTACACACAGTATCCCAATATTCTCTTGTACGGCATATCAAAAAGTCGTCCTCTTTCTTTCTGGCGGGCAAAGGCAGGTGACCTTGGGATGTAACACGCGTCTCATGTAAAGTGTCAACCAAAGGCAGTGAGAATTGGTATTTTATAAGTTACAGCTCCAGGAAAGAAAGGGTCAATGGGGCCCATCTCTCTGAACAAAACCACTAAGGGCCACAATTGCTATTAACCATGTCTTCTAAAGAGTTAAATGGCTAGTATTATTATTATTTACACTCCTGGCCATGACAGCACGTAGTCAGCTCTACATTACAGCTGACATCCACAAAAGGTTTCGCCATAATAGTACAGCATGGTTAAGAACTACCTGCTCCCCACAATGCATTAATACTCCATGGGACGCCATGCGAAGGGATTAATTAAATAAGCTGGAGTAAGAGGGTGATTTATATTACTGGACCATGGGATGTTGGTTAGAAGACCTGAATACATTTTCATTTCACCTTTGGCTTTGAATATAGGTTTAATTAATGAACAAAGATACATTCGTACTAGAACATTGCATTTCATTTACTCTGAACACTGTGCTATTATTACTAATACTCTTGATCAGTCAGTCTGTACTTTGTAGCAATTTATTGTATAGAATTTATAAGCCAGACTTTCTTTGTCTCCGTAAACTTGAAGACTGAGCCATGGCTTATTACCCAGGAGGAATTCTAAGACCACATTACTCTTTAGGGAACAACATGGAAAGTTGGATCAGGGAAACACAAATTGATAGGATAGATTAAGCATCCTGACATGACAAGTAGCCGTGTATACTGCTGTAAGTTACAGTACAGTAAAACCAGGGTTAGAAATTTCCAGTTGACCTGTTCCATTTAAGGGATTATCTGGCACAATACACTTCTGCATCAGAAGTGATCGGTGCTGATGACATTACGACCCCACACCGCATTTATTGACAGATCTTGTCTAGCTATGAGGTTCAATGTCCAGAGCTGTGATCAGTAAACCAAACCTTTGACTCTTCAATTTCCCTGCCTCCAGACTCCACAGCCCTGCCTCACTACTGAGCATGTACATGAAGTGCAGAACAGATTCATCTCACCTATTACCCCACAGCCCTGCCTCACTACTGAGCATGTACATGAAATGCAGCACAGATTCATCTCACCTACGACTCCACAGCCCTGCCTCACTACTGAGCATGTACAAAAAGTGCAGCACAGATTCATCTCACCTATGACTCCACAGCCCTGCTTCACTACTGAGCATGTATATAAAGTGCAGCACAGATTCATCTCACCTACGACCCCACAGCCCTGCCTCACTACTGAGCATGTATATAAAGTGCAGCACAGATTCATCTCACCTATGACTCCACAGCCCTGCTTCACTACTGAGCATGTACATGAAGTGCAGCAGAGATTCATCTCACCTACGACTCCACAGCCCAGCTTCACTACTGAGCATGTATATAAAGTGCAGCACAGATTCATCTCACCTACGACCCCAGAGCCCTGTCTCACTACTGAGCATGTACATAAAGTGCAGCACAGATTCATCTCACCTACGACTCCACAGCCCTGCTTCACTACTGAGCATGTATATAAAGTGCAGCAGATTAATATCACCTATGACTCCACAGCCCTGCCTCACTACTGAGCATGTACATAAAGTGCAGCACAGATTCATCTCACCTACGACTCCACAGCCCTGCCTCACTATTGAGCATGTATATAAAGTGCAGCACAGATTAATCTCACCAACTCCACAGCCCTGCCCCACTACCGAGCATGTACATGAAGTGCAGCACAGATTAATCTCGCCTATGACCCCACAGCCCTGCCCCACTACTGAGCATGTATATAAAGTGCAGCACAGAATAATCTCACCAACTCCACAGCCCTGCCTCACTACTGAGCATGTATATAAAGTGCAGCAGATTAATCTCATCTACGACTCCACAACCCTGCCTCACTACTGAGCATGTATATAAAGTGCAGCAGATTAATCTCATCTACGACTCCACAACCCTGCCTCACTACTGAGCATGTACATAAGAGGATTCTTTACAGTTAGGGCAGTGAGAATCTGGAATTCCTTGCCTGTGGAGGTGGTGATGGCTTACTCAGTCGAGGGGTTCAAGAGAGGCATGGATGTTCTCCTGGAGCGTAACAATATTGTATCTTACAGTTATTATGTTCTTTAGAAGGACGTAGATCTGGGGATTTATTCTGACAGAATATAGGCTCAACTGGATGGACAAATGTCTTTTTTCGGCCTTGCTAACTATGTTATGTTAGATCTCTCTTCAGCCTAAAAAAAACTCCTGTAAAACAGGTCTATCTGGTGTTTGTCATAGGATGGATCTGTTTCTTTAGTAGTTCCATTTTTTTCTTTTGCTGTAACAGAAAAGAAACATAGACCTCCTAAGGGTAGTGTGAATCTAGCTTATCCTGGATGGGAGGCAAAATGCTACATTGTATATTCAAGCTACGATTCTAAATCAGTTCCTCCGTCCACAAAGTGCATTGACAGTAAAATAAAGTTAATTTTCTTCAACTTTTCCCTAAAACATTTTATAGGAGCGTCATGCTTAATATTGACAAGTTCCTTTTTAATTGTTAGTAATTTAGAAATGAAGATGAAGCCACTGGAAAGCACTCAGCCGGCCACTGAGCTGCAATTAAGGCCAGCAGTGCCGCCGATCGGCTGCAGTGTTCACATTTTGTCCCACAGGGAAATATTGATGTTACAGTAATCCTGCAAATTGAACTCAAAAGTGACCTGCATGCATAAAATTAAATATTCCATAATAAAACGGGGTTCCTGCATATCCGTTGTTCCACAAATTATTAGGCGACTTCGGAGATCCACAGTTACACATGTAGCATTGCACTTATCTAAATAATTAATTTCTTCACCAATTTCCAAAACATTACTAAGGCTACGTGCACATGTTGAGGATTTGATTGCAGTAATTTTTCCAAGATTTCTGCATCTCTAGGAATTTGTTGGAAGTAAAAACGCAAAGGAAAATATGCATGTTTGTGGTGCGTTTTTGACCACATTTATGTGTTTTTGTACAGCAATGAATGCTTTTTGAAGCTAAATAAATATATTTAAATAAAGAAAAAAAAAATTATGTTTTGTGATGTAATTTCCTAGGTAATGGGATTAGGGGTTGGTATCAGCAGCTGTCGCTGACAACAAGCCCTAGGTTTAGTAATGAAGAGGTGTCAGCCAGACAACTTCATTACTAACCCTGTAAGTAAAGAGTTAAATAAACACACACACAGAGAAGAAAGCGATATCCCACGTTGTCACCGGCCTTTGTGGAAGCAACCAAACACCAAGGGTATGTGCCCACAATCAAGAAATAGAATGTTTTCGCTTCGTCCAAAACGCTACATTCATTCACGCAGTTAAATCCGCATGTGGTCATTGAACCATGTGGATTCACCGCATCCAATACATTCTATTGTGGAAACTGACATGCTGCGGCTTGTAAACCAGCACCACGGGTGAGTTCACGAAGCATCACATAGAAGCACTGTGGGCATGGGATTTCTAGAAATCTCATCCACTGTGCATGTACCATAGAATGAAGCGGTTTGGATGCAGCACAGGTGAGCAGCGAGAATGGCGCTCCCGTTCACCGGCGGCTCTCACACACACACATATATATAGAATTTTATTTTTATTTTTCTAATAAAATTATATTTTTAAAGGATTTATATGTTCGCCTCGTAGTAAAATGTATAATGTATACGGGGCCTCCCTACCCTCCAACAGATAATGTCAAGGTAGGGAGGACTCTGGCCCATGAATTTACATTGGCTGATTATTTTGGGAAAGGTTTGAATAGCATATGATCACTTATCTCTCAAAAACCGACATGCAGAAGATAAGAAAAGAACATAACATGGGCACATACCCTAACCTATGTATTTGCTGCAGAAGTTTCTGCATTAAAAACATGTCTCTTGGCAGGAAAAAAACACAACCAGTCTTTTTGCTTATGCTTTTATACATTTTTCCCCATTTATAAGAATGGTTGAAAAATGCTTTAAAACTGCAGAAAGAATTGAAATGCTGAGGCTTTAAAGTGTCTTTAAATCTGCAAAAACGCGGGAAAAACCCGAAGTGTGAACATACACATACTGAAGGACTTGTGTTGGCATGGGACATGTGGTAGGAAAACACCAAGGCGGCGTTCGGGCACTAATGTAAGACGCAAGGAAGTCTAGCGCACATGCTTCATTCTACTCCATACTAGTACCTATGCGTTTCTGACAGTGAACCTGTCCTTATTAATGGGGTTATAATTATGCTTTAATAAAGGTTTGAAGTTTTACCGCCGCAGGTGACACTAGACAGCTTTTCCTGACACTACATCATATCCATGAACAGGTAAAGCCATATTTTTTCCCTCTAGTCTATACTGATACACATGGATTTAGAAGAATTTTTGTCTCATTTATTGCATTTTTTTCGAAGTTCGCATGATCCCTTAAATAGGAATATGCTAGTTAACACTGATTGAACAAAATGGCCAAATGTTATGTTAAGTCTAAACCGAGTGTGGAATGGGAATGTATGCGATCACTGAAAATAAAGCCCTTGACCCTGCCAACAGCAATGTCAGGCACACACTGCTACATGAATGGGAACATGGCAGTAGACATTCCCTAAAATACTTGACAAAGAGAAATGTAAAACGAGCTTCTATACATAAGTGCCTCAATCAAGGAAACCCGGATTTGAATCCTTAAGACCTCATTTTAATGAGAATGGATGCGAGATGGCTTTCCATCATGTGCTTGCTGGTGATCATAAGAGAAAACACTTGAAAACCTCAGTAACATTAGGCCTTAAAAAGGTCAATTATAAAAGGCTTTCGGAGGCAGATGACAGTAAATTACATATACAAGGGCGGCTTTTATGATCAAGCCCTATATGCTGGCTTAGTTTCATTTAGATATAAATTGGACAACTTCTGTTAAAGGTTCAGCGACGAGCAAGAAAAGAACATTGCCCACTTGACATAATGTGACATCAACCATTTTCCTTGATAAATAAGCAGATAGTCTGTGGCCGATCATTCTTTTGCTATCTATACTCATAATAGTGCTGTGTCGTTCGCGAACGATCCGAGTCAAAGAGCCGTCTCCCTGCTGTGAACGACGGGAGCCGGCACCCCAGTGAGCCACTAAAATCCCTGAATGGCTCTCACTGGGCGTTAAAACCCGGTGTTCGGCAGACGTAACTCCGCCCACCCGAACAAAACTCCACCCACTCAATTTAATTGGCTACTAGCAAATGGGCAGAGTTTCTGATGTAGGTGGGCGGGATTTCGGACGCCTTACATCAGCATAAATATGTGTTCACATATTGTTAACACATATTTACTATGGATCCATTTAGGATCCAAAAAAAGACAGCTCTTTTTGGTGAGCTGAGCCATGAGAGCCAGATCACCAAAAAGAGCCGGACTGCCCATCACTATATAATACCCATTTCCATCTCAGCATGATGCCCCTTTCTTAAATCCTTACTAGTTAGGTCTATCTTTTCTCCTGGGTTTATATTCTGGTCAAAGCCAAAAAAAATAAAAGGCATATGTCAACACATGCAGTGTTAGGCTACGTTCACATTAGCGTTAAGCTAATGTGCGTCGGGTTTGCGTCGGCGACGCAGCGGCGACGCATGCGTCATGCGCCCCTATACTTAACATGGGGGACGCATGCGTTTTTTTTTGTTGCGTTGTGCGACACATGCGTCTTTTTTGCCGCAAGCGTCGGACCAAGAAAACGCAACAAGTTGCATTTTTCTTGCGTCCGATTTTCGGCAAAAACGCAGCGTTTTTGCGTGCGTTTTGACGCGTTTTTGCGTGCGTTGTGCGTTGCGTCGCCGACGCAACGGCGCACAACGCTAGTGTGAACGTAGCCTTACAGAGCTTTTCTCTCCAGAAGCATTGATATCACGGTAGAGCACTGGAGCTCAGATGTACAGGGAGTGCCTAATGGGGCCAAAATCTAGATCCATGGGGTCTGTCCAGGTGGCAATATATGTGAAGAATCCTGATGCTTGGAAATGTTGTGCTATATCTTAAAACTCTAGACACCATTAAAAAGAAATGGAAAGTTCGGATCTCTAAAAGGTCAGTTTGCAATGAATAATTCCTAAAAAGGCTCATTTCACAATAATCTTTCAGTGTAAATAGGCTGCCGATCACCCGATGAAGAGTAAAAAGGCTCGTTTATTAAGTAAAATTATATTTTTCAAAGATCCTCGTTCTCGGCAGCACATGGTCTTGCATTAATAGAACTTGCTCTGCTGTGAACTATGGCAGCCTATGCATATTCAATGCACATTGTATACCGCAGTCTGCCTGCGTAAACAGGCCATTAAATAATAGCCGATTGGTAAAGATACTGATCGGCAATCTTTTAGTGATGTCGGCCGGTCTGTGTAAATGGACCTTAAGAGTAGAGATGAGCAAATTTGATCGGGTCCCTGCTTATTCGGCAAGTATAGCGCTTACCGGATAAGCCTGCAGAGGGAACCTGGATACCTGGATCACACCAGCTGATCAGCTGTTCGGCGCTGCAGTTGCATGTGTCACGGCTGTGTGACACTCACAACACATGCATGGAGAACCCAACAAACAGGCTCTCCATGTATGTGCTGTAACAGTGAAAAAGCCAACACATGAAGCTGTGGAGCCGGAGAGCTGATCAGCCGGCGCGCTCCAGGTAGCCAGGTTCCCTCTGCAGCTTATTCAGTAAGAGCTATAGCTTGCCGAATAAGAAGGGACCCGATCAAATTCGCTCATCTCTACTTAAGAGGGCAGTGTGCTCCAGCTGCATGATCTCCATCTCTCAGAAATACATCAACAGAGAAAATATGATGAATACGACCTCCGATGGGTACATTGTCAAACCATTAAATTCGACAGAATGGCCAAACCTATTTGAAAGAAAAGTGCATCAATTATGTAAAGGCATTTTATAGTTTATCAAGGATAGGAGTAAATGCATTTCCATGGAGAGGGCATAAACGGCCGTGTCAGTATGCAGTTTACAGAAAATCTCATTTCTATTACTGATTGCGATAGTATCACAGGTATCGCCTGAAGTTTGCATCAATTCAATTTATTTCAAGTCCATAATAGAAAATCAGGATTTATTTTTGAAATGATAATACATTCAACTACATCCTAAAGGATAAAGCATTTATGGATTTATTCACTATGCATTAAAATAGGCAGATAAAGAGGGTATACTCTTCCTATCCCTCATTTCAAAGTCACTTCAATACCAAGTAAATAAAACGTTTCTTACTATTACACATTTCTTATGTCTAGAGCACAAATATATACTTTCCAGCTCATTTATATTGGAACACATTCTCTTATTTTTTCTTTTTGATTTTTTCTTCGTAAAAATGACAGATTTCACAATAGTCAGGCAGAAAAAAAAACACTATGAAAATCAGCTAACTCCTTAAAATGTACACTTCCTGGGGTAGACGATGTCCACCTAGGACTTCCCCAGTGACCTGAGAACCCTTGTGGCTGAAGAGGTTGTGATATTCAACTGAGTTCAAGTAACGCAGATTTATGCTGACAACCTAGACTCACCCCCCTTGGCTTTTCACCTATTTTCTTACATTACAGCCTGTTTAAATATTTTTGCATTGGCATGTGCATATGTATTCACCCCTTTTGTTATGATACCCCTAAAAATTTCTCATGCAAATCATTACCTTCATAAGTGACATGCTTAGTGAAAAGAAGTCCACCTGTCTGCAATCTACCGTAAGTGTCACATGGTCTGTCAGTATATACACACCTTTTCTGAAAGGTCACAGAGGCTGCATCATCATTAAGCAGAAGGCACCACTAACCAAACACCATGGAGATCAAATAAGTCAGGAACAAAGTTGTGGAGAAGGACAAGTCACAGTTGGGTTATAAAAAAATCTCTGATGATCCCCTGGAGCACCACCAAATCCATTATCATCAAATGTAAAGAATATGGTATCACAACAAACTTGCCAAGAGAGGGCCGCCCACCAAAACTCTCGGCCCAGGCAAGGATGACATTAATAAGAGAGGCAGCACAGAGACCAAAGGTAACCCTAAAGGAGCTGCAGAGTTACGAAGCACCTGAGTGTCTGTCCATAAGACCACAATAAGTCATACACTCCATAGAGGTGACCTTTATGGGAGAGTGGGCAGGAAAAAAAGCCTTTACTTACACAAAAAAATGTAAGACTAGTTTTGAGTATGCCAAAAGACATGTGGCAGACTCCCAATATGTATGGAGGAAGGTGCTGTGGTCAGAGGAGAACAAAATGTAACTTTTTGTCCACAAAGGTAAATGCTATGTCTGGTGCCAAATCAACACACACTTCATCACCCCTAGAACACCATCCCCACAGTGAAACATGGTGGTGGCAGCATCATGCTGTGGGGATGTTTTTCAGCAGCAAGGACAGGGAGAGTAGTCCCAGTCCAGGGGAAGATGGATGGTGCAAAATACAGGAATATTCTTGCAAAACCTGTTTCAGTCTGTCAGGAATTTGAGACTGGGAGGGAGGTTCACCTTCCAACAAGACAATGGCCCAATGCATATTGCTAAAGTAACACACGAACGGATTAAGGGGAAACATGTAAATGTTTTGGAGCGGTCTAGTCAAGTCCAGACCTTAATTCAATTGAGAATCTGAGGTCAGAACTGAAGAATGCTGTTGACCAGAAGAAAGATCTAACTTGAAGGAGCTGAAACAGTTTTATCTTGATGAATGGGAAAAATCCCAGTGGCAAGATGTGGAAAGCTCATAGAGACTTATCCAAATTGACTAAAAAGTTGTGACTTTAGGGGAGTGAATAGTTATGCACACTGACAGTTTCTGTTATTTTGTCCCATTTGTTGTTTGCTTCACAATAAAAAGAAAACAAATGTTCACGGTTGTAGGCATGTTCTATACATGAACTGAGCAAACCCTCAAAAATACAGTGAAATTCCAGGTTGTAAGGTAGCATAACACAAAAAATGCCAATAAGGGGTGAATACTTTCACGAGACACTGTATATAAGCAGGCTCACAAATGACATGGAGGCATGGCTTCCACATTGAATATCAACTTGCCAAACTTATTTTCAAGACATACAGTTGTGCTCAAACGTTTACATACCCCGACAGAATTTTTGCTTTCTTGGCCTTTTTTCAGAGAATATGAATGATAACACCATTTGTTGTCAACCTACTGTGTTTTCTCTATTTAAATCATAACGACAACCCAAACATCCAAATGACCCTGATCAAAAGTTTACATACCCCATTTCTTAATACCGTGTATTGCCCCCTCTAACATCAATGGCAGCTTGAAGTCTGTTGTGGTAGTTGTGGATGAGGTTCTTTATTTTCTCAGACAAAAGCTGTAAAGCTGCCCACTCTTCTTGGCAAAAAGCCTCCAGTTCCTGTAAATTCCTGGGCTGTCTAGCATGAACTGAATGCTTGAGATCTCCCCAGAGTGGCTCAATGATATTGAGGTCAGGAGACTGAAATGGCCACTTCAGAAAATTCAGTTTGTTCTGCTGTAGCCAATGACAGGTCGACTTGGCCTTGTGTTTTGGATCGCTGTCATGTTGGAACGTCCAAGTATGACCCACGCGCAGTTTCCGGGCTGATAATTGCAAATGCCACAAAGTATCTTGCTTAAAATGCGCAAAACAGGACAGAGACAAGCCTCAAAACTTCTGGAACAAGGTAATTTGGAGTGATGAGACCAAAATTTAAGTTTTTGGCCACAACCATAAACGTTACATTTGGAAAGAGGTCAACAAGATCTATGATGAAAGGATCACCATTTCTACTGTAAAGCACGGAGGTGGACTGCTGAAGTTTTGGGGATGTGTGAGCTACAAAGGCACAGTAAACTTGGTCAAAGTTGAAGGAAAGATGAATGCTGCACGTGATCAGCAAATACTGGAGGCAAATTTGCACTCATCAGCCTGGAAGCTGCGCATGGTATGTATTTGGATGTTCCAACATGACAACGATCCAAAACACAAGGCCAAGTCAACCTGTCATTGGCTACAGCAGAACAAAGTGAAGGTTCTGGAGTGACCATCTCAGTCTCCTGACCTCAATATCATTGAGCCACTCTGGGGAGATCTCAAGCACGCAGTTCATGCTAGACAGCCCAGGAATTTATAGGAACTAGAGGCTTTTTGCCAAGAAGAGTGGGCAGCTTTACCATCTGAGAAAATAAAGAACCTCATCCACAACTACCACAAAAGACTTCAAGCTGTCATTGATATTAGAGTATGTGAATTGTGATCATTTGGATGTTTTGGGTTGTCATTATGATTTACAAACAGTAAACACAGTAGTTTGACCATAATTGGCTTCACCCAACCACTAACCATGAGTGGGAAAAAAGTTTTGGTGTTATCATTCATATTCTCTGAAAAAGGCCAAGAAAGCAAAAATTCTGCCGGGGTATGTAAACTTTTGAGCACAACTGTAACAAAGCTAAATTGCATTAGCAGTTCCCTAATGGCCACAAAGCTTAAATAAGAGCTCGAAAGGATGTGTAATTAAAACGAATGACTTGTGTTTGCCTTTCATTTATATTTGATTTCTCTTTTCTCCAAGCAACAATACACAACAATGTCATTTGGAAACATAAAGGGAGGTAAACACATCACGAACGTAGCTGCCATCAACTAGTAATTACTAAAGCAAAGGGATACATTTAGTAACAATGAAAAATGAATAAAAGTGAATGTCATCAGACAGACATGGAAACACAGGCGTATCAAAACCAGGGTTTATTAGGCCATACTGCCTTCATCAAACATACATTGTCGAGAATTTCTTCTTTTTGATTTGTCATCATGAAGATATTCTCAGTGTTGCATGTTTGATGAAAGCAGCGCGGCAAGCTGAACCCTGGTTTTGACGAGCCTGTGTTCTATGCCTACTGTGGTCCAGTACCGCAGCCGTGAGAAGGGTGCGAGCAGCAGCTTCATAGTTACTGGAGACTTCTATACGTGTTGCCTTCTCTACACTACACCACGAGGTGAGCTAAGAAAATGAAAAGTGGTGAGGGTCGAGATTTTCCATCCACTGGTCTACAGTAGATGTTACTCTAAGTAGCACCACTAGTCTAATTGGATCAGGCAGATATATATGGCTACATTATGCAGTCATAAAACAGAGAACCCACAACTCTTCCCTCATGGACCCACGTACGTGGGTTACAATGTTTAAAGCGGCTTTTCTATGAATAAAAATTCATTTTAATCAATAGGTCTTGGAACATAAATAATGAACATAAGGATGAATGACCTCGGGGAGATTAATAATGTCCCCAATTGGATGTGCTTACATAAAATTAGTGATCTCCTGCTGTCCTGTCTCTATACTCTTTTGCTCCCCTTCCCAGGAGCTGCGGTATGATCAGACCATGTTCCTGTACGGTCAGACACAGGCATTACACAGCGCACATTTATAAGATTAGCTCAGCACAGGAACATTTTATCTAACCCGAGTGTCATCGGGTGCTGCATATTTAAAAAAAAATAACTGAAAATGCCATCAGATTTAAATACCGCACCTTAAAACAGAAACAGAAATATTTTATTTAAAAGAAAGTAAAAAATTGGGTACATCTTTACCTCCATTACTTTTACATCTATGCATCACAACTCTTTTTACTTTTTCTCCATTTTTGAACCCCATAAAAACATTTAAAAAAATCTAATGTAGCAAAATTACTTTCACAGTCATTTATTCACAAGCAGCCACTTACCAGTTATGGACCATCAATTTCTGTACTGCCAGCAAAGCATTGTAGCGGACCTGTTGGTCTTCATGATGCATGTGGTTCATTACCAGCTGCTTCCCACCCAACTGCTCAATCACCCTGAAAGATGAAGAAAGACTTGTCATATAGATCACAATCACAGTCTGATCGATTTACCTGGGATGGCAGTAGCTCTGCAGAACGTCATGACTCATGAGTAGAAAAGCAGGTTCAGCTCATTTTCATATCACACAACTATTAATTATCCAATAACAGATCATGAGTTTACGGGAATTATTTTGTAATAACAAACTGACATGTATAACTCCACAGTTAGAACTTCACCACTGGGAACACAATTCTGCAGCTTGTGATAAGCAGCTGACACGTATCATCCTAATCCTTCCACCTCCTCCTCATCACTAGTCCCACAGACTTGCTGGTAACTCAAGTAGATTCTCCTGTTTGGTAAGTAATAATAGAAGAATCTCCAATGTAGACAGGATTTAATATCTGATTTCTACATAATCCAAGACCTCCAGTTGGTGGAAACAATAAGTATTGCAATAAAAAAGGTTCACTAGGCTCAATATACAGAATAGGCAAAATAAAGGAACTCTGTCACATCAGTTTCCAAGCCAAAATCCACAACCATGCCTTAAAGGGAATCAGTCACCAGGTTTTTGCTATGTGACATGAGATGGGGACAGAGACCCTGATTCCAGCAATACATCACTCAGTTTACTGGGTGCAGCAGTGGTGATTGTTTCTCTGCTGCAGATCTAGCAGAGCTCTCCACACCACAGCTGCTATGTACATTGCATAGTGACAGATTGATTAATTAGTGCTGGGGGATGCGGTTGGACTACCCTGCACGTGCCAAGTTGTCCTGTAAATGGTGATCTCCTGCTGATAAAATGTAAATTGTACTGATACAGCAGATCACAGCGCAGCCCACCAGCTATATACAGGACACTACAGACCTGCTGAATAAGCCATTCACGATAGGTCCCCTCCCCGACAGCACCATCCTCGCCACCATGGATGTCGAACCTTATATTCTAACATCCCACACGACGATGGACTAACCGCCTGCCGAATGTTTCTTGAGGACAATGGGATGCCTTTCAAGTCTTTAATAACACTTACCAGATTCATCCTCACACACAACTTTTTCTCTTTTGGTGAGGAGCTATATCTACAACACACCGGCACTGTATGGGAAGTAAAATGGCTCCCCAGTATGCCAACCTCTTCATGGCTAAACTGGAAAATGACTTTTTAACATCCCGCTCCATCAAACCCTTGGCCTATTTCCGTTACATCGATGACATCTTAATAATCTGCACCGAGTCCGAACAAGAACTTCTAAATTTCCATGACAAATTCAACAAATTTCATCCTGCCATAAACTTGACATTGGACCACTCAAAAACAAAAATCAACTTTCTAGACACCACCATAAAAGTCCAAAATGGTTTGTTCCAAACATTAGTGTATCGGAAACCTATTGACCATCCCACATACCTCAAATGGGACAGCTTCCATCCTAAACACATCAAAAAGCCCACTGTCTACGGCCAGGCCCTCAGATATAACCGTATCTGTTCCAGTCCTAAGGACAAAGATGAACACCTAACCCAGCTTAAAATGTCAAACTCAATTTGTCAGGAGGATTTATGGCCCACTACCAAATCTGAGCAATTTCCTCCAAAAACAATGAAGGCACCACCAGCCCTTTGATCTCACATGCATATGGGGTCCACAAAACTTCCACACCTCTTGTCTAAAGGTACCGTCACATTCAGCGACGCTGCAGCGATCTAGACAACGATGCCGATCGCTGCAGCGTCGCGGTTTCATCGTTGTGTGGTCGCTGGAGGGCTGTCACACAGACAGCTCTCCAGCGACCAACGATGCCGGTCCCCGGGTAAACATCAGGTTACTAAGCGCAGGGCCGCGCTTAGTAACTCGATGTTTACCCTGGTTACCAGTGCTAATGTAAAAAAAAACAAACACTACATACTTACAATCCGGTGTCTGTCCCCCGGCGCTGTGCTTTCCTGCACTGTGTAAGCGCCGGCCGGAAAGCAGAGCGGTGACGTCACCGCTGTGCTCTGCTTTACGGCTGGCCGGCGCTGACAGTGCAGGAAAGCACAGCGCCGGGGGACAGACACCGGAATGTAAGTATGTAGTGTTTGGGTTTTTTTACATTTACACTGGTAACCAGGGTAAACATCGGGTTACTAAGCGTGGCCCTGTGCTTAGTAACCCGATGTTTACCCTGGTTACCAGTGAAGACATCGCTGAATCGGAGTCACACACACCGATTCAGCGATGTCTGCGGGAGTCCAGCGACGAAATAAAGTTCTGGACTTTCTGCTCTGACCAACGATGGCACAGCAGGATCCTGATCGCTGCTGCGTGTCAAACTCAACGATATCGCTAGCCAAGACGCTGCAACGTCACAGATCGCTAGCGATATCGTTCAGTGTGAAGGTACCTTTATCTTACCTAATTAAGGATTCTCTCTTTAAGCCCAGTGTTTGTTTATTTAAATGTTCATGTATCACACTATGCCTGTGCTCCTTACTGTATATAATTGGGCTTCCTCAAATATCTTGTCATATCAGCCAGATGAAGAGACGGAAGCAGCCTCGAAAGCTTGCTTTATAACATCATTCACTATATTTTTGTTAGCCATTAAAAGGTTCCTACTTTGTTTCTCCCACTGAGCACTCTATATCTTTTTTACAACCCAGTAATTGACACATCCCTGTAATCATAGCAACAACCAGGTGACAAGATTCCCTTTAATTATCTGATAATGTATGCGAACACTCCTGTGCTGCATGTCACTTACCAGAGAAGAGTCATCTGGGTGTTAACAAGTTCATGAAGAGTCAGGCAATTCATTCTCCAACCACTGTATGACATCGCCAGTCAGCAGCCAGAGAAATGTCATTTGAACCTGGAGTAAAGGTGCCAGAAAATGGATCGTCTGATTCTTCCTGATATCATCAACACCCTGGGGACGCTTTGCGCCCCCTTTATGAAATCAATTTCCCAGTTTTTTCTGCATGTGAAATGACATACAGCAAGATAGAGTGCTAGTCACAAAACTCAGACAATGCCTTAGAGTTCTATGTGTTTGGCAGCAGGTCCAAACAGGAAATAAGATGGCTTTTTTTTTTTTTGGTACAATAAATCGGACATCTTTGGTTAGGGGCAAAATAACAGCCTGCAGTTATGAGGAGCAAAATGCTGCAGAATATCTCAAAGTGTACAACAGCGGCCAGCCGGCCACTAGTGGTCAATCAGCAGAATCCTGACCACTTTGTGCTACATGATGCTGTTTGCACATCAGACACCTACTTGGAAATCTAATCAGCACAGGGCATGGTGGGAACAAGTGATGCACATTACAATTACATTACGGTAGAACAATAGGCTACAATATTACACTGTGTTCCAAATTATTATGCAAATTGGATTTAAGTGTCATAAAGATTTAATTGTTTTGTTTTTCAAATAAACTCGTGGATGGTATTGTGTCTCAGGGCTCAATGAATCACTGAAATCAATCTTAAAACACATGTGATAATTAGTTTTCCAGGTGATTCTAATTAAAGGAAAACTACTCAAAAATGATGTTCCACATTATTATGCAGGTCACAGGTTTCAAGCAATATGGGAAATAAAAAGGATCTCTCTGCTGCTGAAAAGCGTTAAATAGTGCAATGCCTTGGACAAGGTATGAAAAAATTAGATATTTCACAAAAACGTAAGAGTGATCATCATACTCTGATGAGATTTGTGACTGAAACAGAGCACAGACAGAGTTCATGCAAATAAAGGCATAATGAGGAAGTTTTCTGCCAGTGCCAGACAAATTCATTGGATTAAGAGAGCAGCTGCCAAAATACCATTACAAAGCAGCAAACAGTTATTTGAAGCTGCTGGTGCGTCTGGAGTCCCTCGAACCTCAAGGTGTAGGATCCTTCAAAGGCTTGCTGTGGTGCATAAACCTACTATTCGGCCACTCCTAAACAGTGTTCACAACAGAAACGGTTGCAGTGGGTCCAGACATACATGAAGACTAACTTTCAAACAGTCTTGTTTACTGATGAGTGTCGAGCAACCCTGGACGGTCCAGATGGATGGAGTAGTGGATGGTTGGTGGATGGCCACCATGTCCCAACAAGGCTGCGACATCAGCAGGGAGGTGGAGTCATGTTTTGGGCTGGAATCATGGGGAACCAGCTGGGAGGGCCCTTTAAGGTTCCTGAAGGTGTGAAAATGACCTCAGCAAAGTAAATAGAGTTTCTGACTGACAACTTTCTTCCATGGTCTAAAAAGCAGAAACGTGCCTTCAGGAACAAAATCATCTTCATGCATGACAATGAATACCTCTGAGTAATTGGCTGCTATGGGCATAAAAGGAGATAAACTCATGGTGTGGCCACCATCTTCCCCTGACCTCAACCCTATAGAGAACCTTTGGAGTATCATCAAACAAAAGCTCTATGAGGGTGGGAGGCAGTTCACATCAAAACAGCAGCTCTGGGAGGCTATTCTGACTTCATGCAAAGAAATACAAGCAGAAACTCTCCAAAAACTCACAAGTTCAATGGATGCAAGAATTGTGAAGGTGATATCAATGAAGGGCTCCTATGTTAACATGTAACTTGGCCTGTTAGGATGTTTTGGAGTTAAATAGCTGTTTTGTTCAGTGAATGTGACCTGCTAATGCTGCAAATTCCACAAATGAGCATTTTCAGTTCTTTAAAACATATCAAATGTTTAGAAATACTACTGTGCCTAATAATTTGGAACAGTGCATTTTGAGTTTTTATTCATTTTGGAGATTATACTGTTATCATTGGGAGGTTTCTTCAATAAAATTTGATGTATACTCTAACGGGTGATGACGTTTATTAGACTGACTGTCATTTGCACCGACCATTTAGGAAAATCAGAAAAAAATGTCATTTGCATAATAATTTGGAACATAGTGTAGACACTTGAAATCTGCACCTGCAGAGCTCCACCTAAGATATGCACATCACTGAGCGCAGTCAAGTTTCTAATATAGAAACTAATTCTATCTGCAGTTTACCAGTTTAATTCATTAGTTGCACACTCCTCATTTCATTATGTAGCAGTTTAATTACTTAAGCCCTTAGCATGAAACGATCTCTGACCAGCAACACGAGTGCCGGTTTGTGTTGGTTTCATGGCCTGTTCACACAGGCAGACCAAGCTCTGTAAGGCTTCTTTCACACTTCCGTTTTCACACTCTGCACAGGATCCGTCAAAATGTTGAAAAGACGATTGTAAAAAATGGGTGCACTGGGCCCGTTTTTGTGACGGACCCGTTGAGGCTATATGCACCTGTTGTGCATGCGTCTTCGAGGGATGACCGCACTTCTATGTGCACAGAATAATGGTTAATATGATCATACTGTGCACACAGACTGATATTGTCCTCAGCAGCACATGTCCTGATTATGCAAGATTGTGGGCTGCCAAGAAGGGTAATTTTTAAGCAAGCTTAAAAATTATTTCACCAGTCACACAAGCATTTTGCTCATTTGTGGGCCAACTGACTGCCTGCTTAGATAGCGGAGAGGTCTGAACGCTCAGTCACGATTACACAGGCCCTTAGATATCCTGTTGCACATATACAAGTTACATTTCAGAATGACATGCCTAAACAGTTTGGACAAGGAAAGAAACAAACAAAATGAGCATCTTTTGGTAAACACAAAATACACAAAGATGGCCATTCTCTCTCACCTGATAATTTAGATAGCATTTCTATTAAAAAGGAAAAAAACAACTTCCATTTGTGCCCAGCAGCTCTTCCCGTGACAATCACTGCACGTCATCTGTTATGGGCGATTCTTAATGCAAATGGCAAGCTGCTCATGTACAAGCACAAATGCGGCTTATGTTTATTTCACCTTCAGTGAAAAAGCACATAATCTGCATTATCGCCAAGAGTCTCATACACTGACTACAGAGGAACAGTTTATAAATGACTACTAGCAAAGAAAAAGGTCACTAAATCACAACATTTTATGCTAAAACAATAAAATGTCACAATTTGCACATTTGAAAAACACTCCCGCATTTTTTTCTATTTCAGCACTGGAGTTGCGTAACTAATCTAAGTTCCCTGCCTCTAGTATTAAACTCACCCACTGTGACCAAATCTTCTGACTGACCGGAAGTCAGAGCTAACAGTCACACGCTCTCAATGTCAGTCTATGAGCGCCTTGTTCTGGGGTCAGAGGTAACGGTCACACGCTCTCAATGTCAGTCTATGAGCGCCTTGTTCTGGGGTCAGAGGTAACGGTCACACGCTCTCAATGTCAGTCTATGAGCGCCTTGTTCTGGGGTCAGAGGTAACGGTCACACGCTCTCAATGTCAGTCTATGAGCGCCTTGTTCTGGGGTCAGAGGTAACGGTCACACGCTCTCAATGTCAGACTATGAGCGCCTTGTTCTGGGGTCAGAGGTAACGGTCACACGCTCTCAATGTCAGTCTATGAGCGCCTTGTTCTGGGGTCAGAGGTAACGGTCACACGCTCTAAATGTCAGTCTATAAGCGCCTTGTTCTGGGGTCAGAGGTAACGGTCACATGCTCTCAATGTCAGTCTACCAGAGCCTGGTTCTGGGGTCAAAGGTAACGGTCATACGCTCTCAATGTCAGTCTATGAGCACCTTGTTCTGGGGTCAGAGGTAACGGTCACACGCTCTCAATGTCAGTCTATGAGCGCCTTGTTCTGGGGTCAGCAGTAACGGTCATACGCTCTCAATATCAGTCTATGAGCGCCTTGTTCTGCGGTCAGCGGTAACGGTCACACGATCTCAATGTCAGTCTATGAACGACTTTGTTCTAGGTTGAGTTGTGACTTCCGGATTGCCTAGCAAAGAATGGAGGGATCTGGCAGGTCACAAATTCCTGGAGACTACAGGAGCGGTGCTGATAAAAGACGAAGACGGTGGCTGGTAATATAATACTAGGGGCAGGGAACTTAGATGACTGAATTGATGAGGGACAGTTCCGAATTGTGCCCTCTCCTTACCTAGAAGGCCAGCCACTGAAGATAGGCTGCATAGGTAACAAGCAGTGAGCAGAAAACTCTTGTCTTATGTAGCCCATAAAGTGACACTCCCACCAAATATTTTATTGCCAGTGTAAATGTATATGTAGTGTAGTGCAGGAGCAGTAATAATGCTCATTGACTGCCATGGTTCTCAGTATACAGTGCTGGTCCAGTCCTCTCTTGGGTCACGTGACTGCTATTCCGAGATGCCATCTCACAGCTGTCTTTATCACAATGTAAGGCAATGGAGTCTTGTTCTGACACTCCATAGACTAGCATTGTAGAAGCTAAACCAAAAAAGAAAAACCCTTAAAATACTTTTATTAAATATACATTAAAAAGATGTAGTCATCACTATTAATAGTGATGACTACATCTTTTTAATGTATATTTAATAAAAGTATTTTAAGGGTTTTTCTTTTTTGGTTTAGCAATATTGTACCCTTTATCAAATTGGGTTTTGGTTTTCCTAGCATTGTAGAAGCCATGTCTAGCTCATACACAGAGCCCAGCATGATCCAAAAAGTTGAAACTTCAGTTCCTTGAACAAGAAGAGGACTGGAACGCCACAGGAAGCAATGGAAGATGGTGACTGATGCGTATATTACCGCACTTATGCAACACATACATTTACAATGGTTTAGGCCAAAAAAAGTTTGCTGGGAGTGCTTTAACTACATAGACACAAAGGAAAACCACAAAAATTATTGCATTTACCAAGGCCACCAGGAATTATGAGCAGGTAGCCGAGAGGTATAATATGTAATTCTAGCTGCTTTACTGATAGATTTGTTTTAGTTAAATTTAAAAACTGTATGCGGACAACTGCTCCGCTCCCCCTTGTAGTGGCTACGTGCAGCCAGAAATGTATATTATAACTTTATGACTTTAAAGGGAAATTGACAGTGTGATTTAGAAAGCATAGATCTGACTAGTATAGAGATATTAAAAGTTTACAACCTAGCCATGAAACTTGGGTTGAAGGCAGGTGCCACTTTTGAAACATATACCAAATTTATTGCATATGTTACCACTTCCACTGTTGTGAAATTGGATTTTGGGCTCCCCCGGTGGCCACTGGTGGAATTGAACTTGTGTGCATCATCCCCTCTGTTCACCTGTTCCCATCAGGATGTGGGAGTCGCTATTTAACCTTGCTCCTCTGTCACTTCCATGCCGGTCAACATTGTAATCAGAAGCCTTTCTGTGCATGTTCCTGCTACCAGACAACTTCCAGCTAAGTCGGACTTTTGTCCTTGTTTGTTTTTTGCATTTTGTTCCAGTTCACAGCTGCAGTTTCGTTTCTGTGTCTGGAAAGCTCTTGTGATCTGAAATTGCCACTCTGATGTTATGAGTTAATACTAGAGTCTTAAAGTAATTTCAGGATGGTGTATTGATAGGGTTTTCAGCTGACCATGAAAGTACCCTTTCTGTCTTCCTGCTATCTAGTAAGCGGACCTCGATTTTGCTAAACCTATTTTCATACTACGTTTGTCATTTTCATCTTAAATCACCGCCAATATATGTGGGGGCCTCTGTCTGCCTTTCGGGGAAATTTCTCTAGAGGTGAGCCAGGACTATATTTTCCTCTGCCAGGATTAGTTAGTCCTCCGGCCGGCGCTGGGCGTCTAGGGATAAAACGCAGGCTACGCTACCCGGCTACTGTTAGTTGTGCGGCAGGTTTAGTTCATGTTCAGTTTAAGTTTCCATCCTTCCAAGAGCTAGTTCCTATGTATGCTGGGCTATGTTCTCTTGCCATTGAGAACCATAACAGTTTGACCGGCCCACAAAGGGTTAAATTAATTGGCAGAGAAAGGAGAGAAAAAAGAAGTCTGCTAAAAAAATTTTTTTTTTTCCTTCCTTCAGTTCTGAGTGTGCTTTCAATTGAATCACTTGCAAGTCTGCCTATATTGCAGCCTTCCTCTCTCTCTCTCCTTCTAATCCTGGAATGGCTCTGTGTTCACCTGTTTAAAATGGATATTCAGAGTTTAGCTGCAGGTTTGAATAATCTCACCACGAAAGTTCAAAATTTACAAGATTTTGTTGTTCATGTTCCTATATCTGAACCTAGAATTCCTTTGCCTGAATTTTTCTCGGGGAATAGATCTTGCTTTCAAAATTTCAAAAATAATTGCAAGTTGTTTTTGTCCCTGAAATCTCGCTCTGCTGGAGATCCTGCTCAGCAGGTCAGGATTGTGATTTCCTTGCTCCGGGGCGACCCTCAAGATTGGGCTTTTGCATTGGCTCCAGGGGATCCTGCGTTGCTCAATGTGGATGCGTTTTTTCTGGCCTTGGGGTTGCTTTATGAGGAACCTCATTTAGAGCTTCAGGCGGAAAAAGCCTTGATGTCCCTATCTCAGGGGCAAGATGAAGTTGAAATATACTGCCAAAAATTCCGTAAATGGTCTGTGCTTACTCAGTGGAATGAGTGCGCCCTGGCGGCGAATTTCAGAGAGGGTCTCTCTGATGCCGTTAAGGATGTTATGGTGGGGTTCCCTGTGCCTGCGGGTCTGAATGAGTCCATGACAATGGCTATCCAGATCGATAGACGTCTGCGGGAGCGCAAACCTGTGCACCATTTGGCGGTGTCTACTGAGAAGACGCCAGAGAATATGCAATGTGATAGAATTCTGTCCAGAAGCGAACGGCAGAATTTTAGACGAAAAAATGGGTTGTGCTTTTATTGTGGTGATTCAACTCATGTTATATCAGCATGCTCTAAGCGTACTAAGAAGCTTGATAAGTCAGTTTCAATTGGCACTTTTCAGTCTAAGTTTATTCTATCTGTGACCCTGATTTGTTCTTTATCATCTATTACCGCGGATGCCTATGTCGACTCTGGCGCCGCTTTGAGTCTTATGGATTGGTCCTTTGCCAAACGCTGTGGGTATGATTTAGAGCCTCTTGAAACTCCTATACCTCTGAAGGGGATTGACTCCACCCCATTGGCTAGTAATAAACCACAATACTGGACACAAGTAACTATGCGAATTAATCCGGATCATCAGGAGATTGTTCGCTTTCTTGTGCTGTATAATCTACATGATGTGTTGGTGCTTGGATTGCCATGGCTGCAATCTCATAACCCAGTCCTCGACTGGAACGCTATGTCTGTGTTAAGCTGGGGATGTAAGGGGATGCATGGGGACGTACCTTTGGTTTCCATTTCGTCATCTATTCCCTCTGAGATTCCTGAATTCTTGTCTGACTATCGTGACGTTTTTGAAGAACCTAAGCTTGGTTCATTACCTCCGCACCGGGAGTGCGATTGTGCCATAGATTTGATTCCGGGTAGTAAATACCCTAAGGGTCGTTTATTTAATCTGTCTGTGCCTGAACATGCTGCTATGCGAGAATATATAAAGGAGTCCTTGGAAAAGGGACATATTCGTCCTTCGTCATCTCCCTTAGGAGCCGGTTTTTTCTTTGTGTCTAAGAAAGATGGCTCTTTGAGGCCGTGTATTGATTATCGGCTTTTGAATAAAATCACGGTTAAATATCAATATCCGTTGCCACTGCTGACTGATTTGTTTGCTCGCATAAAGGGGGCCAAGTGGTTCTCTAAGATAGATCTCCGTGGGGCGTATAATTTGGTGCGAATTAAGCAGGGGGATGAGTGGAAAACCGCATTTAATACGCCCGAGGGCCACTTTGAGTATTTGGTGATGCCTTTTGGCCTTTCAAATGCCCCTTCAGTCTTTCAGTCCTTTATGCATGACATTTTCCGTGATTATTTGGATAAATTTATGATCGTTTATCTGGATGATATTCTGATTTTTTCGGATGACTGGGACTCTCATGTCCAGCAGGTCAGGAGGGTTTTTCAGGTTTTGCGGTCTAATTCCTTGTGTGTGAAGGGTTCTAAGTGCGTTTTTGGGGTTCAAAAGATTTCCTTCTTGGGATACATTTTTTCCCCCTCTTCCATCGAGATGGATCCTGTCAAGGTTCGGGCTATTTGTGATTGGACGCAACCCTCTTCTCTTAAGAGTCTTCAGAAATTTTTGGGCTTTGCTAATTTTTATCGTCGATTTATTGCTGGTTTTTCTGATGTTGTTAAACCATTGACTGATTTGACTAAGAAGGGTGCTGATGTTGCTGATTGGTCCCCTGCTGCTGTGGAGGCCTTTCGGGAGCTTAAGCGCCGCTTTTCTTCCGCCCCTGTGTTGCGTCAGCCTGATGTTGCTCTTCCTTTTCAGGTTGAGGTCGACGCTTCTGAAATCGGAGCTGGGGCGGTTTTGTCGCAAAGAAGTTCTGACTGCTCCGTGATGAAACCTTGTGCTTTTTTTTCTCGTAAATTTTCGCCCGCCGAGCGGAATTATGATATTGGGAATCGGGAGCTTTTGGCCATGAAGTGGGCTTTTGAGGAGTGGCGTCATTGGCTTGAGGGGGCTAGACATCAGGTGGTGGTATTGACCGACCACAAAAATTTAATTTATCTTGAGTCCGCCAGACGCCTGAATCCTAGACAGGCGCGCTGGTCGTTGTTTTTCTCTCGGTTTAATTTTGTGGTGTCATACCTACCGGGTTCTAAGAATGTTAAGGCGGATGCCCTTTCTAGGAGTTTTGAGCCTGACTCCCCTGGTAATTCTGAACCTACAGGTATCCTTAAGGATGGAGTGATATTGTCTGCCGTTTCTCCAGACCTGCGGCGGGCCTTGCAGGATTTTCAGGCGGATAGACCTGATCGTTGCCCACCTGGTAGACTGTTTGTTCCTGATGATTGGACCAGTAAAGTCATTTCTGAGGTTCATTCTTCTGCGTTGGCAGGTCATCCTGGAATCTTTGGTACCAGGGATTTGGTGGCAAGGTCCTTCTGGTGGCCTTCCCTGTCACGAGATGTACGAGGCTTTGTGCAGTCTTGTGACGTTTGTGCTCGGGCCAAGCCTTGTTGTTCTCGGGCTAGTGGATTGTTGTTGCCCTTGCCTATCCCGAAGAGGCCTTGGACGCACATCTCGATGGATTTTATTTCGGATCTTCCTGTTTCTCAGAAGATGTCTGTCATCTGGGTGGTGTGTGACCGTTTCTCTAAGATGGTCCATTTGGTTCCCCTGCCTAAGTTGCCTTCTTCTTCCGAGTTGGTTCCTCTGTTTTTTCAAAATGTGGTTCGTTTGCATGGTATTCCGGAGAATATCGTTTCTGACAGAGGAACCCAATTCGTGTCTAGATTTTGGCGGGCATTCTGTGCTAGGATGGGCATAGATTTGTCTTTCTCGTCTGCTTTCCATCCTCAGACTAATGGCCAGACCGAGCGGACGAATCAGACTTTGGAGACATATTTGAGGTGTTTTGTGTCTGCAGATCAGGATGATTGGGTTGCTTTTTTGCCTTTAGCGGAGTTTGCCCTCAATAATCGGGCCAGCTCTGCCACCTTGGTGTCTCCTTTTTTCTGTAATTCGGGGTTTCATCCTCGATTTTCCTCCGGTCAGGTGGAATCTTCGGATTGTCCTGGAGTGGATGCTGTGGTGGAGAGGTTGCATCAGATTTGGGGGCAGGTGGTGGACAATTTGAAGTTGTCCCAGGAGAAGACTCAGCTTTTTGCCAACCGCCGGCGTCGGGTTGGTCCTCGGCTTTGTGTCGGGGACTTGGTGTGGTTGTCTTCTCGTTTTGTCCCTATGAGGGTTTCTTCTCCTAAGTTTAAGCCTCGGTTCATCGGCCCGTACAAGATATTGGAGATTCTTAACCCTGTGTCCTTCCGTTTGGACCTCCCTGCATCTTTTTCTATTCATAATGTTTTTCATCGGTCATTGTTGCGCAGGTATGAGGTACCGGTTGTGCCTTCCGTTGAGCCTCCTGCTCCGGTGTTGGTTGAGGGCGAGTTGGAGTACGTTGTGGAAAAAATCTTGGACTCCCGTGTTTCCAGATGGAAACTCCAGTATCTGGTCAAATGGAAGGGATACGGTCAGGAGGATAATTCTTGGGTGACTGCCTCTGATGTTCATGCCTCCGATCTGGTCCGTGCCTTTCATAGGGCTCATCCTGATCGCCCTGGTGGTTCTGGTGAGGGTTCGGTGCCCCCTCCTTGAGGGGGGGGTACTGTTGTGAAATTGGATTTTGGGCTCCCCCGGTGGCCACTGGTGGAATTGAACTTGTGTGCATCATCCCCTCTGTTCACCTGTTCCCATCAGGATGTGGGAGTCGCTATTTAACCTTGCTCCTCTGTCACTTCCATGCCGGTCAACATTGTAATCAGAAGCCTTTCTGTGCATGTTCCTGCTACCAGACAACTTCCAGCTAAGTCGGACTTTTGTCCTTGTTTGTTTTTTGCATTTTGTTCCAGTTCACAGCTGCAGTTTCGTTTCTGTGTCTGGAAAGCTCTTGTGATCTGAAATTGCCACTCTGATGTTATGAGTTAATACTAGAGTCTTAAAGTAATTTCAGGATGGTGTATTGATAGGGTTTTCAGCTGACCATGAAAGTACCCTTTCTGTCTTCCTGCTATCTAGTAAGCGGACCTCGATTTTGCTAAACCTATTTTCATACTAAGTTTGTCATTTTCATCTTAAATCACCGCCAATATATGTGGGGGCCTCTGTCTGCCTTTCGGGGAAATTTCTCTAGAGGTGAGCCAGGACTATATTTTCCTCTGCCAGGATTAGTTAGTCCTCCGGCCGGCGCTGGGCGTCTAGGGATAAAACGCAGGCTACGCTACCCGGCTACTGTTAGTTGTGCGGCAGGTTTAGTTCATGTTCAGTTTAAGTTTCCATCCTTCCAAGAGCTAGTTCCTATGTATGCTGGGCTATGTTCTCTTGCCATTGAGAACCATAACATTCCACCAAACCAAAATAACTACTTAGCAGGGGCAATAATGGACAAGAAACAATCTGCCTGGGTACAGAATGCTCTGTTATATCAATATAAGATCAAACAAAAGGTAAAACAAAGTATAAAAACTATTTATTTTGTTCTCTCAGCGTCTCATTCGTTGAATGAGATGGCGAGACATTGATGATTGAATGAAAGGACAAAAATATTGTAGCCTTCTAGGAATTTTCTTGTTTTCATATTCTGTATGTAGGTCAGAGGGCTTTTATTTGTGACTGTACATTGCATTCATTACTAAGAATTGTGTGCACACACAGAAACACAAGGTTGAAAGAGTCTCGCCTTTATATTCCCTTTAAAAGTGGTTTATATTTATTTCTGAAGAAAATGGTATTTCTGACCATTATTTCAAATTACTGTTATTATAAATAAGGCATGTTGTAAAGATATTTCTCTTGTATCATAAGGACGTAGCATATAGAATTGGTAATACTGCCTGCCGCGTGGATCTTTGTATGGGCTCAATATTAAGTGGTTGAGTTTGCGCAGTCAATCTTCATTCTTCAGTCATCGGAGGGGTATGTGCACACAACATCTGCTCCAAAACCTGCCAGAAAACGCGCTAAATGCCCCAAAATGAACAGATACATTGCTATGTAAAAAAGACTTATTGTTCATATGATCACTCTCTTACTCGCTTCAGGTTTCCTAAGACAGCAAGCCCTTAAAAGAATCGAGCTGACCATCCTCTGGGCGTTCTACGCTCTGAAGACGCTCATTACTTTACAAGTCAATATGAAGGATAAAAAACTAAAAGATTCCACAAGTCTTTTTGAGGGTTTTTGCTTTAAAAATTGTTAGTGGTTTCGTCATGCAGTTAAAAAAAGAAAGCACTAGTGATGATCGAACGTGCTGGGATAAGGTGTTATCCGAGCATGCTCGGGTGCTAACAGTGTCTACGGTGTGCTCAAATAATATGTTCGTGTCCCCGCGGCTGCATGTCTATTGGCTGTTCGACAGCTGCAACAAATGTAGGGACTGCCTCTTTGTTAGCCAATCCCTACAGGTGTTGTGACTGTCGACATGCAGTCGCGGGGACTACATCATAGTATTTGAGCACGTCAAAAACCCTCAGTTAGCACAGGAGGATGCTCGGAAAACACCCTATCCCAGCACGTTCGCTCATCACTACTGACTACCTAATATCAGTTAAAAAATAAAAGATCCACAAGGCAGGCACAGTAATATTAAATTTATAGGTAACATCCTTATAATAAAACATAAATATATTTAAAAACCATGTATTATTATTATTATTATTATTATTATTATTAATAGGGTCACATTGAAAAAAAGTTTAAAAAAAATCTATTTTCCTCACAAATAAATATGATGGTGACGCGACCCCTTGCAGAGCAAATTCACATACAGCCTATGTAAAGAAGATAGTCACTTCACATTTATTGTCTGATGAGCATTCAACTCTCTATCGGCCTGGATTTCATTCTGTATTACACATCGCATTGATCGAAGGCTCGCTCTTGTTTTTCGATATTTGGATTTCAGCGGAAGAAGATCAAGGTTCTCTAAGATGAGCAAATAAATTGCCTCAGCGCGCACTGATCAATGATATAGCAAAATTGATCCAAGCGCGTTTACCATCATTTATAGGTTCAAATTATATCCAGGTTATTTTTGATTTTTTTTCACTTGTTAAGGATCATGATTTCGTTTAACAAATTATGAAAGAAAAATCAGACAGATTGGATTTGTGTTCTTTCTGATGTTCGTTTTTTCTCCCCGACACAGGTTGAACATATGTAAATAGGTCAGGAGGATCAGTGACATTTAACGTACGCTCATACCCCGATCCATATGTTACTACAATGCCGATAAGCAGGAACAATAAATATAAAAAATACACAAGAATACATCTCACCAATCACTACAGAACAGACATATACACACATACTACACCTATAGTGTGCCAAGCGTTACAAGGGTTAGAGGATTCGGCCAGGGGTGTACAGAGACTTGAAAAAGCACAGTAAGCTTTGTATCATTCATTTTAGTATTTTTATTTTAGAAGGATCATCATGTCCAGAGAGTCCTTATCCAAGCAGGTAGAAGAAAAGGTGCAGCAAGACCAAGAGCTGCTAATATCACATTTTTAATTATATTGTTAGAGGAAAATGTTGACCCCCTGGGGCTTCACTATTTAAGATTTCAACTAATCTTTCATATTTAGCAGGCACTTTCATTTGCTGCAGATCGGTGGGCTCCAGGTCCTCAGACCCTCCACTATTTGCACAATAGATCCTTGGGAAGTGCACAGCTCAGGAGACAGGAGCGCACAGACTCTGCTTGAGCGAGCGCACAGACACCAGTACGGATTCAGTAGAAATCATAAGCTACAAAGCCTCCGCTTCTTTTGAATCCATGCACCCTTGCTGGGTGTGAGCACTGTCTCCTGGGCTGCAAACTTCTCAAAGGTGTATTGTATGATCAGTGGGGGTCTTAGGACTTGCATCCCCCCCCCCCACTGATCAGCAAGCAATTAAAGTGCCTGCTAAAATGAAAAATCAGTAATAAAATGTATGTTTTCTTTAGGCTTACTTATAGAATTTTAGCAAAGGGAAAGGATAATTTTCGAGTAGAGAAGTCTGAACTACCATTACTTTGTCAGCTGTGGAGACAACTACTAGTAATTTTTCAAGTGAATCTTTCAGCAGAATTCTCCCCAAAAATGTTTCTATGTGCACGTGACTCTTCAAAGACAATTCCAACCATACCTGTACATGGCCAGTCTGTTCCTCCATTACTGAGAAATCAGTTTCAACTGATATGTGAATGAGGCTAAATGTAGATGTGAAGCCTCCGTCACTCCAACTCTATTCCCTGCCCAGCACCACCTTTTCCTGCTTGACTGATGGCTCTGTCTGAAGTCACATAGAATAGAGTCAATCAAGCAGGAGGCGGCGGCGCTGAACAGGGAATAGAGCTGGAGCAACAGAGGCTTCATATCTACAAATAGTCCTTCAACCACTGACTTCTCACTAAAGGGCGAAATTAACTGGTCATGTATAGGTATATAGGTATTGCTGGATTTGTCTTTGAAGTGCTATATTCACATAACAATAGCTTAGTGGGGAGGGAGAAGAAATCCTGCAGACAGATTCACTTTAAAGCCTGTGAAAAGGTACTCAACCTGGGGGTGGTAGTAATGACGCACAATGGTAACTACTAATTTGAAACTGACAAATAATTTTCAATTTAAATTTACCGGTACTGAATATCAACTAATGATTATCAGACATTGCATTTGAATTGTGGATCAACAGGAAAATTAAACTAAAGTGGTGGTGCCAGCACAGGTTCAGGCACCGCCCTGTGTATAGAGAGTGATGGCTGTAACCACACCACCGGCACCGACTGACAGCCGGCCCAGCAATAGGACCAGCTATAAGTCCGTGCAGGAGAGCAAAAAGCGGTGACTGAAACCATGCACCCACATGTCAAAAAGCGAGCCTGCCAGGAGGAATAAAGTTAATTTCACCCCCCTCAGCAGGACTTTCAGTGCGGTCACCGCACGGTGTCAGAATGCTATTAACCTGGGACTTATGGGACTGTAGCCAACATCCCTGGATACGAATGGTAACCAAAGAGCACAGGACAACTTCAAAAAAGATGAGAGGTGAACTCTAAGGTCAAGGTACAATTATAAAAAAGCGAGACTGGAATTGGCCAAATTGCATATTGACAAGCCACAAAGATTCAGGGATAACGTTCTTTGGACAGTTGAGAAAAAACTTTTTGGCAAAATCACATCAGCTCCATGTTCACATACACAAACATGAAGCATAAAAAGAGCAGGACATTGTACCTACTGTGAAACAGAGAAAGATTGGTTATGTTTTGGGGCTATTTTGCTGCATTTGGCACAGAGGTGTCTTACATTTGTGCAGGGTGCAATTGAATCTCAAGACTATCGAGGCATTCTGGAGCAAAGTATGCTGCCCAGGGTCAGAAATCCTGGGTCCTGCTACAGGATATTGATCCAAAACACACACAGCCCAAAACATCCAAGAATGGTTAAGAGCAAACTATACTACTATTCTGAAGTGGCTTCTAAGAGGCTTGATCTAAATCTACTAAACATCTGTGGAAGGAGATGAAACATGCAGTATGCAGACGACACCGTCACACCAGAAACAGATGGATCCGTTTGCTCATGAGGAAAGGACCAAAATACCCATGGAGATATGCAGAAGTCTCATTGAGACTTACAGAAATTGTTTGTTTGCAGTGATTGCCTCAAAAGGATGTGTAACAAAATATTAAGCTAAAGGCACCATCATTTTTGGCCAGGCCAATTTCATTAGGTTTTCTTTTTTTCTATTAAACCACAATTCAGAAGCACTGTCTGATTGTGATTACCATATATACACTCAAGTATAAGCTGAATTTTTCAGCATATGTTTTGTGCTGAAAACGCCCCCTACTCTGATTATACTCGAGTCATTGTCCCAGAAGATGGAGGGGTAGCAGCAGCGGTGGAGCAGCAGGTCACAGGAGGCAGGACCCAGCTGCTTCGGTTAACTCATGTGCCCGCTGCTAAAGAGAAATGAATATTCACTGCGCTGGCACCAGAACAAGACGCCGCGAGGGAGAACAGGAAGGCAAGTGTAATGGTTTGTTTGGAAGCTTTTTTTCAAGGGTGCTATGCATACAAGGATAGAGATGAGCCATTCATACAAGGATAGGGATGAGGGGACCATGCATACCAGGATGGGGATGAGGGGCCTATGCATACCAGGATGGGGATGAGGAGGCCATGCATACCAGGATAGTGATGAGGAGCCATGCATACCAGGATAGGAATGAGGAGGCCATGCATACCAGGATGGGGATGAGGGAACCATGCATACCAGGATGGGGATGAGGAGGCCATGCATACCAGGATAGGGATGAGGGGACCATGCATACCAGGATAGGGATGAGGGGACCATGCATACCAGGATGGGGATGAGGAGGCCATGCATACCAGGGTAGGGATGAGGGGACCATGCATACCAGGATGGGGATGAGGAGGCTATGCATACCAGGATAGGGATGAGCAGCCATGCATACCAGGATAGGGATGAGGGGACCATGCATACCAGGATAGGGATGAGGGGACCATGCATACCACGATAGGGATGAGGAGCCATGCATACCAGGATGGGGATGAGGAGGCCATGCATACCAGGATAAGAATGAGGGAACCATGCATACCAGGATAGGGAAGAGGGGACCATGCATACCAGGATGGGGATGAGGAGGCCATGCATACCAGGGTAGGGATGAGGGGACCATGCATACCAGGATGGGGATGAGGAGGCCATGCATACCAGGATAGGGATGAGGGGACCATGCATACCAGGATGGGGATGAGGAGACCATGCATACCAGGATGGGGATGAGGGAACCATGCATACCAGGATGGGGATGAGGAGGCCATGCATACCAGGGTAGGGATGAGGGGACCATGCATACCAGGATGGGGATGAGGAGGCCATGCATACCAGGATAGGGATGAGGGGACCATGCATACCAGGATGGGGATGAGGAGGCCATGCATACCAGGATGGGGATGAGGGAACCATGCATTTCAGGATAGGGATGAGGGGACCATGCATACCAGGATGGGGATGAGGAGGCCATGCATACCAGGATAGGAATGAGGGGACATGCATACTAGGATGGGGATGAGGAGGCCATGCATACCAGGATAGGAATAAAGGGACCATGCATACCAGGATGGGGATTAGGAGGCCATGTATACCAAGATGGGGATGAGGAACCATGCATACCAGAACGGGGATGAAGGGCCGTGCATACCAGGACGGGGATGAGGGGACAATGAAAACCCGGCTTATACTTGAGTCAATAAGTTGTTTCCCAGTTTTTCGTGGCAAAATTAGGTGCCTTGGCTTATACTCGAGTATATACGGTAGTTGATATTCAGTAAATTTAAATGAAATATTACTTTGTCAGTTTGAACTTATTTCAGCAACCATTGTAAGTTTTCCTTGCTAGGGGAACAACATTTTGTCCTTGCGTGTAAATACACTGCTTAAGAAAATAAAGGGAACACTAAAATCCCACATCCTAGATATCGCCGAATGAAATATTCCAGTTGTAAATCTTTATTCATTACATAGTGGAATGTGTTGAGAACAATAAAACCTAAAAATTATCGACGTAAATCACAACTAATATCCCAAGGAGGTCTGGAGTTGGAATGATGCTCAAAATCAAAGTGGAAAATGAAGTTACAGGCTGATCCAACTTCAGTGGAAATGCCTCAAGACTGTTGTGAATTCTGCTCTTGGGCTCCCTCCGGTGGTTATAAGTGGTAGCACTGCTGTTTCTGAATCACAGCATTTACCAGGTGTGATCACTTTTTGCAATTCTGACTGGGCTATTTAGTCTTGCTTGACCCTTTAGTCAGTGCCAGTTGTCCATTGTTCCTGGAGGATTCACATCCCTGCCTGGTCTCTCCTGCTTTGCTGTTCATTTCAACAAAGATAAGTTCTGGCCTTGATTTTTGCTGTCCACATGCTGTGGCCTTATTGTTCAGTTCTTTTCCATGTTTTTGTCTTGTCCAGCTTGGTCTGTATAAGGATTTGTTTAGCCAAGCTGGTATCTCTGGAGATGCAGATATACCCTCCATATCTTTAGTTAGCTGTGGAGATTTTGTATTTTCTGTGGTGGATATTTTCTAGTGTTTTAATACTGACCACATAGTACTCTGTGAAGTGGCCTCCTTTGCTAAATTCTGATTTTAGTCTGTGTATGTTTTTTCCCTCTCCTCTCACAGCCAATATTTGTGGGGGGCTGTCTATCCTTTGGGGATTTTCTCTGAGGCAAGATAGAAAAGGGAAAACTATCTCTAGGAGTAATTAGTCCTCCGGCTGTGTCGAAATGTCTAGGGAGCGCTAGGTACATTCCACGGCTACTTCTAGTTGCGGTGTTAAGTTCAGGGTCTGCGGTCAGTACAGGTACCACCTTCTCCAGAGTTCGTCTCATGCTGCTCTTAGGCCACCAGATCATAACACAAGACAAGGAAATGATGCTCAGTAGTGTGTGTGGCCTCCACGTGCCTGTATGACCTCCCTACAACGTTTGAGCATGCTCCTGATGAGGCGGCGGATGGTCTCCTGAGGGATCTCCTCCCAGACCTGGACTAAATCATCCGCCAACTCCTGGACAGTCTGTGGTGCAACGTGACGTTGGTGGATGGTGCAAGACATGAAGTCCCATATGTGATCAATCGGATTCAGGTCTCGGGAACGGGCGGGCCAGTCCATAGCTTCAATGCCTTCATCTTGCAGGAACTGGTGACACACTCCAGCCACATGAGGTCTGGCATTGTCCTGGATTAGGAGGAACCCAGGGACAACCGCACCAGCATATGGTCTCACAAGGGGTCTGAGGATTTAATCTCGGTACCTAATGGCAGTCAGGCTACCTCTGGTGAGCACATAGAGGGCTGAGCGGCCCTCCAAAGAAATGCCACCCCACACCATTACTGACCCACTGCCAAACAAGTCATGCTGAAGGATGTTGCAGGCAGCAGATCGCTCTCCATGGCGTCTCAAGACTCTGTCACATGTGCTCAGTGTGAACCTGCTTTCATCTGTGAAGAGCAGAGGGCGCCAGTGGCAAATTTGCCAATCCTGGTGCTGGCAAATGCCAAGCGTCCCGCACGGCGTTGGGCTGTGAGCACAACCCCCATCTGTGGACGTCGGGCACTCAGACCATCCTCAGAGTCGATTTCTAACCGTTTGTGCAGACACATGCACATTTGTGGCCTGCTGGAGGTCATTTTGCAGGGCTCTGGCAGTGCTCCTCCTGTTCCTCCTTGCACAAAGGCTGAGGTAGCGGTCCTGCTGCTGGGTTATTGCCCTCCTATGGCCCCCTCCACATCTCGTGGTGTACTGGCCTGTCTCCTGGTAGCGCCTCCAGCCTCTGGACACTACGCTGACAGACACAGCAAACCTTCTTGCCACAGCTCGCATTGATGTGTCATCCGGGATGAGCTGCACTACCTGAGCCACTTGTGTGGGTTGTAGAGTCCATCTCATGCTACCACAAGTGTGAAAGCACAACCAATGTACAAAAGTGACCAAAACATCAGCCAGAAAGCATTGGTACTGAGATGTGGTCTGTGGTCCCCACCTGCAGAACCACTCCTTTATTTAGTGTGTATTGATAATTGCCAATAATTTCCATCTGTTGTCTATTCCATTTGCACAACAGGATGTGAAATTGAATGTCAAACAGTGTTGCTTCCTAAGTGACAGCTTGATTTCACAGAAGTTTGATTTACTTGGACTTATATTCTGTTGTTTAAGTGTTCCCTTAATTTTTTTAGCAGTGTATATACAAACTTCAGTTAAGAATATTCACAGGTAAAAGGGAACAAAACTGCATGAGTAGGCAAAATACAATTCTACATTACTGCAAAGTCCCTGGCAGGGAGAACAAGCAGAGCAGCCGGGTCAGAGTTGAAGAAGGGGTGGAGCCAGGCCGCCAGGGACTTTGCAAGGAGTAGAACAGTAGTTCTAATGATGACTTATGCAGGGAAAAGCTACCATACTTCCTTTTGCTACATAGAGCTTAGATCAATTCAGCTTGTTTGTATTAAATCACGTGATGTCATAGACCTAATAGAAATGAGAAGAATTAGCTGGGTAGAGAAGCAAAATGAGCAATTGTTACACAGTGCTATATAACATGATGATTGCGATATACTAACAGGATAAAAACTTTGATGGGAGGAGTGCTTCTTTAAGGCCATATTACAGCATCAAAATGGATCCACTATCCTGTGGTTTGTCGGTTTTATGCAAGTGAATAAATGGACACAATTTGGAAAACTGTGCAACTTTCCTTAGCTTTTTCCCCTGAAACTCCAATATACCATAGTTGTTATAACCAAGTGGTTGAGATTCATTTTATTTTCTTCTTTTTGTTTGTTCTTATGCAAAAAAAAAAAAAAAACCATAAAATTACTGCCATACATTGATGGCAAATTAAGTTAGAATACTGCTCCGAATTCTGTATACAAAACAGGAGCGCTGTTACAAACAGTCCTTAGGTAACCATAGAGACAGAATGGTATGAAAAGGTGGATAGATTGGAGACCTTGGAGATATTGTTCAGGAACATATGTGAAGGTAGCAATAGTTAAGAAATCAAGGATATGACTAAATAGCTAAAAATATATATATTGTGGAATATTAGATGTTTTGTCTAGTATAAAGTCAGACTTTCTCCACTGCTGTTCCTTCTCCCTACCTACCAGAGTAGTCTTAGGGTGTGTGCACACGATCAGTAAACACTGCGGGTTGGATGCTGCGTACTTGTACAGCCTCCAAATGTCACAGCATAGTGGATGGGATTTTAAGAAATCTCATGCCCACAATGCGTCCAGAGACACCCGCGGAGACGGAGATGTAGCGCATCTTTCCAGACCGCAGTATGCCAATTTCTCTTGCGAAGACGCTAGTCTCCGCACAAATTTCACCCGTGCAATGTATTGGAAGAGGTGAATCCACACGGTTCAGTTAACACATGTGGATTCACCTACGTTCCATAGACTGCAGCACTTTGTACACAGCGAACATGCGCTACATCCAAAGCACTGCCAAGTCCGGACAGTTTGCACATACCCTTAAAGACACATGGAGGGCTGAGACTGAAACAGAATTCCTTCTCTCCACCCACCACACGCAGTCTTGCATATGGACAGCTGAAACTATAGCAGTATGCCTTCTCCTCACCCACCACGTGCAGTCTTACATATATAGGGCTGAGACCGTAGCAGTATGCCTTCTCTTCATACACCACGTGCAGTCTTACATATGGAGGGCTGAGACTGTAGCAGTATGCCTTCTCCTCACACACCACGTGCAGTCTTACATATGGAGGGCTGAGACTGTAGCAGTATGCCTTCTCCTCACAAACCACGTGCAGTCTTACATATGGAGGGCTGAGACTGTAGCAGTATGCCTTCTCCTCACACACCACGTGCAGTCTTACATATGGAGGGCTGAGACTGTAGCAGTATGCCTTCTCCTCACACACCACGTGCAGTCTTACATATGGAGGGCTGAGACTGTAGCAGTATGCCTTCTCCTCACACACCACGTGCAGTCTTACATATGGAGGGCTGAGACTGTAGCAGTATGCCTTCTCCTCACACACCACGTGCAGTCTTACATATATAAGGCTGAGACTGTAGCAGTATGCCTTCTCCTCACACACCACGTGCAGTCTTACATATAAAGGGCTGAGACTGTAGCAGTATGCCTTCTCCTCACCCACCACGTGCAGTCTTACATATGGAGGGCTGAGACCGTAGCAGTATGCCTTCTCCTCACCCACCACGTGCAGTCTTACATATGGAGGGCTGAGACTGTAGCAGTATACTTTCTCCTCACACACCACGTGCAGTCTTACATATAAAGGGCTGAGACTGTAGCAGTATGCCTTCTCCTCACCCACCACGTGCAGTCTTACATATGGAGGGCTGAGACTGTAGCAGTATGCCTTCTCCTCACACACCACGCGTAGTCTTACATATGGAGGGCTGAGATTGTAGCAGTATGCCTTCTCCTCACACACCACGTGCAATCTTACATATATAGGGCTGAGACTGTAGCAGTATGCCTTCTCCTCATCCACCATGTGCAGTCTTACATATGGAGGGCTGAGACTGTAGTAGAATGCCTTCTCCTCACACACCACGTGCAATCTTACATATATAGGGCTGAGACTGTAGCAGTATACCTTCTCCTCACACACCACGTGCAGTCTTACATATGGAGGGCTGAGATTGTAGCAGAATGCCTTCTCCTCACCCACCACGTGCAGTCTTACATATGGAGGGCTGAGACTGTAGCAGTATGCCTTCTCCTCACACACCACGCGTAGTCTTACATATGGAGGGCTGAGACCGTAGCAGTATGCCTTCTCCTCACCCACCACGTGCAGTCTTACATATAGAGGGCTGAGACTGTAGCAGTATGCCTTCTCCTCACACACCACGCGTAGTCTTACATATGGAGGGCTGAGACCGTAGCAGTATGCCTTCTCCTCACACACCACGTGCAGTCTTACATATGGAGGGCTGAGACCGTAGCAGTATGCCTTCTCCTCACACACCACGCGTAGTCTTACATATAGAGGGCTGAGACTGTAGCAGTATGCCTTCTCCTCACCCACCATGTGCAGTCTTACATATAGAGGGCTGAGACTGTAGCAGTATACCTTCTCCTCACAGACCACGCGTAGTCTTACATATGGAGGGCTGAGATTGTAGCAGTATGCCTTCTCCTCACACACCACGTGCAATCTTACATATATAGGGCTGAGACTGTAGCAGTATACCTTCTCCTCACACACCGTGTGCAATCTTACATATGGAGGGCTGAGACTGTAGCAGAATGCCTTCTCCTCACCCACCACGTGCAGTCTTACATATGGAAGGCTGAGACTGTAGCAGTATGCCTTCTCCTCACACACCACGCGTAGTCTTACATATGGAGGGCTGAGATTGTAGCAGTATGCCTTCTCCTCACACACCACGTGCAGTCTTACATATGGAGGGCTGAGACCGTAGCAGTATGCCTTCTCCTCACACACCACGCGTAGTCTTACATATAGAGGGCTGAGACTGTAGCAGTATGCCTTCTCCTCACCTACCACGTGCAGTCTTACATATAGAGGGCTGAGACTGTAGCAGTATGCCTTCTCCTCACACACCACGCGTAGTCTTACATATGGAGGGCTGAGATTGTAGCAGTATGCCTTCTCCTCACACACCACGTGCAATCTTACATACAGTTAGGTCCATATATATTTGGACAGAGACAACCTTTTTCTAATTTTGGTTATAGACATTACCACAATGAATTTTAAACAAAACAATTCAGATGCAGTTGAAGTTCAGACTTTCAGCTTTCATTTGAGGGTATCCACATTAAAATTGGATGAAGGGTTTAGGAGCTTCCGCAACTTAACATGTGCCACCCTGTTTTTAAAGGGACCAAAAGTAATTGGACAATTGACTCCAAGGCTATTTCATGGACAGTTGTGGGCAATCCCTTCATTATGTCATTCTGAATTAAGCAGATAAAAGGCCTGGAGTTGATTTGAGGTGTGGTGCTTGCATTTGGAAGGTTTTGCTGTGAAGTAAACATGCGGTCAAAGGAGCTCTCCATGCAGGTGAAACAAGCCATCCTTAAGCTGCGAAAACAGAAAAAAAACCATCTGAAAAATTGCTACAATATTAGGAGTGGCAAAATCTACAGTTTGGTACATCCTGAGAAAGAAAGAAAGCACTGGTGAACTCATCAATGCAAAAAGACCTGGGTGCCCACGGAAGACAACAGCGGTGGATGATCGCAGAATAATCTCCATGGTGAAGAGAAACCTCTTCACAACAGCCAACCAAGTGAACAGCACTCTCCAGGAGGTAGGCGTATCAATATCCAAATCTACCATAAAGAGAAGACTGCATGAAAGTCAATACAGAGGGTTCACTGCACGGTGCAAGCCACTCATAAGCATCAAGAATAAAAAGGCTAGACTGGACTTTGCTAAAAAACATCTAAAAAAGCCAGCACAGTTCTGGAAGAACATTCTTTGGACAGATGAAACCAAGATCAACCTCTACCAGAATGATGGAAAGAGAAAAGTATGGCGAAGGCGTGGTACAGCTCATGATCCAAAGCATACCACATCATCTGTAAAACACTGCAGAGGCAATGTGATGGCTTGGGCATGCATGGCTGCCAGTGGCACTGGGTCACTAGTGTTTATTGATGATGTGACACAGGACAGAAGCAGCCGAATGAATTCTGAGGTATTCAGAGCCATACTGTGTGCTCAGATCCAGCCAAATGCAGCCAAACTGGTTGGTTGTCGTTTCATACTACAGATGGACAATGACCCAAAACATAAAGCCAAAGCAACTCAGGAGTTTATTAAAGCAAAGAAGTGGAATATTCTTGAATGGCCAAGTCAGTCACCTGATCTGAACCCAATTGAGCATGCATTTCACTTGTTATAGACTAAACTTCAGACAGAAAGGCCCATAAACAAACAGCAACTGAAAACCACTGCAGTGAAGGCCTGGCAGAGCATCAAAAAGGAGGAAACACAGCGTCTGGTGATGTCCATGAGTTCAAGACTTCAGGCAGTCATTGCCAACAAAGGATTTTCAACCAAGTACTAGAAATGAACATTTTATTTACAATTATTTAATCTGTCCAATTACTTTTGGTCCCTTTAAAAACAGGGTGGCACATATTAAGGAGCTGAAACTCCTAAACCCTTCATCCAATTTTAATGTGGATACCCTCAAATGAAAGCTGAAAGTCTGAACTTCAACTGCATCTGAATCGTTTTGTTTAAAATTTATTGTGGTAATGTCTAGAACCAAAATTAGAATAGTGTTGTCTCTGTCCAAATATATATGGACCTAACTGTATATAGGGCTGAGACTGTAGCAGTATACCTTCTCCTCACACACGGTGTGCAATCTTACATATGGAGGGCTGAGACTGTAGCAGAATGCCTTCTCCTCACCCACCACGTGCAGTCTTACATATGGAAGGCTGAGACTGTAGCAGTATGCCTTCTCCTCACACACCACGTGCAGTCTTACATATGGAGGGCTGAGACTGTAGCAGTATGCCTTCTCCTCACACACCACGTGCAATCTTACATATATAGGGCTGAGACTGTAGCAGTATGCCTTCTCCTCATCCACCATGTGCAGTCTTACATATGGAGGGCTGAGACTGTAGTAGAATGCCTTCTCCTCACACACCACGTGCAATCTTACATATATAGGGCTGAGACTGTAGCAGTATACCTTCTCCTCACACACCACGTGCAGTCTTACATATGGAGGGCTGAGATTGTAGCAGAATGCCTTCTCCTCACCCACCACGTGCAGTCTTACATATGGAGGGCTGAGACTGTAGCAGTATGCCTTCTCCTCACACACCACGCGTAGTCTTACATATGGAGGGCTGAGACCGTAGCAGTATGCCTTCTCCTCACCCACCACGTGCAGTCTTACATATAGAGGGCTGAGACTGTAGCAGTATGCCTTCTCCTCACACACCACGCGTAGTCTTACATATGGAGGGCTGAGACCGTAGCAGTATGCCTTCTCCTCACACACCACGTGCAGTCTTACATATGGAGGGCTGAGACCGTAGCAGTATGCCTTCTCCTCACACACCACGCGTAGTCTTACATATAGAGGGCTGAGACTGTAGCAGTATGCCTTCTCCTCACCCACCACGTGCAGTCTTACATATAGAGGGCTGAGACTGTAGCAGTATACCTTCTCCTCACACACCACGCGTAGTCTTACATATGGAGGGCTGAGATTGTAGCAGTATGCCTTCTCCTCACACACCACGTGCAATCTTACATATATAGGGCTGAGACTGTAGCAGTATACCTTCTCCTCACACACCGTGTGCAATCTTACATATGGAGGGCTGAGACTGTAGCAGAATGCCTTCTCCTCACCCACCACGTGCAGTCTTACATATGGAAGGCTGAGACTGTAGCAGTATGCCTTCTCCTCACACACCACGCGTAGTCTTACATATGGAGGGCTGAGATTGTAGCAGTATGCCTTCTCCTCACACACCACGTGCAGTCTTACATATGGAGGGCTGAGACCGTAGCAGTATGCCTTCTCCTCACACACCACGCGTAGTCTTACATATAGAGGGCTGAGACTGTAGCAGTATGCCTTCTCCTCACCTACCACGTGCAGTCTTACATATAGAGGGCTGAGACTGTAGCAGTATGCCTTCTCCTCACACACCACGCGTAGTCTTACATATGGAGGGCTGAGATTGTAGCAGTATGCCTTCTCCTCACACACCACGTGCAATCTTACATATATAGGGCTGAGACTGTAGCAGTATACCTTCTCCTCACACACCGTGTGCAATCTTACATATGGAGGGCTGAGACTGTAGCAGAATGCCTTCTCCTCACCCACCACGTGCAGTCTTACATATGGAAGGCTGAGACTGTAGCAGTATACCTTCTCCTCACACACCGTGTGCAATCTTACATATGGAGGGCTGAGACTGTAGCTGTTTGCCTTCTCCTCACACACACTGCACGCAGTCTTACATATGGAGGGCTGAGACCGTAGCAGAATGCCTTCTCCTCACCCACCACGTGCAGTCTTACATATGGAAGGCTGAGACTGTAGCAGTATGCCTTCTCCTCACACACCACGCGTAGTCTTACATATGGAGGGCTGAGACCATAGCAGAATGCTTTCTCCTCACCCACCACATGCAGCATAGGAGAGTTTGAACCATCAATCTACAGAAGTGCAATGTACCGCAACAAACAGGAAGCAGTGGAGTGGTGCGCTCCCGAACATACAGTAATACATGAGTCAACCCCTTTAACTTATGTTTCACCAACTAGGTATTGGCTGCAGAGCCAATTTCCTTTACATTCCAGTAGTCTGGCTTTGTAGTTTTCCTGGAAATATTGAAATCCTTTTCACTTTACGGTCCTCAGTGCCTTTTCCTACTGCCGCCATCTGCTGAAAAACTGGGTCTCTTGACGACAGGCAGGGACATCCGGATGAGACTAGGGCCAGGACATCTCTGCATATGTCCGGCCTAGTGCGTGTATTGCAATGTCACAGCACACGTTGCTACACCACAACGTGCAAGCGAATAGACGACCCAGAACGTGGGTACAGTACAGGTCACGGCTCTCCTTTGTCTTCATTCACAGACAATGGTTTTTCTTGCACATAACTGTTTTTGCATTCTAAGCAGAAAACAAAGTATACGGTATATATGACTGAAGTAGCCAAGACAGTTGACAATACACCTATAGTCGGACTCTAAACGGACTGACCGAATCACACAAAAACAAACATTTAAAGTACAGCTAAACCTCTCCAAAAAAAATCCACCAGTTTCAGAAGACCCCCTCCCTGATGTAAGCATCATTTTTCCATTATGGACTTGCAATTCCCCTATATTTTGTGCATATAGGCCACTATCAGAACACTCCTGTAAAACAACATAGTGCAGTAACTTTGGGAAACTCATTTTATTTTGTGATAATTGGGATATTGTACTTTAACTTGCGAGTGACGGAAGATGAGCAGATGTGTAACACATGTAAAGGGTTAACAATAGAAGGACATCTTGGAGAGCTCCGCAGCAATGGTTTCTTTTACACACAGAAATAGAGTGACAGAAAATGAAGATTATACTTTATTGTCAATACTTTTACAATAGGGACGTGAACAAAGGGGGAATTCATCAGGAGCTGAAAGCAGCTGAATGGTGCAGAAGTGGGGAAAAGACACTGACTTTTATTTTAAAGACTGTTTTAACCTTGACAAACAGCCTCTTTTTATTCTATGCACTTAGAACAGGAGACGTGGTGCTCAACAGAATGGAAATTTAGGATTTAGATCATAATATAAATGGCATCGAGAGAATGAAAGTTTGCCTTGTTTCATGCACAGAGCAGAAATCATCATCTTAAAGGGGTAATGCGCCTTATCCCCTTCCCGACCTTTGACGCATACGCTGCATCATGAAAGTCTGTGCCAATCCGACCTATGACGCAGCGTATGCGTCATAGAATGATCGCGTCCCTGCAGATCGGGTGAAGGGGTTAACTCCCATTTTACCCGATCTGCAGGAACAGGGGGAGTGGTGCTTCAGCCCAGGGGGGGTGGCTTCACCCCCCCGTGGCTACGATCGCTCTGATTGGCTGTTGAAAGTGAAACTGCCAATCAGAGCGATTTGTAATATTTCACCTAAAAAACTGGTGAAATATTACAATCCAGCCATGGCCGATGCTGCAATATCATCGGCCATGGCTGGAAATACTTAAGTGACCCCCCCCACACCCACCGATCGCCCCCCCAGTCCTCCGTTATGGGGTCCGGTCCCCTCCGTCCGCCTGCCGGCTCCCCCGTCCTCCTGTCCGCTCCCTCCTTGTTTGTATTCCCCCCCCCTGTGGTCCGATCACCCCCCCTGTGCTCCAATCCACCCCCCCACCACCCCTTCATACTTACCGATCCTCCCGGTGTCCGTACGTCTCCTCGCTGGGCGCCGCCATCTTCCAATATGGCGGGCGCATGCTCAGTGCGCCCGCCGAATCTGCCAGCCGGCAGATTCCTTACAAGTACATTTTGATCGCTGTGATAGAACCTATCACAGCGATCAAAATAAAAAAAATAATAAATAACCCCCCCCCCCCCCTTTATCACCCCCATAGGTAGGGACAATAATAAAATAAAGAAAATATATATATATTTTTTTTTTTTCGTTTTCCACTAGGGTTAGGGGGTTAGAACTAGGGGTGGGGTTAGGGGTAGGGTTACGGGTAGGGTTAGGGGTAGGGTTAGGGTTATGGCATGTGCGGATTTGGCTGCGGATCCGCAGCGGATTGGCTGCGGATCCGCAGCGGATTGGCCGCGGATCCGCAGCGGATTTGGCTGCGGATCCGCAGCGGATTGGCCGCTGCGAATTCGTTGCAGTTTTCCATCAGGTTTACAGTACCATGTACACCTATGGAAAACCAAATCCGCTGTGCCCATGGTGCGGAAAATTCCGTGCAGAAACGCTGCGTTGTATTTTCCGCAGCATGTCAATTCTTTGTGCGGATTCCGCAGCGTTTTACACCTGTTCCTCAATAGGAATCCGCAGGTGAAATCCGCACAAAAAAACACTGGAAATCTGCTGTAAATCCGCAGGTAAAACGCAGTGCCTTTTACCTGCAGATTTTTCAAAAATCGTGCGGAAAAATCTTACACGAATCCGCAACGTGGGCACATACCCTTAGGGTTAGGGTTGGAATTAGAGTTAGGGTTGGAAATAGGGCTAGGGTTGGAAATAGGGTTAAGATTAGGCTTGTGGTTAGGGTTACGGATAGGGTTAGGGGTGTGTTGGGGTTACAGTTGTGGTTAGGGTTGGGATTAGGGTTAGGGTTGGGATTAGGGTTAGGATTAGGGTTGGAATTAGGGTTACGGGTGTGTTGCGGTTAGGGTTGTGGTTAGGGGTGTGTTGGGGTTAGGGTTGTGATTAGGGTTATGGCTACGGTTGGGATTAGGATTAGGGGTGTGTTGGGGTTAGTGTTGAAGTTAGAATTGAGGGGTTTCCACTGTTTAGGCACATCAGGGGTCTCCAAACGCAACATGGCGCCACCATTGATTCCAGCCAATCTTGCGTTCAAAAAGTCAAATGGTGCTCCCTCCCTTCCAAGCCCCAACGTGCGCCCAAACAGTGGTTTACCCCCACATTTGGGGTACCAGCGTACTCAGGACAAACTGGGCAACAACTGTTGGGGTCCAATTTCTCCTGCTACCCTTGCAAAAATAAAAAATTACTTGCTAAAACATAATTTTTGAGGAAAGAACAATTATTTTTTATTTTCAGGGCTCTGCGTTATAAACTTCTGTGAAGCACTAGGGGGTTGAAAGTGCTCACCACACATCTAGATAAGTTCCATCGGGAGTCTAGTTTCCAAAATGGGGTCACTTGTGGGGTGTTTCTACTGTTTAGGCACATCAGGGGCTCTGCAAATGCAACGTGATGCCCGCAGACCATTCCATCAAAGTCTGCATTTCAAATGTCACTACTTCCCTTCCGAGCCCTGACATGCGCCCAAACAGTGGTTTACCCCCACATATGGGGTATCAGCGTACTCAGGAGAAACTGGACAACAACATTTGGGGTCCAATTTCTCCTATTACCCTTGGGAAAATAAAAAATTCTGGGCTAAAAATCATTTTTGAGGAAAGAAAAATTATTTTTTATTTTCACGGCTCTGCGTTATAAACTTCTGTGAAGCACCTGGGGGTTATAAGTGCTCACTATGCATCTAGATAAGTTCCTTGGGGGGTCTAGTTTCCAAAATGGGGTCACTTGTGCGGGAGCTCCAATGTTTAGGCACACAGGGGCTCTCCAAACGCGACATGGTGTCCGCTAACGATTGGAGCTAATTTTCCATTCAAAAAGTCAAATGGCACGCCTCCCCTTCCGAGCCTTGCCGTGCACCCAAACAGTGGTTTACCCCCACATATGAGGTATCGGCGTACTCAGGAGAAGTTGCCCAACAAATTTTAGGATCCATTTTATCCTGTTGCCCATGTGAAAATGAAAGAATTGAGGCTAAAAGAAATTTTGTGTGAAAAAAAAGTACTTTTTCATTTTTGCGGATCAATTTGTGAAGTACCTGGGGGTTTAAAGTGCTCACTATGCCTCTAGATAAGTTCCTTGGGGGGTCTAGTTTCCAAAATGGGGTCACTTGTGGGGGAGCTCCAATGTTTAGGCACACGGGGGCTCTCCAAACGCGACATGGTGTCTGCTAAAGATTGGAGCCAATTTTTCATTGAAAAAGTCAAATGGCGCTCCTTCCCTTCCGAGCCCTGCCGTGCGCCCAAACAGTGGTTTACCCCCACATATGAGGTATCAGCGTACTCAGGACAAATTGGACAACAACGTCCATGGTCCAGTTTCTCCTTTTACCCTTGGGAAAATAAAAAAATTGTTGCTAAAAGATCATTTTTGTGACTAAAAAGTTAAATGTTTATTTTTTCCTTCCATGTTGCTTCTGCTGCTGTGAAACACCTGAAGGGTTAATAAACTTCTTGAATGTGGTTTTGAGCACCTTGAGGGGTGCAGTTTTTAGAATGGTGTCACTTTTGGGTATTTTCAGCCATATAGAACCCTCAAACTGACTTCAAATGTGAGGTGGTCCCTAAAAAAAATGGTTTTGTAAATTTTGTTGTAAAAATGAGAAATCACTGGTCAAATTTTAACCCTTATAACTTCCTAGCAAAAAAAAAAATTTGTTTCCAAAATTGTGCTGATGTAAAGTAGACATGTGGGAAATGTTATTTATTAACTATTTTGTGTCACATAACTCTCTGGTTTAACAGAATAAAAATTCAAAATGTGAAAATTGCGAAATTTTCAAAATTTTCGCCAAATTTCCGTTTTTTTCACAAATAAACTCAGAAATTATCGACCTAAATTTACCACTAACATGAAGCCCAATATGTCACGAAAAAACAATCTCAGAATCGCTAGGATCCGTTGAAGCGTTCCTGAGTTATTACCTCATAAAGGGACACTGGTCAGAATTGCAAAAAACGGCAAGGTCATTAAGGCCAAAATAGGCTGGGTCATGAAGGGGTTATCTTAAGAACATGCCACAATAGGGTTTACAGGGCAGGCCCACTACTGATTGCAAATCAAGACAGTAGTCAGTGACTACAAATAGGAGAACAATAAGGGTACCGTTAAGGTACCGTCACACTAAACGATATCGCTAGCGATCCGTGACGTTGCAGCGTCCTGGATAGCGATATCGTTGAGTGTGACACGCAGCAGCGATCAGGATCCTGCTGTGATATCGCTGGTCGTTGAAGAAAGTTCAGAACTTTATTTGGTCGTCAGACCGGCGTGTATCGTCGTGTTTGACACCAAAAGCAACGATACCAGCGATGTTTTACACTGGTAACCAGGGTAAATATCGGGTTAATAAGCGCAGGGCCGCGCTTAGTAACCCGATGTTTACCCTGGTTACCAGTGTAAAATGTAAAAAAAGAAACAGTACATACTCACCTTCGCATCCCCCGGCGTCCGCTTCCCACACTGACTGAGCGCAGGCCGCAAAGTGAAAGTACAGCACAGCGGTGACGTCACCGCTCTGCTGTTAGGGCCGGGCTCAGTCAGTGCAGGAAGCGGACGCCGGGGGACGCGAATGTAAGTATGTAGTGTTTGTTTTTTTACATTTTACGCTGGTAACCAGGGTAAACATCGGGTTACTAAGCGCAGCCCTGCGCTTAGCAACCCGATGTTTACCCTGGTTCCCCGGGGACCTCGGCATCGTTGGTCGCTGGAGAGCGGCCTGTGTGACAGCTCTCCAGCGACCAAACAGCGACGCTGCAGCGATCGGCATCGTTGTCTGTATCGCTGCAGCGTCGCTAAGTGTGACGGTACCTTTACACAAAACGATTTACCAACGATCACAACCAGCGATACGACCTGGCCGTGATCGTTGGTAAGTCGTTGTGTGGTCGCTGGGGAGCTGTCACACAGCTCTCCAGCGACCAACGATGCCGAAGTCTCCGGGTAACCAGGGTAAACATCGGGTTACTAAGCGCAGGGCCGCGCTTAGTAACCCGATGTTTACCCTGGTTACCAGCGTAAACGTAAAATAAAAAAAAACACATACTCACATTCCGGTGCCTGCGTCCGCTTCCCTGCACTCCTCCTGCATCCTGTGTAAGCGCCGGCCAAAGCAGAGAGGTGACGTCACCGCTGTGCTGTGCTTTCACTTTACGGCCGGCGCTGACAGTCAGTATGTACTGTTTGGATTTTTTTACATTTACGATGGTAACCAGGGTAGTAAACATCGGGTTACTAAGCGCGGCCCTGCGCTTAGTAACCCGATGTTTACCCTGGTTACAAGCAAACGCATCGCTGGATCGGTGTCACACACACCGATGCAGCGATGACAGCGGGAGATCCAGCGACGAAATAAAGTTTCAAACGATCTGCTACGACGTACGATTCTCAGCGGGGTCCCTGATCGCTGCTGCGTGTCAGACACAGCGATATCGTATGGATATCGCTGGAACGTCACGGATCGTACCTTAAGGCTATGTTCACATGTCCAGTAATGACCAGTTTGAAAGGATCCAGCAGCAATCTTTTGGCAAAAAAAAAAAGTTGTGCAGACAGAATTGTCCATTTTTAAATAACTGATCTTTGCCGGATCCGTTTTTTTTTTTTTGTTTGTTTGTTTTTTTTAAACAGTGAAGACTGTGTAAAAAAATTAATCAGTAATTAGAAATCCATTTTTCTTTTATTTGTAGCTTGATCCAGTAAGCAAAAACCAGATCCGTTACAAAAATAGAAAAGCAGATGGTTAATTCCACAGACTTTAAGGGTAAGTTCACACAGGGCGTTTTTGCTGCGTTTTTTTTCTGCAGTTCTTTTCTGCAGCAAAACCTGATCATCGTGGCAGGAAACAAGCTGTGCCAAAACGCAGGTTTAGGTCGTTTTCTTTTCTCTTTGTGCATGCCAATAAAGTAGAGTGCACACAAAGAAAAAAAAATTAGGATAGAATAGATAGATAGAATAGATAGATAGAATAGATAGATAGAATAGATAGAATAGATAGATAGATAGATAGATAGAATAGATAGATAGAATAGATAGATAGAATAGATAGATAGAATAGATAGAATAGATAGATAGAATAGATAGATAGAATAGATAGATAGAATAGATAGATAGAATAGATAGATAGAATAGATAGATAGAATAGATAGATAGAATAGATAGATAGAATAGATAGATAGAATAGATAGAATAGATAGATAGAATAGATAGATAGAATAGATAGATAGAATAGATAGATAGAATAGAATAGATAGAATAGAATAGATAGAATAGATAGACCGATAGAATGAATAGATAGATAGATTGATAGAATGAATAGATAGATTGATAGAATAGATTGATTGCTAGAATAGATAGAAAGAATAGATAGAATAGATAGAATAGAATACAGTAGAATAGATCCATTACCTGCGGTATCCTCTTCCCCGGCATTTTCCCACGGGTAGAGGTTACCTCAGGTCAGGCAGTGAGGGAGCGCAGGCTCAGTGACGTCACCGCTAGTTACTGAGCCTGCGCCCGCTCCGTCTCATTCATTCCCCAGTCGCTTACAGCCAGGAGCAGTCGCATTAGCAGTGCTCCTGGTTGTAAGCTTTATCTCCCCCATATACTGCGTGTTACACTTGTATATCGGACTACGACGGATCAGGGAGTATACTTTTGCTTTTTTATTTCCTTTTTATCACAGAAGATCGAGGGCTTCGCTTTGGAATGGCAGGACAATAAAATGGTAAAACTGTGTGTATTGTTTTATTTCATTAAAAGACTTTTCTGCATGTGTGCGTATATTTATTTAACCCTTTAATTACTATAGAATTAGTAATGGATGGTGTCTTATTGACGCCTCTTCATTACTAAGCCAGCTTTATGTCACCTTACAATAGCAAGGTGACATTAACCCCTCATTACCCCACTTGCCACCGCTACAGGGCAAGTGGGAAGAGTCGGGCAAAGCGCCAGAATAATAGATGCGCCTTTTCTGGGCAGCTGGGGGCTGCTATTTTTAGGCTGGGGGGGCCTATATCAATGGCCCCTTACCAGCCTGAGAATACCAGCCCCCAGCTGTCTGCTTTAGCAAGGCTGGTTGTCAAAAATGGGGAGGACCACACGCAGTTTTTTTAAATGATTTATTTAAATAATTTTTTTTTAAAAAAGCGTGAGGACCCCTCTATTCTTGATAACTAGCCTTGTTGAAGCTGACAGCTGGGGGTTGCAGCCCCCAGCTGTGAGTTTTGTCTGGTCGATTATCAAAATCAGGGGGGAACACATGCCTTTTTTTATTATTTATTTATAGCGCAGGAGCGGCAGATGAAAACTCCCATCCGCTACTCCTGCTCTCACTGTAATTAGCAGCTGTAGGTGTCAGATGATGGGAGCAGTAGTCCCATCAGCTGACACCAGTGATCGGAGGTGAAGTTTACACCTCTGATCACAGCTGAGCACTCCCGCTGTCCTCTGACAGCGGGGAGCTGCGGCTCTCTGACCGGCGGGGATGATTTCCTCGCCGATCAAAAGCGGTGTTTGCCGTGCTGTCATGCACATCACAGCGTGTCAAACACTGTATTGTCGGACCCCCCATTCAAGGGAATGGGGATCGGATCCGCTCTGCTGGATGACAGGCTGCATGGACGCATCATGCAGCCTGCCATCTAGATGTAGCAGAGCTGAGTGTGACGTCGCCTCCGGCTGTCCTTGACTTTTCTGCAGCAAATACGCTGCAAGAAAAGTCAACGTTGCGTATTTGCAGCATTTTTTCACCAACCATTCAAGTCAATGGGTGGAAAACGCTGGAAAAACGCTGAAAGAAGTGAAATGCCCTATGTCAAAAAAACGCTGTAACGCACAAAATACTGATCACACAAAAACCCAATGTGTGTGCATCAGATTTCTGAAATCTCATAGGCTTTGCTGGTACTGTAAAAAGCAGCTGAAAATTAGCATAAAAAACACAGCAAAAACGCCCTGTGTGAACCTAGCATAATGCTAAAAAAAAAAAAACAGACCCAGCAGAGATCAGGCATTTAAAAATGGGCAAGAAAATTGTGTCTGTACAATTTTTTTCCCAGCGGATTGCTGGTACGTGTGTGTGTGTGTGTGTGTGTGTGTGTGTGTGTGTGTGTGTGTGTGTGTGTGTGTGTGTACACGCTCAGGAGCATATGCCTTTTGGGTGCCCATCACCCCACTCTCCCCAATAATGGAGGCGGTACAGCACTTGGAAATCTAAATGTGACCATGTAGATGACATTATAACATAGGTTAAAAGAAAAGAAGAAGAATAAAGGAAGGCCTATGGACATCAAAGAGGATTATTCCCCACTTAGGACACCTCATTGTGATCCAGAACAGGGAAAACCTTAGTAAGTGGCTTTCATTTTGGGATGTCTTGTGGAGTGTTTCTATTACAAGACAGATCATTCATTCCAATGAGCGCCATGTAATATCACATTTCACCCAATAGTAGCTGCGTCCTCTCCTGACTGTTTTCTGGAAGGCAATATCTAAAAATCATAAGTAGAGTCTAACGCTACTTATTGTGGACAACTGCTAGCAAAGGATCACAAACTTTTTTTGTGGTGAAGGGAATAAAGGTGGAGCAGGGCCGGCGTCAGCACCCGGACAAGTGGCGAGGCCCTGAGAAGGCGGGGAGGTCCACTTGCCGTCAGGAACACCATAGCGCTATGGGGGCCTGGTGCCTGTGCCAGCGCCCGTTAGTGACCCACTTGCTCCAGGCCCCTTACCTCTACCTCTACTTACCTCTCCCCACTCCACCGCTGCAGCATCTTCTGACTGTGACGTTTCAGGTCAGAGGGCGCGAGGACATCATTAGTGTGCGCATCCTGCCTGAACACTCACAGCGCAGAGAGCCGGAAGATGGCGACTGTGAGGAGTCCAGAGCAGAGCAGCAGCCAGCGAGGAGAGGGGAGTATTTACATTTTTAAAAAATGTTTAGAGCATCTTATGGGGCCAATTACATATGAAGCAGTATATGGGGCCAATTATACATTTAGCATCTTATGGGGCCAACTACATATGGAGCATCTTATAGAGCCAATTACATATGGAGCAGTATATGGGGCCAATTATATATGTAGCATCATCTTATGTGGCCAATTACAGGTGGAGCATTTTTTGCTGCCAATTAGATATGGATTAGTATATGGGGCCCATTATATATGGAGCATCTTATGGGGCCAATTACATACGGAGAGGTATATAGGCCCATTCTTTTTGGAGCAATATATGGAGCCCATCATATACTGGAGTATTATATGGTGCCCATCATATACTGTATGTAGAAATATATGGGGCCAATCATATACTGTATGGAGCATTATATGGGGTTCATACTGTATGAAGCATTACATGGGCCTCATTATTCTGTATGGAGCATTATATGGGGCTCATTATTCTGTATGGAGCATTATATGGGATTCTGTATGGAGCAATATATGGGCATCATTATTCTGTATGGAGCATTATATGGGGCTCATTATTCTGTATGGAGTGCTATGTGGTGCCCATAATACTGTATGGAGGACTATACTGTCCGGTTTCTGAGCTATTGATATCATGCAATGTAAGAAGTGAAATATTTGGCATTGTACTATACCTAGATTATTTCTCTGCCATATCTGTACATCATGAATTGTGGTGTGTGTTAAAGAAGCCCACTGAGATTCTTTCACCCGGGGACCACGAAGACCTGGAGCCGGCCGGAGGCATTATTCCCAACATGAAAAATCACACAGATTCGGAAAGTATTTATGCGATCGTATAAAGTCGAGGCAGGGAATTAAAAAAACATCAGACACTATAAAAACACTTGCCTCTTTCCTCTTGGGTAATGCCGTACATACTCTCCGATATCATGAGCAGCCACGGCAAGGACTTGTGGGTCATCGGAGACTTCCAGAAGTTTTGTTAGGATCCTACAAAATGATTAGTAAATTGAGAGGACAATTAAAGATTTCACAATAAGTAACATTTTATGCACTTTATATTAGAGGCAGACATTCATCAGGTCAATGTTTACTGTGCTACTAATACACCATATTTTTTGGGGAGTGGGAAAGGAGGAAGTTTTGGTTCATGATATATATAAAATATAAACTATGAAACGCTCATATGACAACCAGATTAAAACTCCATTTTGATGACTCCTATAGATATGCCTGTACTTTAAATAAAGTGGATGGGTTATCAGCTCTGTCCCGATTGTGATCTCCAGGCGTTCCAGGTGCCGGAGCAGCAGTTTTTGCTGACTGGGTCACACTGGAAAAAACACTGAGAAACAGGTTTTCTTTGCCAACTTACTATAAAGATATTTATTTGTACTTGGCTGGTCAGAAATTGGTTTATAGGTTTTTTGTTATTTCTTTGCAGTAGATTTTTCAACAAAACTTCACGTGGTATTCACAGGAAAGTGTATGAGGCGTGGTATTCGTAGGAAAGTGCAGGCTGCGGTGCTTTTCCATACATTTAAAAAATGGCATGCAACTGCATATTGGCTAGGCAGAAACCAAAGGAAATCACATTTAGCCTATGATAGGTAAATTGGGGATTATGGGAATGATGACATGTAAAGGTTCTCATACACATTAAACTAATGTCAACGCACAAGTTTGGACAACACTCTAACGTGTACAGAGGTGCCGACCACCTTATAATTGAGGAAGCGGTTGATCAGGCATGACCGATTTAAGACTTCTAATCGCATTGTTCTCCCACAGATAAGCCCCCGGCAGAGATGTCTGTCAGTGGCTTACTCATGGAGAACACAGGAGCACTTGGCTGAACGAGTGCTCCTGAGTATGGGAGAGATGGACGAGATCGCGGTCAGCTGAACTATCGGACAAAGAATTGTTTAAACATCTGCCATCTAATGTATATGGCTAGCTTAAGGCTGAGTGCATATGGTATGACAGGGTATTGTACTCTCATATTAGGTATATTGTCACACACTATTTGAGCCCATTTTTATTTACCTAAAGTTAGAACTTCCCAGAATTTTGTTGTGCTTTAGGTGTATAATATGAAGATGCTGGCTCTCATATACACACACAGTGGCATGTAAAAGTTTGGTCACTCTTGGTCAAAATTACTGTAATTGTGAACAGGTAAGCAAGTTGAAGATGAAGTCATCTCTAAAAGATCTGAAGTTAAAAATGACATTTCCTTTAATTTTAGGAAAAAATATATCTATATATATTTTTATCTTTTACACCCAGTAGCACCCCTTTTGAAAGTATCACAGTTTGTAAACACTTTTTGTTGCCAGACAAGAGTTTTTCAATTGTTGTTTGAGGGATTTTAATCCATTTTCTTCCTTGGGAAATTCTTTCAGTTATGTGAAATTCCTGGGTCGTCTTGCATGCGCTGCTATTTTGAGATCTAGTCACAGATTTTCAATGATGTTCAGATTAGGGGACTGTGAGGGCCATTGTACAACCTTCAGCTTGTGCCTTTTGAGGTAGCCTATTGTGGATTTTGACATCTTTAGGATCATTATCCATTTGTAGAAGCTATGCTCTTTTCACTTTAGCTTTTTTTTTTTTTTTTTTTTTTTACAGCTGGTGTTATGTTTGCATTAAGAATTTCTTGAAATTTCATTGAATCCATTCATGTCTCTACCCATGAAATGTTCCCCGTGCCATTTGCTGCAACACAACCACAAAGCATGATTGATTCACTCCCCATGCTTAATGATTGGCAAGATATTCTTTTCCTGAAATTCTGTGCCCTTTTTACTCCACACATATCTTTGATCATTTTGGCCAATGTGTTCTATTTTAACCTCATCGGTCCACAGCACTTGTTTCCAAAATGCATCAGGCATGTTTAGATGTTTTTGCATAATTCTGATGCTGAATTTTATTGTTAGGATGCAGGAGAGGTTTTTTTTTCTGATGACTCTTCCATGAAGACCATCTTTGTGCAGGTGCCTCTGAACAGTAGAACAATGTACCACAACTCCAGAGTTTGCTAAATCTTCCTGAAGGTCTTTTGCAGTCAAGCGAGGGTTCTGATTTGCCTCTCTAGCAATCTTATTATCAGCTCTCACTGAAATATTGCTTGGTCTTTCAGACCGCCACGGTTTCTGCTATTGCCATTTCTTAATTACACTTCGAACTGAGGAAAGGGCAACATGAAAACACTTTGCTATCTTCTTATAGCCTTCTCCAGCTTTGTGGGCCTCTAAGATTTTCATCTTCAGAGTGTTAGGCAGCTGCTTAGAAAAACCCATGGATGCTGTTTTTGGCATAAGGCTAATGGAGGTTGGGTTTTTATAACGTTGGGAAATTTGCATCACTTGGTCTTTCCTAACAATGATAGTGAACAAGTCATAACCCTAAAAGACTATTTATGGTATGAAGCCTTGGTCAAAGTTATCAGAGCACACAAGTCTCCAAGGGTGTCCAAACCTTTGCATTGGCCCATTTCCCTTTTGTAATTTTAACATTTTTAAAATGTAAAAAAATTACAACATACCGTATATACTCGAGTATAAGCTGACCAGAGTATAAGCCGAGACACCTAATTTTCCTGCGAAAAACTGGGTAAACTTATTGACTCAATTATAAGCCGGGTATGCATTGTCCCCTCATCCCTATCCTGTTATGCATGGCTCCCCGGTCCCTGTCCTTGTATGCGCAGCTGCCCCGTCGCTGTCCTTGTATGCATGGCTCCCCCATCCCATCCTTGTATGTGCGGCGCCCCAGTGTCCTGGTCGTCGCAGTGATGTCATTATCCTTTCAGGGGAGAAGTGATGTCATGTCTGAAGGCAATGAAAGACAACTACATTCAGGTATCACACACATACAACATGTTCACACTCCAGACCAGAAGGGGGAGCTCTAAGCCTGTTTAGGGTGAACTCCCCTATTTAACATCCTGATCTGGAGGGAAAAGGGGTTCAGGGTTCAGTTCCTGTCAGGCAGAGAGAAGGAGAGGAGCTCTGCTGGCATGAAGTGCTGCAACTCCTGGGAAAAGACACTAAAAGGTGAACATACTGCAGAGAGTGTGCAGGAAAGCAGAGCACAGGAAAGGAATACCAGAGGGAGATCAGTCAGGAACAAGCTTCTCCTTTCTGAGGCGCAGAAGCCGGTAGCCAGAAACACCAAGGGAGTAACTGTCTCCAAGCCTTGCTCCAGAGACTGGCAGGACAGTCAATTCCAAGTTGGCTGCCCGACCTTAATACCTAAGATGACACAGTGGCAACTTGCGGGGGCCGGGGCATCTCTAGGGTCCCTATAAAAAGCCTCAGGCCATCAGTCATACGGGTTTGTCCTATCCATACTATCTGGGGGACAGAGAGGAAGAAATAACATCTAGAACATCTACAAGAGTTGTGAGGACCTTACTGGGAAGCTCAGCAGGGAGGTACTACAACACACAGGCGCTAGTAGGAAGGCTACTGACTTCCACCTGGATAAGGGGACTCTGGATTTGCCTTCAGACCGGCCGGACTCTGCCTGCCCTGTCATCTGGCACTCCGGGCTGAGGATACCATCTGAAGTCTTCAGTAAACAAGGTAAAAGTCTGCAAACCTGTCTCCTCGTTCTTTACTGCACCTTGCCCATATATAAACTCTTTTACTGGACACCCCTGAGGGCCACGGACCGGGTCAACCACCGTGACATCCCCCGAACCGTAGGACCCGGTGCCGAGTACCCCATTGCCCTACTCTGGGGGCGAGCCATATGCATGGCTCCTTATCCCCTATCCTTGTATGCATGGCTCCTATTAAAAAAAAAAAAAAAAAAATCTGACTTACCTTGCCTGCGTCCCCTTGCTGCATCTCGTTCTGGCGCCAGCAGCTCTTCCTGCCGAAAAAAAATCACAAGGCCCCGCTCATTAAGGTAATGAATATTCACTCCACGCCTATGGGAGTGGAGAGGCGTGAATATTCATTACTAGTGATGAGTGAGTATACTCGTTACTCCGGTTTCCCCGAGCATGCTCGGGTGGTCTCCAAGTATTTGGATGTGCTCAGAGATTTAGTTTTCGTTGCTGCAGCTGCACGATATGTCACTGCTAGACAGCTTGAATACATGTCGGGGTTGCCTGTTTGTTTGGGAATTCCCACATGTATTCAGCCTGTCTAGCAGTTGCAAATCATGCAGCTGCGGCGCCGAAAACTAAATCACCGAGCACATCCAAATAGTCGGAGACCACCCGAGCATGCTCGGGGAAACCTGAGTAACGAGTATACTCGCTCATCACTATTCATTACCTTAATGAGCGGGACCATGTGATCGCTCGGCCGGAAGAGCTGCTGGCACCAGAACGAACAAGATGCAGCGAGGGCACGCAGGGAAGGTACATAGGATGTGTGCTGGAAGCCGGCAGCTGTCACTGTGCGCTGTTAGGGTATGTGCACATGTTGCGAATTTTTCTGCGGATCCAAGCGGTTTTGACGCTGCTGATTCGCAGCTTCTTTCCATGAGTTTACAGTACCATGTAAACCTATGAAAAAAACAAAATCCGCAGTGCACATGCTGCGGAAAAAACGCACGGAAACGCTGCGTTGTTTATTCCGCATCATGTTCATTCTTTGTGCGGATTCCGCAGCGGTTTACACCTGCTCCATTATAGGAATCCGCAGGTGTAAAACCGCAGGTGGAATCCGCACAAAAACCGCATAAAATCCGCGGTAAATCCGCAGGTAAAACGCAGTGCTTTTTACCTGCGGATTTCTCAAAACAGGTGCGGAAAAATCAGCAGAGGTTCCATCTACGTGTGCACATACCCTTACAGAGAAATGAATATTCACATTTTATACATAATACACACATTATACAGCTATAGTTACAGTGAGATGTAGATTTAATACATAAAATTGTAGCTATAGATAATGCACTGAAGAAAGAGAGGTTGATAGCAATAATAGACTTATAAAAACTAAATCAGATAAAATATAAAATAGATACCGACACACAACTGGAACCTTGTTTGCATCAAACGTTTTATACCAATTGTAGGGATGCCAGGTAGGCATTAGGTTGTGTAAACACAGGCAATGCAGTTTGTATTGCCTTCATAAAATTCCAAAGGATTCAAAACCAAAACCAACCTATTCTGGGCACAAAGGTATGAAAGCAAATAAAGGGTTCAATCAGCATGCACATATACAGTATGTCAGTGCTGGCTCACCCGAACAGATTACAGCCCTTTCTCCTGGAGAAAAATGATAATTACTTACGGGTAATTTGATTTTCCAGATCCATGACAGCACCGGTACATGAGAGATGGTCCCGCCCCCAAGAACAGGAAACCTGCATAGGAGATAAAAGATGGGGGCGGCACCTCTCTCCTCAGTTTGTTTACAGAGAATGTAAGGTAACCGCTTTTTTTTTTTTTTTTTTTTTTTTTAAGAGATTTTTTTTTTTTTTTTTTTATTAAGATTTTATTTTTTTTTTTGTGAATCACACACCATCACCAAGATAGGGCGGGAACTAGAGCGGTGCTGTCATGGATCTGGAAAATCAAATTACCTGTAAGTAATTATCATTTTTTCCCTTCCCCATGACAGCACCGGTACATGAGAGGAAGAAATAGAAAGAACCTCTAGGGTGGGACAACGGCAGATAGTACTTTTCTACCAAAGGCAAGATCTGATAGCCCTAGATTTAATCTATAATGGCGGAAGAAAGTAGAGGGTGAAGACCATACTGCTGCATTACAGATTTGCTCTATCGATGCATTTACCCTCTCTGCCCAAGATGTGGAAATAGCCCTAGTAGAGTGGGCCGTAACACCAGGTGGAGGGACCTGCCCCGAAGAGGAATAGGAAAGTGATATAGCCATACGGAGCCATCGTGCAATGGTTGATTTTGTGGCCTTTTTTCCCGTTTGCCCCCTGAAAGGAGACAAAAAGGGCTGAAGACTGTCGCCATGGTTTTGTCACTTCTATATATTGAAGTAGGCAACGTCTGACGTCCAAGCAATGAAAGGTTTCTTCTCCCTGGGATTTTGGATTGGCACAAAATGAAGGCAAGACTATCTCCTGGTCCCTGTGAAATTTCGAGTTGACCTTTGGTAAGAAGGCAGGATCAGATTTTATAATTACCCTGTCCTCTAGAAATGTAGTGTAAGGAGGGTCTATAGATATAGCCTGAAGCTCACTAATGCGTCTGGCTGAGGTAAGGGCAATGAGAAGGACCGTTTTTAAAGTTAGCGCTTTTTCCGATATGGAGGAAAGAGGCTCAAAAGGAGAGGAGGTCAAGGCATTTAAAACTAAATTTAAATCCCAGGGAGTGACCTTTGGACGAGGTTTAAATGGTCTGGCTGTAAAGGAGGCCCGAATGAACCTATACACCCAGGGGTGATCAGCCAATTTTTGGTCAAACAGGGCGCTAAGCGCCGAGACTTGCACTTTTAGGGTGCTGGTAGATAATCCTCTCTCCAGCCCCTTTTGGAGAAATTCGAGGATTTCTGATATAGGGACTTTCTGAACGGTATCTGTTATCCGTCGGCCTGAGAATTCTAAAAATTTTCCCCATACCCTTTGGTATTTATCAGCCGTGATCTTCTTTCTACTGGACAGTAGAGTAGTAACCAACGGATCCGAGAACCCCTTTGCTAGCAGAAGTCCCCTCTCAAGTTCCAAGCAGTAAGGTGTAGGCTGTGAAGGCTGTGAACCTGAGGATGTGTCACTGGACCCTGGTGCAGAAGGTTTGGAACCTCTGGAAGTATCCATGGGTCCGAGATGGACATACGTCTGAGCCAAGTGAACCAAGCTCTCTTTGGCCAGAAGGGTGCGATTAAGATTATGCGTGATTTCTCTTCTCGGATCTTCTTCAGGACTGTGGGGATTAATGGGATTGGGGGAAACGCATAGGCTAGTTGGAATCTCCATTGGTGCAGTAACGCATCTACTCCTTCCGGGTTTTCTTTCGGGTTTAGAGAGTAGAATCTTTCTACTTTTCGATTCTGCCTTGTGGAAAAAAGATCCACTTGAGGAAGCCCCCAGATGGCACAGATTTCTCCAAATATTTTTTGATTTAGCGACCACTCGCCTTGGTGCAGGACGTGACGACTCAGAAAATCTGCGACAAAGTTGTCCGACCCCTTTAAGTGTGTACTTGTAAGAGATAAAAGGTGGTTTTCGGCCCAAATAAATAGTCTTCCTGCTTCTTCCATTAGGGGACTTGATCTGGTTCCCCCCTGTCGATTTATATACGACACCGTTGTGCTGTTGTCGGACAACACTACCAGATGTTTTCCTTTGACATCCTCTTCCGTTTGAAGAATCGCTTGCCTTACCGCTGTTAATTCCTTCAAGTTTGAGGAGGCTAATTGCATTTGTGGATCCCATAGACCCTGTAGGATCCGATCTGATAGGTGTGCCCCCCAACCTAACGGGTTCGCATCCGTGGTTAGTACCACCGGATTCTGGATTGACCATGGGACCCCTTTTTTTAGATTTTCGGAATCTAGCCACCAGCTTAGAGAGTCCCGTACATGTTGTGACAATACGATTCTTCGATTTAAGTTGTAAGGTATTTTTGTTTGTTCTGACAGGATCTGCCACTGTAGGTCCCTTGAATGAAGTTGTGCCCATTGGACTGCTGGAATTGTTGCAGTTAGCATACCTAGGAGGGACATGGCTTCCCTCACCGAGACATATTGGGCCACCTGTATTTGTCTTACTCGTTGTTTTATGGCCTCGACTTTTCTGTCTGGAAGGATACAGACTTGTCTGATTGAATTTAATTGTATCCCCAGGAACTCTTGTATCTGGACCGGAATCAATCTTGATTTTTTTAAGTTTATTATCCACCCTAGTTTGGTAAGCAGCTCTCGTACTGTCGTAACTGCTTTTATGCAATCTTCTTGATTGTCGGCTATAAGGAGGAAATCGTCCAAATAGGGCACTAGTAGAATGTTTTCTCTCCTTACGAAGGATGCTACTTCCGAAATTATTTTTGTAAAGATACGAGGAGCCACTGATACCCCAAAGGGGAGACATTGGTATTGTAGGCTGGTTTTGGAGTGAGGAAAAGGGTGCTGTAAAACCCCCTCCCTATTTCCTGTGGAGGTACTCTTACCAGGACTTTTTTGTCTAAAAGAAGATGAACTTCTTTCTCGAGAACTAACTGGTTCTTTTTGGCCACCCGAGTAACTTTTATTCGGTGAGGAGGCAGGGAGATGAAGTTTAATCGTAGGCCGTCTGATAACAAGTTGATTATCCATGGAGACGGCTGTAAGGCTACCCACTGATGGACAAAAAACCGTAACCTTCCTCCCACCTGGAATATGGCGTCATTGTTTGGGATCTGGTTTTGGAGGTTTATTGAAAAGAAACCCTCTTTCTCTTTTTTCACCCCAGGGTTTCCCCCGTGTGGTTCTATCCGTTGGGCGGCCCCGGCCTCTACCCGATCCTCGAAAGGACCGACGATTGTCATACCAACGTCGTTTAAAGAAGGGAGGTGGAGGAAAGAGTTTCTTCTTGTCCGCCGCTTTTTCTAAAATTTCATCTAAAGCCCTGCCGAATAAATATTGCCCCTCACAGGGTACAGCACAGAGCTTCACTTTTGATTGAAAATCAGCATTCCAGTTTTTTAACCATAACGCTCTTCTTCCTGAATTAGAGAGGGCACTAGCCCGGGCAGCAAACCGTACCGAATCAATGGCAGCGTCCTCCAGGAATCCCGCGGCATTTTGAAGTGGAGGGATGACTTCTAGAAGTCTGTCTCTTGGACACTTGTTTTTTATTTGGTCGCTTAGTTCCTCCAGCCATTTAACCATGGCACGGGCAGTGCAGGTAGCCGCTACTCCAGGCTTGAACACCCAAGTTGAGGCTTCCCAGGCTGATTTTAGAAAGGCATCCGCCTTTTTATCTAGGGGGTCTTTTAGGGCCCCCATATCCTCGAAGGGAAGTGCTTATGCCCCTGGAGGTACTTGCGATAGCCGCGTCCAACCTAGGCGCTTTTTCCCATTACTCGCAAATTTCCTCATCAAAGGGATATTTACGTTTTAAGGCCTGGGGAACTGAAATCCTCTTATTCGGTTTTTTCCATTCTTTTTTGATAAGATTTAATATGTTATTGTGAAAAGGGAAAACTTTCCGTTTTTTATCTTCTAAATTACTGAACATGGAGTCCTGAATCGTTTGCTTTTCTTTTGGCGTCTCAACCCCCAGGGTGGACCTGACCAGTTTTAGCAACTTCCCCATGTCTTCTGATAACATATATGGCCGGCCACACTCTTCATCCGAAGAGTCCAGGTCCGAACCCTCCTCGGGCGGAAGTTCCCCCAGTTCACCCTCGGATTCTACATCAGATATTTGGGCAGGCGTAGAGGGTGGGTTTACGGAGCTCTGCAATCCATGATGCTTTAACTGCTCCTTTACAGTGCTCTGCACCTCGTTTCTCACAATGTCCTTTATACTCTGAAGTAAAGATGATGACTCTTCAGATACAGTTTTTTCTATGCATGAGCGGCACATACGCTTCTCATATGCTTTGGGAAGGCTTCTATCACAGAGTGCACACACTTTATGCTTTTGTTTAGAGGTAACTTTCTTTCCCTGCATATATATATACAGAAAACACAGAGTTACTAACATGTTTTTTGCCTTACAAAGGCACTCACCCACCGGACCCTTAGTACCACGACAGGCTGTGGGTTCTCTGCTGGGATCGCTGATTCCTTTGGATCTGCCATCTTGCAGGAGACCGTTACCGGTGCCTGCTTGCCGCCTTGTAGTTTAAATATGGCCGGCCAGGAAGCGGTGTGTGCGCCCCTGAACTTCCTCCCCCCCGGGGAGTGTCAGCACACCGCTCCTTCAGCTTACAGCGTCACTTCCGGTTCTCACCCGGAAGTTCCTCCATTCACTCGGCGCCAGCGTCGTGATGGACACGCTTTCAGTTTCTCCCCCAGCCCAGCCTCCGGCCAGGAGCGGACGCCGGGGAGTCCGCAGTGGGGAGGACGCACATGCAGCCAGGTATGGAGGCGACGCGCGCACGCCGCCGCTCCCACCGCGGACCTCGGTCAGAGACCGGCCTTAGCAAGGGAGACCTCTCCCCATGCAGCACTGCAGGTTCCCCGCAAGAACAGGAAACCAAACTGAGGAGAGAGGTGCCGCCCCCATCTTTTATCTCCTATGCAGGTTTCCTGTTCTTGGGGGCGGGACCATCTCTCATGTACCGGTGCTGTCATGGGGAAGGGAAAAACTTCATACACAGAAGAGGCCCAATCCCAACAGTCTCTGTATCCCTTTCAGCTTGAGTTCTAGAAGCTTCCAGCACCAAACAGAAGTGTTCAACTTCGAGCACAGCTTCCACATAGTTCTCCGCAGTTCCAACACACAAACTGCTCAGCTTTCCTAGCTGACCAATGCAGTCTCCATTCAGAGAGAGACCTTGGCACATAATCTCTCCCAGCTACAGCTCACTTTTTTTTTTAAATCGGTCATTCACCAGCAGCACCCTCGACTCTCCCCTATCCAGTAGACTGACATACCTAGTGAAAACAGGTCCTGATTTTCGTAAAAAGCTAGGCAGGTGCACCTAACAAAATCCTGCAGTGGTAAGCGTTAAGCCTGTCTAGCTGACTCTGCTACACAACAAATCAGCATTAGTATGTGTCCATTATACTGAGGCACAGGATATATTACATTTGTTAAAGGCCTATGGGAAATAGAATAAATCAAAGGAAACTTTACAAATACCTCAACTCTGCTCTAAACGGATCCCAGTCAATTTAATACTTCGGAAAGAAAATAGCTGCACAAACAAGAAACTCGCATTTTCTGTCTTTGTCTTGCCTGCAGCAATCCGCCAACATGCAATACAGTAAACACATCACCTTCTGTACACATCAGAAATTTTCACTTTAATTGTTGAAATAAATACTACTACTGACTATGTTAGGACAAAAAAACATTTTTCTTTTTCTACAAGGATGACACCGATTATATATGCTACCAGGCACAAATAAAGAAAAGTTTATGTTATTTCCCTGTCATCGGCAGCTTGACCATTGCCAATATATAAACTGCTAGCCATCTACTGACCATCAAGAGTGGCCAGTAGATACGGGAATCTTCCTAGAAGTGTACGTATTTCACTGAGACTACAAGCCTCCTGCACATCAAGGTAGAACAGACTGTAATGTACCCGCACAAAGTTAATAACTAAAGATTACCACCAATGTCAATGCATTTAAAATTAAATAACATAAAAAAATAAAGGTGTATAATATAAAATATACTTAATTTACAGCAGTAGTAATCTTAAAAGTACAGTCTCTGCACCATGAAAACACAGTAAAGGAGCCCCCACTGCTAGGGTTGGCTATGACAATGCCATGCTGAGCCTTGTAGGTCAAGATAACAACCAGCCTATCTGATTATATCTATCTTAGGGTACCGTCACACATTGAAATTTTCATCGCTGCGACGGCACGATTCGTGACGTCGCAGCGTCGTATGATCATCGCTCCAGCGTCGTAGACTGCGGTCACACGTTGCAATCACGGCGCTGGAGCGATGCCGAAGTCCCCGGGTAACCAGGGTAAACATCGGGTAACTAAGCGCAGGGCCGCGCTTAGTAACCCGATGTTTACCCTGGTTACCAGCGTAAACGTAAAAAAACAAACCGTACATACTCACCCGTCGGTGTCCTTCAGGTCCCTTGCCGTCTGCTTCCTGCTCTGAGTGCAGCCGTACAGTGAGAGCAGAGCGCAGCACCGCTGCGCTCTGCTCTCACTTTCCGGCCGGCACTCAGAGCAGGAAGCAGACGGCAAGGGACCTGAAGGACACCGACGGGTGAGTATGTACGGTTTGTTTTTTTACGTTTACGCTGGTAACCAGGGTAAACATCGGGTTACTAAGCGCGGCCCTGCGCTTAGTTACCCGATGTTTACCCTGGTTACAAGCGAAGACATCGCTGGATCGCTGTCACACACAACGATCCAGCGATGTCAGCGGGTGATCAAGCGACGAAAGAAAGTTCCAAACGATCTGCTACGACGTACGATTCTCAGCAGGGTGTCTGATCGCAGTAGCGTGTCAGACACAGCGATATCGTAACGATATCGCTAGAACGTCACGAATCGTACCGTCGTAGCGATGGAAATTTCAATGTGTGACGGTACCCTAAAAGTAGAAGCATCCCCAACACAAGTCTGAGGGTGCAAAATCCGAGTCAGACCTAGACTTAAACCAGGTCTACAAAAGATATCCAAAAAGCGTCAGCACTTCACCAATAAGTGAAAAACATTAAGGCCATGTGCACACGTTCAGGATTTCTTGCAGAAATTTCCTGAAAACCGGAAATTTTCTGCAAGAAATCCGCATTTTTTTTTTGCGTTTTTTTTGCGTTTTTTTTTAGCATTCTGCAAGCGTAATTAGCTTGCAGAATGCTAAAGTTTTCCAAGCGATCTGTAGCATCGCTTGGAAAACTGACTGACAGGTTGGTCACACTTGTCAAGCATACTGTTTGACAAGTGTGACCAACTTTTTACTATAGATGCAGCTTATGCAGCATCTATAGTAAAAGATAGAATGTTTAAAAATAATAAAAAAAATAAAAAAAATGCTTATACTCACCCAGACATCTCCTCAGCGGCGTCCGTTCCTCTTCCTATAGCTGCTGTGCGCGCAGGACCTTCCATGACGTCGCGGTCATGTGAGCGGTCACGTGACCGCTCACGACCAATCACAAGACAGTGACGTCATCACAGGTCCTTCACCGCACAGCAGCTATAGGAACCGAAGCGGCAGCATGCAGCGGTGAGGCGGGAAGACATCGAAGGTGAGTATAGGACTATTTTTTATTTTAATTCTTTTATTTTTGACCAATTATATGGTGCCCAGCCCGTGGAGGAGAGTCTCCTCTCTTCCACCCTGGGTACCAACCGCACATAATCTGCTTACTTCCCGCATGGTGTGCACAGCCCCGTGCGGGAAGTAAGCAGATCAATGGACTCCTAGGTGTGCGGAATCCCCGCAATTCCGCATTTTTAATGAACATGTTGCTTTTTTTTCCGCGATGCGATTTTTTCGCGGAAAAAATCGCAACATTTGCACAAAAAATACGGAATACACTGTAAATAATGGGAGGCATATGTTACCGTTTTTTTCGCGTTTTTATCACGTTTTTATAGCGAAAAAAACGCGAAAAATCCTGAACGTGTGCACATGGCCTAAGGTGCCTTTATTAGTGCAAATCTAATAGCAATGTTTCAGTTCTTCCTGGAACCAATTCTCAAGCTTCATACACTTGAGAATTCATCTGGATACTTTTGCCTTCAGTCACATCATCAATAAACACTAGTGACCCATTGCCATAGGAAGCCATGCCATCAAACTGCCTCCACCATGTTGTACAGAAGATGTGGTGTGCTTTGGATCATGAGCAGCTCAAAGCCTTCTCCATACTTTCTTCTTCCCATCATTCTGCTACAGGTTAATCTTAGCTTCATCTGTTCAAAGAATGCTTTTTGAAAACTTGGCTGGCTTCTTTAGATGTTTTTGGCAAGTTCTAATCTGGCCTTTTTATTTTTAAAGCCAATTAATGGTTTCCACATTGTAGTGAACCTCCTGTACTTGCTCTCATGAAGTCTTCTCTTTATGGTAGACTTAGATACTGAAACATCTACTTCCTGCAGAGTTCTCTTCACTTGGATGGATGTGGTGAAGGGGATTCTCTTCGCCATGGAAAGGATTCTGCGATCATCCACCTCTGTTGTCTTCTGTGGACGTCCAAGCCTTTTTAAGCTCCCAAGCTCATCAGTGTGCTTTTTTAAAAAAAAAAAAAAAAATGTGCCAAACTGTTGATTTGCCCTCTCCTAACATTTCTGCTCTTTTATGGATTCCTTTTTTTTCCAGCCTAAAGATAGTATGTTTATCTTCCATTGAAAGCTCATTTGATCACATATTGTAGGTTCACAAGAACAGCTACCAAATACATATGCCACAGCTGGAATCAGCTCCAGACCTTTTACCTGCTAAACTGAAGAACAGAATTACAAAAACCTTACTCCAATTAGGATGTGCATAACCTCAAATTAAAGCGGAGAGTCTGCACTTCAACCCCACATTGATTGTTTTACATTTACCTTGAATATGTTTTACTAAACATGCCAAAACTTATGTCACGGTCCAAATATTTCTGGATCTAACTGTATATACACCGTGTTCCAAATTATTATGCAAATTGGATTTAAGTTTAGCGCCATTTTTTCAGCCAATGAATGAGCGTGGGCAGAGTGATGACATAGGTCTTAGGGAAGTGAACGCCTATCGTCATGTTATCGCTTGTGCGCAGTAGGGATTTGGAATGTGCAATACGAAATTTTCTGTGCTGGGACGGAGGGGAGGGAAGGAGGGAGAGAGAGAGTGTGAGAGAGAGAGAGAGTGAGAGAGAGAGTGTGAGAGAGAGAGAGAGTGTGAGAGAGAGAGAGAGAGAGTGTGAGAGAGAGAGTGTGTGAGTGTGAGTGAGTGAGTGAGTGAGTGAGTGAGTGAGTGAGTGAGTGAGTGAGAGAGAGAGAGAAAAAAAAAAAAAAAAAAAAATTTAATTCCTTCATTGGGTTTCGTGTTTCGGCCGAAACCCGACTTTTCACGGTGGTCGGCCGATTTCACTCGACTCGACTTTTAAGACAGTCGGGTTTCACAAAACCCGACTCGACCCTAAAAAACTAAAGGTCGCTCAACCCTATTCCACACTATTAAGCAGGCCACAGATTTCAAGTAACATGGGAAAGAAAAAGGATCTCTCTGCTGCCGAAAAGCATCAAATAGTGCAATGCCTTGGTCAAGGGATGAAAACATTAGATATTTCCCGAAAACTTAAGCAAGATCATCGTACTGTTAAGAGATTTGTGGCTGTATCTGAGCACAGACATGTTTGTGCTGATAAAGGCATAATGAGGAAGGTTTCTGCCAGGCAAGTTCACGGGATTAAGAGAGCAGCTGCTAAAAAGTCATTACAAACCAGCAAACAGATATTTGAAGCTTCTGGTGCCTCTGGAGTCCCTCGAACTTCAAGGTGTAGGATCCTTCAAAGGCTTGCTTTGGTTCATAAACCTACTATTCAGCCACCCCTAAACAGTGTTCACAAGCAGAAATGGTTGCAGTGGGCCCAGACATACATGAAGACAAATTTTCAAACAGTCTTGCTTAATGATGAGTGCTGAGCAACCCTGGATGGTCCAGATGGATGGAGTAGTGGATAGTTGATGGATGGCCACCATGCCCCAACAAGGCTGGGACGTCAGTAAGGAGGTGGAGGAGTCATGTTTTGGGCTGGAATCATGGGGAAACAGCTGGTAGGGCCCTTTAAGGTTCCTGAAGGTGTGAAAATGACCTCTGCAAAGTATATAGAGTTTCTGATTGACAACATTCTTCCATGGTATAAAAAGCAGAAACGTGCCTTGAGGAGTAAAATCATCTTCATGCATGACAATGCACCATCTCATGCTGCAAAGAATACCTGAGTCATTGGCTGCTATGGGAATAAAAGGAGATAAACTCATGGTGTGGCCACCATCTTCCCCTGACCTTAACCCTATAAAGAACCTTTGGAGTATCATCAAGCAAAAGATCTATGAGGGTGGGAGGCAGTTCACATCAAACCTGCAGCTTAGGGAGGGAAGAAATACAAGCAGAAACTCTCCAAAAACTCACAAGTTCAATGGATTCAATAATTGTGAAGGTGATATCAAAGAAGGGTCCTATGTTAACATGTAACTTGGCCTGTTAGGATGTTTTGGAGTTAAATAGCTTTTTTGTTCAGTGACTGTGACCTCCTAATGCTGCAAATTCCACAAATGAGCATTTTCAGTTCTTTAAAACATATCAAATGTTTAGGAATTCTACTGTGCCTAATAATTTGGAACAGTGCATTTTGAGTTCTTCATTTTGGAGATTATACTGTTATCATTGGGAGGTTTCTTCAATAAAATTCGATGTATAATCTAACGGGTGATGACGCTTATTAGACTGACTGTCATTTGCACCGAACATTTAGGAAAATCCGAGAAAAATATCATTTGCATAACAACTTGGAACATGGTGTATATTATAAATAACAAAAAACTGACTGGCACTTCCAAATCAGAAAGCTGGTGTGTACAGGTGAGAACTAGGAGTAGCCATCTGTTTATATAACAAACAAATAAGGTTGCACTCTGTAGTAGTAAAGCATGTAAATATGAAATATGAATAGCATTACTGCTCTAGATAATAAAAAAAAATAATGGAGATACTTAGCAAATAATTTGGCCAATTCATGCGTGCCCAGTAGCCAACAACAAGGCGATCTCCGGTTTCCTGGGAACCTATGTATCTAGTGTGAATACCTCTCTTAGGCTAAAGACTGAATTTATGGGTAGGTAGGAACTTGCTGCAATTAAAACCGCCACAGGCGCAAATCAGCGCCTGTGTTGCGTAAGCCGCTAGACCAGGTTGTGAGCCTTGTAGGTCAATATCGGCACTGACAAAGCTTGCCCTTAGCCTGTCATCTACAGATATACACATACATGACTATATATAATATGTGGTACATATATATCTCACAATCTATAAACTGTTGAGAAGAAGTTATTTTCTTACTTCAGGAGCTCATAGTTCTTCTCATTCAGTCGCGGAGCGTTCTCTCTCCAGAACTTCTCGGATTTGTGGACTGGGCTCCATTCCAATCTTCCAGACTTCAGCTCAGAACTATACTCATCAAACGAGCTGTAAAGTAGGGAGAGAAAGGAGACTATTGCCAATATTGTAGCAGGTTTATTCATATACATAACAATTGGCATTGTGTACCCAGAAATTAAACAGTGGTGCAAAAAGGCATGATAACAGCATAGCTCATATTATCCCAGTCAGTAAGTACAGCTGTAAGAAAACAAATCAATAAGTAAAAAATAAAGGATACAGTGGGCATTTAATTCTCGGAAAGGGAGTCTAAAAATGCCAAGGAGTATAATGGCTGCTTACTATAGTTTAAAGATGGCTTTCGGAAACAAGACTCTGCTGTAGAAGAAGTGCCTCCTTATCCAGAAATGAGCAATATATTCTAACAAGTTTTTCCTGCGAGAGGAGGGTGGACTTTTCATGCTCGTGGGCCCTTTGCAGTCTATTCTGTCTCTGGTTTCTATGATATGACCTACTGTAACCAAACCACTTACTCGCGAATTCAGCTTCTTATTTTACATAGAGTAATCGAAATTTAAAAAACACAAATAAATCATAAAGTGAATCTGTCACCAGATTTCACAATGCAAACTTCAAAAATTATATAGCTCATAGATCAGATGACACTGCTGTGCTTATAATCCATGTTGCAATGGCTGCATAATTTTGAAGAGTTATAACTCATTAGCCTGATTTACAGCTCCACAGTGACCCTCCTGCTGCGGAGATCTCACACCGCTCAGAACAAGCTGCAGTTGTCAGTCAGGCTGGGTGTGCAGAGATGGAATACACTTGGAATCATGAACCATTGTATTCTATAGCTGCATCAACCACCTTTTATTTTTAGGTTCATTATTCCTTCTTTAATATAGAAGGGGGTTCAGCTCTAGGGCATATCTGTGAGCCAAAGGAGAGCCACTAAGTATTATAGCCATGACGGCTGCCAGGGAAATGTATCAGAGAACAAGCGCTACTTCCACTTGGCAATGACAGCTGTAATCCATTAACAGGAGCTTAAACGGGATTTCCAGGCACACCAATTATTAATGCACTGAAAATACTAGCAGAAATGAAGAAACGTCATAATTTACCTGCTGTTAATATTCTACTCTGTTCCTAAGCGGTCACACATGGTGATATGACCTCCAGCTCCTTACTTCCTTCTACTGTCTATTCAAAGCACAGAGTACAGAGATTTCCTGTCTGTGCTTTGAAGCAGTGATGTCATGGGGATGCGGCCAGTAATCCTCCACAAGTTTAGAGAAACACAGAATGTGCACAGGAAGATGATGATAGATCATTCTACAATACTACAGGCTCCACACAGAACAAGTAATCTTTTCAGCTTGTGACTTTATCCAAACAGAATGGAGCTTGGGTTCCAAACTGCAAAATGACATTCTAATACATGAATGCATTAAATAACTCTCTGCTCCCCAACAGCACACTGACTGCTGGATAGTGTTGGGATAGCACAAACTAGGTGAAGAAAAAGGTATACTGGAAAAGAGAAACTGGGTAGTGATATACCCATCTTGAGACTGTGTATGAGTCTCAGAATGGTGCTTTAAAGCAGGGAAAGAGTGGGAAGTGTGTGAGCTGCTAAACATACAGGTCTGCCTCTTGGGATATGTTATCTTGAGACAAGGATGGCTGCAGAGGGCTGAAGGGGAGTTAAAAAAATAAAAGTAATACAGGGATAATCAGATCTTTCTTTTATGTTTTGTGTGGCTGTCGAACACCCCTTAAATTAACCCCTTCATGACCGGAGCTTTTTTTTTTTGTTTTGCATTTTTGTTTTTCTGTCAATATGGCCATGTGTGTGAGGGCTTATTTTTAGCGGGACGAGTTGTACTTTTGAATGACATCATTGGTTTTACCATGTAGTGTATTCGAGAGCCGGAAAAAAATTCCAAGTGCGCTGAAATTGCAAAACAAAAGTGCAGTCCCACACTTGTTTTTTGTTTAGCTTTTTTGCTAGGTTCACTAAATGCTAAAACTAACCTGCCATTATGATTCTCCAGGTCATTACGAGTTCATAGACACCAAACATGTCTAGGCTCTGTTTATCTAAGTGGTAAAAACAAATTCCAAACTTTGCCAAAAAAAAGAAAAGCGCCATTTTCCGATACCCGTAGCGTCTCCATTTTTCGTGATCTCTGCTTGGGTGAGGGCTTATTTTTTGCGCGCCGAGCAGATGTTTTTAATGATACCCTTTTTGTGCAGATATGTTCTTTTGACCGCTCGTTATTGAATTTTAATGCATTGTCGCGGCGACCAAAAAAAATAACGATAGCTATCAGGTTACTCCTTTTTTTTTTTTTATTGACAGATTGGGTGATTCTGAACCCGGCGATACCAAATATGTGTAGGTTTGATTTTTTTTATTGTTTTATTTTGAATGGGGGGTGATTTAAATTTGTATATATTATAGTTTTAAAACTATTTTTCTTTACGTTTTGGCATGCTTCAATAGTCTCCATGGGAGGCTAGAAGCTGCCACGACTTGATTGCATAGAGACGATGCTCAGATCGCTTCTATGTAGCAGAATTACTGCATTGCTAAGAGCACCGACCACAGTGTGGCGCTCATAGCAATCCGGCATCAACAACCAAAGAGGTCTCAAGGAGACCTCTGGTTGTCATGCTGACGCACCGATGACCCCCAATCACGTGACAGGGGTCAGCGGTGCACGTATTTCCGGCCCAATGGCAATAAGCGCCCGTTAAATGCCGCTGTCAGACTTTGACAGCAGCATTTAACTAGTTAATAGGTGCGGGTGGATCGCGATTCTGCCCGCACCTATTGTGGGCACATGTCAGCTGTTCAAAACAGCTGACATGTCCCACCTTTGATGCAGGCTCACCGCCGGAGCCCACATCAAAGCAGGGGTACTGCTATTGGATGTACTATCCCGTCCAATGGCAGTAAGGGGTTAAAATAATCTGAATACTGGGACAGCTTTATTTTCAGAAATACTATCATTACAAGAAAACCCATTGAAATGTATTCTACTGGTTCTTGACCCAGAGCACTATCAATAAATTATTGTAATTTCTACTAATTTTGAATCTTATTTCTGAAAAGATAAGGAAAAAAAATCTGTACTACCCTGGGCAGAAGGATACTCCAAAAAATTTTTAAGTGCCCATTGCCATCTACGACCATTAGACTTATTGAAACAAACTGATAAAATTAGTTTTTATAGCTTCTTTATCAGAAGTCTGAATATAAAAGTCTCTTTCACTCTTTTGTAATGCAGTTAAGTGCAAACCAATTTAAGCAAAGGGCAACAACGACGCGTGTTTCTAATTCATTAACATGCTTTTTGTTTTGACAATTTTCTCTTTATTGTCCATCATGTTCCTTTATAGTGTGGATTGTGAAAAAATAATATAAAGAAATATAAAAAACCTACAAATTATAGGTGAACGTAGCTTGATTATAATGAAAGCTATGACTCAGCGCTAGAAATGTCTAATGGCAGTTCCCAATCACGCCTAATAGAGAACACTTTACAATACCGCCCATTGTGGTTCCATCATGGTTCCAATACAGAAAGAAAGTCACTGACTGCAGAAGTATTCCTGCTATTAAATCTCAGAGACCCACTGACAGGCACCAAACAAAACCACAATCTTAAGAATTCCCCTCCACAAGAATCAGTAATGGTCAAAAATCTGTGATCCATGGGGAAAGTGGGGTTTGTAGAGTCCTCGCTGAAGTGAACAGCAATGGATGTAGATAAAAGTGTTGGAGCGAGGCCAAAAGGCAGCCAGAACGAGCTGAACCACTAATTGCTAACTAACTCACTATATGAGTGGTCATAACCATGGTTCCCTAAGTTACTTCAATGCCCTGCACATGAGGTAAGAGACATAGCCAATGAGAAGAACTATACTACATTTATAATTGGAAGTATTTGCTAATACCGTATATACTCGAGTATAAGCTGACCCGAGTATAAGCCGAGGCACCTAATTTTGCCACGAAAAACTGGGTAAACTTATTGACTCGAATATAAGCCGAGTATGCCTTGTCCCCTCATCCCTATCTTGGTATGCATGGCTCCCTCATCCCATCCTTGCATGCATAGCTCCCCGGTCCCTGTCCTTGTATGCATGGCTCCCCCGTCGCTGTCCCTGTATGCATGGCTCCCTCATTCCGTCCTTGTATGCATGGCTCCTTTTCCCCTATCCTTGAATGCAAGGCTCCTATAAAAAAACAAAAACACACACACTTACCTTGCCTGCGCGCCCTCACTGCATCTCTTCTGGCCGAGCAATCAAGTGTCCCAGCAAATTAAGGTAATGAATATTCACTCCACACCTATGGGAGTGGAGAGGCATGAATATTCATTACCTTAATGAGCGGGACCACGCGATCGGTCGGCCGGAAGAGCTGCTGGCGCCAGAACAAATGAGATGCAGGCGAAGGCACGCAGGGAGGGTATGTAGGATGTGTGCTGGAAGCCGGAGGCTGTCACTGTGCGTTTTTACAGAGAAATGAATATTCACTGCCAGAGCAGTGAATATTCATTTCTCTTCAGCAGCGGCACAGGCTTTAGCCACAGCCATTGGCTCCTGCCTCTGTGACCCGCTGCTTCTTCTCCCCCACCGTCTTTCTGAGACAATTGACTCGTGCATAAGCAGCGGGGGAGGGGGGGGGGGACGTGGGCGTTTTCAGCACAAAAAAAAGTTCTGAAAACTCGGCTTATACACGAGTGTGTACGGTAATTATTTTCACACCTACTATATATTGAGATAAGATCTTCGAGATGGCAATTCCCCTTTAAGTCTGTCAAATTCAACCTATAGCCTAAAATGTTGATCTAGAGCAGTGCTCCCCAACGCCAGTCCTCAAGAACCACCAACAGGTCATGTTTTCAGGATTTCCTTAGTATTGCACAGGTGATGGAATTCCTGCCATACAGGTAATGCAATGATCACCTGGGCAATACTATGGAAATCCTGAAAACATGACCTGTTAGTGGCTCTTGAGGACCAGAGTTGGGGAACATTGATCTAGAGCATAGGTGTCAAACTCAAGGCCAAGGGCCAAATCGGGCCCGCCATGTCATACTATGAGGTCTGCAAGGTCAGGACTCACTTCAACACTGCTCCAACCAGCTCTCCATATGGGGAAAAAGGTGAGCCTGTCGGAGAAGTGTTGAAGTGTGCCCTAGAGCTCAAAATATTAAATGGCAGCCACTCCCTGTGCAGTCGCCATCCCCTCTACTAAGTAATGGCTGTGTGCTATGTTGACACAGCCAGTACTTGACAGAGGGGACAAAGATGGCACTCGGAGCTGATGCAATCTTTGAATCTGAGCAGATGCAAAGAGCAGTAAAAAGAGGGGCTGGTGTCAGCACAAGAAACAGGTACCATCTTTGTCAGAGTGAGCAGTGATCGCAGTCAGCCTGCACAGATGGTGAACTCAGTGATTGCAGTCAGCCAGCCCAGAGGGTCAATGTAGTCAGCCAGCCCAGAGGGTCAATGTAGTCAGCCAGCCCAGAGGGTCAATGTAGTCAGCCAGCCCAGAGGGTCAATGTAGTCAGCCAGCCCAGAGGGTCAATGTAGTCAGCCAGCCCAGAGGGTCAATGTAGTCAGCCAGCCCAGAGGGTCAATGTAGTCAGCCAGCCCAGAGGGTCAATGTAGTCAGCCAGCCCAGAGGGTCAATGTAGTCAGCCAGCCCAGAGGGTCAATGTAGTCAGCCAGCCCAGAGGGTCAATGTAGTCAGCCAGCCCACAGGGTCAATGTAGTCAGCCAGCCCACAGGGTCAATGTAGTCAGCCAGCCCAGAGGGTCAATGTAGTCAGCCCAAAAGTTATTGTGGTTCCATCTATCAATCTGAGCAGATGCAGCCAGTACTTGGCATAGGCAGCAGCCAACTTGGATTCTGAGGTCTGGGACAGCTCTCTTAGACCTACTACCTAGGAACAGCTCTCCTAGACTCACTGTCCAGGGACAGCGTTCTTCGCCCTACTAACCAGTGACGGCTTTTTAATAGCCCATGGCCAGCCCATGCATTGCAGTCCATGTTCTTACTCCGTTGCATTGACATCTGCATGAGCCCTTACAATTTCAATTGGCCCTTTCAGGGTAACCGCAACGCTGATATGGCCCTAAATGAAAATGATCTAGAGGAAGGCAAAAACCCCATGGGGCAAAGATTATTAGCTTCATTTTAGGGGGAAAATTCCTTCCCAGCTCCGTACGGCAATCAAACTAGCTTCCTGGATCACAGAATCTAATGCCCATAACATGTAATATTAAATTGACCAAGAAAGGCCTGCAGACCGTTCTTCAATTTTAGTTGTGAATCAACCATTAGAACATTACTTTGCAGACCGTTCCACAGTCTCACTGCTCTTACAGTAAAGAATCTGCATGTGTGATGTCCTTTTTGACACATTTACAGTCATGTTAGGAGGAGTCTTAGGAGTATAAAGTCCAAGGCACTGATAACAGCGGACAGCAATGGATAGATGATAAATGCTTTAGGCTGGCATATCTATGAAGAATAATGGGGCTATAATTTCTTGCCAATAGACTATCATGTCCGGTTCAAGATTATAGTCCTCTTACAAAGTGTGAAGTTGAGACAGGAAACCATTCTCAGTAGGTGGCCGAGCTAAATTCATGCCTCCATCAGATAGATGTGACCAAGCTATTCCTGGCAGGATGGATCCCTATTGAGAGTGTGAAGCTAATTAACAGATGAAAATATCTCCATCCGAACAGAAGCCGTAATTTCATAAAGAGTTATGGATTTATCATACTTGCTAGCTGTATACCGGTTACATTTTTGAGATCTTGGGAATGGGCCGAACGTCTGGCGGGGTCTCAATCCATTCTAGTACCCAGTGCTAGGAATATTCGTAGAACAGCTAGAAGCCAGGTAGCGAAGCCGTGTTTGGGCTCCAAGTGTAACGGGGCCTGGCCAGATCCGATGGCACCAAAACCGCTGCCCTATGACCTTTCATAGAGAAGTCATGATCCATCATAGGTTTTGAAATTTCGGCTGCCAGAGCAAGTGGGCCTTCGTTCTCTACCAATGGAGGTCACGCCATGCAGCGTGTTGGAAGAAACCGGAAGTAGCTGGCCCCCACACCTCCCAAACGGTTGCCAGGATCCAACGGCTGAACATCAAGCCAGTAACTGACTTTTGTATCACCGGCTTAGGGTACGTTCACACAGGACTTTTTTGCTGCTTTTTTTTGCTGCTTTTTTTTATGCTAATTTTCAGCTGCTTTTTACAGTACCAGTAAAGCCTATGAGATTTCAGAAATCTCATGCACACACGTTGGTTTTTTGTTTGATCAGTTTTTTCTGCTTTGCTGCTTTTTTTGGACATAGGGCATGTCACTTCTTTCAGCGTTTTTGCAGCGTTTTTGCAGCGTTTTTTCACCCATTGACTTGAATGGGTGATGAAAAAAATGCTGCAAAAACGCTGAAAAAACGCATGTAGCATTATTTGCTGCGTTTTTTGTGCAGAAAATCATGGCCAGCAGGAAGGGATCTCACAGCCAAGAGCTTAGGCTACGTTCACATTTGCGTTGTGCGCCGCAGCGTCGGCGCCGCAGCGCACAACGCAAACAAAAACGCGGCAAAACGCACGCTAAAACGCTGCGTTTTGCGCCGCATGCGTCGTTTTTGCCCGCAAGTTGGACGCAAAAAAAAATGCAACTTGAAGCGTTTCTTGCGTCCAACGCTTGCGGCCATGCGGCGCAAAACGCAGCACAACGCATGTCCATGCGCCCCCATGTTAAGTATAGGGGCGCATGACGCATGCGGCGCCGCTGCGGCGCCCGACGCTGCGGCGCTGACCGCAAATGTGAACGTAGCCTTAGGGGTGTGGTTAGTGAGGTGTGAAGAGCCATTGTGAGCCATTGTGAGGTGTGAAGAGCCATTGTGAGGTGTACTGTTTGTGATCTATTGTGAGGGAGTTCCTGGTAGTGAGGTGTGAAGAGCCATTGTGAGCCATTGTGAGGTGTGAAGAGCCATTGTGAGGTGTCCTGATTGTGATCTATTGTGAGAGAGTTCCTGGTAGTGAGGTGTGAAGAGCCATTGTCAGCCATTGTGAGGTGTGAAGAGCCATTGTGAGGTGTCCTGATTGTGATCTATTGTGAGGGAGTTCCTGGTAGTAAGGTGTGAAGAGCCATTGCGAGGTGTCCTAGCAGCTGAAAATTGGCATAAAAAAAGCAGCAAAAATCTGCAGCAAAAAAGTCCTGTGTGAACGTACCCAAAAAACGCACCAAAAACGCACCAAAAAAACGCACCTAAATTAGCATAAAAAAAAGCAGCAAAAAAAGCAGCAAAAAAGTCCTGTGTGAACGTACCCTTATACTTTTGTACTATCACCTGTATTTGTATATCTGACCATTCTATATGTATAACCATTGTCTATATAGTGTATTGTCTAGTGTGCGCTTAAGGCGATTAAATATATAATTTAACCTTGGACTGCTCTATTATCTTGATCCACACATCCGTGTTCTCAGTTTTAACTTTCCAATGTACCGGGGCTGGTTTCTGGCCCGATATAATCCAGTTAATGGACTGGGCTTATATCTAACAATGAACTGGTGGCGGTCCTACCATTTTGGTAAAGAAAAACACTACAAATTATGGCTTTAGTTAACTTGAAATTGACAATTAAACTTTTATTGTCTATTGTCTTAGAGCACAATTAATAATTCATTGCTTTATACCAAAGCGCGAGCAAGAGACAGCCGAGCAACAAGTTAACAAATTATAACATCTATAAAGAAAACACAACCCTAACAATGAAAAATCTTGTGAACTAAACCGGTTCAGTAAACACGCCAATTTGTAAGATCAGTGTGTCGCACCTTAATGACACTTGCCGGAGGTCCAACGATATTTATAACTTTTAATCCAGTCTGGAGCTAAGCAACCAATTATCCTTAAATCTTCTGCTACCTAAACTTGTCCAGACGTCTGAGACCAGTAACAGTAATGGAATCTGGATGCAGAGGGAATATTAATGAGTGCTGCAGCGTTCATCAAGTAGCTCTTGGCTGCTAGGGATGGATCAATCAACTCCGATTATAAACAAGCACATGACTCTATAAAGACTTTACTCGGTAAATACTGTATGGAAGTCAGGTTCAGACAAGGTTCACCATACATATAGTATACCTGAAGTCCTTTCTTACTAGTTAAAATTGCTGCAGACCTGGTATTAAGAAAACAATATCAATGTGAGTATGTATCTATCTACACATGCTGCAAATTAGGTATTAAAGGGAATCGTTATTGCTACCTCATCTGAAAGCAGCATGATGTAGGAAAGGAGACACTGAATCCAGAGAGGTATCACTTAGATTACTGGGTGCAGCACTTGGGGACACAAAGTTCTTAGATTTAAATTTAGCAGAGCTGAGAAAGCTGCCCCCGCCCACACTGGACTCTGTATGTACACTGTCTATTGGCAGTGAGCTGCTTATCACAAGAAGGGGCAGAGTCGGATTGCTTGATAAAGTGCTTCATCACATCGACCTAGGACGCACTTCCACAGCGCTGCTCCATTTGCATATGATACTCTGCACTGCGGCAATGGGTTCTGATGAAGGTCTGGATTGGGACCGAAACATTATATTATTTAGGATTGCCATTAAAAAACTTTTGCTCACTTTACTGCAAAAGTTGAGTGCAGAGAGTCGCTTACTTATTTATTTTACAGAGAAACTCTTTTTTTTCCTGCAAGATTGCATGATTGTGCAGAAAAACAGTGGAAAAAAAAAATCAGGGGCAAAGAGCTATTCCGGTAAAAGCCGAAACAAGAAGACAGTTTTATGCTTGAGAAAAGCCCGCTGGAGCTGAAACGTTGCCTGTGTTCATAAACGGTTCATTTTACTCAATATGATACCTCAGTCTCCATATTAGCTGATCAGTAGAGGTGTTAGGTGTCAGGCCGCCACCAACATTATTTTGATGACTTATACCACAGGTAGTGGACAACCCATTTAAAATAATTATAGTCATTGTTTTAGAGGTCATTTTAGTTTTCTTCAATTTGTGAGTTAATGTCTTTAACCCTCATGTACACTTGGGGCTTCCATGTGTGAAGAGGTCTCAGGAATTAAGCCCCTGCTGCTGCTGTTAACCATTTATTTGCGGTTGTCAATTTCTGACAGGTGTTTTAAATGGAGTACGCACAAAAACATAATGTCCGGATTGCGTATTTGTGTCACCTCACCTACCTAAAAATGCAATAAAAATAGATCAAAACATATACCGTATTTTTCGGACTATAAGACGCACTTTTTTTCCTCCAAATTTGGGAGGAAAGTGTGGGTGCGTCTTATAGTACGGATATAGCATGTGGGGAGGGGGGCAGCAGCGAGTGGGATCGCACTGTTATCCCACTTCAGGATTGTCCCCGCTGCCCGGAATCAGTGCTGGGAAACCACATGGCCCCGCTGATTAAGTGCAGTGAATATTTATTAGCTGCTCCCCGCCCACCGATCAGCTGAGCGGTGAGCCGGGAGCAGCAAATGAATACTGCACTTAAGCAGCGACACACAGTTTCCCCAGCACTGATTCTGGGGAGAATCTGTGTGTCCGGGGGAGGAGGAGGCAGCAGCAGGGGCCAGGAGATCGCTGCCTACCTGCCTGTGCTGGACGCTGAGCTGTCTGTGGTGTGATGTCAGGAGTGGGCGGGCTGGAGCATCACATGACAGCTCAGAGCCCTCCCTCTTCTGACATCATCATAGGTCCTTCAGACTCCCACCTAGAATCTGCAGCTTCCTCTAACGTCCTGCGCTGTGGAAAGGCACCAACAACAGGGAGGGCTCTGTGTGTGCAGCCATGGGATGCTCCAGCTTTTACCTCACCACAGTGTGGCTGGCTGCCACAATTAAGAGGTCAGTCTTTACAAAACACAATAAAGCACTCTGCCACTCCTTTGGTGAACTATAACTCCCAGCATGTCATAGGATCTGCAGGACATGCTGGGAGTTATAGTTCTCCCATGGGATTTTAAAGCAGCACTCCAGTGTTATTTTGCAGTGCTGGAGTGGTGCTTTCACTATAAGCCCTGTGCACCCATTCTTAGGGCTCATTTCCACATGCGAGGCACACGTCCGTATCTCGCATGTGGAAACCAAGCTGTGGAGCCGGCACTCCAGAGCGGAGCGTGCGGCCGCATAGGAACACATGGAGCTGCACAGCTCCGCTCCAAAGTGCCGGCGCCAGAGCTTGGTTTCCACATGCGAGATACGGACGTGTGCCTCGCATGTTGAAATGAGCCCTTATACTCACCCTCCAGCGTCTTCATATCGTACTTCACAGACACCACACTGGTCCCGCAGCTTCCAACATAATAACATACTATTATATATAATAACACCACATATAATAGTATGTTATTTATGTTATTAAATATTTTACCACTTTTTTTTGCTTCAAATATTTTTTTCCCTATTTTCCACCTCTAAAACCTGGGTGCGCCTTATAGTCCGGTGCGTCCTATAGTCCGAAAAATACGGTACACTCCAAATTGGTATTAAATAAGCAATCCGCTCACCATTCCAAAAACAAGCTTTCACGCAGATCATTCAGTGGAAAAATAAACATTTTATGGGAGTCGGAATGAATGCAATAAAAACAAAAAAGCATGGAGGAATTGCATTTTTTTCAGTTTCACAGACTTGGAATTTTTCAACTTCCAGTAAGATGAACGTTAAAACAAGTGGTCTCATTCAAGGATTCAATTTTCCCCGAAAAAAAGAACTAGACTTACCGGTAATTCGGTTTCTAGGAACCCTCCATGACAGCAGCATCGGAGGATGTCTCTCCGCCCTAATGGGGGACAGGAAACACAAAGAGGTTAAATACCCCTCCCCTTCCTGCAACCACCAGTGTTTTTTCTGAACACAGTAGTATGAATAGTTACCACCAAAATGCAGGAATCATCCAATAAGAAAATCAGATAGGGAGGGAAATTAGTGCTGTCGTGGAAGGTTCCTAGAAACCGAATTACCGGCAAGTCTAATTCTATTTTCTCCAGTCATCTTCCACAACAGCAGCATCGGATAATACCAACAACTAATTTCTTAGGGAGGGACAACAGCCTGCAGAACTCGTCTGCCAAAAGTTAAATCCCCATTGAAAATCAGTCTATAGTGTCTGGTGAACGTATGGACGGACGACCAGGTGGTGGCTCTGCATATCTGCTGAGAAGATGCGTTCCCTCTCTCTGCACACAATGTTGACTCTGCACGAGTAGAATGGGCCTTCAGAGATGCAGGAGGAGAAAGATTCTGCAATGAATATGCCAGACACATAGCTTGCTTAATCCAATTAGCAATCATATTTTTAGCCGCATTGTCGCCTTTATTCAATTCTCAGGACGAAATAAATAGGTCTGTTGGAGGTAATACAGAACCACCCTGCGAACAACAAGGGTGTGAAAAATTTCATCCTTCGCATTAGACGGATTTGGGCAGAATGAGGGTAACACAATATCCTGACCTCTATGGAAGTCCGACACTACTTTAGGCATAAAGGAGGGATCTAATCGAAGGATAATGCTGTCTCTAGTGATAGTTAAGTAGGGCTTCTCAACTCATAAGGCCTGTAACTCCCCTTTGCATCTGGCGGTAGTAATTGCTAATAGGAAAATGGTTTTTAGGGTCAGGATCTTTAAACCCATGCATCATAGGGGTTCAAATGGATCTTGGGTTAGACTATTTAGGACTGTATTCAAATCCCAGGGGGAAACCTGACTACGAAGCCTAGGACGGATCCTAGCTGCAGAGGTCATAAAACGTTTCACCCAGCGCGGTCCAGCTAAATCTTGATAAAAAAAAAAACACCTCAGAACTGAGCTGAAACCTGCACTTTAAGTGTACTAGGTGAAAGCCCTAGCTCCAGCCCCTTTTGGAGAAAGTCTAAAATTTGTGCGATGTTGGGATGGAGAGGGTCAGGAATATCCGGGAGGCACCAGGATGAAAATCTCTTCCAAACTTTGCCATAGATGGTGTTGGTCACTGGCTTCTTACTCTTCTTTAGGACTTGCATTACTCCATCCGAGAGCCCTTTAGCTTTTAAGATTTTGGCTTCAGTAGCCAGGCCGCAAGGTTCAATCTGCTCAGGTCCGGATATAGTAGGGGACCCTGTTGAAGGAGGGCGATCTTCTGGGGTTGAGGCAGAGGAACTTCCTGCGCTTTGTTCATCAGAGCGCTCTACCAGCATCTTCCTGGCCACATGGGAGAAATCAGGATCACAGTGGCTCGACCTAGCGTATCTTCTGCAGGGTCCCTGTTAGCATTAGGATCGGTGGGAAGGCAGATGCCAGGCAGAACCTCCAAGGATGGGAGGAGGAGTCTACACCTCGTGCTCCATTCACAGGACTGAGGGGAAAAGAATGTCCCCACCTTTGCGTTCTGACCATAGGCGAACAGGTCTACTTCGGGACTCCCCCACCTTGAGGTTAGGGACAAAAAGACAGCTTGGTCCAGGCAGCATTCTCCCAGATGGACATCCTTCCTGCTGAGAAAGTCCACCTGGACATTGTCTGATCCCTTTAGATGTACCGCTCTGATGGACAAAAGATTTTCTGCCCAGGAAAAATCCTTGCAGTGATGGATTTTAAAGTGGCGTATCTCGTACCTCCTTGGTGACGGAGGTAGGCCACTGTGGTCATGTTGTCGGAATAAACCCACACATGGTGACCTTGGATTAGGGCTGATGAAGCTTTCAACGCCTCCTCCACTGCTTTCAGTTCCCTCAACTTTGAGGAACTGGAACTGATGTCTGGGGGCCACGATCCCTGGAAAAAAAAAAGCAAGGAACCCCGTTGCTTTCTGAAGGAGGGGGAGGGAGTCAAGTATCTCCTCCCTAGAAGTCCCCTGAGTAAGGTGATCCTCCAACGTACGAAGCCAGTAGAATAGTGATCTTGCGACACACGTCGAGGCAATGTTTGTTTTGAGCAAATTGGTGGAGGTGTCCCAGGATTTTCAAAGAAAGCTCTCGATTTTCCGATCCATGGGATCCTTGAATTGGGATGCATCTTCGAAGAGAAGGGCTGTCTTTTTGGCTACCCTGGACACCAGCACAACCACTTTCGGGATTTCCCATAGAGAACAATCTCCATCTACTGTAAAGGGATGCAATTCCTCAGCTCTGAAGGGACTCTAAGCCCTTTCTCAGGGAAGCCCCACTCATGAAGGACAAGGTTTCTAATATTCTTATGGATGGAAAACCCATTCTGATCTTTAGGTTTCAGCCCTCCGAACATCTCATCTTGTACAGAGTATCTCACTACTTCTTCCTCAACCCCCATGGTACCTCTCACCATACTCGGACTTGAGGGTGGAAGTGGAACCCTCATTTCATTCTCCCAAATATCTTCTGAACCTGAGGTACGGCCTTCGCCCGAGTCAGAGTCAGATTCCACGGGTGCCAACTTCCTCTTCTTAGGAGTAGGGGGTTGTGGTACTGGGGCCCGGGAAAAGGCTTCCATAGAGGTCTGAACCTCCTGCTTGATGAGGGTTTTGATGCTGTCCAGAAGAGAGAGCTGTTCGACGTGCACTACATCATCCGTGAAAGGCTGACAGAGCTTCTTTTTATATGAAGAGGGAAGCCTGGAAACATACACCCCGCACTTGCGGCTGGGCACCTTATACTTCTTTGGGGCAGGGACCTTGTCTCCCTAACAAGAGAGAGAGAAGAGGTATACTAAGCCACCCATAAAACCATGCGAACCGGGACAGCAAGGGATCTACACCACTACTTACAGTAGGAGGGTGGAGCTAGGCTCTGCAGATTCAGACAGGGAAGGTTTGTCGCCGTCCATATGGTCAGTCGTCTGTCACCTAGTAACAGAGAGACAGACAGTGTGTCCTACCTGGAGGCTCCCTCGACCAGGATTTAAAGAAAACTGAGGTCCCAGCGTGATTCTGTGCTCCTCCTCCTCCTGGTCCACAAGGGGGACCCCAGAAAAGAATGCCCCAAATATGTCCACAGTCCCAGAGCATGCTGACACCTGTCAGCCACATGTGCGTTCCAGCATGGAATGCACAAGGAAGCAAACCGGAAGTTCGGGACGACGTCACTTCCAGTGTGCGCAAACTCCTGGAATCAGCTGCACGGAGGAGGAGGACACCAGGGAGTTGCAGGAGAACCCCAGCCGCACATCACTGCTCTGCTTTACCCCACCGAGGAGGCGCAGGAGGGGTGGGAAAGTCCCGAGTCACATGTGAGCCATGGAGATGGGAGCAGCCCTTAGAGGAGGAGAGTGGAGCCCCCGACCTCAGCTGCCCGGCATATGGTAGGAAAATCCTTAAGGTGTTCCCGATTGCCAGCCACGGCAGCACCATCTAGAACCTTTTCATGCCCCATAGGGGACAGGAAAAACACTGGTGGTTGCAGGAAGGGGAGGGGTATTTGACCTCTGTTTCCTGTCCCCCATTAGGGCGGGGAAATATCCTTCGATGCTGCTGTTGTGAAAGGTGACTGGATTTAAAAAAAAAAGCCCTAATATGGCGATGTTGAAGGAGAACTAAGCAAAAATAAAAATTTTTTACGGGACTTAGAAAACGGGGAGTAATAAACAAAAGTGCAAAAACAAAAAAAATCCCTGATCTTTAAGGGGTTAAAGTGTTTTTTTGCTCTGTCTCAGACTACAAATGATATTTATATCTACATAAAAAAAGGAAACTCTGCTTTCCCTTTCACATCATGCCACCATTAAAAGCAGCGTTCAGCTATAAATTCCCAAATCTATTGGCGGCCAGTACTACAGACACATGGTCACTGATAGCAGGCCATGCGGGATGGACGAATGGGGCGTTCTCCTACCTGGCAAATGGAGAATTACCAAATCCTCTGGATTATTAGGTGACACAAAAGTATTGCCAAGAGAGCAGAACGACAGAAAATGATAACCCAGAGGACCAATGCCTGATCGTACATTAGGGAGCTTGCGCACAGTTGTGGAGAAGAATAGAAGAGTTAAGGCTGGTTTACATTTGGACCAAAAAGAACAAGGGCCAGATTTTAAGTCTGTCCCTGCTAGACCCCTATTACTGGTGGCTCAGTGGCTTATCTACCACAAGAACAAAGGAAAGGTTTACATTTATTACCGAATATTCATTATACTCATAGAAGAAGACAATATCATCACAATGGATATCAGGCACAATTCTTCTGGTTATTTTGAAACTACATACCTAAACTGGCAAAGAAAAGTTCCATCAGGAATCTCATAATTAGTCTTAGACTTGGCAATTTTCACTAATTAAAGGAAATATTTGGTTGCCAGGATCAATCTGTATGAATGACCATGCAGTACGTTATGATAGGAATTAATGACTTAGAAATGTGCATTGTACGACTGTAGAACCACTGCTCAGAAGACATACTGCCTTATTTTAATCATATCCTTCATTAGTAGCTATTAGTGATCAGCGAGTGTACTCGTTACTCGAGATTTCCCGAGCATGCTCGGGTGGTCTCAGAGTATTTTGGCATGCTCAGAGATTTAGTTTTCGTCACCGCAGCGCCATGATTTGCAGCCGTTAGACAGGCTGAATACATGTGGGATTTCCCTAACAAACAGACAACCTGAACACATGCAGGGATTGCCTAACAGCCACAAATCATGCAGCTGCGGGGACACAAACATAATCTACAAGATACTCGCAGAACACCCGACCTTACTCGGGAAATCTACAGTAACGAGTATACTCATTTATCACTAGTAGCTATTTTCCTGCTGTTACAAAATGCTTAATGGTGGTAATACACCTTGGCTGCCCCAGGAGTGCCCATATACCCTATAGGAGACTGTGGCATACTCAGACTCCTCAGGCAGCAGCTTATTTCCCTTGGGAACTAAGGATTGGGCATGTTGTACTCAAATATGTAAATTCTTCGTCTCCCCTGAAATCTGCCCTCTACACACAACACAGATCAAAGACTGCTGGATTCGGGACTAACGTTGAACTAATAAAAGCCTGAATGCAATTCTCAAGAATATCGTAGTTTTCCTATGAACTGTTTGTGGCATAGAGCTGCATTTATGAAAACGGACAATATAAAATGTGTCCACTGACTAATAAGAATCTAGGTTCTTGAAAACAGAAAGTTATTGAAACATGAAAGTACATTTTAATTAATAGATCTTGGAATAATAATAATTTCCACAACTGGATGTGTTAAAAAAAATGTTCCTGTGCTGAGATAATCTTACAAATGTGCCCCTGCTGTGTACTGTGTAATGGCCGTGTCTGACCGTACAGGAACATGGTCTGATCATACCACAGCTCCTGGGCAGTGAAAGAAACACAAAAACAGAAAAAAAAGCGAGTAAAGTAAACATTTCCCTGCGTGTTTTATCACTAGTGTTTCTGCCACGTCTTTTGGCGTTTTCACACTAGACTGAATCAGCTCTGCTGAATGGGCGAAGATGGTGTATGGCCGTCTGCCTGTCTGACTCATCAAAAGTACTAGCACCTTGTATGCCAGAAATGCTACTCCAGTCTCTGACTGGAGTAGCATTTCTGGCAAGGCGTGCAGAGGTGCACACCACTCACAAGTCTCACCAAATTCATAAAGTGTTATGTGCCTCTTAGTGAATATGGGGCCTTGCAGCGAAAGCATGTGCTAAGCGAGTCTTGATAATTCGGCCCCAGGGTATCAAAAGAGTTAAACTGCAGGGACAACAGTGAGTGCTGCATACCTTAAATCTTGCACACTTTCTCCCAGTTTGTCCAGGAGGAATTTGATATCTTCAACGATATCTTCATCATCATATTTCTGCTGCTCCAGGTTTTCCAGCTGCTTCAGAACTTTACACTGGATCATGGCAAGGGCATACTCCTGGCGGGTCTCTCGTTCAGTGGATTTTTCTAGCAGATTCTGCAACCAAAATAAATATTTAAAAGGGAACCTGTCAGCAGGATTGTACTCAGTAACCTACAGACAGTGTCAGGTCGGTGCCGTTATACTGATTAAAATGATACCTTGGTTGATAAAATCCGTCTTGTGGTTGTTGTGTAATCTTTATTTTCAGTTTTCAGTTAATGAGATTCTCGTGCTCCGGGGCGGCCTGTGGGGGCTTCATGTGGTGCTCTGATTAGGTATTCATACTGATGGCTTATGACAGGTCTCTGATCTGCCCCCTATTTTACATACTGAATATTAGATCACATTCAGCAGGCAGGTGCCGGCGCTTGTGCTGCAGCATGATAGCATCTATAATATGCATCAAATGGTTTTGTTTAGTCATATGCATTTATTCTGAAAAAAAAAGTCTTTCTCAAAATGGCGCCTACTGCACAGGCACCACCGGCGCCATTTTGCTAGAGGAAATAAAAATTTGTCTCCACCATGATGGCAGCGGCGGTGCTTGCGCAGTAGCATCTATTGGATCGCTGATTGATGCTACCACGCAGGTTCGGACGGAGCCATTTTGAGAACAAATTTTTTTTTTTCAGAATAAATGTATATGACTTCATAAAACAATTTAATGCATATTATAGATTTGATCATGCTGCAGCACAGGCGCCGACCTGCTGAATGTGATTTTTTTTTTTTTTAATACATATAATATTCAGTATGTAAACTAGGGGGCAGGTCAGTGAGGGATTATGAATACCTAATCAGAGCACCACAAGCAAACCCCCCACAGGCTGTCCCGGGGCATGAGGATATCATTAACTCAAAACTGGAAATAAAGATTAAACAGCAACCACAAGACTGATTTCATCACCAGGTATCATTTTAATCAGTATAACGGCGCCGACCTGACACTGTCTGTAGGTTACTGTGCACAGTCCTGCTGACAGGCTCCCTTTAAATGTTTCTAACCCAACATTAAGACACCTTTATATAGGAACACATCAGAAGTTCTGAAAGATCAAATGGTCATAAAAACTATAATTTTCAATTGAAAAACAAAAACAAAGTATAGAATAAACTGTTAACGATAAAGAGAAGCTGTCATCGGGATGTTATACCTCTCACTACTGACAGGTACGTGCTGGGTAAATCCTTACCTTGGTTGTAGTGCATCATTTTGCCATTAAAGAAATCTAACATTTAAATGTTATACTGATGAGCCGCTAGGAGCATTTCCAGCTCTTGTGCTGTGGGCAGCAGACTACACTTTTCTATACATTTGCTGGGTGCGCCTTGTGTTTGTTGTCCCTGAGCACTTGACGTATTGGTCATAAGACTGGACAAGTATACAAAAAAGGTAGCGGGCACCACAAAGCATAAGTGAGTCAGGGATCAACCATATGCATATGAGAAAGGCTATGAAGAAAAACTAAGAAAAAGGATATGCATAACACTGGGATCGACCATGAAAAGATAACAACTTTATTCAAAAAGGCACATCAAAACGAGACATACATTTAAAAGCATTTAAAAACAGAAAAAACAGCACATAGCTAGTAGGCTACATGCAACCCCCCAGACAGTTGGAGACAAATGTCATTTTAGCACTGAACAATGTGACAAATATTTAGAGAAGGTGCGTGCATATGAATTGAAACACGTACACTAATAAATACTCATACCACCAAATTATACCATACAGACATCAAACAGTATTGTGGACAAAGGTATAATATATACAAAATTTAGGCTCAGAGTATGCCCCCTCATGCACCATAATAATTCCAATGAAAGCAAAACAACCTATAGGATGTTAACCAAAGAACTGGGGGTAAGATAACCACATATCAGATAAAGATATTCCACCCAGAAACAATAGCCAAGTTGTAAAGGAATATATCACCTAAAGACCAGGAGCGAGGCAGATAGTAAACTCCAAAGGAGCCCAAAGTGCAAGGATGCCGAGTAGAAATGAGGTAGTTCAAATACAAAGTGCTAATGCTGGGGAGAACTGGAGCCCCACGCGTATCGATGCTACAAGGGCATCTTCCTCAGGGGAAATGTGAGGTAAACAGCCTAGACTCGTTCTAATATAGCCAAATAATGAAACAAAATAAATATCACCTGTGAGCATTGCTATGACGTGCAGAGATCTGGAGGCATACACTTCCGGGTTACCAGGTTAATCCCCCTGCACATGTGCAGTGGGCAGCTCCTATTTGCTATGTTCTTCTTCTTAGTTGTTATACTCGGCGTATCAACTTAGTCTGGTGGGTTTGATCTATATTTTCTCTTGGGCTTCCTTTGGACACATTGTCCTAACTAAACTATGGCATGTGCATACACCGGCACTGGGCTAGTTGATTGTTGTAGGTCCTCTTGGGCATATTCTCCTCTATTACAGCATATGGTATGCGCGTCTTCACCTTTAATGGACATATCAATCGAGTTTGACCATATGCACGTTCTTCTATTAATTTACGCATATACTTACTCAGTTCTTTGAGCATATTGTTTCCATGTGTGCACTAGCTGAGTGAGTCTGCCATATTGTGCAGGCGCTTATTTATATTCTCTTGGGCTCCATATTTGATGTGAGCCTATTCATTACGATTTGGTGCACCAACACATGCACAATTCCTGATTTATTTGGAGTTGCCATACACATTAAGTTGGGACTGCGTCTTTTGTCCGCAAACTCAGCAAATTGCAAGCTGGGACTACGTCTCTTATTTGAGAATTTAGTTACCTGTAAGTTGGGACTATTTCTCTTATTTGGGAATTTGGTCTGCGTCTCTTATGTGTGAACTTAGTAACTTGTAAATTGGGACTGCGTCTCCTATTTGCACATTTAGTAGAACGGAAATAATCTTTCTTTACTCTATTCCAGATTTTATGCAGAGTGTGTGCCCTTCAAACCAGCAGAAAGCGCCATTTAGACTTCTATCTTTCGTCTTATGTGGTTATGATTCCTCATCGTTATACTATACTGAGTTATGTGTGTGTGTATGTGTATGTGTATGTATATATATATATATATATATATATATATATATATATATATATATATATATATATATATATATATATATATATATATATATATGTATGGTATGTGTGCAAGCACCTTCCTTTAATCAACTTAGCGCCTTTTGTCTCCATGTAAATTACTCTGCTGGGATTGTGTGCATTATCTCAGTCTCCTCTCCTTGCCGGCCTTATTTGTGCAGGCGTTTTAAGTGTTAAAGTCATTTCGGCAATCATCTAGCCTGGACTGTTGTATTACTCTGTGCTCTTTTTTCTAGCCTGCTTCAATAATGCAGGCACTTCAGCGTCAATGTTTCTATGGCAACCACTTAGCTGGGATAGCGTGAGTCATTTTATGGTCTCCTCTCCCTTCCTGCTTCCACTGCGCAGGTGCTTGGGTGTCACTTCCCCCATAGCAACCTCTTAGCCGGGATTGTGTGTATTACTCTGCAGCCTCGGCAATACAGCAGGAGCTGCCCACTGCACATGTGCAGGGGGATTAACCTGGTAACCCGGAAGTGTATGCCTCCAGATCTCTGCACGTCATAGCAATGCTCACAGGTGATATTTATTTTGTTTCATTATTTGGCTATATTAGAACGAGTCTAGGCTGTTTACCTCACATTTCCCCTGAGGAAGATGCCCTTGTAGCATCGATACGCGTGGGGCTCCAGTTCTCCCCAGCATTAGCACTTTGTATTTGAACTACCTCATTTCTACTCGGCATCCTTGCACTTTGGGCTCCTTTGGAGTTTACTATCTGCCTCGCTCCTGGTCTTTAGGTGATATATTCCTTTACAACTTGGCTATTGTTTCTGGGTGGAATATCTTTATCTGATATGTGGTTATCTTACCCCCAGTTCTTTGGTTAACATCCTATAGGTTGTTTTGCTTTCATTGGAATTATTATGGTGCATGAGGGGCATACTCTGAGCCTAAATTTTGTATATATTATACCTTTGTCCACAATACTGTTTGATGTCTGTATGGTATAATTTGGTGGTATGAGTATTTATTAGTGTACGTGTTTCAATTCATATGCACGCACCTTCTCTAAATATTTGTCACATTGTTCAGTGCTAAAATGACATTTGTCTCCAACTGTCTGGGGGGTTGCATGTAGCCTACTAGCTATGTGCTGTTTTTTCTGTTTTTAAATGCTTTTAAATGTATGTCTCGTTTTGATGTGCCTTTTTGAATAAAGTTGTTATCTTTTCATGGTCGATCCCAGTGTTATGCATATCCTTTTTCTTAGTTTTTCTTCATGGTCATAAGACTGGACTGTCAACAGGGTCTAAATGATGGGAAAAGGGTGATGTACCTAATAAAACCTGGCTTTTACCATTCATTCCTACATTTTGATAATGATCTAAAGTACCCCCAACTTCTAAACCCCTTAGTGAAAACAATATGTAGGACCCCCAAACTCACTTCAAAACTGAACAGGTCCCTATAAAAATATGTTTTGCAAATGTCCAAAAAAAATGACTGCTACATTTTCAAACCTTTTAAAATGCGAACAAAATAAAACAACATTTTACAAATGGCGCTGATGTAAGGCTGACATGTCGGAAAGGTTATTTATTCATGTTTTTGTCTGGTATGACTATCTGGATTCAAAGTTTGAAAACTGCTAATTTTTTTTTTTTTTTATTAATTTCTATAAAATTTCTAATATTTTCATAAATTAAAGCAAAGCATATCAACACATTATACCTTATGATAATGTGTCACAAAAAAACAATCTCAAAATCAATGGGATATGTGGAAGCATTCCAGAGTTATTACTACATAAAGTGAAATATGTCAGATTTTTTTTAAAAAAATTAGCCCGGTCACTAAAGGGTTATTAATTTCTTTTTTTTTTTTTCAGATTTTTTGCTCCAATACAACCTGAACTATTTTGTCTTTGAAATGGCTCTTACATGCTTCTTTTCAAGAGCTAATGGGTAAAACAAGGTGCATGTATAACCTGATTTTAGTGCCATTGTGGTCTGGCCCCTTTCATCTATGCTTTATATTACATTACCCATCGCACATACATTGAAAAAACGACTCCCGCATTCAGAAAGCAGCCTTGGTTTGCTAGTACAGCCATCATAATCCAGTGCGTGTCTATGTGTGCATAGTAGTGAGAGGATAACTGTAATATTTGCCATTGTGCCTTAAATCTTGACTCTTTACAATTTTATGTTTTTTTTTTCTGAATAAAGTGCTGTTGCCATAGTGACAACAAATCCTTTAAAGCATCCTGCATCAGGAGCATTGACCGCGGTATGACAGCATCATTTGGCGGGACTATTATGAATTTCAATACTAGAGTTTTACATTACCGGCGAAAACATATCTGCTTCAGCATTAAAAGCTAGGTTTTATTCCAAGAATACACATATATAGCGCCATAACAGAAGTGCAAATATGTACATCATTCATTGGGATCAAGGCCAATGTAAAATAAAGTTTACCACCACATTCAGTATTTGAAAAACCTGGTAATCGCTCCCACTTTGACATACTGAATATCAGAGATAACATGCCCCTCATCTCATTATTATCTCCATCTTTCCCTGACTTTCATCTCTTCCTTTCTGGAGGGATTGTGTTTTACATGCTGGGCAGCAAACTTTCCCGATCAGCTGGAGAGCCCAACAAACAGGCTCTCCATGCATATGTTGTGACTGACACATGCAGCTGCGGCACTGATCAGCTGATCGGCCGATGCAATCCAGGATGCTGGGTTCCCTCTGCAGCTTATTCGGCAAGTGCTTTAGCTTTCCGAATAAAAAGGAACCCAAGAAAATTCACTCATCTCTACCGGAGACACTTACAAACGTAAGTGTGTTTCAACGGACCGCGTGTCCGTGGGCAAGATACGCTGACAAGTCCAGTTTTTAACAACAGCATGGGCTATAAAACATCCCACACACGTCCAACTTGATGACATCCGTGTGTCATTAGTACTACACATACCGCACCAGAGAAGCAGCGGTACAGTTAGTGCTGTTACCCAGCGCCGGGTGCTGAAGACCACTCTCATCGTTCCGCCCTGCTCTGCCGCAATCAGCGTGAGCAGAGGAGAATGTTGAGTGTAGTATTTAACTGATAACAGCGAGAGCAGGCGGCAGCTGATGACACTATTAGGCCGGCGTCACACTTGGCGTAAGACAATACGCCACGTATTATACGTCCGTACTACGGCCGTAATACGGAGAAATGTTCCCAAAATATTGATCCATAGTCAGGGTGTGTCAGCGTATTTTGCGCATGGCATCCTCCGTATGGCATCCGTACTGCGAGATTTTCTCGCAGGCTTGCAAAACCGACATCTAATGGATTTATGTGCTCAAATGTTCGGGAAAACATATATACAATATATATATATATATATATATATATATATATATATATATATATATATATATATATATATATATATATATATATATATATATATATATATATATATATATATATATATATAATTGAGACACATATATATATATATTCTGTATTTATATTTACTTCAGCGCGATATCTGTGATAAGCCGGTAATTCAATTGCCGGCTTTTCATTTCTCCTGCACAAACCCAACAGGATATGAGACATGGTTTACATACAGTAAACCATCTCATATCCCCTTTTTTTTTGCATATTCCACACTACTAATGTTAGTAGTGTGTATGTGCAAAATTTCAGCGCTGTAGCTGCTAAAATAAAGGGTTAAATGGCGGAAAAAATTGGCATGGGCTCCCGCGCAATTTTCTCCGCCAGAATGGTAAAGCCAGTGACTGACGGCAGATATTAATAGCCAGGAGAGAGTCCATGGTTATTGGCCCCCCCGTGGCTAAAAACATCTGCCCCCAGCCACCCCAGAAAAGGCACATCTGGAAGATGCGCCTATTCTGGCACTTGGCCACTCTCTTCCCACTCCCTGTAGCAGTGGGATATGGGGTAATAAAGGGTTAATGCCACCTTGCTATTGTAAGGTGACATTAAGCAAGATTAATAATGGAGAGGCGTCAATGATGACACCTATCCATTATTAATCCAATTGTATGAAAGGGTTAAAAAACACACACATGATTTAAAAGTATTTTAATGAAATAAACACAGCAGTTGTTTTAATAATTTATTGCTCTCTCAATCCATTTGCAGGCCCTCACTTGGCAAAATAATAAACGCACAAGATACATACCCTCAGCTGAACCGTCACGTCCCACGATGTAATCCATCTGAAGGGGTTAAAATAATTTACAAGCAGGAGCCCTGCAAATGCAGCTGTGCTCGTGCCTGTAATCCCCGGCGAATGAATGAAATGTAGGTCATTGACCTACATTTCCTTCAGTCGCGGTGATGCGCCCCCTGGTGGATGTCCTCATATGACCTGGAGCGTGGGAAAAAGTTCCCAGGCTGCAGTTCATGAGAACATCCAGCAGGGGCGCATCACCGCGACTCAATGTAAGTACAGATCCAGCTTTCCTTTCAGCACCCGGGGATTACAGGCACGAGCGAGTGGTTTATCGCAGCTCGTGCCTGTAATATTAGTTAACCCCTTCAGATGGATTATCTCGTGGGACGTGATCGGACATCAGAGGGTATGTATTTTGTGCGTTTATTATTTTGCCAAGCGAGGGCCTGCAAATGGATTGAGAGAGCAATAAATTATTACAACAACCTGTGTGTTTATTTCATTAAAATACTTTTAAATCATGTGTGTGTGTTTTTTAACCCTTTCAAACAATTGGATTAATAATGGATAGGTGTCATAATTGACGCCTCTCCATTATTAATCTGGCTTAATGTCACCTTACAATAGCAAGGTGGCATTAACCCTTCATTACCCCATATCCCACCGCTACACGGGAGTGGGAAGAGAGTGGCCAAGTGCCAGAATAGGCGCATTTTCCAGATGTGCCTTTTCTGGGGTGGCTGGGGGCAGATGTTTGTAGCCAGGGGGGGGGGGGGGCAATAACCATGGACCCTCTCTAGGCTATTAATATCTGCCCTCAGTCACTGGCTTTACCACTCTGGCGGAGAAAATTGCGCGGGAGCCCACGCCAATTTTTTCCGCCATTTAACCCTTTATTTTAGCAGCTACAGCGCTGAAATTTTGCACATACACACTACTAACATTAGTAGTGTGGAATATGCAAAAAAAATGGGGATATGAGATGGTTTACTGTATGTAAACCATGTCTCATATCCTGTCGGGTTTGTGCAGGAGAAATGAAAAGCCGGCAATTGAATTACCGACTTTTCACTAACACCGCTGCGTATTTCTCGCAAGTCACACTGCTGGTCCGTGTGGAATCCGTATTTTTCTCGCCCCCATAGACTTTCATTGGCAAATTTTTTGCGCAATACGCTGACAAACGCAGCATGCTGCGATTTTGTACGGCCGTAGAAAGCCGTATAATAATGAACCGTAATATACGGCTGATAGGAGCAGCCCCATTGAGAATAATTGTGCCGTTTATTTTGCGAGTTTTACGGACGTAATTTCTGCGCTCTTACGTCCGTAAAACTCGCCAGTGTGACGCCGGCCTTACTCCTATCAGCCTACATCTGCTGCCGCTAATTACAGTGAGAGTAATTAGAGATGGGAGTATTCATCAGCTGCCGCCTGAGCCATAAATAAATAAAAAACGGGACGTGTGAAACCAGCCTCAGAGTGAGTAGGGACACATCCCCAAACAGTAAAACTCAGCTGTTCATCCATCTGTACATTTATAGAAGAAATAGTTGTGGAAAAAAATCTTACAGAATTCTAGGACAAAATTACCCAGAATTGTTGTGTTATAGAGAATACAAGTATGTACTGAAATGGCCATGTCTGGAGTAGTGACAGGCCCTCAGAGGTGTACTCCTTAGATTGAGTGACTTACCTTGAAAGCTGCAAGGATGATCCTTGTCACTTTCTCTTTGACCGACTCTTGGAGGATATCAGACAATACTGGCACAATGTTATACCTTCGGAGATATTCACACATTTGTGGACTGAAGGCAAGTAGCCAGATTGAGAAGATCATTTGATACTGAAGCTGGAATCCACATTTGTTGCTCAGGACGGACATTATGCTGAAAGATAAAAAAGTGAGATACATTCAGTATGACTGTAAGTAAAGACCCAAATAATTAAGGACTTTAGTAGAGATGGGAGAATCGATTTGCAGACCTCTAGCCCATCGGCCAGGTCAGTAATTTGAGATTGCTCCTCATCTCCCAGCACTCCAGGCTCTTCTCTTGATTAGCTGTGCTGCCGAAATGTGATGCTGCACCATAAACAAAAGAAGAGTCGGGAATGCCATACGATAAGAGGAGATCCGCAGTCCGCAGGTTGTCACAGACCGGGCCGATGAGCCGGCAAATCCATTCTCCCACCTCTAGTCTATCACACTATTGTGTCCTGTAAAAAAAAAAAAAAAAAGACTACCAGAAAAAAAGGTGACTCCTTGAACTCCTCTTTCCTCATTACAATGAATGGATATGTCAAAGATCAGATCTGAATACTGTGTTTGGATATAAGGCAGTAACCCTGTGACAGAATGCATAAAAGGAGTGTTTTTTCAGAGAGAACTAAGTCTTAGAAGACTGAAAGGATCTGCTGTTAACATCTTGGTGCCAGATACCAGAAGACTCTTCTAGAAGTAACGCCTCAACGGGACCATGCTTTTGTAGTGGTTTAAGGACCTACACAAAATTAGGAGGGTGGTTTTAGTGTTAGGACCGATACACACACAGGCAGAGGCACACACAAATAGAATGATCCTGTAATGGTTTTCCAGTTAAAGGGCTTGTGGCAAGCATAGAAGTTATCCCCTATTCATTAGAGAAGAGATAAGGGATAACTTCCTATATACTGAGCTCATGCTCAACCCCAGTTCCATTCAGACAGCTCTGTAGAGCTCCTCTCTCAGGATGGGTGGTGGTCCCAGTGGTCTGACCCCTAGGAAGCTATCCTTATTCATTATTCATTAAGAGATGGGATGGGGATAGGCTTCCTATTTACTGAGCTCATGCTCAATCCCAGCTCCATTCAGACAGAGCTCTGCCGAGACCCGCTCTCAGGATGGATGGTGGTCCCAGTGGTCTGACCCCTAGGAAGTTATCCCCTATCATATTGATAGAACTTCTATAAGATGTACAAACCTTATCACATTGTATGATACAAGTACATTTCCGACTCCTTTCTATCTGTTCACATAAACATCCAATTTCCTGTGATGTGCACCTACCTCGTCTACCATCCCACACTTCAGAAGTTTCTCTCAGTCTAAGCCACACATGCATCCTGCACTTTTTGAGCTTCATATATTTCAATAATCATATTACTGGTTTCCCAAGCTGCAGTCAAATCCATGGCGACATCAATTGTCTTATCAAAGCTTCTCAGCATTTATGATTATGGTTTGTGAGGAGCCTTACCAGGTGACACCATCTGCTTCTACCCACGCGAAGCGATACTCATTAACCCTCAGCATCAGCTGAAGGCATCCAGCAACACACTGCACGTACTGGGAGCTCTAGAGGAGGGGGAACGGCAGACATTAGCACCGCAGGCAAAGAAAACACAAGAGAAATTATTTTGACTACAGTACAGGCAAAAAAAAACAATTCCAGTACCAGAAAATTTTCAGCCGTTTACTGGCTGAAAAAAAAAAAAAGTTGGAGGATGCCATTACAATAGGGCAAGAGTTTGACCGCCCTGGAAATACGGTAGAGCACTCTCTATTACAAAGATCTTCACGGCTAAGTACAGAAAACACTGCCCACTAATAGCCTAACATTGTAGTCTGGCAGTCCTTACTAAGCTTAACAATGGTAGGCTCTATTAGAGGAGCAGATTGCTGCATATTGCCATCTCCGAAGTGCAGCATCCCCTCCGCAACCTACTAAACAAGTCTGCTCTTGTTTGCTATTCTGGACAGGTTTCAGCAGCTCAGTGTGGCTTTTTCCGCTGCATAACATATAACACATTATTGGATTTGTGGCGGTATGATGCTGTGATGGGGAAAGTGCCCATTGCGAGAGTGATAGATAAGGGCTCATTTATGCATCCACAGAGTTTATGTTTTGTAACCTCAATTACTGGAATTTATTGGCTCGTGCGTGCACTGTATACAGTTTAGGAAATGGATTGCATAGCCGCTCCTTGGCTTGGATCACCACCATTGCCAAGGAATGTGTCATACTTTAGGGAAGTCAACCTATCATTTAGTAATAGTTCTAGAAAGACCATTACCATGAAGGATCTCTAACCTTTGAATAACTGTGCTGTTAAATTGCAAACTAAAAGGGATGTTCCCGTCTGGTACATTTATGGCACGTGGAATCTGCATCTATCTCGAGAACAAGGCCTTGTTACGCTGCTGTCAAGATTCCAACCACCTCTCCACCAGCAATTCACATCCGGACACCATTTTTGAGATGGAAACAGGATCCATGAGTGGTGGTCCTGTACCAATCATACATTTATGTAGTGATAATAAACTTTATGGCATTCAGACACCAGGTAACGTACGGGATTTTGAATGGGAAAAACAAAGTAAACCCTTGATAGATATCCTGGCTTGACTCCTGCCAGAACAAAGGTATCACAGCTTTGGAAATTCAACATGACCAATTTTATTTACCTTTTTTTTTTTTTTTAATTAGCTATCATTCCGTATGCATGAGAAGTGTGGTTGGCTGGTCTAAACAGGCTATTAAACGACTGCCAATAAACAAACATTTAGCCAATTGATGGCCATTTAATGCCAGAAGCCGGCAAGTATACTATACAACCCTAAGGCTATGTGCACACGTTGCGGATTTTGCTGCGGATCCGCAGCTGTGGGTCAGCAGCAGTTTTCCATGAGTTTACAGTACCATGTAAACCTATGGAAAACAGAAACCGCTGTGCTGTGCCCATGCTGCGGAAAAAAACAGGCGGAAACGCAGCGGTTTACATTCCGCAGCATGTCAATTCCACCTGCGGTTTTACACCTGTGGATTCCTATTATGGAGCAGGTGTAAACCGCTGCGGAATCCGCATAAAATCCGCGGTTAATCCACAGTAAATCTACAGGTAAAACGCAGTGCTTTTTACCTGCAGATTTATCAAATCCACTGAGGAAAAAAACGCAGAGCTCAAAACTACGCGTGCACATACCCTTAGTCTGCTCCTTTCTCCTCCTTTACAGGCTTCTACATACACCAACTATAATCTGATCCTTCAGTTTGCGGATTATCTCTCCTCAAATAGGATATGTTTGGACAGCCAATTTTGGCTTGAAGAACCTTTCAAAAATCTAACCTAAATTTATGTACTGCGTGGATCTGTTGTGTGAGGCTTGCTCAATAATGCTCACATCAGATGCCACTAGAACAGAAGATCAAACATTTCCAGAAGAAAGGCAGCAAGAAGAGGTGTAAGGCAGCAAACATCACAGGGGTGGAGGGTGGGAAACACAAAAAAGGTAGACTTTGCTAACAACAATGAATAGAGAGTATCTTCCCAAAATGAGATTTACATTAATAGCTAAAAAATTATTAATGGCCAGGTACAAAGCATAAATGACGCGTGCACCAAATGCTAGAATACATTTTATGAACTACAAAAAACAATGAAAAATGACAAAGGTTATCACACTACTGTATGCCGTAATGAGGATTCGGATTTGGTTTTCAACATTTAATACCTTTAATACAAATGTGACACGATTCCTATATGACGCTGCATAGCGGAGAACTCAAAATGAATGTAAACTGTGTATCGCCAGAGGAGCATTAAGCGGAAGCTCGCAAGGTCAGTTCTCTGCCGCTACACGCAGAATGTTCCTTTCCCACACTTATCAGACAAAAGCTACATGAAAGGATAAAAAAAATCCTGCACAAAAAAAAATAAGTCACACAGCTCTTAACGTATAAAAGAAATGAGTGGTGGTTGGTGCCATTATGAGCACAATTTGCAGGGTTAAATTCAAGGCTTTCATTTGCATTGACAAATGTCCATTAATGAACAATTTTCTGAGATTTTATCTAAGCAATCTTTTACATTAGTAGATTCCAGTGCACGGAAAGTTGATAAGTAATATGACTTTCTATAAGAAGCACATTTACATGGACACGCATCTGGGAAAAAAAAATTTACAAATCCGCATTCCCAAACGATTACCCTCTAAAAGCAATGTACAGGTCGTCTAAAGAGCTCAATCAGACCTACGGAAGAGAACAACTTGAAAGCAATTAGAAAAATGAAAGCCATATGATAATTAACAAAAATAGGCCACACTAGTCAGCCATCTAACCTATCCTAATGGCAGATGTCGGGGGGAGATGAGATTAGCGGAATTGGGTTAGCACTACCAATTCTTCTGTCCTCTGAAGGGTAAGCTGCCGCCAGAGCCTTGGGATCCCCTCCTCTTACCAGGGCTGATTGTACATAAGTTTTGGGGGTCCAAAAAAGTGAACAAGCAATTGGCTAACAGCCATCTAATGTGCATTGCTAGTCTTAAGGGCCCCAAAGGCATTAGACTAATGTTGGCGGAACCCACCGATATTGATGTGCTCAGACAACACACTAATATAGGAGGAAAAGCCAATTGATAGAGAAGATGTTGATTTGGTTAGGCACGCCTGATTTCGAGATACTAATCGCAAAGTTTTCTGATAATGAACTGCCGGCAGTGATGTCTATCGGCAACTTTCTCATAGAGAACATAGGAGCGCTCAACTGAACGAGTGCGCCAGTGTATGGGAGAGATGGCCATCAGCCATCTAATGTGCATGACCAGCTTTAGAGAGTTTGCCTTATCGCACACAACACTCAAAAAGCTGGCCAGACAAATTAAATAGTTATCGACTGAGAAATCATTCAGCCGACAGCTAGCTCTCCCAACTCCTCCATATAAAGCGCAAAGCAGGGATTGGCTGCTGAAATTCCACAGACTGGATCCTTCTCTCCTCCAACAGATGATGTCGGGGAGCCTTCTTACACAAAAGATAGTCAGACGATTTTGGCCAACTTTTATCTAATATGTATGGGGGCCTTTAAATTGGGAGTTGCCATTGAGATGATGGTAAGAGTTTATATGGGTCTCACAATCAAAAAGGGAGGAGACAGCGGAGAATCACACTATGTGTATACTTTTAAAATGGTATGGGACTGCAAGAATAGAGAGTGGAATACTACCAAGAGATGACAATAGGTCCTACTTTATGTCTCAAATTAGAGTGGGAAGAGCAGATCTGGAACACAAACCATTGGAAGTGAACACATGCTAAAGGCCTCATGAAACTTGCGCTTTATTTTAAACGCCATATGGACTGTATCAGCCGACACCGTTTCGCATGAACACAGGCTTCCTCAAGGCCCCACGACTGCACACTGCAGTCCATATGTAATTTCAAATAAACCGCAAGTGTCAAGGAAGTATCTTTTCGGTTATCAGCTTCATATATACTTATGAGATTCTTAGTTCCAATTGGGAGACCTGTGAGAGGTCTAGGAAGAGCGGTCTGTATATAGACCATGAAATAAGGCCGCCTCACTTGGGTGGAGAATTTAACATTACAGAAAATCACGTTTGTAGACATAATGATGAATGAATACTACGGATGACCAAAACTACAGAGATTCACGGTCACATCTCTGTGCAGCATCATATAAAGGTGAATAACTGGAAACAAAAATCTAAAGGAACGGTAAAACGTGAGTTAAATTACAACCAGACACTACTGATAACATTGTGTCTTGCTGCTTATTTTCATCAAGCCCTTACGAAGAGTCTCATTACATCTTCTGCCGCCTCCACAATCACCTTCGACTCAGTCGACTTGTCTCACGTTTTCTATCCAAACCTTGTGACTTTGATTTTCAATAGGTCTTTGGGTCAGCCTCCGTCCATCCATAGCTTGGTGTCACGTAATGAGAAGTGTGAAAAGAAATGTGGGTGGCACAGATGAAAGACAGAGCGGGGACTTTAAGATATTAATGTAACGAGAGAAGTTACAGGGAAACTAAACTGAAGACAACTAGCAGTAAGTAACATGCGGGCAACCTAATGTCAAGTGTCTGTACCCTAGACTATGATTCACCATTGTTCCAGATCTACGATCATCTGATTTTAGTTCTAAACACTTACATCACTCGGAGAAACTGTTCCTGTTTCCATAGCGCCTCCACTTCGTGATTTCTGAAAGAAAGAAATGTTAAAAAGTTATTTAAGAGTACTATACAATTTATTTGCTTCTCTTTGTTATTTTACTTAGTGCTTTGGTGTTTTTTTTTCTGCTTTATATTTTTTACATTTGTTGAGTTTTCCGTTTAGATGGTGCATAAGTAAAAAAATTAAAAAAAAAAAAAACTAGAAAGAGTACACTTTCAGGACCATGGTCCAAAGTCAGCATCAATATACTGTGGCCGCAGACGGGAAGCCCTGCGAACAGCATACTACTTGCTGGAATCTATAGCATTTTCTCTGATTTGTAGGCCTTGCGCAACGCGATTGTTGTGGTGCGATGCATGTATAATGTCGCGCCAGGCCTACTAATCAGAAGGAGCACTAGGGATGCCCGCATATAAGACGCAGCTCACAGGACTCCTTTCTAGTGGCCACGGACTACTGACGTACTGCTGGACAAGGGTCATGTACATTGATTTGCTTATCTACAAGAAAAAAAGGTTCTCAAATTCTGAGAGTACATAGCAACTGTCAAAACCATGGTGGCCAAGGCTGGTTACGATCAGGTACTGATGGTGTATCAAAGAATAAACCACAAACAAAAAAGTGGCCAAAAGGTTTAAAAAGCCTCAAATAACTAATCAGGGCCTATTTCTGACCATTGTATGCTTTGTTCCCCTCTGCATGCTCTCTCGCTAATTTTCAGTTCTCCTGGAACTAGTGGGTTGAGATAGGTCTTCCAAACACAGCACACAGAGATGGACATCCCCTCTTCTTTCTCTCTTGCACACCAACAGAGGCAGCAGCAGAATGGAAGACGTTTAAGAGTAGCACTGAGCCATGTGGCTGTGAATCCAGCATTGAAGTGGGGGTAAACAGCAGCTTGAAGCTGCAGTTTGTTCCCCCTACACTATACATGCATTAGGTATAATAGGAGGTGTAACCTGACACCTCACTGAGATGGAAGTCCCTCTTACTTTGACCAAGACTTAGAGTTGTTTCCTTTCATGAGTGAATGACGAGTTCAGGAAGAAGGGAAGACGTGGCTCATAAGTGGATAAAAGAAGCAGCTTACTTTGATACAATATATTACAAAGTTTTATACACTACTGACTAATGCAACACTTGTTTGAATAACAGCGACTATTTATTTCTACTCTTGTGCAGTTGCATTTTTCACAGATTTTTGTTCTAGATGTTTATCCATTTACATTGACGCTTATAATCCTCTGCTCTTCATTCATAGCTTATCATGAGACATTCACAGCTGCTCCATAAATCTGCTCACATAGCGTTTTTCGATTATCACAGCATTAGGCTTTATTACCAGCCACCTGTGCATCTCACAGGTTTACAGGCCCCATGAGGCCTAAAACATGGCAGCTCATGTATAGGGGGTCTTGTTGGCCTGCCTTTACTGGAGTTAAGAGTGAAAATCTAAATGAAGCCTGAAGATTTTATTTTGCTAGATTCCGGGCACCGCAGATCATAGGCGAGTGAGCTAGATTGCGTCTTTTTGCATATGTTAGAACAGTGGTAATGATAGATAACCGTCCCTGAACATAAAGCAGTAGCACCGCAAATGGTAGGAAAATAAAGAGAATATGGAGATAAGGAATGGACAGGCACCAGTGCACTCACCGTTTCATTTGTGGTTAAAAGTCCTATTGTTTTAACTCCTCCATTAAGCAGTGCGGCAGTATGTGGAGGGAGACATGTGGGAGACAGGTGCACGACGGCCGTTTCGCGCTTGGATAGCGCTTCAACGGGTCCAATCACGTAGAAGCGCGAAACGGCCGTTGCCACCTGTCTCCCCGCATGTCTCCCTCCCCACACTGCTGCATCGCTTAATGGCTGTCCATAGGAGTTCAAATAAAGGACTGTTAACCACTAAGGAAACGGTGAGTGCTGCCTTTCTACTTCCTATATGTTTAGTAGGACAATAAAGTCCTGATGGTAGGATACATGTTGATATGATGAGGCACCAAGGCAGCTGTTACAGCTTTACCACTTTGCTACTAGTCACATTGAAAATGCAGGTGCATGTTTTAGAGATGATTGATAAATTATTAGCATATAATGTTTATTAATCTGAATCTATGCTCATTCTGGAGCATTTAGGAGTCAGTAGAATGTCTTATTCCTGTTAAGTTCACATTAGATAGCGAGTCAGACCACCCACAGGACCCAACTAAACGACAGTATACACGGAATAATGTCTCACAAAACTATATGTCACTTGTCTCAGATCTTCCTGGTCTAGAAAAGACTGCATTTATAGCTAGGGAGGTTACCTTTTAATTAAAAAGAAAAAAAGCATCTATAACATTCTGTAAGGATTGAAAACAGTGGGTGCAGATTGTCCCTGTATCCATAATCCTTCAGAAGAGCAAGTTCTTGTCTGTGCAGAATGAAGCCACACAGCGCAATATTACCGGTCCAGCCGTACGCTCTCATTCTGAGCCGACACATACTGTGGAAATGTAGATACAGCTAATGTATAGGGAGTCGTTAAGATTCTGTAATGCCAGTAATTACAATTTTATGCCACTTGTTACAAAACGACATAATCTACCAATGAATCCAGCAAGTGGAAAGGAATACCTGGGAGCTCAGCTGAGTTTTAATCCAGTTGAAGTAGTAATTTAAATCGCTGCCCTCCATCAATTCTCTCCCCCACGCTGCCAATTTAGCAATTATACGAGCTGCCTAAAAGAGAGGAGAGAAAAATGCATAATAAAAAAAAATATATATCACTTAAACACCCCAAGACTTAAAAATCAGAATATAATTCAAGACTGAATTCAGCACATTAAGTACTAATTACTAGTCTATTCTCCAAGTATTAAGATCCAGGCAATGCAAGACCTGAAGGCATTGATGTCAGCCAGTGTTAGTACTGACAGACATTAGAACAGGTACACGGGCTCATGTCACCACTTAGCTCATGGACACTGCTGAGGTACGCAGTGGCGAGATACAAGAAATCCAACACGTACATATTTAGCTTAGAAATCTTTCAGACATGCATATTGGTCTATTTGGGATGTATAATGCAGTTTGACCACTGTGTCCTCTATCTATATTGTCCGATATTTCCCTTTCTTGTTAAGTAGATTGTCATAAGAAATGTCTTAGTTCTGTACAAATTTACTCCACAACTCTAGAGGGTCTACCAGGGTACCTGAAAGACTTTGGAGAGGTGTATTTGGAAAAAGAGGCAGTGATATTACATTCCATCCTCCTTATGATTGTGCTATTAATCTTATCCCTAATGCCAAATTATCTAAAGCTCATGAGATGTGCACTTGCTTTTTTGCTCTTTGGTATTCTGATCTTTGATGCTTGACCTTGGATTTGTCTTGACCATCTGTTTGTCTAGCCCTTTTGTCATTATCCCTTCTTGGAATATTGACCTCGGACTGTTTCCTGACTACGCCTTCGGACCTCTTAAATACCCAGCCTCATCACTCATCTGTGAGTAGTGACTAGCATCACACATAGTTTACCTACACAGTTGACTGTTTAATTATTAATTTACATAGCACCATTAATTCCATGGTGCTGCATGAGGGGTTACATACAAAATACAAATATCACTTACAGAAAACAAACTAACAATGATTGATTGGTACAGAGAGAAGAGGACCTTAACCTTGCAGGCTTACATTATACAAAATAATGGCGAAGGAGACAGTAGGTTGGAGGTTTCAATGGCTTCGGTGGTGTTGAGGTGGCAGCGTGAACATTGCAGGTCGTTATCTTTCTTGACGAGATGGGTTTTCAGGTTCCGTCTGAAGGATCCAAATGTGGTGGCTAATTGGACTTTTCGGGGCACAGAATTCCAAAGAATATTCGGGAGAAGTATTGGGCGTGATTGGGTAAGGAAAGAACGAATTCTGAAAATATTTTTGAGCTGGAGGAGACAAGACGTGGCGAGAGCTTGGATGTATGGCTTGAAGGACAGGGCAGAGTCAAGGGTTACTCCAAGGCAGCAGATTTCCATTACAGGGGAAAGTGTGATGTCATTTATTATGATGGATAGATCAGGTAGGGAAAATGCGTGAGATGGAGGAAAGACAATGAGTCCGGTTTGTCCACATTGAGCTTGAGGAAACGAGAGGAGAAGAAGGAGGATATGGCTGATAGACATTCCGGGATTCTGGACAGCAGAGAGGTGACATCTGAGCCAGAGAGGTAGATCTGAGTGTCATCAGTGCACAGATGGTACTAGAAGCCAGAGGACTTTATGAGCTGTCTCAGGCCGAGGGTATAGATCAAGAAGAGTAGGGTTCCTAGAAAAGAGCCTTGAGGGGCTCCAACAGAGAAAGGGTGGGATGGGGAGGAAGTTTGGGAGTAGGAGACGCTAAATGTGTGGTTGGTAAGGTATGAGGAGATCCAGGACAGGACAAGTTCTATGACACCAAAGCAGGAGAGGGTAGTAGGAGGCAGTGGTCTACTGTGTTCAAGGCAGAGTATAGGTCAAGAAGGAGAATAGAGAATAGTCTGTTAGCTTTGGTAGTAAATACATTGTTAGTAATTTTGGTCAGGGCAGTTTCAGTGGAATGGTGGGGATGGTAGCCAGATTGTAGGTTGTTGAAGAATGAATTAGATGTGAAGTGCCGGAAATGTTCAGCATGAGCATGCTGCTCAAGGAGTTTGGAAGTGAATGGGAGCAGCGACATGGGGCGATAGCTGGACACAGCGGTTGGGTCGAGGGATGGCTTTTTAAGGATAGGTATGATTGTGGCATGTTTAAAAGCAGAGCGGAAGGTGCCAGAAGTTAATGATAAGTTGAAGAGATGGGTTAGGGATGGGATAAGTGTGGTGGTGAAGTTGGGGGGGAGGAGGGATGTGATGGAATGGGAGCAAGTGCACAAGTGGTGAGGTGCGATTTGGAGAGGAGACGAGTAAGCTCTCCTTCAGTGATGTTGGAGAGGGAGGTTATGGTGTAAAGGCATTGGTCAGGTATACTAAGGGGTTGTGGTGGTTGAACAATAAAGACTTCCCTGATTTGAATGCAAGTGTTGCTTGTTTGAAAGCAGTGAAGAAATGTGTTTTCTTCCAACGCCGCTTCGCAATCCTGGACACTAGCCGAAGATGTTTAGTGAAGTTATTGTGCCAGGGTCGTGTATTGATTGAGAGAGGCGACCGAGTCAATAGCTGTTGGAATTGTAGAAAGCAGTGGCCCTCTCTGTGTTGTGGTGTGAAGATATAGATGCTAGTGGAAGAATAGAGTCCGAGAGTGTGCAAGTGTCTAGATGTGTGAGGTTTCTGCGGGGGTGCGCTGGTTGCTGGACATGGGTGACAGGTGAGAAGGACAGGCATGGGAATGTGAGTAGATGGTGGTCAGATAAGGGAAGAGGGGAGGTTGTGAGGTTAGGTTGGGAGCAGAGGCGGGTGAAAACAAGATCTAATGTATGTCCCACCAGTGTAAGTGGTAGAGGAGGGACCATTGAGTAAGTCCAAAAGATGAAGTAAGACAGGAATTTGGAGACTGCTGACTGGCAGGGGCCAATGAGGATGTTGAAGTCACCCATGTTGATGGTGGGAATGACAGCAGAGAGAAAGTGAAGAAGCCAGGTGGGAAATGGTCAATAAAGGCAGTGACCAGGCCTGGAGTTCGGTATATGATGCCACTTTGGAGATTCGAGGGAGAGTAGATGTGGACAGTGGACTTCAAAAGAGGGGAGGATAAGGGAGGGTAGAGGTGCGATGAGGTTCAAGGTGCAGCTGTTAGAAAGGAGAAGACCCACTCCTCCACCATGCCTGTTGCCAGGGCGGGAAGTGTGGGTGAAGTGGGGGCCATCGTAACACAGCGCAGCAGGGGAGGTCATGTCAGAAGGTGTCAGCCAAGTTTCGATGAGGCCCAGGAAAGAAAGATAGCGAAGAGGTAAAGGGGTTGTGAATCACATGGAGCTTATTGCAGACAGAGGGGAGTCCCAGAGAGAGGGAGTGGGGGTGGGCGTTAGGGGCACGGGTTTTACGTAGATTGTTTATTATGACAAATAGTTTTTAGCAGCTATTGTGTTTATATTAGATAACTAAGTACATATTCACATTATACATTTTTATGAATACAGACATCTAATGTATCTTTTCTAATTTTTACAATACGCTTTTAGGTCGTCAGGGTACTGGTGTTTGTCCTTTAATGTGTTGTGTTTTCTATTAGGTTTGTTATATTTAAGTATATATGTTGTAATAAATGTTTTTGATTTTAGTCAATTTATAGTCCTTTTTTCTCTTGGTTCTTATGCACTACACAGGGGGTATAGAAGTAGTGCAAAGTACAGCAGAATATAACACTACTGACAATGATCTACTACCATTGACTGTAAAAGACTTTCACTGCAGTAGTGTCACATAATAAAGGAGCATTTTGTGCCATGCCAAATAATCACAAATGCCCATCTGTCGCCAAATCACACTGCAAAAGAACTTATGGATGAACAAAGCGTAAAACGTACAACCCCAATCCCAAAAGACTTGTCAAGCTGTGTAGAGTGTAAAGAAAACAAAAATGCAATGTTTTTTTGATTATTTTCACAACAGAACATAAGACACAGATCAGAATTTATGTTAGACATTTTTTAATTCATTTAAACATTAACTCATTTAGAAATCGATGGTAGTAACACTTCTCCAAAACATTGGGACACGGCCAGGTCTACTATTGTGTAGCATCCTCTCTTCTTTTTACAACAGTCTGTAAAAGTTTGGGAAGGGAAGAGACAAATTGATGGAGTTATGGGACAGGAATCATTTCCCATTCTTGTCTGATGTAGGATTCTTGATGCTCAATAGTCCGGGGTCTTCTTTGCCTGATTTTTCAACTCAAATGTTTTCTATTGGTGAGGCGTCAGATTCATCATCTTCTTTGAAGCCATGTGATTGTGATGGATGCAGTATGTGGTTTAGTATGTCCTTGCTGAAATATTCAAGACCTTCCCTGAAATAGATGTCTGGATGGGAGCAGATGTTGTTCTAAAACCCCTTAAAATGCTCAATATTGATTAGAAATGAGCGGATCATGCAAAGTTTGAATGGATTTCCATGAAAAATTCTATTTGCAGACAAGTTGTTCTCCACAAATTGAATGTCCCTAGTACCCTAGAGCAGAGGTGTCAAACTGCATTCCTCGAGGGCCGCCAACAGGTCATGTTTTCAGGATTTCCTTAGCATTCCACAAGGTGCTGGAATCATTCTGTGCAGGTGATTAAATTATCACCTGTGCAATACAAGGAAATCCTGAAAACATGACCTGTTGGCGGCCCTCGAGGAATGCAGTTTGACACCTCTGCCCTAGAGTATACCAACTGTAAGATGCAAAAAAAAAAAAAAATCTAAGAAGATTAAGTGATAAGGTGATAAGAAGATAAGACATGGATTTCTCCAAAATCTGTGAATCTTTTGATGATATTATGCTCTGCAGATGGTGGGATATTCAACATCTTTGCAACTTTACATTAAGGAACATTTTTTCTGAAATTGTTCCACAATTTTTAGATACAGCAATTCACAGGTTGTAACTTTCGACCATCTTTGCTTCTGAGAGACTCTGCCTCTCTAACATGCTCTTTTCACACTGAATCATGTGACTTAGTTAAAAATTGACCCCCAGTTATTTTTCATTAAAAACACTTACTTTTACAGTCCTTTGTCAACCGTGTGCCAACTTTTCATATATCAATTTCTAAATTATTTATTTTCTTCGACTGAAATGGACAAATGTCGAACTTCCAGCTTCTGATTTGTATTCTATATTAATGTTGTGAATAAAATATGGCTACAAAAGTTTTTTTGTTTTTTTTTACATTTCAAAGTCACAACTTTTTTGGAATTGGGGTTATATTTGTTCAGATGGATAAGAATGCATATAGGGATATAGGTCGACATTCACAAATCCATTTGACTATATAAAAAAGTGTCAATTGTCAAGTTTGCATTAAAATTTACTTATTTATCCTTTGTTCAACAAAATTACACGTGGTCTCCAACATGATTTTGTTTTGGTCAAGTTTATTAAGATGGTTTTTTTATATTATTACATCTGTCCTTTTGACTTTTAGACAGTTCCTAATGCACCAGAATTGCTAACAGGTGTGTACATCTTAAAAATTTGGCAATTAGACAGGTATCAATAATGGTGGGCAGAATAATCCCTTTAAGAAAAAAGCATATAAAGGTGCGAACACTATCTTACCATGTGGACAGTGAACAGATCCTGACGATTTAACATTGGTAGAAAGTAGGACCAGGCCGTGTTCTTCCCACGGCGAGCATAATCAAAAAATATGCTGACGCGCTGATGATTTTCCTAGAAGACATAAAACAAACATTACCTATACCTAAAGAGCAGTTTTACAATAGGGGACAATAAATGTTCTCTTTATTGGAATAAACATGCACTTTTCCATCTAGAAATGCTAATAGGAGAATGACTTCTGACAGTCGGGGCTCGATCCTCAGGATGGACATAGCTCCTATGTGACATCACATAAAGGTACGATCAAGTATACAGTCCTTTATTTATGACCATGCATCTACTCCCTGTGCCTGTCACATGGACGACAGTAACACCAGCATTTATCTAAGGAGCCATTATTCCAAGAAGTAACAAATATAGAATTTCCTGCTTTAAAACTTCCTGGAAAAATACAGAGGTGGCATCCGGTTTAAAATAAATGAAGTGGATAAATGTAGCACTACCCCATAATTATGCATGGTTCTAACTGGACCCCGAGTGTACACATTGTGAAGATCCGAGATTGTGGGTGGTAATAATCACCTAGGCAGCTTAGCAATGCAACTATTTTTATGCCTTACGTCCACGGCCTTACAGCAATTCTAGGTAGATGGCCACAATGCAATGCCCACAGTTCACAAGATTCCAACCCGGTGCAGGTAGTTCCACTGCCCCCATAGCAGGTCATACCCACTGCCTCCCAACTTTTAGTTGGTCCACCAACTTTGCATCTCCTGCCAGTATAGTCTGTAGTCACGGTCCATGCTCCTCCAGACAACGGATACCACAACCGTAGCACATGTATCCAGCTTCAGCCAGCGACAACCCCTCCATTTCCTCGTCAGTGTCCTAAATACCTCAAGCCACCCCCCACCCCAGAATTGAGCCCAGGTGGATGTATTTTACTGCTGCTGAGCTCATCACCTGGGACTGCATGTGAAACCCCACGTGGTAGCTGCTCCACTGGGTCTACTACCCCCATCCACACAATGGGACCAGTGACTGGGAGTACAATGGCTTAACTGAGGTCCCTGAGACACTGATGAGAGTAATGGAAGGATTGTTTTACCTTTACCAATCTCGTGTCCGTCTGGCCTTACATATACATAAGATCCAGCCGGCACGTCTTCCTCTGCTTACTGTCACTGACTGGAAACATTGATTCCTGAGGGTGAACACTTTCCAGGTAGAGATTTGTGCTCCTTATGCTGATGAGCAAGCAAATCTCTAATAAAACACCTCAAGATCGACGTAACCAGTGCTCCGTGCTGGAAAAAGTCCACATCCATTTGCGCCGTGGACTCCGCTCTACATACATTGGTCCAATAATCTTTAGCTCGTGGCCGGCTCCTCAAACACATCATAACATAAAGATGTAGATGATACTGGTTAGGGCAAGGCTGGATGAATCCAGGACGGATATGGATCCTCATCAGTAGAAGGCCAGACAGGCCTTTAACTAGTGTTTTTGTAACAATTTCACTGTTCTCAGAAACAGTATTAGTACTCCTCACCTGTCTGCCAGGTAAGATTTATGGACACAGTTGCAGCAGATCTTGTATCCCGTTATCAGGGATTTATGTATAGCCGTAGTCTATAAGGAGCCAAAACTCAAAGGTGCTGCCACAGAAAAGTCAATTTCACTCCAGAATTCAATAGGCACTGTGCCACATAAACCACGTCACCTATTCACAACTGATGTAGGGCACGTTCCCCTTACATCTTCCCAGTGGTTCATGGATTACAGTCGTTTGTACTCACAGTTAGAACCAAGATCCTGCCCAAATGTACATGAGTTCCTGCTTGGTGAAATCTCTGAATAGACAACTTTTCTACAGCTTCCATCACGGAGGCCTAAATACGGTCACAGCCTCAGGACTAGAGATTGGGGAGAATGATTGTGGTGCAGTTTAGGGTCTCAAAGGGAACCCGACATCAGGATTTACCCTTAGCTCTTTATCAGACTCTTAATACCATTGCTAATGATCCCTGTGTTATACCCGGAAACTATTTGTGATTGTTTAAAAACTATGGAAAATCCTCCATGGGTAGAGGTCTAGTCCTGGGCTCCTGCCAACCACTGCAACAGGATCACCCCCTGCCCTCAGAAGCATGACTTACATTCCAACAGGAGAGGGAGGAGGAGAGGTTCCTTTCCTCCCCCTTCCCGCACACATTGGGATGTCAGTAATAATGTTATGGGTGTGATCCCAGGGAGCTCTTTCAATGACCGACAGTGGTCCCTGACTAATCCGCTACGCACCGGGAGGAAGGATGTAACATTGTTTTTAAACAAACACATTTAGAGTTTAGATATAACACAGGGATCGTTAAAAATGGTATCAAGAGGCTGAAAAGGTGCTCCTAACATGTCCAAGGGGTAAATCCTGCTTGTACTGGCCTATTTCCAGCATCACTGGGAACTTTGAAATTCTACCTTATTGGGCTGTGGGATATTGTGGGGCATGTGGGGAAGGAAGAAACCCGGATCTGCTATAACTGAATGGTAGACATTCAAAGGACTTCATAAAAGTAAATTAAGAGGTTAAGGAAAACTTCGGAAAAGCACAGAGTATTCGTAAACGGCTAAGCCGTGCAGTATAATGAAGTGAGGGCTGACATCTGATCTCATGAATAAGGAGAACAGAACGGCTGTCAGATCTGACATCTGGGCTTAGGCGCAGACAAGAGAACACAACTTAACTCCAGAACATTCACTTGAAAGGAAAATTATAGTATTCACACAACGCACGCTATACACTGAAGACGAGAAATAATCTCGGGAAGAACAAAGGGTTCGCTGTCCAACATATCAGAGATACTTATGTATGACCTCTACGTATCTGGCACAGAATACAAGGCCTATCCCATTACTAATCAGATGAATTGTAACACACTGTGGAATATGTTGTAGCTATATACAGCGGGTGCGGAAAGTATTCAGACCCTTTTAAATTTTTCACTCTTGGTTTCATTGCAGCCATTTGGTAAATTCAAAAAAGTTTATTTTTTTCACATTAATCTACACTCTGCACTCCATCTTGATTGGGACTGCACTCCATCTTGATTGGGAAAAAAAAACAGAAATGTAGTAATTTTTGCAAATTTATTAAAAAGGAAAAACTGAAATATCACATGGTCATAAGTATTCAGACCCTTTGCTCAGACACTCATATTTAAGTCACATGCTGTCCATTTCCTTGTGATCTTCCTTGAGATGGTTCTACTCCTTCATTGGAGTCCATCAGTGTTTAATTAAACTGATAGGACTTGATCTGGAAAGGCACACACCTGTCTATATAAGACCTCACAGCTCACAGTGCATGTCAGACCAAATGAGAATCATGAGGTCAAAGGAACTGGCCAAGGAGCTCAGAGACAGAATTGTGGCAAGGCACAGATCTGGCCAAGGTTACAACAGAATTTCTGCAGTACTCAATGTTCCTAAGAGCACAGTGGCCTCCATAATCCTTAAATGGAAGAAGTTTGGGACCACCAGAAGTGTTCCTAGACCTGGCCGTCCAGCCAAACTGAGAAATTGTGGGAGAAGAGCCTTGGTGAGAGAGGTAAAGAATAACACCAAGATCACTGTGGATGAGCTCCACAGATGCAGTAGGGAGATGGGAGAAAGTTCTACAAAGTCAACTATCACTGCAGCCCTCCACCAATCGAACCTCTATGGCACAGTGGCCGATGGAAGCCTCTCTTCAGTGCAAGACATATGAAAGCCCGCATAGAGTTTTCTAAAAAACACATGATGGACTCCCGGACTATAAGAAATAAGATTCTCTGGTCTGATGAGACGAAGATAGACCTTTTTGGTGATAATTCCAAGCGGTATGTGTGGAGAAAACCAGGCACTGCTCAACACCTGCCCAATACAATCCCAACAGTGAAACATGGTGGTGGCAGCATCATGCTATGGGGGTGTTTTTCAGCTACAGGGACAGGACGACTGGTTCTCATTGAAGGAAACATGAAAGCGGCCAAGTACAGAAAAATCTGTAATCTCTTCCAGAGTGCTCTGGACCTCAGACTTGGCCGAAGGTTCACCTTCCTACAAGACAATGACCCTAAGCACACAGCTAAAATAACAAAGGAGTGGCTTCAGAACAACTCTGGGTGAAAAACTTGTTGCATCATTCCCAAGAAGATTCATGGCTGAACTAGCTCAAAAGGGTGCTTAGACTCAACTAGATGGTGGCCCGATTCTAGCGCATCGGGTATTCTAGAATATGCATGTCCACGTAGTATATTGCACAGCCCATGTAGTATATTGCCCAGCCACGTAGTATATTTCCCAGTAACGTAGTATATTGCACAGCCACGTAGTATATTGCCCAGCGATGTAGTATATTGCCCAGCCATGTAGTATATTGCACAGCCCACGTAGTATATTGCACAGCCCACGTAGTATATTGCACAGCCCACGTAGTATATTGCACAGCCCACGTAGTATATTGCACAGCCCACGTAGTATATTGCAGGCGCGCAGGACCTGCGATGACGTCGCGGTCACATGACCGTGACGGCACGGCAGGGCCTTGTCGCATACCACCTTGGCACCGGAACCTGCCGCTTGCATGGAGCGGTCACCGGAGCGTGGCGAGTAGCGGGAAAGGCGGCGGAAGGTGAGTATATAATGATTTTTTATTATTATTATTATTTTTAACATTAGATCTTTATACTATTGACGCTGCATAGGCAGCATCAATAGTAAAAACTTGGTCACACAGGGTTAATAGCGGCGGTAACGGAGTGAGTTACCCGCGACATAACGCGGTCCGTTACCACTGGCATTAACCCTGTGTGAGCGGTGACTGCAGGGCGTATGGAGCGGGCGCCGGGCACTGACTGCAGGGGAGTAGGGATGGACTAATTGGACTGTGGCCGTCGCTGATTGGTCGCGGCAGCCATGACAGGCAGCTGGCGAGACCAATCAGCGACTTGGATTCCATGACAGACAGAGGCCACGACCAATGAATATCCGTGACAGACAGAAGGACAGACAGAAAAGCCGGATTACTCACCGGTAATGCTCTTTTAATGAGTCCACGACAGCACCCCACATGAGAGAGAGGGATCCGCCCCATAGGAACAGGAAACCTACAGAATAAAAGGAGGCGGTCCCCTCTCCTCCTCAGTTTAGTTTACAGAGTACAAAAAGGGAACCGCAAAAGCTTTAGTATTAATTCTTATTCAGCAAAATAACTTAAACTCTATACAACCATTATTTGTGAATTTAAAAGGAAGAGCTGTGCATAACTTAGGGAGGGTAGTAAATGGGTGCTGTCGTGGACTCATTAAAAGAGCATTACCGGTGAGTAATCCGGCTTTTTACCCTTCGCCACGACAGCACCCCACATGAGAGATTTTCAGAGATTCATTATTTGGGTGGGATTACTGTATTAAGAACAGCTCTACCAAAGATCAGATCAGAAGATGTAGATAGATCAAGTCTATAATGGTTGTAAAAGGTAGAAGGTGTAGACCAAGTTGCGGCCTTACATATTAAATGGATCGGTACATCCGCTTGTTCCGCCCAGGAGGAAGCCATGGCTCGTGTTGAGTGCGCTTTAATACCCGCTGGAGGAATCTCGCCTTTTGACGTATAGGCCAAGCAGATAGCATCTCTGATCCATCGAGATATGGTAGCTCTCGTGACCCCATGTCCTTTCTTGTGGCCCTGAAAGGAGATAAACAGAGCCCTACTCTCCCTCCATGTCTGACACCTTTCTATATAGGTCAGGATGGCTCTTCTGACATCTAAGGTGTGGAATTTATGCTGTTCTGGAGTTACAGGTGAATCAAAAAAGGAAGGGAGAAATATCTCTTGGGACCTGTGGTAGGTGGACGCTACCTTAGGGAGGTATGAGGGGTCTGGTTTTAGGATTATCCGATCATGGAATATCAGTAAGAAGGGTGGGTCTACTGATAGGGCCTGGATGTCGCTAACCCGTCTAGCTGAGGTTAGGGCTACCAAGAGGGCTACTTTATATGTCAGGACTTTTAAAGGTATTGAATCTAGTGGCTCAAATGGGGAGCTGGTTAAGGCCTCTAGTACTAGATTTAAATCCCACGGAGGTAGATGGGGAATATGGACCGGTTTACTACGTTCACAAGATTTTATGAATCTGGAGATCCACCTATTAGCTGCTATATTGCATCCATATAGGGCTCCTAATGCCGAGACCTGAACTCTTAAGGTATTTACAGATAACCCCAACTCTCGGCCTTTTTGCAAGAACTCTAGAATAGGTGTGACTGGAACTTGCTTAGTGAACGGTACCGTGTAAAAGTCTAAGAATTTATTCCATACCCTACTATATATCAGGGTGGTAGATCTTTTCCTGCTCAATAAGAGGGTGTTTACTAGTTCTGCTGAGAACCCTCTTGATCTTAGTAGTTGCCTCTCAAATTCCACGCCGTCAAGTGAAGACCTTTCACTTGCGGGTGGAAAAAGGGGCCTTGGGACAGCAGTTTCTTGTCTGATGGGAGAATCCATGGATCGCATAGGCACATGGTCTGGAGACAAGAGAACCATGGTCTTTTCGGCCAGAATGGTGCAATGAGGATCACTCTTGCTTGTTCCCTCCTGATTTTTCTGATCACTAGTGGAATCAGAGACATCGGAGGAAAGGCGTATGCCAGCTGGAACCTCCAAGGATGGTGGAGAGAGTCCAACATATCTGGGTGATCCATGGCGTTCAGGGAAGCGAACCTTCTTACTTGCCGGTTGTCTCTTGTGGCAAATAGGTCGATTTGTGGTATCCCCCATGATTCTGTTATCATACTGAATATGGATCTGTTTAAGGTCCATTCCCCTTGACGTAACTCGTTTCGGCTGAGGTAGTCTGCCCTGATGTTCTCTACACCTCTGATGTGCAGGGCTGTTAGGGATGTTAGATGAGTCTCTGCCAGCTGGAAGATGTCTGCAGCTATGGTCATTAGACTTCCTGACCTTGTACCACCCTGACGGTTCACATATGCCACTGTGGTGGAATTGTCCGAGTAAATTCTTACATTTGCTCCTTGAATCTGCGGAAGAAAGTGATTTAAGGCATATTCTACTGCTTTTAACTCCTTCCAATTGGAGGAACATGACAATTCTGCCTGGTCCCAAGTATCTTGGGCCAGACTGTCTTTCATATGTGCTCCCCACCCAATAGGGCTGGCGTCGGTGGTAATTATTTTAGACGGGTCTATTATCCATGGCACACCCTCTGAGAGGTGGTCCATGTCTAGCCACCAGGATAGTGATTCTAAGACATCTTTGGAAAGAGTTATTCTGCTTTCTAGATGTCCGTCTTTTCCCTGAGCCGACAATACCTCATACTGTAATTGACGAGTATGAAATTGTGCCCATGGTACAGCAGGGATACATGATGATAATGACCCCAGCAAAGACATGCCCTTCCTTAGTGTCATGTAGGGGTTGCATATTGCGTCTGATACCCTTGATTGTATTGTCAGTTTCTTTGCCTGGGGGAGGAAGCATCTCTGACTTACGGAGTCTAGCTGGATTCCTAGAAATGTCTGGACGGTTTCTGGATTCAGCCGGGATTTTTCGAAGTTGACGATCCAACCTAACTCCTGTAGGGACGAGATCGTATTAGATAGACGGGTTTTACACTGGAGCATAGAGTTTCCCACCACTAGAAAGTCATCTAGGTAGGGTATTATCAAGGTATCTCGTTGACGTAGATGAGCCATCACTTCTAATATCACCTTAGTGAAGATGCGGGGAGCCATAGAAAGCCCAAATGGCATTGCAACATACTGAAAGTGTCGAACCTGTCCTTCCAGGGTGACTGCTACCCTTAGATACTTTTGATGTTCGGCATGTATGGGAAGATGATAATAGGCATCCTTTAAGTCTATTCCGGCCATGACACACCTAGGAAACAAGAGTTTTATGGTTGAACTAATGGATTCCATTTTGAAGGTATGATTACGCAGGAAGGCGTTTAATCTCTTGAGGTTTATGATGGTTCTAAATGAACCATCAGGCTTATTGATCAAGAATAAAGGGGAATAGAACCCCTTCCCTTCTTGATCCTGGGGAACTTCTATCAGGACTTTTTTAGACAGAAGAGATAGGATCTCTGATTCCAGAGCCCTTTGTTGGTCTTGACCTTTTGGAGATGTTACTATAAAGGAATCCCAAGGGATTCGGTCAAAATCCAATTTTAGGCCGTATTGTACAATGTCCAGAATCCACTGGCTGGATGTTATTTGTTCCCATCTGGGGAGGAAGAATTTTAATCTGCCACCTACCTCCTGGTTAGCGGTATTTGCGTTTCGGGTTATGGGACCCGCTAAAAAAGGCACCTTTTTGCTTCGGGTCCTTCGACTCCCATCGCTCCCTTTGTTCGAACGGCTTGTTCCTGGTAAAGGGACGTCTTTTGAAGGCTCTCCTGTAGGATGGAAGATACTGGTTAGGGAAGCCTTTTTTCCTTTCTCCTGCTTTACTCAGGAGTTCATCCAGCGCTTTTCCGAAAAGAAACTCACCCTGGCAGGGGATCGCACAAAGTTTTGCTTTGGCCTGTGCGTCCCCTTTCCAGTTCTTTAGCCAGAGTGCTCGCCGGGCTGTGTTCACTAGGCCGGCTGACCTGGCTGCTAGGCGTAGCGAATCCACAGAGGCATCAGCCAGGAATGCTACTGCTTCTTTGATTAGAGGGAATTTCGGCAGGATTGACTCTCTCGAAGTTCTACCTCTAATCTGTTCCTCCATCCACACTAGTAGTGACCTCGCAGTGCAGGTGCTAGATATGGCGGGCCTGAACGCCCCCGTGTTGGCTTCCCACGACCTTTTTAGTAAAGCTTCCGCTTTACAGTCCAGCGGGTCTGTCAGGACTCCTGAATCCTCCACCGGTAAGACCGACTGTTTGGTTGTGGAGGCTACAGCGGCATCCACCTTCGGCACCTTCGACCAGGTATTTAGCTCCTCGTCGCTGAAGGGATAGCGTCTTTTAGAGGATGATGGTAGAAAACCTCTATTTTGCTTATCCCACTCTTTTTTTACTATTTCTTTAATAGTTTTTATGACGGGGAAGAACCTACGTTTCCTCTGTCCTAACCCCGCGAACATGATGTCCTGAGCCGATTTACTTTCTTTCTCATCTGAGCACCCCATCGTGCTTCTGACAGATTTTATTAAATTGTCCACACTGCTGTTGGGAAGACAAAGTCCCCCTTCAGTCTCGGATGAGCTCGCCTGGGATTCCGCTTCGCCTGAGGATATACATACGTCCTCTGACTGTGAACTGACCGGAGATTTGGACCTACTAAGCTGACGGGTACTGGTGGTACTAGTCTGCGCCAACCCCTGCATTTCTTCCCGGATCATAGCTCTGACATCTGATGGAGTCATTATGTTTTCCTGCTGTAAGGTTTGCATGATACACTCCGAACACAGTTTTTTAACATAATCATCCGGGAGGGGCTGCGTACATAAAGCACATTCCTTGTGCTTGGATTTGTGTGTCCTTTTCTTAGTCTAGGAAAGATACAGGAGGAACATATATCAGCATATAGGAAGAGACTCTTTCAAAAACTCACCCAGTGAAGCTGACAGGTACCGGTTCTGGAGGCGGATTTCGTTTGGTGGTAGAACCCTTCTCTGGAGGTCGACCACCACTCTTTGTGCTGCTCCTAGCGCTTCTCTCCTTGCTAGGAGAACGCTGTTGCACTGCGGGCAAGTGCGCATCGTCGGCCGGTGAAGCCATCTTACACACACCGGCCCGACGCTAGCGCTGCATTTTTAAATCTGCCGCCCATTCTCCTGCCTCCCCGGACCAACCCGGAAGTGCTCCCGCGACTTCCGGGTTAGACGCGCCGCTCTCACTCACCATGCGGCGGCTAGGGATATTAAGCCGGCCGCAGCAGCGCGCGCGTCCTCACGGTGCCGGGCGGACCCACGGTGACCGGACCCGGACCGTGGATGCTTGGCCAGACGAGGGGGGAGGCTGCAAGCAGGGGCTCCCCCGCCGCTGCTTCTGGAACCGCAGCCCCTGCCGTTCCCTCAGATACCGACGCAGGCGGGTGCATGGCCCAGGGATCCTCTTCATCTGTAGGTAAGCCGGGTCCCTGTAGGAACAGGAAACCTAAACTGAGGAGGAGAGGGGACCGCCTCCTTTTATTCTGTAGGTTTCCTGTTCCTATGGGGCGGATCCCTCTCTCTCATGTGGGGTGCTGTCGTGGCGAAGAGTAAAAGACGGAAGTGACCCTTAGACAATTATATAGTAGATACTGAGCAAAGGGTCTGATACTTATGACCATGTGATATTTCCGTTTTTCTTTTTTTAATAAATTTGCAAAAATGTCTACATTTCTGTTGTTTTCAGTCAAGATGGGGAGCAGAGCGTACAATAATAAGAAAAAAAATGAACTTTTTAGAATTTACCAAATGGCTGCAATGAAACAAAGAGTGAAAAATGTAAAGGGGTCTGAATACTTTCCGTACCCATTGTACATAAAGATTATAATTAACTTACCGTACCAAGCACGGACCACGGTGCGGTCAGCAAGATTACAAAGCATCAGGGTACCCACTTTTTAGCTGAGAATCCTGGTGACCTACTGCTGCTGTCCACAGGGCCCAATTCCAAAGCACTAGCATAGCCTCTAAGCACAGGCTGCCCTGGACCAACACTAGACATACTACTATCCTAAAGTCTCAAAGAGGCAGAGACCCTGATTTCAGAGATTTGTCAATTACCAGGCTGCTTACTGTAGTTTTGATTAAATCACGGTATTACCAGCAAGAAATTATCACTAGAGAACTAGTAAACCTAGTGCTATGTAGTCCTCCATAATAATTTCAGGAAACAATAGGGCCTAGCCCTCCTTTGTACACCTCTCTAATTGGCAGTAAGCATCTGGCTGCGGCAGGAGCCCCCGACCCTGCTGCTTCCCAAAGCGAATTAAGACAGTGTTCAACTTAAAAGCCATCTTCTAGCCACAAAATAGGGGATAACTTGGCACCGACCCTGAGAGAAGACCCTCGGGGATGAATAAAGTGGGGGCTGATCACGCGGCCAGACAGCGGTGCACTATGAGCCCCTATTCGTAATGCGGATCCTATTGATGTCTAGTGCATTTATGGCATATCCTGTGACTACGCCATAGATCTCCGAGATGGGAATATCCTAAGCACAGCCCATGGCAGATACTGAACGTACTATGTGAACAGAGGACATGGGCACAGGATCCCCCTCTGCTTTCCTAAGAGATTAGGGTCTCAGACTTGGACCAGCAACAATCGAGCAATATAATAATAAATATAAGATAATATAATAATAGTACCAAGTCATACTGATTTTTTTATTTTTCTTAAATGATGCGCCTGCATTAGATTACCTTATTATCTGAACTATTTTCATTTTCTAATGTCCACAGCTCCCATGAATTTCCATGTCCGCAATGAGGTCTGAGGGGTAACGTTTCTCCTTGTGGAGAGTGACCTACCAGCTCTGGCTTGTCAAGGTAAGGAGGCTTATTCGCCGTGCAATGCTCCTCTGGGAAATATAATATGCAAATTGCCTCTTCAAAGAAAAAGGGGACTTAAAATCTATAGCGCCACCTGTTTCGCGGTGGCTTCGTCAGGTGACGACACACGCGTTGGGGCTGCACGGCGTGGGTCCTGATACACCACAGGAGGGGTAAAGAATCCTAGGCTATGGGTGGGCTTTACACTGTGTTCCAAATTATTATGCACAAAGTTTAGGAGTGATAAGGTTAGAATTTTGTTTGTCATTTAAACTCATTGATGGTGATGTGTGTCAGGGCTCTTTATATCACTGAAAACAATTGCAGATACCTGTGCAAATTAGTTTGGCAGGTGTGTCCACATAAAGGCAAGACTACTTAAGAAGGCTGTTCCACATTATTAAGCAGCCTACATTTTTTGCCAAAATGGGAAAGAAAAAGGATGTGTCGGCTGCTGAGAAGCAACAAATCGTGGAGTATTTAGGTCAAGGCATGACTACAATCAACATTGCCAGGACACTTCATCGTGATCATCGCACAATCAAGAAGTATGCAGCTGATTCCCAGCACACACGTGTGCGTGCTGATAAGGAAAAATTGAGGACTCTTTCCAACAGGCAATTGCGTAAGGTTAAAAGAGCAGCTGCAAAAATGCCTTGTCATAGCAGCAGACAAGTTGTTGAAGCTGCTGGTGCCTCCAACGTCCACAGAACAACAAGATGCAGGGTCCTTCAGAGGTTTTCAGCTGTGCGTAAGCCATCCTGTCGACCACCTCTATCCACTGCACACAAGCAGAAACGGCTCCAGTGGGCCAAACGATACATGAAGACTGACTTCCAAACTGTTTTGTTCACCGATGAGTGCCGTGCAACGCTCGATGGTCCAGATGGATGGAGTGGAGGATGGCTGGTTGATGGACACCCCATGAAAACACGGCTAAGGCGCCAACAAGGAGGAGGTGGAGTAATGTTTTGGGCTGGAATCATGGGGAGAGATTGTCGGCCCCTTTATGATCCCTGAAGGGGTAAATATGAACTCCATAATCTATGTGGAGTTTCTAAAACAACACTTCCTGCCATGGCTCAAGAGGAAGAACCGTGCTTTCCGCAGCAAGATCATTTTCATGCATGATAATGCACCGTCTCATGCTGCAAAAAACACATCTGCATCTCTGGCTGCTATGGGCATAAAAGAGGACAAACTTATGGTGTGGCCACCATCTTCCCCTGACCTCAACCCCATTGAGAACCTCTGGAGCATCATCAAAAGGAGTGTCTATGATGGTGGGAGGCAGTTCACATCTAAGCAACAGCTCTGGGAGGGAATTCTGTCCACATGCAAAACAATTGAAGCAGAAACCATCCAAAAACTGACAAATTCAATGGACGAGAGAGTTCAGAAGCTTCTTTCGAACAAGGAGTCCTATGTGCAAATGTAACATCACCTAGAATAAAGTTTTCACTTAAAAACTGTTTGATTTCATTTTGTAATAAGCTGATAATGCTTATAACTTCACAATTGACCATTTATTTTGTTCAAAATAAAAAAAAAGGTTGAAAACTCTGCTGTGCATAATAATTTGGAACATGCATTTCGAGTGTTTATTTTTTTTAAAAAGATACTGTTTTCATAGGCAGTTTGTTCCAAAACATTGCAATTATACTAGAATAGTAGATGACTGGAAAATAACAATGACTGCAATGCAGATAGGTAATTTAGAGAAAATATGAGGAAATATTATTTGCATAATAATTTGGAACACAGTGTAGATACACAGGGCTCTTTGCTCTAAGCATTCATTACTCTGCTATTTATTCCATTTACCACCCTATTGCCTGATTCTTCTCCCATGAACACTATCACCATGCACTAAGCACTTTACTATATGATAGATGTGGTGTTATCTGGCTGACATGCTGTTTTCTACCTGATTTCCTTGCTGAACATGTATGGTTACTGGTGCTCTACTAATTGTTGCATGAAATTAATGAGAATTATGTAATAAATGTATAGATTTTTACCACTTTCTGGACTTGAGCTACACTTTTTTCTCTGCTTTGCAAATTCTATTTGGAGTGTCCTTTGGTTTATCTTCTGCTCACTTGGTGTGGGGTATGTGTAGGAGTGTTTTATTAATGTTTTCCGGTCTGGTATGTATTTATCTGAACCCCATCACCCAGTGATGTCGGACGCTTAAATAATAGTGATGAGCGCACGTGCTTGGATAAGGTGTTATCTCAGCATGCTCAGGTGCTAACCGAGTGACTTCGGCATGCTCAAAATATGTCAGAGCCCCCGCGGTTACATGACTGGCTGTTCGACAGGCGCAACAAATACAGGGATTGCTTAACAAACAGGCCATCTCCCTGCCGGTTTTGTGGCTGTCTAATAGCCCAGAGACATGCAGCTCGGACATTTTTCGAGCATGCCGAAGACACTCAGATAACACCTTATCCGAGCACGTTCGCTCATCATAATTTAATAAGTGATAAGAAACTTCTTCTGAACCTTAATTGCATATTCCAGAATCATACACTAAGGAGGATAACTAGTTTATAAAGAACGTTCCTTAAATAATGACTTCCATGAGAACACGCTCAGTCACGGTGGCACTGACTCTCCCGTCAGGAGACGTTATTTATTAACCGTAAACACAAAATCATCTAATTATCCGATTGACACCGATTTCCAGCATTAGCATTTCTCCCTTCGATCATTCATTCTGCAGCCCTTTCGCTCATTTATTCCTTTGGAGATTGATAAAGAGTGAAAATGCTAAAGCTGGTAGAAGAGGAAAGAGAACTAAACACTGTTTACAATGAGTGTGAATGGCGCTCGTTATTACCGAGCATCAATCACCTAAATGAGAAGCTCAGCGCTGATCATTTGTTTACAGATTAATTAAGGTGTCATCATTAGTCAAATAGATAAGGGCAAGAAAGTGAATGCATCGTCCCAGCAATAACGGGATTGAATATTCACTTTATACAATGCAGTCCCGAGCCAGAGGACATTATGACCAAGGGGGTCTTCAAAATCAAAGCGGCCAGGATGAATATGGATTTATGTATTCACAATCATATAACACTGTAATCAATATTAATCACGTCCTATGACCTATAGTGACAGCAACATAAAGCTGTACACCCTGCATATGTATCCTATCATTAGGGGAGGGTTCTGCCCAATACTGCACATTGACAGTAATGAGAATGGAAACATGTAATGGTGGGCGGCTGGCAACAACATGGTTAACTTTGTAACGAGACATCTGATTTGCTCTGACCACGGATTATTTGGCAGGATTGGGGGTATCGGATCATGGCAACTAGAGACTTGGACGTGACTTCTGTTTGCACAAGCTAAAGGAGACAGACAAGTCCATGACCCAACCGAGTACCCCAATCTCTATAGAGGGAGGAGGAGAGAAGATTAGGGTCCCAGACTTGGATCTTGTCCAAGTGCTCATCAAACCCCCAAGAAAGAAGAAGACACTGTATAGATTGTTAAGACCCCCCCCCCCTCCATACAGGATATTCACAGGATCGGCCAACAGTTCATTGTGTATGTGGACCCCCTGCAAATGGTGCCGGGGAATAAGGGATCCAGGAGGTCCAATCTCAGAGTAGCAATCCTTTTATTCTCCAAGAGACATCACCAGAGATGTCTAGCAGTGGCTCTCTAGAAAGAAACGATCGACAGCGCGCATGAAGAGATGGCCAAAATTTCTGCCGACCGAATAATCACCAAAACGAACGTCTGGTGACAGCTATGGAAAGGTCTGTTATTTTCTCCATTTTCTGTAACTATGCGAGAAAAAGAACCCCATTTACCTACAGTTGTTCTGGGGTTCTGGCTCTTCATCAGTGACATGTAGACGTCTGCGAGACCTGGGGCGAGAACCCCACAACAGATGTCAAAGAGAGGTCTTTTCCTCTGTTGTGGTGGTGGGGGGTTCTTTCAAAAGGTCAATAATGAAGTCAAGGATTGCTTCCTCCAATGGGTTGCACTAAAGACCTGATCTTTTTCCACTCTAAAGAGGCTATTGCATAGCTTTTTCCCAGGAAGCCCTGCATGGCCTATAAGTCTCCATACTCATGTCTGGAGGGGTGCCCTCAAGGAGAAACGTGCTTTTATCCGCAGGATGTATATGTGGGGGTACTTATCCCTCCGAAGATTCAATAGGTGCTGTAAGTTAGTTCACCTTAGGTGTATGGACTGCGTGCAGGTGATTTATGCTCAATTTTTTGCTCAATGTGAGTGGAAGTTGAGAAAAGGCAGTGGTTGGAGGGACTCCTTGGGGTGGCACACACGTCGTATGCTGGGAAAATGTGTACAAGACAGAAAGGTATAGATAGGTATAGATCTAGCACCAGAAATCTACGACTTGTAAGTCTGAAGACCTCAAGTGAGGATACAACTTTCCTGAGCGCAGTCAGGCCACGATCTAATGAATGCAGACACGTTAGCCATTTACAGCGATTCCTCTGCCTAGAGCTGTGAGACACATAAGATAGCTGACAGATGAAACATGACTATTACCCCAGCTACAGTATATTTGGGCAAGACGATAAGGCATTTTTTATCTAAGCAGGCAGGAGTGAGGAGCACTTGCCAGACACCATAATCATTAGACGAACAGGATGAAAACTACCTGAAAAATAAACTGCATGTACACAAGGAACGACCATGTATCAGATATTAAAGGGAGCTTGTCGGCACAGAATCCCTGTGTAAACTAACTACACAGCCCTGTGGGGGGTAGAGCCCTTATACAACTTTCATCTTTAGTGTTGAGATCCCTGTGCCCATTCTGCAGAAACGGAACATTAAACAAATATATTAATTGTGCTGCTCAGTGCACCCTTGGTGTGACCAAGAGGCTCATTGCACCGCCCACTTGATTTGCATGTCCCCGCCTCCCTCACTGGGGATTGGAAGAGCTGGCTCACCGAAGATTTCTCTGCAGATAATACTCATTCAAAGCAAGCCAGCACGGTCAATCACTCGTGAGGGAGGCGGGGACATGCAAAACCAGTGGGTGCACAGAGCCTGTTGGTCACACCATGGGTGCACCAAGCGCCTAAATTAGTATATTTTATTGCGCAGCAATTACAACACTAACAGTATGATTTTTATAGGGACTAGGTTCCCTACAGGGCTATGTGCTTCCTTTAAACTGTCAGTTCTGAGATCAAAGTATGGGTAGTAAGTCACAAGAACATACACTACATAAATTTAGGACATTTAGCGTGATTAGATCTTTTTAGGGGCAGGATCTCAGTGTGACTATACACTCTCAATAATTTACCTGAAGCATGTCATCGACCATAGTTAAGATGTACTGGACCGTTTGCTCCTTGGAGATGTGGGTCATCAGGTTGATGAAGGTTTTAGCACACTGAAAGAGAAATAACAATATTATCCTTTTACAAGTCAAGAACTCAAACGCAAAGTAAAGGAACAAAAATATGAATGATCTAGGAGAAATAATAATAATACTGAAAATATTCATAATAGACATCTCTACTCTGCACACGAAAAGACAAAGTAACGGCACTGCATACAATTCTGCAGACCGAAGCTATTATCGTGTGATGTGTAGGGCCGCAACAAGCACGATCAACAAAAAAGAAAAGCGCCTGCCACTTACTGGGAATCTGTCACCAGGTTTTCGCTAACTAATCTGAGAGCAGCATGATGTAGGGACAGAGACCCCAATTCTTGAAATATCTTCCTTACTGGGCTGCTTGCTACAGTTTTGATAAAATCCCTGTCTTATCTGCTGCAGATTTAGCAGTTCTCTGAATTCTGAGCTTTGTATAACTCCGCCCACACCACTGATTGGGCAGCTTTCAGTGTACACTGTGCATAGGCAGAAAGCTGCCAATAAGGTATGGGGCGGGTTATATATAGCTAATGAATATGGAGGACTACCTGGCAGCAGGTCTACTAGTCTTCCAGTGATAATCTCATGATGATGATGATGATGATGATGATGACTGATGACTGATGGATGATGATTGATGACGATGATTTTTTCAAAACTACAGCAAGCAGACCAAGAAGTCACACATCGCCTGGAATCAGGGTCTCTGACTTTACATTATGTCTTCTCCCAGTTTATGTGGCAAAAACCTGGTGACAGATTCCCTTTAACTGCAGTAAGGACTTGCTCTTCTTTATGATGATCTATATAAATGCATGAAATAAGGAAAAACCCATCGGGAATCCATTAATGGCAGCAATAAGAGAAAAAAATGTTTGAGGCTGCAGTGTGAAATTAGTACTGCAACCATTTCATCTCAGGACTGATGAGGGTCCCAGATGTTGGACACCCCCCACAGTAAATAAAGAGAATATCCTAGACTGAAGCCAACAGTTCCTATGACCAAGGGCACAGTTAACGCGCCTGAAACGCGTCAGGTGTCTAGCTCGGTTTTAAACATGACTACATGCCTCGAATAAAGTTTTTTGTATGTTTTACCGGGTTGCAGTGCTGCTCCCATTCCTTTCTCCTTGAAGTCATCACTGTATGCAATTGGAAAAATATTCCTAAGTATTGCCCTTGATGGACAAGTTTAGTTAATTTTACTATTTATCAGTGGCATTAAAAGAACATCAAACCTAAAAACTCATGATAAAACCACCCACATAGTCATGAAACATGCACACACTGTCAGTCTGCTACACTTTTGGCTAGTAAAATACTTAGTGGCCCCATACACTGCAGATAGCTGTTGGCCAAACGATGGTTAGCCCATAGCCATCCCTACAACTCCTCCCCAGGAGGGCTCGCTCTACGTGAAAGCCATGGCCAGGCTCTTCTGAAGTTGGAGAATCTTGCCGAGAACAAAAGGATCATCAACGCTTCCAACCATCTGTCGGGGAAGAGTCAGATGATGTGGAGCCGATCCCGCTGATCTCAGCGGCTTAGGTCAGGCTGCAGTTAGTCTAGTGCATTGGCGCCTTTAATATGGGGAAGGCGCTGCTCCGGCCACATGTATTACAGCCGCACCTAGGACAGTGAGGAAGGGGAGAGGCATGGCGGAGTTTCTAAGACGCACAGACAAAATCTTTTACCAGTTTTAAGTGTAACATGAAATTAAATGGGATCAGAGAAAAAGTGATCAACAAAAAACATTTCTAAATTGATATTTTTTGGAGGGGTGAAAATTTGATGTATAGTGTATTAAATCAAAGTTCTAGATCACAGCAATATCCAAATTATTATTATTATACATTTTTGTAGCGCCATTTATTCCATGGAGCTTTACAGTTGAAAAAAGGGGCAAATATAGACAAATACAATTAAACATGAGCAACAAAACAAGGCACACAGGTACATAAGGAGGGAGGACCCTGCCCGCGAGGGCTCACAGTCTGCAGGGGGTGGGTGAGGATACACCAGGAGAGGGTAGAGCTGGTTGTGTGGCGGTTCAGTAGGTTGAGGATTACTGTAGGCTTGTCGGAAGAGGTGAGTCTTCAGGTTCTTTTTGAAGGTTTCTATGGTAGGCGAGAGTCTGATGTGTTGGGGTAGAGAGTTGCAGAGTATGGAGAAACATGGGAGAAGTCTTGGATGCGGTAGTGGGAAGAAGAGATGAGAGGGTAGTAAAGAAGGAGATCTTGTGAGGATCGAAGGTTGCATGTAGGTAAGTACCGGGAGACCATGTCACAGATGTATGGAGGAGACAGGTTGTGGATGGCTTTGTATGTCGTTGTAAGGGTTTTGAACTGGAGTCTCTGGGCGATAGGAAGCCAGTGAAGGGCTTGGCATAGGGGAGTATGATATCATTCCCCTAGCCCCGTGGATTACTGTCCAGTAATATTTACAGACTGCAGCCTATTCACAGAGTACAGGCCATCATACGTGAGGTCGGCCTGGCATTGGAAAACTCCCAAACAACGCAATTATTTCTATACAGAAATATAATAGATCTCATAGCTTTACTGTAGAAAAGTCCTACACAGAACATTCCGTAATCTATCCTTCAGGGGGCGCCGATGATGGGGTTCACTTTCAGATTGGGACAAAAATACAAGTAAATGACTGACAGCAGCTTTCTCCTATTTCCTGCCTCTTTATCCTCCGGTGATGGACAAATACCATAGGACAGAGAAGAGGCACCATGTCTCCTTACCTGATTGCCTTCATTGGTTAATATGGTTTTCTTCTCCTCGGAATTGGACTTTTCAAACCTCAGGATAAATTCACAGTCTTCTCCTGAAATCATCTGACCTCTAAAATACAAAGTATATAATAAACTCACAGGCATCACAGTTATTTCACAAAGATCTTATTTTATTCTATAAAAAAGACGCAGGGATTTGTGAATGAATACAATCTAGTGGAAGAGGCACCGAAGAACCCAAATTTATCACCTTGCAACTAAAGGAAATCGCATTTCTTAAAAGAGAAAGTGGCCAAGTTGTAGGTGACATTACAACCTGTTAATACAGAAAATTACAGTAATTAAACGGATTATCCCACTGACAGAGTTGGGCCCATAGCTACAATATGCTCCATGATTTGATGCCAACAGTCATCGGTCTCATGCTGCTCATAATCAGGCTCCCATTACTTTCCATAGGCTCCATTGAAGTCAACGGAGCCCACAGAATTCTATGGACACGGTCAAACATGTTGGAACAAAACCACATCTTGAAGACCTGAAGCAAGACTACAACACATAGCAAGCGCCAAGCAGGTAAATCCAAAAGCGCCTGAGAATTTTATAAGGAGCATTAATGAAGGCAATTAGATTTAATATATTGGTTATTTATACCAACGCACAAATACTGGTTTAATTCTAATAATAGCAGTGAATAGCTCTGTTAAAAAAAATAAAAAAGAAGAATTTAATGGAATCATATATGTGTAACTTATGAAATGACCGCTAAAAAAACAAAAATACAGCGCAGGCAAGTACACACCCGCCTGTAAGCTGTGGTAAAACCATCGAAGAGGTCGCAGTGGAAGAGCGCCACAACCTCTTCTCACAGCTGACCGGAGGAAACATACCATACCATGATCTAACGTGGATGGCTTATCCCTAGGATGTTCTAGGACAGGGGTGGGGAACTTCAGGCCCATCGTGACCTTTTCTGGGGCCCCCGGGCAAATTCCCGGGGACCGCAGTGCCTAGGCCGACAGTTGTGTTTTGACCTTTAGTTTCTTCTTGCTCTGTGAGCATGCAGTGTTCACTACTGAACGCGGAGGCGCGGGCAATCAAAGATTACATCCTGCACCACTGCCAGTGTCAGGATGTACCTTGTGGGTGCACTTAGCGCATGATTTTTTACAGCCCCCAAAAGATGGTATAAATATCCAAATGGCTCTTGGTAGAAAGTTTTCCCCACCCCTGTACTAGGATATGGTTGTGTTCATACAAAGAATATTTTACACACAGTTTCACTCCATCATTGGGTAACATGCCTCAAGCACCACTAAGGATGCTTTCACATTGTGTTCCTGCATCCATTTAGTGGCCCAGTTGAGACTTATGTCTGAACCCCCCGCAAAACGGGATTCCAACGTATGCGCCAACGAGCCATAATGGTGCCGGCAGAGCGAATGTGCACTCTGATCTGCATAATTTTCAGGCATATAGACCCCATCGGTGCATACATCACAATCCCATATTGCGGGGGGTTCAGACGCAAGTCTCGATGGGGCCACCAAACGGGTCCCAGAACACAATGTGAAAGCACCCTTACTCTATTACAATACTGCTATCTAATCTTATTCAGTCTGGCATTTTTCGGAGTCTGGTCTGGTATCAAATCTGTCCCATGGAGGTCTCAGAAAACAACACACAATTTTCACAATCGCTTCCCAATAAAGCTCCATGAAGTGTAATTTAAGCTGGAAATGATAGTAAATCATTATTTGTAGGTGACCCTTTTTTGGCAGACATCTATTTCTCTATTACTTTACAGATAATTGTCACATTGCGGACATCCATCTTAGGCCACCATAGATTTTCAGAATAAAAGTGTTATATTGAAACATATGGTGCCTGTTATGTTATTGGAAATCTGACAACCTTATAATAAGACACTGACCCTTTCCTTGCGCATCCTTAGGTAATGGGCTAAAGCATATAAACAATGAAGGAGTTACTATATATAGGAAACATGCCATCAACATGAAGCAATAATTCACTACCCTCAGCCAACAGTCCTATGTATATAGGGGTCTCCCGACAGTGCCTCAATGTCTGCATTTAGGAAAACAGGTGTATAGAGGAAATAAGCCAATCATTTCTTTCCTGGAAGTAAAGCAAAGAGCTAGACATGTCTTACTTCCGTCTCTGTTGTGCCAAGCACACATTGAGGCCACATGAACACGTTCAGTATTTGGTGAGTTTTTTACCTCAGTATGTGTAAGCCAAAACCAGAAGAGGAATCAGAGGAAAAGGGTAATAGAAAAACATCACTAGAGATAGGCGGATGATTGGACCTGGTGGGCTCGGCCAAACAGTTCCCAAGATGTTTAATGACAGAGTGAGCCCGCAGCTTAGATCGGAGGTATAAAGTTTACCTCCGCTCACTGGCATGGGCTGATGGGACTACTGCTTCCTGGTGCCTTTAATAATAGCGACAGGAGGAGCGGCTGATGGGAGTATTCATCAACCCACAGAGTGGGTTCTCCTGAATTTTTGATAACCAGCTAAGCAAAACTGACAGCTGGGGGCTGCAACCCCTTCATTCTTGCATACTTTATAATACGTATGGAAAGTACCAAGGGCTAAAACTACCACACCCCAACGTCACAATGACTAAAACTACTGCACTCCAACATCAGAAGGGCTAAAACTACCGCACCCCAATGTGACAAGGGCTAAAACTACGGCACCCCAATGTCACGAGCTAAAACTACCGCACCCCAACGTGACAAGGGCTAAAACTACCGCACCCCAATGTCACAAGAGCTAAAACTACCGCACTCCAATGTGACAAGGGCTAAAACTACTGCACCCCAAAACCACAAGGGCTAAAACTAACGCACCCCATCGTGACAAGGGCTAAAACTACCACACCCCATCGTGACAAGGGCTAAAACTACCGCACCCCAACGTGACAAGGGCTAAAACTACCACACCCCATCGTGACAAGGGCTAAAACTACTGCACCCCAACGTCACAAGAGCTAAAACTACCGCACCCCAACGTGACAAGGGCTAAAACTACCGCACCCCAATGTCACAAGAGCTAAAACTACCGCACTCCAATGTGACAAGGGCTAAAACTACTGCACCCCAAAACCACAAGGGCTAAAACTAACGCACCCCATCGTGACAAGGGCTAAAACTACCACACCCCATCGTGACAAGGGCTAAAACTACCGCACCCCAACGTGACAAGGGCTAAAACTACCACACCCCATCGTGACAAGGGCTAAAACTACTGCACCCCAACGTCACAAGAGCTAAAACTACCGCACCCCAACATGACAAGGGCTAAAAATAACTGCACCCCAACGTCACAAGGGCTAAAACTACCACATCCCAATGTCACAAGGGCTAAAACTACCACACTCCAACGTCTGAGGAGAACTGCAGCAGGGCGCCTACAGGAAGCCTATTACAGGTAACAGGATGGGCAGGTAATAGCTGTTAAAAGCTCACAGACACAAAAAGAGGACTTAAAAATCCTCCAAAAAATTGAAAAAAGTCACAGAGAAAAAAGCAGAGATGATTACCTGCTGAAGCCTCCAAACAAATGCACCAGCAGGGCGCATCGGACCCGATTAATGATGGCAACAACACAGGTGCAAAAAATACCGATGAAACAACCACTTTCAATCCAGTGTTGGCTGTTTGGCATTAGTGCACAAAAAGATAAGTGATAATAGTCTGTATGTGGCATTGTTCACACAGGCAATGCAGAGCATCTGGTTTACAGCCTATTACTAACGCACATACAGGCGGGCTGCCCAGTGCTACAAAATGCATGCTGTGTGAATAGAGGCCTACAGTTTACAGAGCCATCTTGGTCCGACTGCGCCCTGCAAGATAAAGTGCAAAATTAGCGTTAGTAATAGGCTGTAAACCAGATGCTCTGCATTGCCTGTGTGAACAATGCCACATACAGACTCTTATCTTTTTGTGCACTAATGCCAAACAACCAACACTGGATTGAAAGTGGTTGTTTCATCTGTATTTTTTTGCACCTGTGTTTTTGCCATCATTAATCGGGTCCCCTACACAGTAACAGCTGTTAGCAGCACAACTCCTCATTTCCACCATTTTCTACTGTAACTAATGTTGCGGTTATGTCATAATGAAGGAAGACTCCATTTCTATTCCCTTTTCTTATTGCAGCAAACAATTATAGTCATTGTATTTGTTACAAATGGTAGAGAAGAACATTGATTTGGCCAAATCACAAAGCACAGAGCAATCTGCGGTGGTCTTACTGCCTCGCCCACGCAGGGAGAACCTGGTGATAAAGTGCCAATCAAAGAAGACTTCCGGGAACGGGATTTCAGGCTTCCAAATAAAGCAGCGAGAGCAGAAATGAGGAGCAAAGCATTGGCTGAAACCACCTGTACATCGATAATCAGAATATACTAGCTATGGATCACACATCAAGGACCGGACAGCAGTTCACCAGCAATCCAGAGATCATTTCAGAATTTAACTGTCAGCATCAATTTATTATCAGAACTGGATGGGAATGCAGAATGGGGGAAGGGAAGGAGATCTGTGGCCGCTTATAACAGCTCATCTGACAAATGAAGCCAGGGCCGAAGTAGGAAATCAAACATCAGGACCACGATTCATTCATTTTAATCACCGGGCTCCATCATTTCAAAGGGACGGCATAAGACGGCTGAGGTGCAATGCACATGTAGATGTCACAAAAGAACAACATTTACCTTAAACGGGTTGTCTGGGACATAATTTAAACTAGTGATAGAGTCCAACATGCTGGACCCGCACAATCCTGGCGACCATCATGAGAACATATGCTGACCACTGTCTTCTGCATCTTTTAATGGTCCCAATCAATGAGGACAACCCTCTTTAAATGTACAGGATGTTTCGCTCACTTTAAATGGGTTTTCCCACAAGCAAACTTCATTTTAATCAACAGATCTTGGAATAATAATAAGTTCCACAATTGGATGCGATTAAATAAAATGTTCCTGTGCTGAGATAATCTTATAAATAAGCCCCCTGCTGTGTACTGTGTAATGGCCGTCTGACCATACAGCAACATGGTCCGATCATACATCTCCTGGCCAGGGGAGGAAGCAAAAGAGTATAGAGACATTACAGCACGGGATCATATAGTAACTCTAGCATTTGAAGGCTTTAGACTGGGTCTCAGCTCTACTGTTCTATATATATTTACAAAAAAAAACTGAATACAAAAGCAAAGATCAATTGTAATATCTTCTGGACACCACCAGAGACGTAAAATTTCTGAGCATAACAACTCAGATACAATGCTTTGAAAAAGTATTCATACCCCATGAAATCTTCCACATTTTTTTCACGTTACACCCAAAAACTTAAATGTATTTTATTGGAATTTTATGTAATACACCAATACAACGTAGAAAGTACCGTATATACTCATGTATAAGCAGAGTTTTTCAGCCCCCTTTTCTGGCTGAAAAGACCCCCCTCGGCTTATACACGAGTCACGGTCCCAGTGCTGATGTTCCCAGTGCCCCCGAAACATGTCTGCGCTCCCCTGCAGCCTCGGTAAGTGTTCCAGTGGCTGCTGATAGGGTCGGCGTTGGCACCGGGACGGTGTCCTGAGCAGGCGCGGACACTGACGTGCTATGGGGGCCAGGTGCCCAGGACACCGGCTCTTGCGATATTCACCTGTCCCAGTTCCACCGCCACGCTGTGTGTTCCGTATCCTCTGGCTGTGACGTTCAGTTCAGAGGGCGCGATGATGTGGTTAGTGCGCACCCTCTGCCATAACAGTCACTGCAGAGAGCCGCAACACTGAGGAGCAGAGGGCAGTGACGAGAGGTGACTGTCATTTTTATTTTTATTGCAGCAGATATACAGTAATCATATCAGCATAAACTGCGCTGATATGATGAGCATTATATGGGGCAATTTATCTATGGAGCATCTTATGGGGCCATAATCAACCTTTATGGAGCATTTTATGGGGAATATTTTAATAATATGGAGCATCTTATGGGGCCATCATGAACTTTATGGAGTTCTATATGGGGCATATTTTGTATGGAGCATCTTATGAGGCTCCTGATTCAATGTAGATATTAAAAAAACATTTAAACTACTGATGTCTCAATTAATTTTATTGGTATCTATTTTTATTTTTGTAATTTATCAGTAGCTGCTGCATTTCCCAACCTAGGCTTATACTCGAGTCAATAAGTTTTTTTTATAAGTTTTCCCAGTTTTTTGTGGCAAAATTAGGTACCTCGGCTTATACTCGGGTCGGCTTATACTCGAGTATATACGGTATTTGTGAATTGTAAAAATAGAATTAGAACTTACCGGTAATTCTCTTTCTAGGAACCTTCCACGACAGCAGTATCGGAGGATGTCTCCCCGCCTTAATAGGGGACAGGAACAGAAAGAGGTTAAATACCCCTCCCCTTCCTGCAACCACCAGTGTTTTTTCTGGACACAGTAGCATGTTTAGTTACCACTTAAGTGCAGGAAACATTTAATACATAAATCAGATAGGGAGGGAAATTAGTGCTGTCGTGGAAGGTTCCTAGAAAGAGAATTACTGGTAAGTTCTAATTCTATTTTCTCTAGTCACCTTCCACGACAGCAGTATCGGAGCAATACCAACCGCTAATTTCTTTAGGGAGGGACAACAGCCTGGAGAACTCGTCTGCCAAACGATAGGTCCCTGTTGAAGTGAGCCTGTAGTGCCTGGTGAATGTATGGACTGACGACCAGGTGGCGGCTCTGCAAATCTGCTCTGAAGATGCGTTACCCCTCTCTGCCCAGGAAGTTGAGACTGCACGGGTGGAGTGTGCTTTTAGAGAAGCTGGAGGAGTCAGATTCTGGGATGAGTAGGCAAGGCTAATGGCCTGTTTAATCCAATTTGCTATTGTACTTTTGGCTGCCTTCTTGCCTTTATTTCGTCCTGACCACTGGACGAATAGATTCTGATCCACCCTCCAACTTTCTGTCTGTTGAAGGTAGAATAGGACCACTCTGCGGACGTCCAGGGTATGAAAGACTTCCTCTTTTGGGTTAGATGGATTCGGACAGAAAGAGGGCAAGATGATTTCTTGATTTCTATGGAATTCAGAGACCATTTTAGGCATAAAGGAAGGATCTAATTTCAGGATTATGCTGTCCATAGTTACGGTCAGGAATGGCTCCCGGATTGATAAAGCCTGTATCTCCCCTATACGCCTGGCGGTAGTGATAGCCACCAGAAAGACTGTTTTTAGGGTCAAAATTTTTAAGTTGGAGGCTGAAAGGGGTTCAAAAGGGTCACCGGTCAGACTCTTTAGGACCAGATTCAAGTCCCACGGAGGGGTGTGGATGAGACGTCTTGGACAGATTCTTGTTGCTGAAGCTATAAACCGTTTGATCCATTGGTGATTTGCCAGATCTTGGTCAAAGAAAGACCCGAGTGCCGACACTTGGACCTTTAGGGTACTTGGTGAGAGTCCCATATCCAAGCCCTTCTGAAGGAATTGAAGGATTTGAGCAATCTCTGGGTTAAATGGATCTGGTTTGTTCGGAAAACACCATGAAGAAAATTTCTTCCATATTTTCCCATAAATGGCATTGGTTATCGGCTTCCTACTTTTTTGTAGGGTTTCAATCACGTCTTGAGAGAGCCCTCTGGCTTTCAGGATCTCGGCTTCAGAAACCAGGCTGCTAACTTCAGCTTGTACAGGTCTGGATGAAATAGAGGACCCTGTTGAAGCAGGTCGCGTCTCTGGGGAAGTAGGATTGGACCTTCCAGGCACATGTCTTTTAACGCGTTGAACCAGCTTCTTCCTGGCCACAATGGGGCTATCAGGATCGTTGAGACTTGATCTATCCGGATTTTCTGCAATGTTCTGGATAGCAATGGGATTGGCGGGAAGGCATATGCTAGGGTAAATTCCCAAGGATGTGAGAATGCGTCCAGTCCTTGAGTCTCGTTTGAGGTGCTTAGGGAGAAAAAGTTGTCTGACTTTGTATTCTGTCTGCTGGCGAACAGGTCCACCTCGGGGGTTCCCCACCTCTGGACCAAGGATAGGAATACCTCCTGGTTTAGGGACCATTCCCCAGGATGAAAATCCCTCCTGCTGAGGTAATCCGCCTGGGAATTGTCCAGCCCCTTTATATGTACTGCAGAGATGGACAGGAGGTGTTTCTCTGCCCAGGAAAAAATCCTTCCAGCAGTTAACTTTAGGCTTGAGTATCTCGTGCCCCCTTGGTGTCGGAGGTAGGCGACAGTGGTCATATCGTCGGACATCACCCGTACATGGTGACCCTGGACGAGGGCCGATGAGGCTTTTAGCGCTTCCTCCACTGCTTTTAACTCTCTCAGATTTGAGGAGCTGCGTCTCATATCTGGGGACCACAAACCCTGAAAGTGGGATTTCTCGATCACAGCACCCCAACCTCTCTGACTTGCGTCTGTTGTAAGTACTCGGAGAGGGGTCTGATCCCAGCTGATTCCCCGCTGTAGGTTTCGGGGGTTCCACCACCATGAGAGGGAGGATCTTACATGAGTGGGAAGAGGGATTTTCCTGGATAGAGCCATCTGGTGTCCTCTTGAATACGACAGGATGTGAGATTGAAGAATCCTTGTATGGGCCTGGGCCCAGGGGACTGCCTGGATGCATGATGTTAGAGAACCCAGGATTGACATAGAGTCCCTTAGAGTTGGGAATTTCTGGTCTCTGAATCTGGAGATCTTGTGGACAAGATCGATCCAACGGTCCCTGGGTAAGAAGGACATTCTCTTCTCTGAGTCCAGAAGAATTCCTAGAAATTTCTTCTGTGGACATGGCCGGAGATCTGATTTTGCCAGATTCGGAATCCACCCGAGAGACGTTAAAATATTGAGAACCTTCGTCACGTCCTGATTGAGGCGAGAAGCTGATGGGGCAATGAGGAGGAAGTCGTCCAAGTATGGAATGACGCAGACCCCCTGTTGTCGGATAAAGATTATCACTTCCAACATGATCTTGGTGAAGACCCGTGGAGCTGATGATACTCCGAAAGGAAGGATATTGAACTGGTAATGGCTGATCCGTTTGTTTTGGGAAATGGCGAACCTGAGGAACCTCCTGTGGTCTGGATGTATTGGCACATGGTAAAATGCGTCCCTCAGGTCCAATGTGGCCATTACCCAGTTCTGTCCAATCAGCGGGATTGCTGATCTGATAGATTCCATCTCGAATCTTCGATATCTTATCACCTGATTTAGGGGTTTCAGGTTTACGATGATACGGTGTTTCCCTGAGGGTTTCTTCACCAGAAAGAGATGGGAGTAATGGCCTTCTCCTCTTTCCCGATGTGGTACATGGGAAATTACTTTTTCCCGGAGCAGGTTTAGAATATCTGACCTCAGAGCCTCCTGAAGTTTTGGAGATTGTGGAGAAGTGATCGTTAGATGGTGAGGAGGAGGACTCTCGAATTCCAATTTTAGGCCATCCTGTATGGTACGCAGGACCCACTGATCCCTGGTGATCTCCTGCCACCTGGAGAGAAAATCCGAGAGTCGACCCCCGACCTGGGAGTAGTCATTGCTTTTCAGAGGACTGCTGGGGCTGGGGGACCATGATGTTTCTGGCTTTCCCACCTTTGGGGTACCCCCATCGCCCCGTTTTGCCTTTTCCCCTATAGTTCTGTTGGGGTGGTTGTTCACGAGGGGGACGAAAAAAACGCTTCCTCGGGTTCCTTTGTTCTGGAAGGACCTTCTTTTTGTCTGAAGCCTTGTCCAGGATGTCGTCCAAGGCTGGTCCAAAGACATGATGGCCCTGGAAAGGAATACCACAAAGTTTGGACTTTGAGGTAATGTCTCCTCCCCAAGATTTAAGCCACAGGGCCCTCCTAGCTGAGTTTGTAAGGACAGCGGATCTAGCGGCTACTCGAACTGATTCCGCGGAAGCGTCCGCGAGGAATCCGGTTGCTTTTTGGAGGAAGGGGAGAGAATTAAGGATGTCCTCCCTGGATGTACCTTGTACGAGGTGGTTCTCTAAGGTACGAAGCCAAAGAAACAACGATCTGGCCACACATGTTGAGGCCACGTTGGATTTCAATAAGTTAGTTGAGGTGTCCCAAGATTTCCTCAGTAAACTCTCAGTTTTACGATCCATAGGATCTTTCAGCTGGGAGGAATCTTCGAAGGGTAGGGCCGTTTTCTTAGTTACCCTTGACACCTGAACATCCACTTTGGGCATATCAAATAAAGAACAATCTCCCTCCAGGGGTAAGCGATTTTTAAACTCAGATGGGACGTTCAGCCCCTTTTCTGGCAGGCTCCACTCCTGGAGGATAAGGTTCTCGATGTTTTCATGTATGGGGAATCCCTTTACCGACTTAGGTTTCAGACCCCCGAACATATCATCCTGCATGGAATGGCCCTCTATCTCCTCCTCTACCCCCATGGTGCCTCTCACCATGGAAATTAACTCTTCCAAATCCTCAGAGGAGAAGAGGTATTTTCTACTATCGGATTTGGGAGCAGAAGTAGAAGTAGAACCCTCTTTTTCCCAGCTGTACTCTGAACCCGAGGTATGTATCTCGCCTGAGTCAGAGTCTGAGGCTACCCGGCCCAATTTCCTTTTCTTAGGAGGGGGAGGCTGCGGAGTCGGGGCTCGAGAGAAGGTTGCCATAGAGGACTGAACCTCCTACCTGATGAGGGTTCTGATGCTATCCATTAAAGAAGGCTGTTCGCTACGCAGCACTTCATCTGTGCATGGTTGGCAGAGCTTCTTTGTGTATGCTGAGGGGAGCTTGGCTGCACAAGCACCACACTTGCGGCTGGGCTTCCTAGTGCCAGTGACCTTGTCTCCCTGGAACGAGAGAGAGAGGTGGACTGAGCCGCTTAAATTTAAAAAAAAAAAATGGACAGCAAGGGACATCATCCCACTACTTACAGTAGAGGGGTGCGTGCTGGGCTCTGCAGTGGCAGAGTGAGAGGGTTTGTCGCCGTCCATAACGTCAGAGGTACAGTCACAGACAGACGTCTCACTAGGAGGGCTCCCCAGTAAGGAATAAGTAGTCTTACCGAGATTCCAGCGAGTTTGGTGCTCCTCCCTCGATAGTGTCCCTGGGGGGGGGGGGGGTCCGAGACGCCCGCCCTAGCCGCCGCTGATGTTCCCAGGCTCAGGACGCCGGCCGGTGCGCGCCAAAGCTCCGGTTCGAAAAACCGGAAGTCCCGGAGCGCGTCACTTCCGGTGCGCGCGCGCGCGCCAACCCAGCAGCAGCGTGGAGAGAGGAGGAAGCCGGGGAGCTGCAGGAGGACCCCGGAGCACTACACCGCTCTGCATTACCACCCGAAAGTGGCGCAGGGAGAGCGGGCGGAGGTCCCAAGTCACGCGGGGACCGCGGAGATGGGAGCAGTCTGGAGGAGGAGGAGAGCGGAGCTCCCAACCGCGACTGCCCGGCTGTCAGGTAACCAGTACTCCCGTTCGCCGGCCACGGCAGCACTATCGGAGAACCTCTTCATGCCCCATAGGGGACAGGAAAAACACTGGTGGTTGCAGGAAGGGGAGGGGTATTTAACCTCTTTCTGTTCCTGTCCCCTATTAGGGCGGGGAGACATCCTCCGATACTGCTGTCGTGGAAGGTGACTAGAGAAAGAATGATACATGGTTTTCTAATTATTTTAAAAATATAATTCTGAAAAGTAATGTGCATTTGAAGTCAACCCCCTGTAGTCTGTTCCCCTTAAATAAAATCCTAAGCAACTAATTGCCTCCAGAAGTCCCATAATTAGTAAATGGAGTCAACCTGAGTTTAATTGATTCTCAGTATAACTACAGCTCTTCTGGGAAGGCCTCAGAGGTTTGTATGGGATCATTAGGGATCAAACAGCATCATGAAAATCAAGGAACACACCAGACAGGTCAGGGATAAATGTGGAGAATAAGAAAGCATGGTTTGGTTATAGAACAATAGCCCAGGCTCTGAACATCTCATGGGGCACTGTTCAATCTATCATCCAAAAATGGACGGTGTATGGTACAACTGCAAACCTATCAAGACATGGCCGCCCACCTAAACTGACATCCAAACAAGGAGACCACTAATTACAGAAGCAGTGAAGAGGCCCATGGCCACTCTGGATGAGCTGCAGAGATCCAAAGCTCCACAGCTCAGGTAGGAGAACCTATCCACAGGACAACTATTAGTCTACGTTCACACATTCAGTATTTGGTCAGTATTTTAACTCAGGATCTGTAAGCCAAAACTAGGATTGGGTGAAAAATGCCAAAGTGGTGCACGTGTTTCTATTATACTTTTCTTATGATTGCCCCACTCCTGGTTTTGGCTTACAAATACGGATGTGAAGAACTGACTAAATACTGAATGGGTGAACTTGGCCTTAGTCATATACGCCACCAATCTGGCCTCTATGAAAGAGTAGCAAGAAGAAAGCCATTTTTTAAAACAAGCCATAAGAAGTCCCATTTGCAAAAAGCCAGCTAGCATGTGGAAAAAAAATGCTCTGGTCAGATGAGAATAAAGTCGAACTTTTTTGGCTAAATGCAATACGCTACGTGTGGCAGAAAATTAACACTGAACATCACTCTGAAAACACCATCCCCACCAACACACATGGTGGTGGCAGCATCATGCTGAGGGGATGCTTTTTTTCAGCAGAGACAGGGTAACTGGTCAGAATTGATGGGAAGATAGATGGAGCTCGGGACGCATATTGATTTGAAATGTATAGCGGAGCAGAGACAAGCTCTCTACGATTCAATACCAATAGCAGCCACTGGCCAATCAGAGGCCAGCAGCTGACATCAGCATGGGCAGCGTATCACTTCACTGCCATACGCTGTCTCAGCTGTGCAAGAAGAAGAGGAAGCTGTTCGCTCGGTGAGCACTGGACATATGAGAAGGATCTTTTTAAATGTGTAATGTGAAGAGCTGCACAACATATATCAGGACAGCTATATGGGGACCAAGATGGAGGACATGTCTGCGATATGGGGACCAGGCTGGGGACACGGCTGCTATATGGGCCTGGGATGAGGGACATTACTACAGGATAAGGACCAGGATGGAGGATATTACAACAGGATAGGGGCATAACTACAAGATGGGAGACATAACTACAAGATGTTGGCCATAATTACTATATGGTGCTAATTGTAAGATAATATTATTGTATGGGGCCAATTGGGGATAAAAAAAAAAATATAAGAATTGTAAAAATGTAAAATGCCCATCAAACTGAAAAAAGAAAAAATTATGGTTGGTCCATATCCTCAGACGACTTTGAGACCCCTGGTTTTGATCAAAGCATATTCATATGTGTGAATCGCCCAGGCACAGTCCAGACCTAAATTCCATTGAGAATCTGTGGGAAGACTTGAAAATTGCTGTTCACAGACATCTCCATCTAATCTCGCTGAGCTAGAGCTAGTTTGCAAAGAAGAATGTGCAAAAACTTAAGCCTTTAGATGTGTAAAACCTTATCAGTAATTGCAGCGAAAGGTGGTCCTACAAAAGTATTGACTCGGGGGTCTGAATACGAAAGCAATTCACAATTTTCAGATTTATATTTTTTTAAATAATTAGAAAACCATTGTCATTTCCTTTATGCTTCACAAATACTTGCTTCTTTGTGTCGGTATATTACATAAAATACATTTGTTCGTGGGTGTAACGTGAAAAAAAAAATAAAAAAGTCCATGGGGTATGAATACTTTTTCTGGGCAACTGTTGGTTTTATATCAGTAAAAAACAAAACCACACAAGGTTTTATATATAATATCTGTATAAAGACGAGGGTATAAAGACGACGACAGCACTCAAATAGGGGAGAGAGAGAGAGAGAGAGAGAGAGAGAGAGAGAGAGAGAGAGAGAGAGAGAGAGAGGTCCCTTAGAGTTTCTACATTGACACATCATTATGGAGAAGCCCTGGTCTGGAGGAGATGTAATGTTGACACATATACAACCTCAGGTCCAGCAATGTGTGTTATGTACACAGACTGTGTATACACATAACTGTAACCTCAAACCAGAATACCCACATCCAGGCCCCTGTATTAGCAGACACATCCAATCTTGTAGTGGAATTATCATAAGTCATAAAGCCCATCACCCTCAACAATATTAGATATTCTTATATTTTGCAACATCCAGATAAGTTATTTTCTGACAAAGATAAAAAAAAACAAGAACTTGCTTTACACTGTGCTGCAAAAGAATCACCAAACAACAACAGATTACATAGAAAAAACATCTTTGTAAATTTTCCCTCAAAAGGGGGAGCTGTACATGAATCTGTCATAGCTCAGCTATCGAGTGACCCGGGGCTCCTTCCCTGTCCCTTACACTAGGAGGCGCCCTAGCTCGTCCTATTTCCCGGGATACTTCTGAAGGTGAAGATGCCGAGGCTGCCACTCTTACTTTATCTCCTGAGTTAGCCGTCCGTTTGTTGTCTTCCCCCACCCAGGGAAGAGAGGCGCAACTGTGCACCGCAGTACCCCAACAAACAAGGGTAAACTGAAAATACCAAGCATACAAATATTCTCTCACATGATGGGGGAAAAACCCAACGTAGAGGAGTGAAGGGAATTATCACACTTACAAACCAATTAACAGTTACAGACAGATAACTCCTCCAAAACTCCTTGTCATATAAACACCTCTCCTCCAAGACATGCAGCAAATGCTAGCTCTGACATGGGTTTGAATCAGGACCCAGATTATAAAAGGGGATGGGAGTGGCGAACCAAACTGAGCAGAGAGCTCAAAGTTTCCAACATGGCAGATTAACCCCTGTTCTGACAAAAAAATAAACACCATTAAAATGAAAGAGAAGTGCTTCTTCTCAGCGCAGGAGTAGGAGCAATGCAGAGTTCTGGCTCCTCTCTGTTGCGGTAACCCTGTGACAGAATCTTTATGGAGTCCAATTCTCCCAGCTATGCTGGGGACAGCGCGCTCTTCGGACAGTTCGGATCAGCCAATGGTCTCACCACTCGTCCGACCTCTGCTGTCTACTAGGCTGCTCTGCCTCTCCAGCAGGGGCTGAGGGCCGGGGACTGGTGCAGGTTGGGACAACACTTAGGTTTTGACTTATTAAGGTGTTTTCACAAGTTTTCTGCTCTGACGGTGTAAAGCCTTTGTGCTTCATGTACACGCTGATATACTGTAGTAGATTTCCTACTTTGTAGCAGAACAATGCTGTATCTCCACTACATGTATCCAAATATTAAAAAATGTAGTATTTAGAGAAGGTTTTGTGAAGACACAATTACTGATAAATCATGGAATAATGTCACAGTTGCAGCAAAAAAAAAAAAAAAAGTAAAAACCTGTTTGGGTTTAATAAATAAACAGTTTTTCTTCTGAGGTTAATTCAGTCCAAGCATACGGCCGGCTGAACGGAGCTTGCGTGCTCAATAGTGTGGTGGATGTGAATGAAGAAGTCTATGGAAATTAGTCTACAAATAAGAGGCAAAATCAAAACCCTAGGTGCACCCCAACTGACAAAAGCTTGTCCCTACACGTAACAGAAAGTCACATTTGCCAGAATTAGGAAAGCGGCAGCCGTCACTTACTGGAGATAGGACTGCCAGTTCACTTTGTTAGCCCGGACCTCGGCAGCCTTGGCTGCAATGATGTTTGTTGGAACAGCAGCATCGACGGCGCCTCGGATGTCCATCTTCACGTCTCTGTTCCTATAAACACAGAAATAACCACATAACCAGAATGTCTGGCTAAGAGACTGGAAACCTTGTCTATGTGTCCTATTAGACCATAGGAAGATGGAGATCCCTGAAAGGGGTGTCCCCTATTAGCCCAAGAAGAAAGTCACTGCAGAAACCCTTCTTGGGATTACAGTACACCCACTTGTCATCCGCACCGTCCCCTCATTCTGTGGAGTGCTGCTACTTCACATTCAGTGCAGGAAGCAGAAGGGTGGAGATCTCAGCACGTCACACATTGCTAACAGTATCATATGCCTGCAACTTCCCCCTCCTTACAGGACTAGTAAGTCCCAGCAACAGTTCCACTAGAGTCACTGGTAACATTTCTGCTCCATCACTTCCCAGTAATATCAGCCATTATAGACCACGGGCTGGCAGAGACCGGCTGTCTGCTGTAGGCCTTGTTACAGGCGGAATCATGTTGTTCTACATATCCATCTGACTGCATGTATCTGTGCTTTGTTTTACATTTTTTAACTATTTGTCAACAAAATGGAAGTTTTATACAAATAATACCTATGAAGGTGCAGCGATTCTTCATCGCCGGGTCATACATTCTTTTCTGGACTTATTAAAGTGGCTCCACATGGACCACCCAGAGGCTGTGGCAGGTAGCCATCGTACATCAGCCTCAGACGAATTCGCACTTGCACCAGCAGAAGTTACGACTGTAAATCCACGGCAGAAACCAAGGGGTTAACCTCAGATTTGTACAGGGATTCTGTTGCACACACATTGGAATTTGTTTCAGTGTAAGACCCCAGTGTGTGAACAGACGCTGAGGACATTAGATGCCCCCTGCAGCCTGATGTAGTATATAGTCATGTAGGGGGCTAGTATCCCACCCGTATTGGGGGATTGCTGTGCTGAAGGCAGAGTTAACATCACACTCCCTCCTTCACTGCGAGCAGCTTCCTGTGATGGCACAACAAGACGTCTGTTGTCTGTATACACTGAGGGCGCTCCTCGCCGTCCGCACCGCAGGATCTCTCCGGCCCACAGCCTCACCTGGAACCAGTAGTGAGCAGGACACTCCGGATTGTGGCAGCGCAATGCCGGCCTGGGAGAACTTGCAGGGAAAATCAGGTCCTAAGAAAAAAAAGGAAAGGTTATAGTGAAAGGCGGCATTGTGCCATGGAGGAGCTCACATGCTTTATTACTCTCCACAGTCTCCGTCAGCCAGAGGGGGCTACACTGCGGCTACTTCAGAGAGGGGAGTGGGACCCTAAATCAGTCATTCCCCAGTCCCCTATATCCTCCGAACACAGCAGGCTATGGCCACACACACGACAGGTCAGGTCTGCTGCTGTACAGCTGGGTGGCAGCCATTTAGGGGTGAGGTCCTACTGACTGTCACCCAGCTTTCCCGGATAGTACTGGAAGTGGAGTGCGGCAGAAGACAAAGCCCGGCCTGGGATGAGAAGGCTTCTTACACTTCTCCCCATTCACAGCAGATCTGCTGGCGGATTACGCGGACATGTCCGTAGACACTGACGTGGATTTGTACAATCATTACTAAAGATCACACACAAGTCTTTATGCCCTGTCCAGGAGCAGAATACGGAGCCCACGTCATGGAGAATAAACTGCGGGGTTTGTTTTCCTGCACAAACCTCGGGGTTTCCTTAAAAGGGTTGGGACAGAACATGGAATAAATTCTGGACTGCTAGTGATCCACCACTGAGACCCCCACTGCTCCATTCATTGACTATGGGACTGATGGAGAAGGGGAGCCCTGCACTCAGCCGTCTTATAGACAATGACCAGAGAGGTGGAGCACGTCTAGGACCATAGCTGCATTCAGAGATAAGACCATTCTCTGGATCCCTGGGATTCCCTGCGGTCAGCAGCTTATGATCCATACTATGGATTTACCAACTTGGAACAAGCATTTTTACTTTGCCATTTTTGCAATCTTTTCATATACAGAAGATAAAATAATACACCAGAGTCAGACTCTGAACCCGTCACATTTTTTTGGATTTTTTTATTTCAATCCATTAACTTCTATAAAAATACTTTGGATTGGACCAAGCAGTGTATGGAAACAGCATCACGAGCGCAGAGAACGCAAACGTGTGTGTAAAACTAGTTCACACATATAACATGAAAATAGTTACACACAAGTGTAATTTGGTCTCATTTTAGAACTAAATATTTTCCTGGAAAAAAAAAACCCCACAGACCAATCGCAAGAAAGACGCAGTTATGTGCAACTTGCATTAAGGTCTATGGCAAAGTGATTCCCGTGCAGCGTGCGAGCAGCAGATGATAATCCAGCACATCTGGAAACGTGTGACCCTGTCGCCATCCCGGCAGGTCGGAGGTCACGATGTGACTCCAGGATCTCAAGGTCACAGGACACTGCAGCTCTTACCGAAGGCTAAATCCAGCAGAATGGGACTAGTGGCAGAAAGTCCAACAGGACCGCACGACTGAGGAGACCCCTGGGAACAATAACATATGGCCGCACAGAGGGTGAAGCTGAGGTGTTACCATCCCCCACGGTCACCCAGTATAACACATCCGTCCACTCTGCTAGTTGGGGGGAATGTTAACCCTTCACAGCTGTGTCCCCATATCCTTGGATTAGGAGCAGGGGGTGCGGCCCCTTACAGCAGGAGCTCTACCCCGCACTGCAGGCAAAAGAGTGACAACCCAGCTCTGCTGCACTGATACACTGTGACCGCGCACACAATACACAACACACCGGGAGGCACCGACAGAGCAGCGAGAGCGAACAGCATCCCCGAGGCCGGGGCAGCACTGACACCGGAGGCCGCGCCGCCGCCATACACGCTCCATCCCACAGTGGGGAACACAGCGCTCAGCACAAACGTCCTCATCACTCACCTCCCGCACAGGCTCGTACCGGCGCCAGCAGCGGACAGACAGCACGATCCTCACACCGATCCGTGACCTCTCCGCAGCGCTAACACAGCTGACAAGTGGTCATGTGACGGCGGCAGCTGGGTCAGGTGACTTCTCCGGAAACAGGTAGTGCCCGAGTGAGATGCCGGTCACGTGATGCTCTGGCGCAGACACGACGGGCGGGGCTGCTGTGTGTATCTGCGTATATAGTGTGTGTATATCTGCATATACTGTGAATGTGTATATATGTATACGTGTGTATATATGCATATCTGTAGATATATATACATACATTCTGTATATATGTAATGAGTATGTCTGTGTATATACTGTATATGTGTCTATATATACATGTGTGTCCAGCCCCCCCTCCTTTTATGGCGACAAATCTACACACAGTCTCCTTTGTTCTGTATATTGCCATCCTGTATTACACAGTGCCCTCCCTTGTTAAGTACAGCTCCGTTCCTTACATATCGGATTATATAGAGCCCTGTCCAGTGGCGTAACTACAAAGTTATGGGCCCCGGTGCGAACTTCCAAATGGGCCCCCCATCCCGGGTCCCCCACCCCCACCCCGGGTCCCCCCCCACCACCACCCCGGGTCCCCCCGCCCCCCCCACCTTCCCCTAGATACGCCTTGGACTGTCGCAGGAATCTCCTGCACTGCAACATGGTGTTGGGTGCCAGCACAGCCCGCACAGGGGTATATACAGCACAGCCCGCACAGTGGTATATACAGCACAGCCCACACAGTGGTATATACAGCACAGCCCGCACAGTGGTATATCCAGCACAGCCCGCACAGTGGTATATACAGCACAGCCCGCACAGTGGTATATCCAGCACAGCCCGCACAGGGGTATATACAGCACAGCCCGCACAGTGGTATATCCAGCACAGTGGTATATACAGCACAGCCCGCACAGTGGTATATCCAGCACAGCCCGCACAGTGGTATATCCAGCACAGCCCGCACAGTGGTATATCCAGCACAGCCCGCACAGTGGTATATCCAGCACAGTGGTATATACACCACAGCCCGCACAGTGGTATATCCAGCACAGCCCGCACAGTGGTATATACAGCACAGCCCGCACAGTGGTATATACAGCACAGCCCGCACAGTGGTATATACAGCACAGCCCGCACAGTGGTATATCCAGCACAGCCCGCACAGTGGTATATACAGCACAGCCCGCACAGTGGTATATCCAGCACAGTGGTATATACAGCACAGCCCGCACAGTGGTATATCCAGCACAGCCCGCACAGTAGTATATCCAGCACAGCCCGCACAGTGGTATATCCAGCACAGCCCGCACAGTGGTATATCCAGCACAGTGGTATATACACCACAGCCCGCACAGTGGTATATCCAGCACAGCCCGCACAGTGGTATATCCAGCACAGTGGTATATACAGCACAGCCCGCACAGTGGTATATCCAGCACAGCCCGCACAGGGGTATATACAGCACAGCCCGCACAGTGGTATATCCAGCACAGTGGTATATACAGCACAGCCCGCACAGTGGTATATCCAGCACAGCCCGCACAGTGGTATATCCAGCACAGCCCGCACAGGGGTATATACAGCACAGCCCGCACAGTGGTATATCCAGCACAGTGGTATATACAGCACAGCCCGCACAGTGGTATATCCAGCACAGCCCGCACAGTGGTATATCCAGCACAGCCCGCACAGGGGTATATCCAGCACAGCCCGCACAGTGGTATATCCAGCACAGCCCGCACAGTGGTATATCCAGCACAGCCCGCACAGGGATATATACAGCACAGCCCGCACAGTGGTATATCCAGCACAGCCCGCACAGTGGTATATACAGCACAGCCCGCACAGGGGTATATACAGCACAGCCCGCACAGTGGTATATCCAGCACAGTGGTATATACAGCACAGCCCGCACAGTGGTATATCCAGCACAGCCTGCACAGTGGTATATCCAGCACAGCCTGCACAGTGGTATATCCAGCACAGGGATATATACAGCAGAGCCCGCACAGTGATATATACAGCAGAGCCCGCACAGGGGTATATAGAGCACAGCCCGCACAGTGGTATATAGAGCACAGCCCGCACAGGGGTATATACAGCACAGCCCGCACAGGGGTATATACAGCAGAGCCCGCACAGTGGTATATACAGCACAGCCCGCACAGGGGTATATACAGCACAGTGGTATATACAGCACAGCCCGCACAGTGGTATATACAGCACAGCCCGCACAGTGGTATATCCAGCACAGCCCGCACAGTGGTATATCCAGCACAGCCCGCACAGTGGTATATCCAGCACAGCCTGCACAGTGGTATATCCAGCACAGTGGTATATCCAGCACAGCCCGCACAGTGGTATATCCAGCACAGCCCGCACAGTGGTATATACAGCACAGCCCGCACAGTGGTATATCCAGCACAGCCCGCACAGTGGTATATCAAGCACAGCAGTATATCCAGCACAGCCAGCACAGTGGTATATCCAGCACAGCCCGCACAGTGGTATATCCAGCACAGCCCGCACAGTGGTATATCCAGCACAGCCTGCACAGTGGTATATCCAGCACAGGGATATATACAGCAGAGCCCGCACAGGGATATATACAGCAGAGCCCGCACAGGGGTATATAGAGCACAGCCCGCACAGTGGTATATAGAGCACAGCCCGCACAGGGGTATATACAGCAGAGCCCGCACAGTGGTATATACAGCACAGCCCGCACAGGGGTATATACAGCACAGCCCGCACAGGGATATATACAGCACAGCCCGCACAGGGATATATACAGCAGAGCCCGCACAGGGGTATATAGAGCACAGCCCGCACAGGGATATATACAGCACAGCCCGCACAGGGATATATAGAGCACAGCCCGCACAGGGATATATACAGCAGAGCCCGCTGTTGTGAATTTGGTTTTTGGGCTCCCCCGGTGGTCGCTGGTGGTACTGGACTTGTGTGCTTCACTTTCTCTGTTCACCTGTTTCCATCAGGATTTGGGAGTATCCTATTTAGCCTTGCTGCTCAGTTATTCTAGTGCCGGCCATCAATGTAACCAGAGCCTTTCTGTTGCATGTTCCTGCTTCTAAACTACTATCAGCTAAGTTGGACTCTTAGTCCTAAGTTTGTTTGCATTTTTGTTCCAGTTCACAGTTATGTTATGTTTCTGTAGCTGGAAGCTCTTGTGGGCCGAAATTACCACTCCGGTGTCATGAGTTGACACATGAGTCTTAAAGTAATTTCTGGATGGTATTTTGATAGGGTTTTCAGCTGACCGTGAAGTTCCCTATTGTATCTTCTTACTATCTAGTAAGCGGACCTCGCTTTGCTGAACCTACCTTCATACTGCGTATGTCTTTTCCTCTGAACTCACCGTCAATATATGTGGGGGGCTTCTGTCTCCTTTTTGGGGGAATTTCCCTAGAGGTAAGCCAGGTCTGTTTTTTCCTCTATTAGGGTTAGTTAGTTCTCCGGCTGGCGCTGGGCGTCTAGGGATAAAACGTAGGTACGTCACCCGGCCACTGTTAGTTGTGTGGTAGGTTTAGCTCACGGTCAGCTCGAGATTCCATCACCCAAGAGCTAGTCTCTTATTTAAGTTCTCTGACGTTCCCTTGCCATTGGGAACCATGACAGCCCGCACAGGGATATATACAGCAGAGCCCGCACAGGGATATATACAGCAGAGCCCGCACAGGGGTATATAGAGCACAGCCCGCACAGGGGTATATACAGCAGAGCCCGCACAGGGGTATATAGAGCACAGCCCGCACAGGGGTATATAGAGCACAGCCTGCACAGGGGTATATAGAGCACAGCCCGCACAGGGATATATACAGCAGAGCCCGCACATCTCATCTCCCCCCCCCCCCCCCCCGATAATGGCCCCACAGTCCAGTTAAAAAGAAGAAAAAAAACTCTCCTCACCTTTCCTTTTGCCCGCGCTGCTCCCGGCGGCTGCAGTCTGCCCAGGACACTGCAGGTGCGCGATGATATGACGTCATCGCGCACCCGCAGTGTACTGTCAGAGGCAGAGCGGGAAATGATGGGAGAGGGGGCGTCAGCAGACGCTCTCTCCTCCATCATTGCATTGAACTATACCGGTGTCATAGACACCGGTATAGCTAAATGCGGCGGCACTGGCGGGGGGCGGGGGGGAACAGTGCAGCGGCCCACTACTGGCACCGGCTCTTCTGGCATTTGCCAGAAGTGCCCGATACCCAGTCCGGCCCTGCACTGACCTGCCAACCCGGGGCCCCTGACCTGCGGGGCCCGGTCGCAATGGCGACCGCTGCGACCGCGGTAGTTACGCCCCTGGCCCTGTCTTTATTACATACCGTCCTCTCTTGTTAGATATATAATGTAAAGACAGATGATGGAGCATGGGAAAGCTTCTTTTCTAAGGAGCTGATGGACTGGTCGTCAGATCACAGACTGCTTCATCAGCAGTCATTTCATATTCTAACAAGGGAGAGGACTATGTAATAATAGAGGGCGCTGTGAATAACAAAAACAACCAGAATAATCTTTGTAAGAGACAGTGCTGTAGATAACAGCAGGGGAAGCTATATATTAAGGCACGGCACCATATATAACTAGAGAGGATGGTACATAATAAGGGACAGTGTTATACATAATAAAAGAGGAAACTATGTAAGGATGGCGCTATACATAATAAGTGACTACACTATATACTAAGGGACTGTGGTATACATAATTCAGTACACTATATACTTAGGCTGGTTTCACACTTGTGTTGGGCAGGGCTGCGTAGTTCCTCCGTTAAGCCCCGCCCACTGCCACACCTCTTCCATTCAGCTCCACCTACGTCGGTATGCGTCCTGCGTACCTATCTTTAACATTGGGTATGCAGGCCATGCGAATGTATGCGAATGCTTCTGCATGCATCGTTTTGACACTGCGCCAACCGCAACAAAATGCAACATGTTGCGTTCAGCGCAACGTCAAAACGACAAATGCGGAGGCATCCTCATACATTCACATGGCCTGCATACCCAATGTTAAAGATAGGTACGCAGGACGCATACCGACGTAGACGGAGCTAAATGGAAGAGGTGCGGCAGTGGGCGGGGCTTAACGGAGGAACTACGCAGCCCTCCTCAGCTCTGCCTAACGCAAGTGTGAAACCAGCCTAAGAGACTGTGTTGTACATAATAAGTGAGTACACTATATACTAAGAGGCTGTGCTATACATAATAAGTGACTATACTATATACTGAGGGACTGTTATACATAATAAGTGAGTATACTATATACTGAGAGACTGTTATACATAATAAGTGAGTACACTATATACTAAAGGACTGTGCTATACATAATAAGAGTACATTACATACTAAGGGGCTGTGCTATACATAATAAGGCTACATTCCTGTATACAAGTGCAGTGTCAGTGTGCTGCCCGCCTTTTCAGACACATTGAGCATGTCCTATGCTGATCCTCAAAATCGGATCAGAACAAAGCATTCTCAGATCCGGGATTGTCATGTATGTGTGACTGGACCAATATAACTCTAGGAGTCTCTGTACCACACGATAAAATCTGGAAGCACAGAGGCATATCACACAAATGTGAAAATGTAGAATAAGGGAATGTTTCCACCTTCAGTATTGGCAGTGCTTTGAACGCAGCTCCATCCAAAGCGCCGCCCCCCGTTGTACGAGCGGTGATTCTGCTTGTGTTCATTGAACCGTGCGGAATCACTGCATCCTATACATTGGACTGTGATATTTCTCTTGCGGAGACGGAGCCACATACCAGGAAAGGACAGGGGGAGCCACATGACAGGACAGGGGGAGCCACACCAGGAAAGGACAGGGGGAGCCACACCAGGAAAGGACAGGGAGAGCCACAGGACAAGACAGGGGGAGCCATATACCAGGACAGGGGGAGCCACATACCAGGACAGGGAGAGCCACACCAGGAAAGGACAGGGGGAGCCACAGGACAAGACAGGGAGAGCCATATACCAGGACAGGGGGAGCCACACATACCAGGACAGGGGGAGCCACACCAGGAAAGGACATGGGGAGCCACTGGACAAGACAGGGGGAGCCACATATCAGGAAAGGACAGGGGGAGCCACATACCAGGACAGTGGGAGCCACATACCAGGACGGGGGGAGCCACGCATAGCAGTACAGCACAGGGGGAGCCACATACCAGGACAGGGGGAGCCACGCATAGCAGTACAGGACGGGGGATGTTGTGAATTAGAGTTTTTGGCTCCCTCTTGTGGTCACTAGTGGTATGACTCTGGGATTGTCTTTTTTTTGTTTGGCACTCACCTGGGTCGTTAGTCCAGGGGTGTCGCTATATTAACTTCCTGGATCCTTAGTCCAGTGCCTGGCATCGTTGTAATCAGATCCTTCTGTTGCTCCTGTCTGCTGGTCCTGGCTCTTGCAAAATTAAGCTAAGTCTTGCTTCTTTGTTTTTTGAGTTACTTGCTTTGCTACTATTTTTGTCCAGCTTGTACTAAATGTGATTTCTGACCTTGCTGGAAGCTCTAGGGGGCTGGTGTTCTCCCCCCGGGCCGTTAGACGGTTCGGGGGTTCTTGAATATCCAGCGTGGATATTTTAATAGGGTTTTTTGTTGACCATATAAGTCATCTTACTATATTCTGCTATTAGCTAGTGGGCCTCTCTTTGCTAAATACCTAGCTCATTCTTATGTTTGTCTTTTCCTCTTACCTCACCGTTATTATTTGTTGGGGGCTTGTATCCAACTTTTGGGGTCTTTTCTCTGGAGGCAAGAAAGGTCTTTCTTTTCCCTTCTAGGGTTAGTTAGTTCTCCGGCTGGCGCGAGACGTCTAGAACCAACGTAGGCACGTTCCCCGGCTACTTCTATTTGTGGTGCTAGGATTAGATATATGGTCAGCCCAGTTACCACTGCCCTATGAGCTGGTTTTTTGTGTTTGCAGACTTGGTAGAAATTCCTGAGACCCTCTGCCATTGGGGTCATAACAGGGGGAGCCACACCAGGAAAGGACAGGGGGAGCCACAGGACAAGACAGGGGGAGCCACATATCAGGAAAGGACAGGGGGAGCCACATACCAGGATGGGGGGAGCCACGCATAGCAGTACAGGACAGGGGGAGCCACGCATAGCAGGACAGGTCGGGAAGCCACAGGACAGGGGGAGCTACGCATACCAGGACAGGGGGAGCCACATATCAGGACGGGGAGCCACGCATAGCAGGACAGGACGGGGGGGAAACATGCATAGCTGGACAGGGATGACGGGACAATGCATACCAGGCTTATACACGAGTCAATAAGCTTACCCAGTTTTCCGTGGCAAAAGTAGGTGCCTCGGCTTATACTTGAGTATATACGGTACATCCAGGAACTTACCGCTGACGTCTCATCTGATTAGAGTCGTTTTCTGTTGTTTCTTCATATGGTCAGGTGTTGTGTCCGTTCTCGGACTCCCTCCTGTGGTCATGAATGGTACTTTGGTGAGTTCTGTCCTTGGACTCCCTCTGGTGGCCTTGAGTGGAACTGCTGGTCCTTGAGGTTGGCTTGTTCAGCTGCCCTCGTTTATTGCTATGCTGGCTTCCCTATTTAACTCCACTCAGATCGTTACTTCATGCCAGCTGTCAATGTCTCAGTATTGGTTCAGATCTCTCTTGGACTTCTCTGATGACCTGTCTACTCCAGCAGAAGCTAAGTCCCTGCGAGTTCATTTGTTGTTACTGCTGCCTGAATATATTTCTTAGTACTGCTAAATTCTAGTCCAGCTTGCTATCATGATATTTCCTTGCTAGCTGGAAGCTCTGGGGGCGCAGAGTTGCACCTTCGGTGTGGAGGTCTTTTTGCATACTCTGCGTGGTTTTTGTAGTTTTTTGTGCTAGGGGTAGTTAGCTCTTAGGCTGTGAAGAGGCGTCTAGGGAGAGATAGGTACGCTCCACGGCTATTTCTAGTGTGTTTGATAGGAGTAGGGTTTGCGGTCAGCAGAGTTCCCACTTCCCCAGAGCTTGTCCCTATTCGTAGTTTAATCATCAGGTCATTCCGGGTGCTCCTAACCACCAGGTCCATAACAGTCAGGCCTTTATGTCAAAAATCTCCCAGCCACGACTCGTCTTGTCACAAAGATAGTCACAGCCCCGAAAATAACAAGGTCACATACATTATATACATACTTGTGTCACCCCCTGAATACAGATATGTACAACACCATTACAAATATAAAGTGATTAGCAGCACTGTTCCCCTCATTAACTACATTCTCTGTTGCCCAATATTATAAATTATTCAGTCTCTGACTCTCCGCAATTAACTGTAAGGCTATGTGCACAGGGAAAATGTGCAAGGTTTTACAGTACGAGCAAAGTGAATGAGATCCCTGAAGTCTCATGCACACATTGCTTATTTTTTCTTTGCAGATTTGCAGAAAATTCAATCTTCATAATGTCAATTCTTGCAACTTATTTCACCCATACTAATGGGGGAAAATATGTAACAAAAGCATGTAAAAACTGTTGCCAAAAAAATAAATGTGTTTTACGCAGCGTCCTTCCTGCCAACACATTAGGACATGCAGCAAAATTTTCTCCTGCAAATCCTGAACACGTGCACATAGCCGTAGTCCCTGTCCTGTTTCCCCCCCTTTCATTATAAGTACTTGATAGCATCATAATGAATTGGGGGTGGGAGAATACATAACCAGGTATTGAGCATCATCCGCCACCTCCCAATTCATTAAAAGTCCCTGACAGAGTCTTCTCCCACCTTTCAATTCATTATAAAGGGTCCTATGCACCTTATCACCGCCTCTCCCACTCTCCAATACATTTTAAGTCTGCAATTATGTAAGGGGGTACAAAGGACGGTGTATACCCTGCTAGCCTTACACCTGCTTCTATGCCCCGAAAGTGCTGGTACTCCTCATATGCTTGGTAAATGCTATATGTTCTATTATGTATGTCTGATATATCTACACTGCTCAAAAAAATAAAGGGAACACTAAAATACCACATCCTAGATATCACTGAATGAAATATTCCAGTTGTAAATATTTATTCATTACATAGTGGAATGTGTTGAGAACAATAAAACCTAAAAATGATCAACGTAAATCACAACTAATATCCCACGGAGGTCTGGAGTTGGAATGATGCTCAAAATCAAAGTGGAAAATTAAGTTACAGGCTGATCCAACTTCAGTGGAAATGCCTCAAGACAAGGCAATGATGCTCAGTAGTGTGTGGCCTCCACGTGCCTGTATGACCTCCCTACAACGCCTGGGCATGCTCCTGAGGGATCTCCCAGATCTGGACTAAAGCATCCGCCAACTCCTGGACAGTCTGGTGCAATGTTACATTGGTGGATGGTGCGAGACATGATGTCCCAGATGTGTACACTCAGATTCAGGTCTGGGGAACAGGCGGGCCAGTCGATATCTTCAATGCCTTCATCTTGCAGGAACTGCTGACACACTCCAGCCACATGAGGTCTGGCGTTGTCCTGCATTAGGAGGAACCCAGGGCCAACCGCACCAGCATATGGTCTCACAAGGGGTCTGAGGATCTCATCTCGGTACCTAATGGCAGTCAGGCTACCTCTGGCGAGCACATGGAGGGCTGTACGGCCCTCCAAAGGAATGCCACCCCACACCATTACTGAGCCACTGCCAAACCGGTCATGCTGAAGGATGTTGCAGGCAGCAGATCGCTCTCCACGGCGTCTCCAGACTCTGTCACATCTGTCACATGTGCTCAGTGTGAACCTGCTTTCATCTGTGAAGAGCACAGGGCACCAGTGGCGAATTTGCCAATCCTGGTGTTCTGTGGCAAATGCCAAGCGTCCTGCACGGTGTTGGACTCTGAGCACAACCCCCATCTGTGGATGTCGGGCACTCAGACCATCCTCATGGAGTCGGTTTATAACCGTTTGTGCAGAAACATGCACATTTGTGGCCTGCTGGAGGTTATTTTGCAGGGCTCTGGCAGTGCTCCTCCTGTTCCTCCTTGCACAAAGGCTGAGGTAGCAGTCCTGCTGCTGGGTTGTTGCCCTCCTACGGCCCTTCTACGTCTCCTGATGTACTGGCCTGTCTCCTATTTGCGCCTCCAGCCTCTGGACACTACGCTAACAGACACAGCAAATCTGCTTGCCACAGCTCACATTGATGTACCATCCTGGATGAGCTGCACTACCTGAGCCACTTGTGTGGGTTGTAGAGTCTGTCTCATGCTACCACGAGTGTGAAAGCACAACCAACATTCAAAAGTGACCAAAACATCAAAGAAAGCATTGGTATTGAGATGTGGTCTGTGGTCCCCACCTGCAGAACCACTCCTTTATTGAGTGTGATCAATATCAAGAAAAAAGAAAAAAATGGTGCTGCACAGCCTAGCTTCCCTGGAGTGAACCGTGGTTCACATGTAATGTGAACGGAGAGTCCGACGTCAGAACTGGAGGTGCTCGCATGGAAACAGTGGAACAATGAATGAAACCAAGAAAAAAATGCGGCACCACTCACCGGGAAGTGTGGTCCAATCTTTTATTGAAGCATATTCATAGCCGCGTCTTCACGGCTCGGGGGAGTGCAGGAGAGAGGAGGTGAGCAGGAGTGACGACGATCGTTTCGCGCTGAAGCAGCGCTTGAAGCGCTGCTTCAGTGCGAAACGATCGTCGTCACTCCTGCTCACCTCTCTCCTGCACTCCCCCGAGCCGTGAAGACGCGGCTATGAATATGCTTCAATAAAAGATTGGACCACACTTCCTGGTGAGTGCTGCCGCATTTTTTTCATGGTTTCATCCTTTATTGAGTGTGTCTTGATAATTGCCAATAATTTCCATCTGTTGTCTATTCCATTTGCACAACAGCATGTGAAATTGATGGTCAAACAGTGTTGCTTCCTAAGTATACAGTTTGATTTCACAGAAGTTTGATTTACTCGGAGTTATATTCTGTTGTTCAAGTGTTCCCTTTATTGTTTTGAGCAGTGTATATACACACACACACACTCACAAATTTTAATAATGTGGTTTCTGTCCATTTTTATCCAAGACCCATATATTTTTTATTTTTCTGTGGGGTAAGCTGTCATTTTAGTGTTACTATTTTGGGGTACATACGACCTTTTGATCTTTTATTGCCTTGTTTGAGAAAGTTGTGTCTAAAACACTGCTATTTTGGCATATTGCTTTTCTCTCAATATGATGTTTTCCTTATGAGTTAAATAATTTTATACTTTGAAAATTCAGACTTTTACAGATGCGGCAATGCTGCATATGTTTATCTTTTTCATTCATTTTTGAATGAAAAAATGAATTTGTGAACTACGTATTCCCTGGACTACATCGGATTCCCTGGACTACATCGGACCTGCATATATTGGTATCTTTTATCCCTTCATCTACAGCAGTACTAAATAACCCATTTGTTTTTCCATTTTAGTCTATAAGAACTTGGCTTACCTGCGCACAAAGACTGAATTCGCTCCATGCTAGGTGGTTGCTGTTCTTTGCCCGCTTTGACTTTGTCCTACATTTTCGGTCAGCCAAAAATAACGTCAAGGCGGATGCACTTTCTAGGTCCTTTCTACCCACCAACCAAGAGGAGGAACCCAAACTTATCATTGAGTGTACCAAAACGGTTACTGTGGCTCCGGTAAACTTATCTCAGATTCCGCCCGGGAATACTTTAGTATCAGAATCGAATAGGAAGCAAGTTGTGCTGTGGGGGCACTCTTCAAAGTTGGCTGGTCATGCCAGGCAGAGAAAGACTTAGCCACCAATAAAGACGAAAGATAAGTTGCAAACTATGCATAAAGATTTTGTGGAATTTGTTTCAGCCTGTCCTTCCTGTGCTTGTAACAAGACTCTTAAGCATCCTTTGTCCAGATGACTTTTACCACTCACTGTGCCTTCTGCTCCCTGGCATTACATTACCATGAACTTTATTCTGGATCTCCTTATGTCCTCTGGATTCTTTGTCATGTGAGTGGTGGTAGACCGCTTGTCGAAGATGGATCACTTTACCCCATTGACTGGTCTTCCGTCCGCTTCCGGGCTCGCTGAGAAGTTTATTCAGCACATCTTCCACCTTCACGAGTTTCCTCTTCACATTGTGTCCAATAGTGTCGTCCAGTTCACATCCAAATTCTGAAGGGCCAATTTTAAACGTTTGAATGTGGCTTTGGACTTCTCTTCAAACCATCCTCAATCGAACAGTCAAATCCTGTCTAATTTTCAGCAGCATTTCACGAATGTGCACCACAATGACTTGGTCAACCTTTTGCCTTGGGAGGAATTCTCCTATAATAATCATGTATGAGAGGCCTCTGCGAAGTCACAATTCTTCATTGTCTGTGGTCAACAACCTAGTATTCTTCTCCCAGTGTCAGTAGCTTCTGGCATCCCTGTAGCCGATATTCTCACTAAACATTTCTCCAAGATCTGGGAGGGCACCAAAACCACTCTTGAGAAGTCATCCAAACAAATGGAAAGGCTTGCTGAAAAAAGATTAATGGATCCAACATGTTTTCGTCCAGGGGATAAAGTTATGCTCCCCTGGAGATACATCCATCTCAAGGTCCCTTCTTACAAGCGGCGTCCTTGCTTATCGATAGTTTCAAGGTTGTCATTCAAATCAGCACCGTGTCCTACAAATTGAAGCTTCCTGCCTCGTTGCGCGTGCCTAATTCCACATATCTCTCCTCAAGCCAGTCTTGAGCTATTTCTTCTGTGATACTGATTCCATGACTGCATCAGCCTGCTCTGAGGATGTCTTTAAGGTGAAGAACATCTTGGCCATGAAGAAGGTGAAGGGTAAAACTTTTTTCCTGGTGAATTGGAAAGGATTTGGTCCCGAAGAGTGATAATGGGAGCCCAAGGAGAATATTCATGTCCCACTTCTCCCGAAGAGATTCCTTTCGGGTTTGGAGAGGAGGGGGCATGTGAAGAAGGGTACTGTAACACCTATAGCTAGGAGGCATTAGGTAGGGTGGTGCCTGAGCAACTTCAGTACCTATTTAGTCTTATATTCACTAGTTTGGTTTCAGGACCCTGTTTCTGAACATGTTCTGCTACCTTGTGCCAGAATTTGTCTTGTTATCCTGAACCCGCTCTGCTAGAACCTATTTACGATTTCTTAGCACCAAAGTGCACTCATTATGGGTGGAAATAAAGCTATTCTGGCAGCTAAATAGAAAAGGGTTCTTTACAGTTAGAACAGTTAGAATACAGAATGCCCTATCACAAGAGGTAGTAATAGCAGACACAATAACAGTTTTTAGAAAAAAGGCCTGGATGATTTCCTCAGTTCACATACCATTGTAGGTTATAGTTAATTTAGTAACAAAATGTACAATTGGTTGAACTTCATAGACCTAGGTCTTTTTTAACCTATGTAACTATGTAAGAACCTAATCCTGTACCTGGAATGGTACATGGTGACTACCTACAGCTCAAACCTAACCTCACCATCAGAGGCTCTAGTGGAGACCAGGTAGCCGCTTAGTTGCGCCCCTCCAGGATAAGCCTGGCCTGTAGCTCAATGGGTTCACAGTACACCAGCGTGACAGGTGTGATTTGACCTAAAGTGTATTTTGGGGCATTTTAATGAAGGTTTTTTATGTCAAGGAATTATTTTAACTCTTGTGTATCTTCCAAATGGAATCCTCCTGAAGAATAATCAGTTCACTTTAGTTAGTCGTTTCACAGCTGTTCAACGCTAAAGCAGTTAAGAGAAGCACAGAAAGAATGACCATATGCACAGCAAGTTGATTTTACATTGTTGTGCTTATGTTCTTTCTTTTTAGCATTTTTAAGCCATTTTCAGTTGGGTGCACATACCCTAAATCACTTTCATCCCTTAGGCTTTGAATGGAAATAATAGACATGTTTAACTGCCCTTCATCCAGATGGACATACAGCAAGTAGACACTTGCAACCTTTTGTATTGATAGATGATAAGTGTTGATTCTCTTTTACTTAGCAACAGACTACAAACTTCTACTTCTTAGAAGAATTACATATACTAGGTACTCTGATATTGTCCCATGGTTCTGTCAGTCAGTGGTGGTCTCACTGCCTGGCCCCCTTGGATGTCATCTTTTGATATTCCACAGTAACACAAGAGATTTTTGTGTACAAAGGGGCACATTCACTTTTGTGATGATGAAGCACCTTGCTGGCTCATGTATTTGATACTACTGCAATCATGTCTTTGCTTTTGATCTTGACAGCCTTGTTCGAAGTCTGTTCCACTTCTTTCACCATCTTTCTTTATGAGAGGATATATATACAGCTGCAGAGATGAAGGGAGTCTGCTTTATTTTGCAATCAAAGGTGTGAGATTCAGAAGTGTTTTATTCAGTACGCATAGTTGTGCGCCTGTGAATGTGTATTTTTTTCTCCTCTTAGACATATATGGGATTGTGTTTAGATTGTTGTTGCCCTGTTTAGGGACCTCTAATTCTTCTTCTTATTCCATCCATATTGATCTATCAAATCGCTTTTAACATTTATTCAAAATGTACAAGGGACAAGGGCTTCAATTGAATGGGCATAAGGTGAGTATAACTGTGTTTTTATCTAATATATAATTGCCAATCAGCTCTGTCACATCTTCCGGCGATTGTGTTGCTATCCCACAATCCACCGCGGACGGAAGCTGTGACAAAAACAGCTGAGCGCCCTTAGCTGCTGCTCATCTCCCACCGCAGGGAGGTCAGTGGCGATGCAGCTGGGAGATGAGCGCCTGCTCGCATCGAAACTACGCCGACTGCCATATTGGAACACCCAAGTTATGGGTATTCCGATATGATGGCTGGGATTCATATCCCCGTCAAGCCGCGTGGCACCGCTCATTGGCTGAGCGCCCCTGGCCTCAGCCAATGAGCGGCAGGGAATTTGAATCCCGCTCATTGGCTGGGCCGCCCGCTGGCTGAGGCTTGGCGGGGGATTCAAATCCCGCGCGGCACCAATCATTGGCTCAGCCGGCGAACAGCTCAGCCAATGAGCGGTGCCGCAAATCTTTGGCGGGGGATTCAAATCCCGCGTGGCACCGCTCATTGGCTCAGCCGGCGGGGCGGGGGATTTGAATTCCGTGCCGAGCCGTGTGGCACCACTCATTGGCTGAGCGCCAGGGGCGGGGGGTCTGCGGGCTGTCCAGGGGGGTCTGCGGGCTGTCTGGGGGGGTCTTTGGGTGTGTGTGCAGGCATCTTCTGATGGGACTACAAGTCCCATCCGGCTATGCCTGCTACAGTGACAGTGATTCACATATTAGCCAATGATGGGACAGTAGTAGACCCATCATGCGGCTAATGTGTTGAATGTAAAGAAAAAAAAACATACACGCATATACAGTACATACAGTACATACTACAAACAGTACATACTACATACAGTACATACTACATACAGTACATACTACATAGAGTATATACTATATACAGTGCATACAGTACATACTGCATACAGCACATACTACATACAGTACATACTACATACAGTACATACTACATACAGTACATACTACATACAGTGCATACAGTACATACCGTACATACTACATGCAGTACATACTACATACAGTGCATACAGTACATACTACATACAGTACATACTACATACAGTGCATACAGTACATACTACATACAGTACATACTACATACAGTGCATACAGTACATACTACATACAGTGCATACTACATACAGTGCATACTACATACAGTGCATACAGTACATACCGTACATACTACATGCAGTACATACTACATACAGTGCATACAGTACATACTACATACAGTGCATACAGTACATACTAAATACAGTGAGGCCACATAGTGTGGCTGGCTGCAATGCCAAAACTGGTCCCATCCATGAAGGCCAAAGATCGTTCAATTATTAAACAAAATTGTGCTGCCAGTAGCCAATCAATTAAGTGGAGTTTTGGCCATGTTACCAGCCGCACGTGTGATTTCATCCATACTAAGTTTCCTTCTTCTCTGAAAATACAAGGCATCTGTTCAGGCGCTATATCAGGTGTTTAATGGGGAGGTTTTTCGTGTGGCATTGTGGTTTTTGCTTAGTGGTGCCAAGGAGATATTTTGTTTCTTACTGTGGTTTTGCCATCTCTGGGGAAGTATTATATGCTTCACTGTGGCATTTGTGTTGTGCTCTTTGCTAATTATTTTGTGCCGTATAGTGGTATTTGTAGTAGTGTACTGAGGTATTTCGCATTGCTGCGGAGATAAGTTGTGTTGTACTATGGTATTTTGTTAGTAGGTGTGATGCATACTGGCATTTATGCTAGTTTAGCTGGTAAGCATAGTATGGCACTCCACATTGATGTTTGTTTAGTACTACATGGTAGTATTTCTTCGCTGACGAGGCCCCGGCATCTGTAAGGATTTGATAGAGCAGTACAGGTAGAAAAGTTTTTAAAAACATTGCTGTAAACAGGGATGTAGTGTATAAATGATTTCATGTACAGTACAGACCAAAAGTTTGGACACACCTTCTCATTTAAAGATTTTTCTGCATTTTCATGACTATGAAAATTGTACATTCACACTGAAGGCATCAAAACTATGAATTAACACATGTGGAATTCTATACTTAACAAAAAAGTGTGAAACTACTGAAAATATGTCTTATATTCTAAGTTCTTCAAAGTAGCCACCTTTTGCTTTGATGACTGCTTTGCACACTCTTGGCATTCTCTTGATGAGCTTCAAGAGGTAGTCACCGGGAATGGATTTCACTTCACAGGTGTGCCCTGTCAGGTTTAATAAGTGGGATTTCTTGCCTTATAAATGGGGTTGGGACCATCAGTTGTGTTAAGCAGAAGTCTGGTGGATACACAGCTGATAGTGCTACTGAATAGACAGTTAGAATTTGTATTATGGCAAGAAAAAAGCAGCTAAGTAAAGAAAAACGAGTGGCCATCATTACTTTAAGAAATGAAGGTCAGTCAGTCCAAAAAATTGGGAAAACTTTGAAAGTGTTCACAGCTGGTTAAAGAATATATTGATAAAACTTAACTTTTAATACTACTTACTAAAATCTAGAAAAAGTGACCACAAGTGCCAAACAGAGCCAGTGCTTATAACGCAAACAAAAATATGCAGATAAAAGCCAGTATTTAATAAACCACACATATGCCTCAAACTGGAGGTAGTCAGTAAAGCCACCCCCAGAAGAGAAAGTATATGGATATGGCAGCTTATAGAGACCACTCAAAATTGTATATTGGTCCTTCTTATTTCTGCCTATATCTGTAATGGGGTATTTCTTGGTGCCTCTCCATTAACATGGCAACATCCCTCATTAACTATACTCCATAAATATTCAGCAGTCACAATAAAGTGCGTCTGACTAAACCAACAGGGATACGTCCCATTCAATCAGTTGGTATAGGTGTAATCAGCGGACCGATACTCTTATCAACTTATACGCATATGGTGTTACAACTCGGCAGCAAGCTCATCATAACATAGAGAGGGCAAATCCCAATCTCATTATACCCTACCCATAGGATCCATCAGAATACAAATATGCCCACCGAACAGGGCTAATGTACACAGGCATATGTTCAATCAATGTTTCAAATGGGCATTTCTTTTTCAAAATCAAATTTTATACTCATCTATGGAACCGAATCTTTCAGCGGTGCCTTCTCAGAGTATTCAGGATCTCATATTCGGTAATGAATCATAGCATTCCGTCCTCTGATCCTTTCTAGTGCTTATGTCTTCCGACGCGTTTCATTGTTACATTCATCAGGGGGATATCGACATACATTCAGCAGCATATACGAGCATTGCTAAATCACTAGTTTCTTTACCTGCCTTAAATATACTCCATATGTGTCTTCATACCGCGTGCTTCCGGATGCCGGCGAGTCACTTCTGGCTCCCAGAATACGCGCTGTGTGATGTGTTTACCTACGTCACACAGCATCCGGTTATCGGGCCACAGGCGGTGAGTGTTGAAAGGCGCATACTCCATTTCCAGTTGCTGATACACACGCCGGGATGCCCTGACCCGCAGCCGCCATATAAAGTTCCGAGATCACATGATCGGGACCGACGTATTGCATATTCAAACTGATTGTGCGATCAATCCGATCTGCCCCAAAATACAGAAACATCTAGATGGGTACCATTTGTAAATCACCATAGATGCTGTCCTTTCAAAGGAATAGATGTGCATGTTTTTACAGTCCCTGCTTTTTCCATACCTCAAGGATTACCGGCCTTTTACGTGTTATTCATTACAGCTTAGTGTACTCACGCATGATGAAAAGCAACATATCTTTTTGTGAAGCTAAATATACACCATTCACAGGACATGGCTATTAGCATGAGGAAAATGATGAGCTATGAGAAATAAGGGAATCAGGCAAAGGAGACCAAACGGCACACGACGGACCACCTCCCGACCATGAAGGTATAGAAAAGGGTGATACTACACACCTACCCTATCATCCCCTAGCTGTTAAAACCCTGCCTGTCACGGAGGTTGGCACCCTAAGACCTGCACAGCGGCGCCCCCACTCAACGGCGGCTCTCCCTGGTTATAGAGTCCCTATTAGGCACCTAGGCTTACAAGAAGGAAGAAAAGTTAAGTTGCTCGTTAAGGCCCATTGAGCTCTGAGTTTGCAACCGAAAGATCCACATACATTCTTGCTGCAGGATACGCCTGTCCCAGTCGCCTCCTCTCTGTGGTAGGGCAATCTTATCAATCCCCATGAACCTCACTCCTCTCAAGTCACCGTTATGTTGTCTATTTATATGGTTCGCTACAGGAGTGTCCCTCTTGTTGATAGTATCTCTGTGGTGCTCTCCCACCCTTCTCAATTCTCGGCTAGTCTTGCCTACATATTCAGCACCGCAGGTATAAGTCATCTTATAGACTACTCCTTTAGTCTTACAGTTAATGAACTGGCGTATTACATAGTTCTTTCCTGTGACATTGCTTGTGAACTCTTTCCCTCGACTGATGGAGTTACAGTATTTACAATTTCCACATCTGTTACAGCCCTTAATTTGACCACCTAGCCAGGTGGGGTTATAGGGCTGTGAAGGGGGGGGGTAAAATGGCTGTGGACCACCCTGTCTTTTATCGAGCGTCCTGTTATGATCCCAATGGCAGGGGACCTCAAAGATTACAGCAAAGTCTGCAAAACATAAATACCAGCTCATAGGGAAGTGGTAACTAGGCTGACCATATACCTGATCTTAGCGCAAACACTAACAGCAGCCGGGGAACGTGCCTACGTTGATTCTAGACGTCTCGCGCCAGCCGGAGAACTAACTACCCCTATCAGGGAAAATAAGACCTCTCTTGCCTCCAGAGAAAAGACCCCAAAGTAATACAAGCCCCCAACAAATAATAACGGTGAGGTAAGAAGAAAAGACAAACGTAAAAATGAACTAGATTTAGCAAAGAGAGGCCCACTGACTAATAGCAGAATATAGTAAGAAGACTTATATGGTCAGCAAAAAACCCTGCAAAATATCCACGCTGAATATCCAAGAACCCCCAAACCGACTGACGGTGTGGGGGGAGAATATCAGCCCCCCTAGAGCTTCCAGCAATAACAGGAATCACATATTGTGCAAGCTGGACAAAAATATGAACAATGCAAATGATCAAGAGTACGAAAGCAGGACTTAGCTTATCTTGCAAAGAACCAGGACCTGAAGACAGGAGCAAACAGAAGTGAACTGATTACAACGAAGCCAGGCACTGGACTGAGAATCCAGGAAGTTTAAATAGCAACACCCCAGGCCTAAAGAAGCAGGTGAGCACAAACCTGGTAAAAGACAATCCAAGTGCCAAATCACTAGTGACCACAAGAGGGAGCCAAAAAGTATAGTTCACAACAGTACCCCCCCTTTAAGGAGGGGTCACCGAACCCTCACCAAGACCACCAGGGCGACCAGGATGAGCAGCGTGGAAGGCACGAACCAAATCGGCCGCATGAACATCAGAGGCGGCCACCCAGGAATTATCCTCCTGACCATAGCCCTTCCATTTGACCAAATACTGGAGCCTCCGTCTAGAGAGACAAGAATCCAAGATCTTCTCCACCACGTACTCCAACTCGCCCTCAACCAACACCGGAGCAGGAGGCTCAACAGCAGGAACCACAGGCACAACGTACCGCCGTAACAAAGACCTATGGAACATGTTGTGAATGGCAAACGACACCGGAAGATCCAAACGAAAAGAAACCGGGTTAAGAACTTCCAAAATTTTATAAGGACCAATAAAGCGAGGCTTAAACTTAGGAGAGGAAACCTTCAGAGGGACATACCGAGAAGACAACCAAACCAAATCCCCAACACAAAGTCGGGGGCCCACACCGCGGCGGCAGTTGGCAAAGCGCTGAGCCTTCTCCTGTGACAACTTCAAGTTGTCCACCACATGATTCCAAATCCGCTGCAACCTATCCACCACGGAATCCACCCCAGGACAGTCAGAAGACTCAACATGACCCGAGGAGAAACGAGGATGAAAACCAGAGTTGCAGAAGAATGGCGAAACCAAAGTAGCGGAACTAGCCCGATTATTAAGGGCAAACTCCGCCAATGGCAAGAAGGTCACCCAATCATCCTGGTCCGCAGAAACAAAACATCTCAAATAAGCCTCCAGTGTCTGATTAGTTCGCTCCGTTTGACCATTAGTCTGAGGATGGAAGGCAGATGAAAACGACAAATCAATGCCCATCTTAGCACAAAAAGATCGCCAGAATCTGGACACAAACTGGGATCCTCTGTCGGACACGATATTCTCCGGAATGCCGTGCAAACGAACCACATTCTGAAAAAACAAAGGAACCAGATCGGAAGAGGAAGGCAACTTAGGCAAGGGTACCAAATGGACCATCTTGGAAAAACGATCACACACCACCCAGATGACAGACATTCCCCGAGACACCGGAAGATCAGAAATGAAATCCATGGAAATGTGCGTCCAAGGCCTCTTCGGGACGGGCAAGGGCAAAAGCAACCCGCTAGCACGAGAACAACAAGGCTTAGCCCGAGCACAAGTCCCACAGGACTGCACAAATGACCGCACATCCCGTGACAAGGAAGGCCACCAAAAGGACCTAGCCACCAAATCTCGGGTACCAAAAATTCCCGGATGCCCTGCCACGTGCAGCAAGCTGATCCACACTAGTAATCAAGGTCTGAACATTCATGTCTGCAGCAAAGCTTCAAGCCACTCAGAGATAAAGGGGAGGAAGAAAAAAAATAAAAAAAAAAAACTCAGAACTTCTTTTCTTTTAATCCCACTTCAGCAATGCATTAACTATTTATCGGCCTGGCTTACTGTTATGATCCCAATGGCAGGGGACCTCAAAGATTACAGCAAAGTCTGCAAAACATAAATACCAGCTCATAGGGAAGTGGTAACTAGGCTGACCATATACCTGATCCTAGCGCAAACACTAACAGCAGCCGGGGAACGTGCCTACGTTGATTCTAGACGTCTCGCGCCAGCCGGAGAACTAACTACCCCTATCAGGGAAAATAAGACCTCTCTTGCCTCCAGAGAAAAGACCCCAAAGTAATACAAGCCCCCAACAAATAATAACGGTGAGGTAAGAAGAAAAGACAAACGTAAGAATGAACTAGATTTAGCAAAGAGAGGCCCACTGACTAATAGCAGAATATAGTAAGAAGACTTATATGGTCAGCAAAAAACCCTGCAAAATATCCACGCTGAATATCCAAGAACCCCCAAACCGACTGACGGTGTGGGGGGAGAATATAAGCCCCCCTAGAGCTTCCAGCAATAACAGGAATCACATATTGTGCAAGCTGGACAAAAATATGAACAATGCAAATGATCAAGAGTACGAAAGCAGGACTTAGCTTATCTTGCAAAGAACCAGGACCTGAAGACAGGAGCAAACAGAAGTGAACTGATTACAACGAAGCCAGGCACTGGACTGAGAATCCAGGAAGTTTAAATAGCAACACCCCAGGCCTAACGAAGCAGGTGAGCACAAACCTGGTAAAAGACAATCCAAGTGCCAAATCACTAGTGACCACAAGAGGGAGCCAAAAAGTATAGTTCACAACAGCGTCCTCTCTTGAAAGTAATTTGAGGTGATGTCGACACGATGCCCCTTAGATCATTGTCCATCTGCAGGATGGACCAATGCCGCTGCAGAATCTCTCTTAGGTCCCTTGCCCCGTTGGTGTATTTTGTGATAAATCTAATCAGGTTACCCTCTTCCTGTTTCTCAGATGGGATTAGAAATTCATTCCTATCCCTTGATGATGCCGAGGTGTAAGCTTCTCTTAATACATTATCAGAATACCCACGTTCGTGAAACCGCGTTCGAAGATCATCCGCTTGATTCTTGTACATAAGGGGATCCGAGCAATTCCTCCGGGTCCGGAAGTATTGGCCCTTGGGAATACCTCTCCTGAGAGGGAATGGATGGTTTGACTCCCATCTCAGGAGGGAGTTAGACACTGTTGGTTTTCTATATGTACTTGTACCCAATTGACCATTCTCCCCTTTTTCGATCAGTACATCTAGAAATGGCAGCCTGCGGTCACTTGATTCGAAAGTAAATTGCAGTCCCAGGTCATTCACATTCAGACCCTTGACAAACACGCAAAAGCTTTCCTCATCGCCCCTCCAAATGACAAACACGTCGTCTATAAATCGCAGCCTTAGAACAATGTTGCTCTCGGCTGCATCCGGGGTGTCTCCAAAGATGACATTCTCCTCCCACCAGCCCAGGAGCAAATTAGCATATGAGGGAGCACAAGGGCTCCCCATAGCTGTGCCCCTGAGCTGGTGGAAGTATTTATTGTCAAAGAGAAAGTAATTCCTAGTCAGACATAATTCAAGTGCCTGGATGACAAATTTATTATGCTCGCCATATTGGCGTCCTCGTGTGCCCAGGTAGTAGTCCACAGCCATAATACCTTTATTGTGGGGGACTGAAGAGTACAGTGCTTCAACATCAATTGAGCATAATCTCATATTCTCATCCAATACAATCTGATCAAGCCTGAGGAGGAGGTCCGTCGTGTCCCGTATGTATGAACTAAGAGAATTGACGAATGGTCTCAAAATCCTGTCAACATACAGGCCTAAATTTTGCGTCAAACTACCAATCCCGGAGACAATGGGTCTCCCTTTCAAGGGACTAATACCCTTGTGCACTTTAGGTAGACAGTAGAAGGTCGCCACCACTGGGTGGGACGGTATCAAAAAATCTCTCTCGTTAGCATCTATTACCTTTTTATGAAAGGCCTCCATCACCAGATCCCTCAGCTCTCTATGATACATAACTGTAGGATTACTCTCAAGTCTCTCATAGCCCATATCCACATTCAGGAGAGAGTAACACACCTCCTTATATTGAGCGACATCCATGACCACTACATTCCCTCCTTTATCCGAGGGCTTTTTGATTCTCTCTTGATCTTTTTCGAGTTCCTGAAGGCTCACCATCTCTGCTTTGGTCAGATTGTACAAATGTCTCCTCTTACCCTTCCCAAGCTCCATAATCTCTCTGGTAACCCAATTTACAAAAACATCCACTGTGCCCAAATCATTAGTTATAGGTGGCATCCGTTTGCTTTTATTTTTTAAATCCGTAAATGGTCCCTTCCCCACATTATGTGGGTTGAGGTCCCCTAAATGAAACAGGAATCTCACATCGCCAAGCAGATCTTCATCAATGCCTAGCTCGGTACAGCATTTGTTATCCTCGTTGGTGAAATGTTTCTTCCACTTCAACAGGCGAGCAAAAAGATTAAGATCCTTGACCGCCTCAAAGCTGTCAAAATCAGTAGTGGGAACAAATGACATTCCCTTACTCAGGACCGCCATTTGTTCCTTGCTCAGAGGTTTTGATGACAGATTAATCACCTGGCTTTTTACATGGGGTTCCGGGAGTTGAACCTGTTCCTGAGAGGGTAGCCTGGATCTAAAAAACGCTCGTCCTTTGGTGATCCCCTACCGGCTCCCCTACCTCCGCGTGTTTCTCCCCTTCCTCTATTCTTCCCTCTTGTATTTTAAATCTTATCTCTCAGTCAGAAAACTCAGCCTCTGACGAGGATATATCTGTCTCCTGAGACCTAAATGGTTTTGAATTTGGTACCAGGTATGCCTTGTTGTCACGGAATTCTTGTAAGTCCCTAATGAAAAATCTGTGTTTCCTTTCTTTTAGATGGTACTGGAACTTATCTATGGTATTCTGCAGCCCTATTTCTTTGGCTGTAAATTCAGCAAACTTTGAAAGTGTCCCGAAGTGCAGTTGCAAAAACCATCAAGCGCTACAAAGAAATTGACTCACATGAGGACAGCCCCAGGAACGGAAGACCAAGAGTCACCTCTGCTTCTGAGGATAAGTTTATCCAAGTCACCAGCCTCAGAAATTGCTGGTTAACAGCAGCTCAGATTAGAGACCAGGTCAATGCCACACAGAGTTCTAGCAGCAGACACATCTCGACAACAACTGTTAAGAGGAGACTTTGTGCAGCAGGCCTTCATAGTAAAATAGTTGCTAGGAAACCACTGCTAAGGACTGGCAACAAGCACAAGAGACTTGTTTTGGCTAAAGAACACAAGGAATGGACATTAGACCAGTGGAAATCTGTGCTTTGGTCTGATGAGTCCAAATTTGAGATCTTTGGTTCCAACCACCGTGTCTTGTGCGACGCAGAAAAGGTGAATGGATGGACTCTACATGCCTTGTTCCCACCGTGAAGCATGGAGGAGGAGGTGTGATGGTGTGGGGGTGATTTACTGGTGACACTGTTGGGGATTTATTCAAAATTGAAGGCATACTGAACCAGCATGGCTACCACAGCATCTTGCAGCGGCATGCTATTCCATCCAGTTTACGTTTAGTTGGGCCATCATTTATTTTTCAACAGGACAATGACCCCAAACACACACCCAGGCTGTGTAAGGGCTATTTGACCGCCACATGTGTTAATTCATAGTTTTGATGCCTTCAGTGTGAATGTACAATTTTCATAGTCATGAAAATACAGAAAAATCTTTAAATGAGAAGGTGTGTCCAAACTTTTGGTCTGTACTCTATATACTGTACCAAGTGACTGATGGACTACATGGGAAAATCAACACTAATGAACCACAGACTTGGCTTATTTGTGGATCACAATATTAAACTGGTAATAGATCTGAAGTAATTGTACTGCTCATCTGTAAGGGGACAGGCGTAAGTAGAAAATAGTAGAACTGGGAGAAATCAAATCGTTGTACATTTTCCAGACAATAGCACAGAATAAAAACAGCAATAAAGGATAACATATTATTCCACCTGCGGCTGTTAGGGGCACATGACAGCTGATCAGAACAGCCGTCATGTGCCGGAAAAGGTGTGGGCTTATCGCCGAAGCTTGCACCAAATAGGGGGTGGCGTTCAATGTCAGATATGTACGTCATTGGACTTTAAAGGGTATAAGAGTACCTATCATCTGTCTGTTACTGCACCTTTCATTTAAGAAAACAGTGAGCAGCCACAGAGATGATTTTGCTAGGCAACAGTTATCAAAAATGCTGAGAAGATTCATTAACCCCTTAGTGAGAGAGACAATTTGATACTTAATGACCATGCCAATTTTTACAGTTCTGACCACTGTCTCTTTATGAAGTTATAGCTCTGGAATGCTTCAACAAATAATACTGATACTGAGAATGTTTTTTCATGACATATTGCAGTTCATGTTAGTGGTAAAATTTCTTCGATATAATTTGCATTTATTTATGAAAAAACTGTAAATTTGGCAAAAACTTTGAAAAATTAGCAATTTTCAAACTTTTAATTTTTGTACCCTTAAATCAAAGAGTAGTGTCACACAAAATAGTTAATAAATAACATATCCCACATGTCAACTTTACATCAGCACAATTTTAGAAACATTAATTTTTTCTGGTTAGGACGTTATAAGGGTTAAAAGTTGACCAGTGATTTCTCACGTTTCCAACAAAATTTACCAAACCATTTTTTTTTAGGTACCACCTCACATTTGAAGTGAGTTTGGGGGTCAATATAACAGAAAAAGTAAAAAAAAAAGTAACACCATTCTAAAAACTGCACCCCTCAAGGTGCGCAAAACCACATTCAAGAAGTTTATTAACCCTTCAGGTGCGTCACGAGAACTAAAGCAATGTGGAAGGAAAAAATGAACATTTTACTTTTTTCACAAAAATTTACTTTGAAACCAATTTTTTTTTTATTTTCATAAGGGTAACCAGAGAATATGGACCACAAAATTTGTTGTCCAATTTTTCCTGAGTACGCTGATACCCCGCATGTGGGGGAAAGCCACTGTTTGGGAGCATGGCAGGGCTCAGAATGGAGGGAGCACCGTTTGACTTTTTGAATGAAAAATTGGCTGGAATCAATGGTGGGTGCCATGTGGCGTTTGGAGTCCCCTGATGTACCTAAACAGTGGAACACCCCAATTCTAACCCCAACACACCCCTAATCCCAACCATAAACCTAACTACAACCCTAACCCTAGCCCAACCCTTACCCTAATGAAAAAATAGAAATAAATAATTTATTTTATTTTATTATTTTTACCTAACAGGGTGGTAAAGGGGGGGTTTGATTTACTATTTTTTTTATTTTGATCACTGTGATAGGGTCTATCACAGTGATCAAAATGAGCCAATAGGAAAAATTTCCTATTGTTGCCGGGTGCATTATATCAGATCTCGGCGTGTCCACTGCGCATGTGCCCACCATTTTCGCCCCAGAAGAAGACGCCGATGGCCAGGGACAGGACTGGGGGATGCAGAAGAGTCCAGGGACACCGGAGGTACCAGGGGGGGCTTAGGGATCCCCATTTCCCTCTCCTCTAATGTGCTAGAACATATCAGAGTTGAGAGAAATTAAATGGGAAATCAAACTTTTTTTTGCCATCACCGTTATTCCGTGAATAATGGTGATCACAATACTGGGGTCAGTAAAAACCCCCGGTAGCCAAAAACTCAGAGAATTTCTGACTCTGGGGGACGCTAAAACTTTATTTCTCAGCGCCGTTAAAAAGCAGGTTAAATGTCCCAACAGACTGCGGCTGCCCGCTGTTTTCTTAAAAACAGCAGCCACAGACTAGTGATAGAAAGTGGACCTGTAACCAGGTCAAAAGTGGTCAGGTTTTGACCATGTTATACTTTTGTTGCTCCTCAGAGCATTCTACTTTTTTTTTTTAACCTCTTAGCGACCACCAATACATCTTTTTACTGACCTGAGATATAAGAGACTAGCCTCCCCATACAGGTGATAATCCAGTAGCTCAGCAATAATATACTTGGCACTCAGGAGAACTTTGTAGTGAAGTAAAACATCATTTATTCAGTGCATCCAGTTCAACATGAACGTTTTCGGTCCAAACATAGGACCTTCATCAGACAGGATTTTTGAATACTGTAATATACATATACAAAAAATACAAAAAGATTTTTTTTAGAGACAAAATTCATGATGCACTTTGAGGATACAATGTATTATATTCAGAGATATACAGCACAAAAAACCAAACATCACTAGTAAAGTGACCAAACAACAATAGTGACGGACTTTGGTGAATCCTGACTTGGAGCGTGAGTTGTGAGCTTCATTACGGAGAAACAGAGAGCTGTGAATGTGTTGATAAGAGGATTACGATAAGGTGACCATGCTAGGTCTGGATAAGGGCCTGCCAGAGTGGGGAGATAATGGTGAGATTGCCCCCGAATCGTGCAGGGTGAGCTGCCTAAAATATAAGAATACAGACACGTAAAATGTGTGACAACTAGTGTTGAGCGATACTTTCCGATATCGGAAAGTATCGGTATCGGAAAGTATCGGCCGATACCGTCAAAATATCGGATCCAATCCGATACCGATACCCGATCCCAATGCAAGTCAATGGGACGAAAATATCGGAATTAAAATAAACCCTTTATAAACTTGTAGGTTCATTCTACATGAAGGAAAACAACTAAGAATAATGTAGGATGTATTGGGGGACGTGGCGGAGATATTAAAGGGACAGAGGTTTAGCCCAATGTAATAGAATAGCAGGATTTTTATTTTTTTTTATGAAGTTCGGCGTTAGAAAGAATTTGACTATGTTATTTTTTTTTTTTTTTATGTCAGATATTGATGTTTCACTACTTCCACGCCCTTCACCTTCTTTTTTACTTCTCCCACGCTTTCTTCTTAATTATCCTCATCATCAGCTTCTTTGACATCAACTTCTTCACCTTATTCATCTTCTTCTTCATCTTCTACCTATTATTTTTTGGGTTACATTGTTCATATTCTTTTTATTTTACTATTATCTTCATCATATTCAACTTCTTCATCATATTCTTATTTGTGACAGGCATTCCCGTAGTTGTTATCTATAAAAGTTTGAAGATTACACCTTCCGTTCTGCCTGTCACAAACCAGTTACATTTGTCCGCGTTCAGTTTGGCCTGCAGCATCAGGCTTTATCCAGGGGCACCACGAGGAGGAACGGACTCACCCCCATACACTGCTTAGTCTTCTTCTGCTTATAATTTACATAATATTTTTTTGCTCTGATATTTTGTGTTATGCTTAATGTCCTTCTGCTCTTTGTTCTGCAGCCTCTTGTTCTTCTGCTTCTCGGTCTTCCAGGTCGTCGTCGTCTCCAGGGTCGTCGTCTCCGGGGTCGTCGTCATCGGGGTGGTCTCCGGGGTCGTCGTCATCGGGGTGGTCTTCAGGGTCATCGTCTCCAGGGTCGTCGTCATCACGGTGGTTGTCGTCTCTGGTGTCGTCGTCATCTTAGGGGTGTTCTTCCGGGTCATCGTGTTTAGTCTCTTGAACTTGGAAATGTAGCAGAAGGTACAAGAAGGCTGAGAAAATGCCGAGAACCAGCTGATGGAACTGGAACTCGGATGGCTACCCGAAGGTCCAAGAGCCAATGGAACTACCGAGGACCAGCTGACGTTACTGGAACCCGGTTACTAAGCAGGAGGTACCCGTGCCTGAAAGCACTACCAAGGACCACCTGACGTTGGTGGAACTCGGATACCCAGAGGGAGGCACCTAAGCCAAAGGCTCTGCCCGGAACCAGCTGACGGTACTGGAACCAGGATGGGGAGCAGAAGGTACAAGAGCAAAAGACACTGCCGAGAACCAGCTGACGGTGCTGGAACCCGGATGGGTAGCCGAAGGTCCAAGAGCCAATGGAACTACCGAGGACCAGCTGACGTTACTGGAACCCGGTTACTAAGCAGGAGGTACCCGTGCCTGAAAGCACTACCAAGGACCACCTGACGTTGGTGGAACTCGGATACCCAGAGGGAGGCACCTAAGCCAAAGGCTCTGCCCGGAACCAGCTGACGGTACTGGAACCAGGATGTGGAGCAGAAGGTACAAGAGCAAGTGTCTGCGTGGCTTTTGCAGGACACGTTGCCGGCTGCACAGCAGGGGAACAGCTGGCGGTGCTGGACCCCACTGACACATTGGCGAGGTGTTTGGCTCTGTGCAGCCAGCACTTCCGGACAGCAACGAGCGGTGTTGTAGCCCGGGCTCTGCAGGGGGAGCAGAGTGTAGGCCGAAGCCTACTTGAACCAATTTCAAAGGTAACCTTTAACCCCCCCTCAGGGGTTAGAAAGTAGAAGAGCCACAGCTTATGCAGCAGTAGTGCTGCACAAGTCAAAGGTTGCTCTTTTAATTTCGCTCCTTGCACACGCTGAATGAAACACGTATAACATTTAGCCCTTTATACAGTCAAACTGTGTTGGAGGCGCGAGTTCCCTTTGTAATGAGACGCAGCACAGGTGTCAAGAATCCCACCTTGGTGCTGGGTGCAGCCTCCCGAGCGTTGTTATTTGCTGTACAGGAGTCTGCGCTGTCGTGTTATCCCCTGGCCTAGCGCCGTTAGCGCTGCCCATCTTCTGGCATCATGTAATGTCGGCCGGTGCGGTTCGCGATGCCCATGAATCCCAGCCCCGCAGTGTCTTAACATTGTTAAAACACTGCGGGGCTGGGATTCAGGGCCTGGCGCAGCACATATGTTCGCCTCTCACACTCGGGTCCTTACACCCGCTTCAGACTGTGCGGCGTCATCTGATCCCTTATCGCATGCCACGGCCATGAAGCCGCACAGTCCGAAGAAGGCGGAAGGAGAGGAGGGACAGGCGAACTGATGCACTGATCCTGCCCATCAATCACACCCTCGCAGTCCCAATAAATAAGACACCGAGGGGCGTTGTGTGGGTCAGGGCGGCCGCAGAGGCGCAGGCAGCCAAACAATGATGCCAGAAGACGGGCAGCGCTACCAAGGGGGTTGCAGCGTGTCATTACAAAGGAAAGTCACACCACCGGGACGGTTAAATGGTCACACAGAGGACACATTGCAGACGTGTTTTCAGTTCCACATGTGCGAGGAGAATACGTTTCTGAGCCACCTTGCACACATGCAGCATTACCGCTGTACAAGGTGGCTGGATAACGTAAAAACGCCTGGGGGAGGGGGGACAGGTTCCCTTCAATTTCAGTTCTTGTGTCTGCGTGGCTTTTGCAGGACACGTTGCCGGCTGCACAGCAGGGGAACAGCTGGCGGTGCTGGACCCCACTGACACATTGGCTGGTGTTTTTCTCTGTGCAGCTAGCACATCTGGGCAAAAACTGGCGGTGTGTTAGAGCCCAGGGACAGCAGGAGGAGGAGCAGGAGGAGGAGGAGCAGGGGGAGGGGAGTGTAGGCCGAAGCCTGCACAGGCGGCAGCTTTGGGTGTGTTGTGTCTGCGTGGCTTTTGCAGGACACGTTGCCGGCTGCACAGCAGGGGAACAGCTGGCGGTGCTGGACCCCACTGACACATTGGCGAGGTGTTTGGCTCTGTGCAGCCAGCACTTCCGGACAGCAACGAGCGGTGTTGTAGCCCGGGCTCTGCAGGGGGAGCAGAGTGTAGGCCGAAGCCTACTTGAACCAATTTCAAAGGTAACCTTTAACCCCCCCTCAGGGGTTAGAAAGTAGAAGAGCCACAGCTTATGCAGCAGTAGTGCTGCACAAGTCAAAGGTTGCTCTTTTAATTTCGCTCCTTGCACACGCTGAATGAAACACGTATAACATTTAGCCCTTTATACAGTCAAACTGTGTAATGGAGGCGAGAGTTCCCTTTGTAATGAGACGCAGCACAGGTGTCAAGAATCCCACCTTGGTGCTGGGTGCAGCCTCCCGAGCGTTGTTATTTGCTGTACAGGAGTCTGCGCTGTCGTGTTATCCCCTGGCCTAGCGCCGTTAGCGCTGCCCATCTTCTGGCATCATGTAATGTCGGCCGGTGCGGTTCGCGATGCCCATGAATCCCAGCCCCGCAGTGTCTTAACATTGTTAAAACACTGCGGGGCTGGGATTCAGGGCCTGGCGCAGCACATATGTTCGCCTCTCACACTCGGGTCCTTACACCCGCTTCAGACTGTGCGGCGTCATCTGATCCCTTATCGCATGCCACGGCCATGAAGCCGCACAGTCCGAAGAAGGCGGAAGGAGAGGAGGGACAGGCGAACTGATGCACTGATCCTGCCCATCAATCACACCCTCGCAGTCCCAATAAATAAGACACCGAGGGGCGTTGTGTGGGTCAGGGCGGCCGCAGAGGCGCAGGCAGCCAAACAATGATGCCAGAAGACGGGCAGCGCTACCAAGGGGGTTGCAGCGTGTCATTACAAAGGAAAGTCACACCACCGGGACGGTTAAATGGTCACACAGAGGACACATTGCAGACGTGTTTTCAGTTCCACATGTGCGAGGAGAATACGTTTCTGAGCCACCTTGCACACATGCAGCATTACCGCTGTACAAGGTGGCTGGATAACGTAAAAACGCCTGGGGGAGGGGGGACAGGTTCCCTTCAATTTCAGTTCTTGTGTCTGCGTGGCTTTTGCAGGACACGTTGCCGGCTGCACAGCAGGGGAACAGCTGGCGGTGCTGGACCCCACTGACACATTGGCTGGTGTTTTTCTCTGTGCAGCTAGCACATCTGGGCAAAAACTGGCGGTGTGTTAGAGCCCAGGGACAGCAGGAGGAGGAGCAGGAGGAGGAGGAGCAGGGGGAGGGGAGTGTAGGCCGAAGCCTGCACAGGCGGCAGCTTTGGGTGTGTTGTGTCTGCGTGGCTTTTGCAGGACACGTTGCCGGCTACACAGCAGGGGAACAGCTGGCGGTGCTGGACCCCACTGACACATTGGCGAGGTGTTTGGCTCTGTGCAGCCAGCACTTCCGGACAGCAACTAGCGTTGTTGGAGCCCGGGCTCTGCAGGTGGAGCAGAGTGTAGGCCGAAGCCTAATTGAACCGATTTCAAAAGTCACCTTTAACCCCCCCTCAGGGGTTACAAAGTAGAAGAGCCACAGCTTATGCAGCAGCAGTGCTGCGCAAGTCAAAGGTTGCTCTTGTAATTTTTCTCCTTGCACACGCTGAATGGAACACGTATAACATTTAGCCCTTTAGACAGTCAAACTGTGTAATGGAGGCGAGAGTTCCCTTTGTAATGAGACGCAGCACAGGTGTCAAGAATCCCACCTTGGTGCTGGGTGCAGCCTCCCGAGCGTTGTTATTTGCTGTACAGGAGTCTGCGCTGTCGTGTTATCCCCTGGCCTAGCGCCGTTAGCGCTGCCCATCTTCTGGCATCATGTAATGTCGGCCGGTGCGGTTCGCGATGCCCATGAATCCCAGCCCCGCAGTGTCTTAACATTGTTAAAACACTGCGGGGCTGGGATTCAGGGCCTGGCGCAGCACATATGTTCGCCTCTCACACTCGGGTCCTTACACCCGCTTCAGACTGTGCGGCGTCATCTGATCCCTTATCGCATGCCACGGCCATGAAGCCGCACAGTCCGAAGAAGGCGGAAGGAGAGGAGGGACAGGCGAACTGATGCACTGATCCTGCCCATCAATCACACCCTCGCAGTCCCAATAAATAAGACACCGAGGGGCGTTGTGTGGGTCAGGGCGGCCGCAGAGGCGCAGGCAGCCAAACAATGATGCCAGAAGACGGGCAGCGCTACCAAGGGGGTTGCAGCGTGTCATTACAAAGGAAAGTCACACCACCGGGACGGTTAAATGGTCACACAGAGGACACATTGCAGACGTGTTTTCAGTTCCACATGTGCGAGGAGAATACGTTTCTGAGCCACCTTGCACACATGCAGCATTACCGCTGTACAAGGTGGCTGGATAACGTAAAAACGCCTGGGGGAGGGGGGACAGGTTCCCTTCAATTTCAGTTCTTGTGTCTGCGTGGCTTTTGCAGGACACGTTGCCGGCTGCACAGCAGGGGAACAGCTGGCGGTGCTGGACCCCACTGACACATTGGCTGGTGTTTTTCTCTGTGCAGCTAGCACATCTGGGCAAAAACTGGCGGTGTGTTAGAGCCCAGGGACAGCAGGAGGAGGAGCAGGAGGAGGAGGAGCAGGGGGAGGGGAGTGTAGGCCGAAGCCTGCACAGGCGGCAGCTTTGGGTGTGTTGTGTCTGCGTGGCTTTTGCAGGACACGTTGCCGGCTACACAGCAGGGGAACAGCTGGCGGTGCTGGACCCCACTGACACATTGGCGAGGTGTTTGGCTCTGTGCAGCCAGCACTTCCGGACAGCAACTAGCGTTGTTGGAGCCCGGGCTCTGCAGGTGGAGCAGAGTGTAGGCCGAAGCCTAATTGAACCGATTTCAAAAGTCACCTTTAACCCCCCCTCAGGGGTTACAAAGTAGAAGAGCCACAGCTTATGCAGCAGCAGTGCTGCGCAAGTCAAAGGTTGCTCTTGTAATTTTTCTCCTTGCACACGCTGAATGGAACACGTATAACATTTAGCCCTTTAGACAGTCAAACTGTGTAATGGAGGCGAGAGTTCCCTTTGTAATGAGACGCAGCACAGGTGTCAAGAATCCCACCTTGGTGCTGGGTGCAGCCTCCCGAGCGTTGTTATTTGCTGTACAGGAGTCTGCGCTGTCGTGTTATCCCCTGGCCTAGCGCCGTTAGCGCTGCCCATCTTCTGGCATCATGTAATGTCGGCCGGTGCGGTTCGCGATGCCCATGAATCCCAGCCCCGCAGTGTCTTAACATTGTTAAAACACTGCGGGGCTGGGATTCAGGGCCTGGCGCAGCACATATGTTCGCCTCTCACACTCGGGTCCTTACACCCGCTTCAGACTGTGCGGCGTCATCTGATCCCTTATCGCATGCCACGGCCATGAAGCCGCACAGTCCGAAGAAGGCGGAAGGAGAGGAGGGACAGGCGAACTGATGCACTGATCCTGCCCATCAATCACACCCTCGCAGTCCCAATAAATAAGACACCGAGGGGCGTTGTGTGGGTCAGGGCGGCCGCAGAGGCGCAGGCAGCCAAACAATGATGCCAGAAGACGGGCAGCGCTACCAAGGGGGTTGCAGCGTGTCATTACAAAGGAAAGTCACACCACCGGGACGGTTAAATGGTCACACAGAGGACACATTGCAGACGTGTTTTCAGTTCCACATGTGCGAGGAGAATACGTTTCTGAGCCACCTTGCACACATGCAGCATTACCGCTGTACAAGGTGGCTGGATAACGTAAAAACGCCTGGGGGAGGGGGGACAGGTTCCCTTCAATTTCAGTTCTTGTGTCTGCGTGGCTTTTGCAGGACACGTTGCCGGCTGCACAGCAGGGGAACAGCTGGCGGTGCTGGACCCCACTGACACATTGGCTGGTGTTTTTCTCTGTGCAGCTAGCACATCTGGGCAAAAACTGGCGGTGTGTTAGAGCCCAGGGACAGCAGGAGGAGGAGCAGGAGGAGGAGGAGCAGGGGGAGGGGAGTGTAGGCCGAAGCCTGCACAGGCGGCAGCTTTGGGTGTGTTGTGTCTGCGTGGCTTTTGCAGGACACGTTGCCGGCTGCACAGCAGGGGAACAGCTGGCGGTGCTGGACCCCACTGACACATTGGCGAGGTGTTTGGCTCTGTGCAGCCAGCACTTCCGGACAGCAACGAGCGGTGTTGTAGCCCGGGCTCTGCAGGGGGAGCAGAGTGTAGGCCGAAGCCTACTTGAACCAATTTCAAAGGTAACCTTTAACCCCCCCTCAGGGGTTAGAAAGTAGAAGAGCCACAGCTTATGCAGCAGTAGTGCTGCACAAGTCAAAGGTTGCTCTTTTAATTTCGCTCCTTGCACACGCTGAATGAAACACGTATAACATTTAGCCCTTTATACAGTCAAACTGTGTAATGGAGGCGAGAGTTCCCTTTGTAATGAGACGCAGCACAGGTGTCAAGAATCCCACCTTGGTGCTGGGTGCAGCCTCCCGAGCGTTGTTATTTGCTGTACAGGAGTCTGCGCTGTCGTGTTATCCCCTGGCCTAGCGCCGTTAGCGCTGCCCATCTTCTGGCATCATGTAATGTCGGCCGGTGCGGTTCGCGATGCCCATGAATCCCAGCCCCGCAGTGTCTTAACATTGTTAAAACACTGCGGGGCTGGGATTCAGGGCCTGGCGCAGCACATATGTTCGCCTCTCACACTCGGGTCCTTACACCCGCTTCAGACTGTGCGGCGTCATCTGATCCCTTATCGCATGCCACGGCCATGAAGCCGCACAGTCCGAAGAAGGCGGAAGGAGAGGAGGGACAGGCGAACTGATGCACTGATCCTGCCCATCAATCACACCCTCGCAGTCCCAATAAATAAGACACCGAGGGGCGTTGTGTGGGTCAGGGCGGCCGCAGAGGCGCAGGCAGCCAAACAATGATGCCAGAAGACGGGCAGCGCTACCAAGGGGGTTGCAGCGTGTCATTACAAAGGAAAGTCACACCACCGGGACGGTTAAATGGTCACACAGAGGACACATTGCAGACGTGTTTTCAGTTCCACATGTGCGAGGAGAATACGTTTCTGAGCCACCTTGCACACATGCAGCATTACCGCTGTACAAGGTGGCTGGATAACGTAAAAACGCCTGGGGGAGGGGGGACAGGTTCCCTTCAATTTCAGTTCTTGTGTCTGCGTGGCTTTTGCAGGACACGTTGCCGGCTGCACAGCAGGGGAACAGCTGGCGGTGCTGGACCCCACTGACACATTGGCTGGTGTTTTTCTCTGTGCAGCTAGCACATCTGGGCAAAAACTGGCGGTGTTAGAGCCCAGGGTCAGCAGGAGGAGCAGGGGGAGCGGAGTGTAGGCCGAAGCCTGCACTCGAGCAAGTTGAAAGGAAACCTTTAACCCCCCCCCCCCCAGGCGTTTGTAGCTGAAAGAGCCATTGTGTACAGCACTAATGCTGGAAAAGGTAAACTTAGCTCTTTTAATTATGGTCCTTGTACATGCGGAACCTAACATTTATGAAATGTGTCCCCACACAGCGTTAAACCGTCCGGTAGGTGGAACTTTCCTTTGTCGTGTGACGCAGCACAGCCATCATTTTTACCCCCTTGTCGCCGTTCGCCCCCTCCTCAGCGTTGTTTGAATCTGTCCCGGAGCCTGCGCTGTTAGGTTAGCCCATGGCCATGCACACATGTTGCGCTGCCCGTCTTCTGACCTCATTTGGTGTCAGGCTGGCTGCGCCTGTGCGGGTGCGCTGGCCGAGATCACGCCTCGCAGTGTCGTCTAATGTAATCCCACCGCGGGCCTGTGATCCGTGCCCGTGCGCAGTGCATATCCTCTCCTCTCACTCCCCTCCCTACGGCTTCTTCAGACTGTGCGGTGTCACGGCCGTGGCATGCTATTAGGGACCAGCTGACATCGCACAGTCTGAAGAAGCCGTAGGGAGGGGAGTGAGAGGAGAGGATATGCACTGCGCACGGGCACGGATCACAGGCCCGCGGTGGGATTACATTAGACGACACTGCGAGGCGGGATCTCGGCCAGCGCACCCGCACAGGCGCAGCCAGCCTGACACCAAATGAGGTCAGAAGACGGGCAGCGCAACATGTGTGCATGGCCATGGGCTAACCTAACAGCGCAGGCTCCGGGACAGATTCAAACAACGCTGAGGAGGGGGCAAACGGCGACAAGGGGGTAAAAATGATGGCTGTGCTGCGTCACACGACAAAGGAAAGTTCCACCTACCGGACGGTTTAACGCTGTGTGGGGACACATTTCATAAGTGTTTGGTTCAGCATGTGCAAGGAGCATCACGAAAAGAGGCACTTTTTCCCTTTGCATCATTACTGCTGCACAAGGTGGCTCCTTCAGTAACAAACGCCTGGGGGGGGGGGGGGGGTCAGGTTCCCTTACATTTAACTTGTTGTGCCTGCGTGGCGGTCGCAGTACACGTTGCCGTATACACAGCAGGGGAACAGCTGGCGGTGCTGAACCCCACTAACACATTGGCGAGGTGTTTGGCTCTGTGCGTACAGCACTTCTGGACAGCAACTAGCGGTGTTGGAGCCCAGGGACAGGAGGAGGAGGAGGAGGTGGAGGAGATAGGAGGGATTGCCACACACACAGCAGGGGAACAGCTGACGTTACTGAACCCCAATAACAGAGGAGGGACTGTTGACTGTGCGTACAGCACTTCTGGACGGCAACTGGCGGTGTTGGAGCCCAGGGACGGGTGGAGGAGGAGGAGGTTGGAGGAGGTAGGAGGGATTGCCACACACACAGCAGGGGAACAGCTGACGTTACTGAACCCCAATAACAGAGGAGGGACTGTTGACTGTGCGTACAGCACTTCTGGACGGCAACTGGCGGTGTTGGAGCCCAGGGACAGGTGGAGGAGGTGGAGGAGGAGGAGGTTGGAGGAGGTAGGAGGGATTGCCACACACACAGCAGGGGAACAGCTGACGTTACTGAACCCCAATAACAGAGGAGGGACTGTTGACTGTGCGTACAGCACTTCTGGACGGCAACTGGCGGTGTTGGAGCCCAGGGACGGGTGGAGGAGGAGGAGGTTGGAGGAGGTAGGAGGGATTGCCACACACACAGCAGGGGAACAGCTGACGTTACTGAACCCCAATAACAGAGGAGGGACTGTTGACTGTGCGTACAGCACTTCTGGACGGCAACTGGCGGTGTTGGAGCCCAGGGACAGGTGGAGGAGGTGGAGGAGGAGGAGGTTGGAGGAGGTAGGAGGGATTGCCACACACACAGCAGGGGAACAGCTGACGTTACTGAACCCCAATAACAGAGGAGGGACTGTTGACTGTGCGTACAGCACTTCTGGACGGCAACTGGCGGTGTTGGAGCCCAGGGACAGGTGGAGGAGGTGGAGGAGGAGGAGGTTGGAGGAGGTAGGAGGGATTGCCACACACACAGCAGGGGAACAGCTGACGTTACTGAACCCCAATAACAGAGGAGGGACTGTTGACTGTGCGTACAGCACTTCTGGACGGCAACTGGCGGTGTTGGAGCCCAGGGACAGGTGGAGGAGGTGGAGGAGGAGGAGGTTGGAGGAGGTAGGAGGGATTGCCACACACACAGCAGGGGAACAGCTGACGTTACTGAACCCCAATAACAGAGGAGGGACTGTTGACTGTGCGTACAGCACTTCTGGACGGCAACTGGCGGTGTTGGAGCCCAGGGACGGGTGGAGGAGGAGGAGGTTGGAGGAGGTAGGAGGGATTGCCACACACACAGCAGGGGAACAGCTGACGTTACTGAACCCCAATAACAGAGGAGGGACTGTTGACTGTGCGTACAGCACTTCTGGACGGCAACTGGCGGTGTTGGAGCCCAGGGACAGGTGGAGGAGGTGGAGGAGGAGGAGGTTGGAGGAGGTAGGAGGGATTGCCACACACACAGCAGGGGAACAGCTGACGTTACTGAACCCCAATAACAGAGGAGGGACTGTTGACTGTGCGTACAGCACTTCTGGACGGCAACTGGCGGTGTTGGAGCCCAGGGACAGGTGGAGGAGGTGGAGGAGGAGGAGGTTGGAGGAGGTAGGAGGGATTGCCACACACACAGCAGGGGAACAGCTGACGTTACTGAACCCCAATAACAGAGGAGGGACTGTTGACTGTGCGTACAGCACTTCTGGACGGCAACTGGCGGTGTTGGAGCCCAGGGACGGGTGGAGGAGGAGGAGGTTGGAGGAGGTAGGAGGGATTGCCACACACACAGCAGGGGAACAGCTGACGTTACTGAACCCCAATAACAGAGGAGGGACTGTTGACTGTGCGTACAGCACTTCTGGACGGCAACTGGCGGTGTTGGAGCCCAGGGACAGGTGGAGGAGGTGGAGGAGGAGGAGGTTGGAGGAGGTAGGAGGGATTGCCACACACACAGCAGGGGAACAGCTGACGTTACTGAACCCCAATAACAGAGGAGGGACTGTTGACTGTGCGTACAGCACTTCTGGACGGCAACTGGCGGTGTTGGAGCCCAGGGACAGGTGGAGGAGGTGGAGGAGGAGGAGGTTGGAGGAGGTAGGAGGGATTGCCACACACACAGCAGGGGAACAGCTGACGTTACTGAACCCCAATAACAGAGGAGGGACTGTTGACTGTGCGTACAGCACTTCTGGACGGCAACTGGCGGTGTTGGAGCCCAGGGACAGGTGGAGGAGGTGGAGGAGGAGGAGGTTGGAGGAGGTAGGAGGGATTGCCACACACACAGCAGGGGAACAGCTGACGTTACTGAACCCCAATAACAGAGGAGGGACTGTTGACTGTGCGTACAGCACTTCTGGACGGCAACTGGCGGTGTTGGAGCCCAGGGACGGGTGGAGGAGGAGGAGGTTGGAGGAGGTAGGAGGGATTGCCACACACACAGCAGGGGAACAGCTGACGTTACTGAACCCCAATAACAGAGGAGGGACTGTTGACTGTGCGTACAGCACTTCTGGACGGCAACTGGCGGTGTTGGAGCCCAGGGACAGGTGGAAAAGCAGAGGAACACAATGTAGGCCGAAGCCTGAGAAAGTCGAAAGGGAACCTTTAACCCCCCCCCAAGGCGTTTGTAGCTGAAAGAGCCAGCTTGTGCAGCACAAAAGATGCAAAAGGAAAAGGTGGCTCTTTTCATCATGCTCCTTGCAAACACAGAACTAAACACTTATAAAATGTGTCCACTGATACCGTAAAACCGTCCCGGAGGTGGGACTTTCCTTCGTAATGTGACACAGCCCACCCGTCATTCCTACCCCCCCGGCGCCGCGCACCGGCTCCTCAGCGTTGTTTTATTCCGTCAAGGAGCCTGCGCTGTTATGTTATCCCGTGGCCAGGCACACTTAGCGCTGCCCGTCTTCTGGCATCATTTGGTGTCTGGATGGCTGCGCCTGTGCGGCCGCGCTGGCAGAGAGCCCGCCTCACAGTGTCTTCTGATTTAATCCCACTGGGGGCCTGGGATCCATGGACATGCGCAGTGCATATCTGAACCTCCACCTCTCACTCATCTCCCTATGGCTTCTTCAGACTGTGCGGTGTCACGGCCGTGGCATGCTGTTAGGGACCAGCTGACACCGAACAGTCTGAAGAAGCCATAGGGAAATGAGTGAGAGGTGGAGGTTCAGATATGCACTGCGCATGTCCATGGATCCCAGGCCCCCAGTGGGATTAAATCAGAAGACACTGCGAGGCGGGCTCTATGCCAGCGCGGCCGCACAGGCGCAGCCATCCAGACACCAAATGATGCCAGAAGACGGGCAGCGCTAAGTGTGCCTGGCCACGGGATAACATAACAGCGCAGGCTCCAGGACGGAATAAAACAACGCTGAGGAGCCGGTGCGCGGCGCCGGGGGGGTAGGAATGACGGCTGGGCTGCGTCACATTACGAAGGAAAGTCCCACCTCCGGGACGGTTTTACGGTATCAGTGGACACATTTTATAAGTGTTAAGTTCTGCGTGTGCAAGGAGCTAAACAAAAATAGCTACCTTTTCCTTGGGCAGCATTACTGCTGCACAAGGTGGCTCTTTCAGTAACAAACGCCTTGGGGGGGGGGGGACAGATTCCCTTACATTTCAGTTGTTGTGTCAGCGTGGCGGTCGCATGACACATTGCCGGCTACACAGCTGGGGATCAGCTGACGTTACTGAAACCCAATAACACTGGGTCGTATGTTTTGACTGTGCAGACGGCACGTCTGAGCCTCAACTGGCGGTGTTGGAGCCCAGGAATTTAAGTTCAGGTGGTAGAAAGATGAACACAACAGGAGACCTGGATAACGTATACAGTGACCTAATTATTCAATCAGGAGGAGGAGTGGCAAATTCCGGCGAGATCCAGGCCTTGTTCATTTTCAGGAAAGTAAGCCGGTCAACGTTATCGGAGGATAGTCGCATGCGACGGTCAGTTAGTACACCACCTGCAGCACTAAAGACACGTTCCGATAATACACTGGCCGCAGGGCAAGACAGCACCTCCAATGCATACTGGCTTAGCTCTGGCCATGTATCCAGCTTTGAGACCCAAAACTTGAAAGGGGAAGAGCCGTCTGGGAGTACAGCAAGAGGGCAAGACATGTAGTCTGTCACCATCTGACGGAACCGTTGCCTCCTGCTGACTGGAGCCGTCTGTGATGGTGTAGACTTTTGTGGCGGGCACAGAAAACTGTGCCACAGTTCGGCCATACTGGTCTTGCCTTGGGCAGAGGCACTGCTTCTGCTCCCTCTTTGTGCAGAGCCTCCACCACGGCCTGGACGCACTGAGCTGCTTTGGAATGCACTAGCAGCACTTCTCTCAGTTGGAATGGAGAAGATGATGGAATTGACCAGTGTGTCTTGGTACTCCCGCATTTTTCGCTCCCGGTTCAACGGTGTGATGAGGCTTTCTACGTTGTCCCGGTAGCGAGGATCGAGGAGGGTGAACACCCAATAATCAGACATGTTGAGAATGTGGGCGATGCGGCGGTCGTTTCTCAGGCACTGCAGCATGTAATCCACCATGTGCTGCAGACTGCCAACTGCCCAAGAAACGCTGTCCCCTGCTGGAGGCGTGATCTCTGCCCGCTCGTCATCACCCCACCCTCGCTGTACACACTGACTACTGGACAATTGTGTAACTCCCTCCTCTGGACGGATGTCTTCCTCCTCCATTGACTCCTCCTCATCCTCCTCACAAACGGTCCCCTGCCTACGCGTTTGTGAGGAACCACGTGGCGCTGACTGTCCAGAAGATGATGGAAATGGTGAATCCTCATCCTCCACCTCTTCCACAACATCATCCCTTAGCGCTTGCAGTGATTTTTCAAGCAGGCAGATAAGGGGGACAGTCATGCTGACTAGTGCATCATCTGCACTCGCCATCCGCGTGGAATAATCAAAGGGACGCAAAACCTGGCAGACGTCATTCATAGTGGCCCACTCTGTGGTTGTGAAGTCTGTACGGCGCTGACTGCGACTTTTTTGCGCCTGAAGCAGCTGGTACTCCATTACAGCTTGCTGCTGCTCACACAACCGCTCCAACATATGTAACGTGGAATTCCACCTGGTAGGTAGGTCACATATGATGCGATGTTCCGGCAGGCGGTGTCGGCGCTGCAGAGCCGCAATGCGCGCTTTTGCCGTGCTGGAACGCCGCAAGTGAGCACACTCTAGGCGGACCTTGTGCAGCAGTGCATCAAGATCCGGATAGTCCCTCAAAAAGCTCTGCACGACCAAATTGAGCACATGTGCCAGACATGGGATGTGAGTGAGGTTGCCGAGGCCCAGAGCTGCCACCAGATTTCGGCCATTATCACACACTACCATGCCTGGCTGGAGATTCGCTGGCACAAACCACACATCGCTCTCCTGCTTGATGGCATTCCAGAGCTCCTGCGCTGTGTGGCTACGATTCCCCAAGAAAATTAATTTCAAGACGGCCTGTTGACGTTTGGCCACGGCTGTGCTCATGTCGGTCGTAACAGGTACACGTTCATCACGGGTCCATGTGGAGGTGGACTGTGACGGCTCCTGCAGCGATGATTCTGAGGAACTGGTGTAGGAGGAGGAGTCAATGCGTACAGAATGGATTCCTGCAATCCTTGGAGTGGGCAGGACACGTCCTGCGCCACTCGCACGGTCTGTACCCGGCTCAACGACATTAACCCAATGGGCAGTGAGGGAAAGGTATCGCCCCTGTCCATGTTGACTGGTCCACGCATCGGTGGTGAGGTGGACCTTGCTACTGACGGCGTTCAGTAGCGCGTGTTTTATGTGTCCCTCCACATGCTTCTGCAGGGCAGGGACGGCTTGCCTGCTGAAGTAAAAGCGGCTGGGCACATTGTACTGTGGGACTGCCAATGACATGAAGTCACGGAAGCTGTCAGTCTCCACCAGCCTGAATGACAGCATTTCCAGTGACAGAAGTTTGGCAATGCCTGCAGTCAGAGCCTGTGCTCGTGGGTGGTTTGACGAGAAAGGCCGCCTTTTCTCCCATGCCTGTACTACCGATGGCTGTAGACTGGGCTGGGAGTGTGTGGATGACTGGGAAAGTGGCGCTGCGGGTGGAATTACAGCGGGTCTCTGGACAACAGGGGCAGAGGTTCTTCCACTGCGATCCTGGGAGGACGCCGAACCAGCTGCGTGTGAGGTAGAGGAAGAGGCAACACGAGCTGAAGAGGTGGTAGCTGCCGCTGTTGGTTGGCCTACCTCTTCAGTGTGTTTTTCTAACTCCGCCGGGTGCCTGTTGCGCACATGTTTCCACATGTTGGAGGTATTGAGGTTGCTGACATTTTTCCCTCTTTTGACTTTTTGATGACACACGTTGCATCTGACATAGCAAATGTCATCTGCAACTGTGTCAAAAAAGGACCAGGCACTGCAAGTCTTGGGAGCGCCCTTTTTGGCTTTTGGAAGAGACATGCTCCTAACGGGTGCCAAAGCGGAGGCTGCAGGATCCGCAGTCTTCCCCCTCCCTCTCCCTCTTTGGGCCGTACGGGGAATCTCTTCCTCAGAGCTGCTCCCACCACCTTCCTGTCCCTCACGCCAAGATGGGTCGAGGACCTCATCATCTACACTACCCTCTGCCCCCAACTGCTCCTCCTGGGTAGTCTCAGCAGCAGAGCACGCACCAGTAAGTGGCACCTGAGTGTCATCATCAGCTGATGCGGCCTGCGATGTGGTGACCGGAGCCACTGGCCCACCCGCCTCTTCAGAGGAAGACAGAAAAAGCTGTTGGGCATCACTGCACCCTGCCTCTTCTTCCATTTCTCCAATGCTGCTTGGCTGGCCCCCTGTTTCCAAGCCAAGAGATTCAGAGAACAGAAGTAGAGACGGCTCCTGTCCTGGGCTCTCTGTCTGCCTGGGCAATTTGGCAGGTGGTGAAGAGACAGATGGCTGCTCTCCAGTGCTCTGTGTCTGAGAGGATGTGGCACTAATGGAAGTTGATGCATTAGCTGCCATCCATCCGACAACAGCTTCAATTTGTTCTTCACGCAGCAGCGGTGTACGGCGCTCTGACACAAAGCTTCGCATGAACGACTGTTGCCTGGTGAATGTGGGTGCTGATGAGTCACCGGTGCCCGCAGCAGGCACAGAATCCCCACGTCCCCTCCCTGCTCCGCGCCCACGCCCACGCCCACGTGCCTTACTCACTGCCTTCTTCATCTTGGTTGACTGATAAAGATAAGCAGAAAAGTACTAACGGATTTGTGTGCTTATTCCTGAGCAACTCCTCCTAACAGGTATAAGAAGCACTAATTATCTAAAGTGTGGACTAGACTTTAATATGAGCTAATGTGGCCTACAGAAATGTAAAGTGGTGTAACTGGTGTGTTTGGTGAACTGTATTATTTATTTATTTTTTGGGGGCTGAACTGACAACAGATAGAGCTGCAGTCACACGGAGACCGTGCAGACAGACGTAAACGGCGCTGCAAGGCCCAAAAACCCTCCTCTACTTTATCCTATGTAGTGTTTTTCCACAAATTAGCTGGAGACGGGTGGAAAGACACTAATAGGATTTTTTAAAATAAATTAGCAGCAGACTACACTACTTTGAAAAAAAAGAAAATTGATTTGGCGGTATGACGCAGTGAAAAACCCTGAGCTGGAGACAACCAGGCTACAGCTGCTCACAGATTACAGGGCGAGCTGCAGTCACACGGAGACCGTGCAGACAGCCGTAAACGGCGCTGCAAGGCCCAAAAACCCTCCTCTACTTTATCCTATGTAGTGTTTTTCCACAAATTAGCTGGAGACGGGTGGAAAGACACTAATAGGATTTTTTAAAATAAATTAGCAGCAGACTACACTACTTTGAAAAAAAAGAAAATTGATTTGGCGGTATGACGCAGTGAAAAACCCTGAGCTGGAGACAACCAGGCTACAGCTGCTCACAGATTACAGGGCGAGCTGCAGTCACACGGAGACCGTGCAGACAGCCGTAAACGGCGCTGCAAGGCCCAAAAACCCTCCTCTACTTTATCCTATGTAGTGTTTTTCCACAAATTAGCTGGAGACGGGTGGAAAGACACTAATAGGATTTTTTAAAATAAATTAGCAGCAGACTACACTACTTTGAAAAAAAAGAAAATTGATTTGGCGGTATGACGCAGTGAAAAACCCTGAGCTGGAGACAACCAGGCTATAGCTGCTCACAGATTACAGGGCGAGCTGCAGTCACACGGAGACCGTGCAGACAGCCGTAAACGGCGCTGCAAGGCCCAAAAACCCTCCTCTACTTTATCCTATGTAGTGTTTTTCCACAAATTAGCTGGAGACGGGTGGAAAGACACTAATAGGATTTTTTAAAATAAATTAGCAGCAGACTACACTACTTTGAAAAAAAAGAAAATTGATTTGGCGGTATGACGCAGTGAAAAACCCTGAGCTGGAGACAACCAGGCTATAGCTGCTCACAGATTACAGGGCGAGCTGCAGTCACACGGAGACCGTGCAGACAGCCGTAAACGGCGCTGCAAGGCCCAAAAACCCTCCTCTACTTTATCCTATGTAGTGTTTTTCCACAAATTAGCTGGAGACGGGTGGAAAGACACTAATAGGATTTTTTTGAATAAATTAGCAGCAGACTACACTACTTGGGAAAAAAAAAAAAAAAAAGGAACAGTATGAGGCAATGAACCACCCTCCCTGAACTGAATACAACCAACTATGGATGGCCTATGTGGCTGCACTCAGACTGGAGACTGGGCTGCACTCACACACACACACACACAGACCCTGCAGATCGCTGTGAAAACAGCGCTACAAGGCAAAAGCAAGGTGAATAGTAGGTGAACACAGCGGTTGCTAAATTAGCCTTTGGAAAGCACAAAGAAGCAAATCGCTATCTCTAAACTGTCCCTCAGTCAGCAAACAGCGTCCTGTCACTAACTGAATTCACAGCAGAGTGATCGCAAAATGGCGCCAGCGACTTTTAAACTGCATCATGACATCATTACACCAGCCAATCACAGCCTTGCCAGTAGTTTCATGCCCTCCATGCTAAACAGGATGTGCCCACACTTGGAATCAATCTCATTGGCTGAATTTCTGCTTTTTGAATCTTAGAACTTCCGATTCCGGTATCCGATACGCGGCAAGTATCGGAATCCCGGTATCGGAATTCCGATACCGCAAGTATCGGCCGATACCCGATACTTGCGGTATCGGAATGCTCAACACTAGTGACAACATATGAAGATACATAAAGGTATATCAAGACATCAGGCTGCCATATATAAGAGTAAGTGCTAGAGTATATAGCGTGTGTGACCACCGGAGCTGCGTCTAAACCCCTATAGATTATGTGGCTATCAAGCTTCATGGTGGCATGCTGAGGGTAGGTGTAAGCTGTCCCCCCACAAGGAGTAATACTAATATATACCTGGAATACACAGTATGTCTGTATGGGCCCACGGATGGTGCCAGAGTCAGACAGAGTCCAGGAGGTGTGGTACCGCCTAAGGAGAGGGACATCATGTGGCAAGTGTAAGTAAATGCCAATAGGCACTATAGAGGACCCATGGTAAGTATTGGACAGGAGGACACATTACCTTGTACAGTATGTAAGAATGCGCTGTAAAAGGGCGAGATGCTCGCTGGTGCAGGGAGCGCTGCAAAGAATGAAGGTAGTGCCAAATCGCTAGTTGCACTACTATGCACCGAGCACCGACTATCCTTCACATGGTATAGTATTTCCACACCATGCCAGTTTAATATAGAGTATTAGTATTGTCTCTATATTACAGTTGTGTGACCACCAATAGGGATCTCCCAGGGTTTGACTGATTTAACCCCTTGTGTGTACGTATAGCTCCCACATGAAGTCACCCTGCGGTATTCATTCCTCATTTTTACGCTTTATTGCCCACAAAATCTCCCCAAGTGGCATTTTCACTCATACTTTAGCTGCGCAGGTAAATTGACACACTACAGATATAATATACAGGCGCCCTTTGGCTTGTATATCTGCCCAGCGCTCCCCTATAGTTGCCATCTATCCTGCGCATGCGCGGCCGGCACCGTCATGTGACGCCGGTGACGCAGCGGGTCAGCTGACCCCCTGACGGCGAACACATAAACCCGGAAGTACCGCTGGTGTGCCAGCATCTCCGGGAGGGCTCTCTGCAGTTCGGCGCCATTCTCCGCCGCAGCACCAGGTACAGCGACGCTAGGTTATTCAGTCACCCCCCTATCCTTACTCCTCATGCCCGGATTATTCACCTAATTGGCACCACCTTTATTCCTTTCAGCGCTCTCCTCATCAGCAAATATCTCGCCTATCTGCAGCGCATTCCTATATATTGCACAAGGTATTGTGTCCTCCTGTTCAAAATTTACCATGGTTCCTCTATAGTGCCTATTGGCATTTACCTATACCCTGTCTTCACCCCTCATGCCCGGACTATTCATTTATTTGGCACTACCTTCATTCTTTGCAGCGCTCCCTGCACCAGCGAGCATCTCGCCCTTTTACAGCGCATTCTTACATACTGTACAAGGTAATGTGTCCTCCTGTCCAATACTTACCATGGGTCCTCTATAGTGCCTATTGGCATTTACTTACACTTGCCACATGATGTCCCTCTCCTTAGGCGGTACCACACCTCCTGGACTCTGTCTGACTCTGGCACCATCCGTGGGCCCATACAGACATACTGTGTATTCCAGGTATATATTAGTATTACTCCTTGTGGGGGGACAGCTTACACCTACCCTCAGCATGCCACCATGAAGCTTGATAGCCACATAATCTATAGGGGTTTAGACGCAGCTCCGGTGGTCACACACGCTATATACTCTAGCACTTACTCTTATATATGGCAGCCTGATGTCTTGATATACCTTTATGTATCTTCATATGTTGTCACACATTTTACGTGTCTGTATTCTTATATTTTAGGCAGCTCACCCTGCACGATTCGGGGGCAATCTCACCATTATCTCCCCACTCTGGCAGGCCCTTATCCAGACCTAGCATGGTCACCTTATCGTAATCCTCTTATCGACACATTCACAGCTCTCTGTTTCTCCGTAATGAAGCTCACAACTCACGCTCCAAGTCAGGATTCACCAAAGTCCGTCACTATTGTTGTTTGGTCACTTTACTAGTGATGTTTGGTTTTTTGTGCTGTATATCTCTGAATATAATAAATTGTATCCTCAAAGTGCATCATGAATTTTGTCTCTAAAAAAAATCTTTTTGTATTTTTTGTATATGTATATTACAGTATTCAAAAATCCTGTCTGATGAAGGTCCTATGTTTGGACCGAAAACGTTCATGTTGAACTGGATGCACTGAATAAATGATGTTTTACTTCACTACAAAGTTCTCCTGAGTGCCAAGTATATTATTGCTGATGTACTACGGGTTGGATACCTAACTTGAGCACCTCCCAGATACCCAGAGTGCCGTGCTTTACTATATGATAATCCAGTAGCTGTCGGCTGTGCACTATAGCTGACAACTTGCTGCATTAGCCATAATCAGTGTTTGCACCGTCCAAATCTGTTTAACCCCTTACATGCTGCTGTCAATAGTGACTATTAATGATTGATATAAATGGTTAACAGAGTGTGGGTGCGCCCTTTTTATCTCCATCGGCACCCTGAGATCATAAATGTGTGTTCCTGATATTTGCCATGACAATTCACGGTCAAATAGCGGCCTTAAAGTCTGCTGGCTACGGCGGCCTGTTCAGAAGTTAGCGACATTTAGGTGGTAAAAATAAAATTCTTTATTCCTGTCATGTCACTTTGCATCAATTACTGAAAATCACCTGAAGGATAAACTACCTGACAGCAGTTTTAAATATGTTAAAGGGCACCTGTCACCCCCAAAATGGCTGGTGAGGTAAGCTCACCGGCATCAGGGGCTTATCTACAGCATTCTGTAATGCTGTAGATAAGCCCCCGATGTTACCTGAAAGAGGAGAAAAAGACGTTAGATTATACTCACCCAGGGGCGGTCCCGCTGTGGTCCGGTCCGATGGGTGGCTCCGGTCCGCTCCGGCGCCTCCCATCTTCGTTCCATGACGTCCTCTTCGGATCTTTACGCCGCGGCTCCGGCACAGGCGTACTTTGCCCTGTTGAGGGCAGAGCAAAGTACTGCAGTGCGCAGGCGCCGGGCCTCTCTGACCTTTCACTGCAGTACTTTGCTCTGCCCTCAACAGGGCAAAGTACGCCTGTGCCGGAGCCGCGGCGTAAAGATCCGAAGAGGACGTCATGGAACGAAGATGGGAGGCGCCGGAGCGGACCGGAGCCACCCATCGGACCGGACCGCAGCGGGACCGCCCCTGGGTGAGTATAATCTAACGTCTTTTTCTCCTCTTTCAGGTAACATCGGCGGCTTATCTACAGCATTACAGAATGCTGTAGATAAGCCCCTGATGCCGGTGAGCTTACCTCACCAGCCATTTTGGGGGTGACAGGTTCCCTTTAAATATGTCAGGGGGTGCTGATTTAAAATGTTATCAGTTTTGGGTTGTTCCCAATATATAGAACCCCTAAAGTCGCTTCAAAATTAGATAGGTGCCTAAAAAAGTAAATTTGGAAATTTCCTTGAAAAAAATTAAAAATTGCTGCTACATTTTTAATTCTCCTAAAATGTTAACAAAATAACATTTTACAAATGGTGTTGATTTGAACCAGACATGAGTAAAATGTTATTTATTAATGTTTTTCTATGGTATGACTATCTGTATTAAAGGGATAATTATTCAGAGTTTCAAAAGTGCTAATTTTTTAACATTTTTCTCAAATTTCTGATATTTTTTTTGTAAATAAACACGAAACATATTGACCTAAATTTTTATCGTTATCATAACGTATAATGTGCCACGTAAAAAACAATCTCCGAATCACTGGGATTGGTTAAAGCGTTCCAGAGTTATTCCCACATAAAGTGACACTGGTCAGATTTAAAAAATTTGTCCGGTCACTAAGGGGTTAAAATCCAACATATGATTCCAGAGATATGTGCGCTTTTAGTTAGTGCTAATTTTTTATGGTCCTTACAAAGGGGACGTGGCTCACAGGGTAAAAATGCATAGCAGCCTGAAGACCACAACCTTAGAGAGTCCTGTGAGCCACACCACCTTAGTAAATACCATAAAACAATTAGCACTAGTGAAAAAGGCCCATATCTACTGTATGTAACCATATAGAGGAATTTAAAACAAAAAGAAAAAAGCTGAGTACTAAGGGGAACAGCAGAAATAAAATAAGTAAAAAAAATTTGTCTATTTTGATCCGGTTACAAGTCCTCTTTAAGTGCATGAAAATGTGTTATTGTAATAAGGGTCATTGCTTCAAGAAATATCGACTTGAAAGGGAATTATCAAGGCCTTAGTTTGGCCACATAGTTCAGATGTGACTAAAATTTCACATGAGGATGCACTGAAGCTGAAGAAGGTGTCAAAGAAAAGCAACAGAATTTCAAAAGACTTTGAGAACTCAGTTTAATGTATTCAGTCAGAAGATGAGGTATTTAAGACATCTCACGATCTTAGAGGAATTAAATAAAACAACAATATCGCGTTTGGAGAGCCCCTGTGTGCCTAAACAATGGAGCTCCCCCACAAGTGACCCCATTTTGGAAACTAGACCTCCAAAGGAACTAATCTAGATGTGCGGAAAGCACTTTTAATCCCCAAGTGCTTCACAGAAGTTTATAATGCAGAGCCGTGAAAATAAAAAACAATTTTTCTTCCTCAAAAATTATTTTTTAGCAAGCAATTTTTTATTTTCACAAGGGTAACAGGAGAAATTGGACCCCAATAGTTGTTGCCCAGTTTGTCCTGAGTACGCTGATACCCCATATGTGGGGGTAAACCACTGTTTGGGCACACGTCGGGGCTCGGAAGGGAAATAGTGACATTTTGAAATGCAGGCTTTGATGGAATGGTCTGCGGGCGTCACGTTACGTTAGCAGAGGCCCTGATTTGCCTAAGCAGTCGAAACCCCCTGACAGTTGACCCCATTTTGGAAACTAGACCCCCAAGGAACTTATCTAGATGTGTGGTGAGCACTTTGACTCCCAAGTGCTTCACAGAAGTTTATAACGCAGAGCCGTGAAAATAAAAAATCATTTTTCTTTCCTCAAAAATTATTTTTAAGCAAGCAATTTTTTATTTTCACAAGAGCAACAGGAGAAATTGGACCCCAACAGTTGTTGCACAGTTCGTCCTGAGTACGCTGATACCCCATATGTGGGAGTAAACCACTGTTTGGGCACACGTCGGGGCTCGGAAGTGAAATAGTGATGTTTTGGAATGCAGACTTTGATGGAATGGTCTGCGGGCGTCATGTTACATTTCCAGAGCCCCTGATGTGCCTAAACAGTAGAAACCCCTCACAAGTGAACCCATTTTGGAAACTAGACCCCCCCAAGGAACTAATCTAGATGTGTGGTGAGCACTTTGAACCCCCAAGTGCTTCACAGAATTTTATAACGCAGAGCCGTGAAAATAAAAAATATTTTTTTTCCTCTCAAAAATAATTTTTTAGCCCCCATTTTTTTTATTTTCCCAAGGGTAACAGGAGAAATTAGACCACCAAAGTTGTTGTGCAATTTTTCCTGAGTACGCTTATGCCCCATATATTTGGGTAAACCACTGTTCGGGCGCACGTCGGGGCTAGGAAGAGAGGGAGCACCATTTGACTTTTTGAACTTAAGATTGGCTGGAATCAATGGTGGCGCCATGTCGCGTTTGGAGACCCCTGATGTGCCTAAACAGTGGAAACTCCTCAATTCTATCTCCTACACTAACTCCAACACACCCCTAACCCTAATCCCAACTCTAGCCATAACCCTAATCACAACCCTAACCCCAACACACCCCTAACCACAACCTTAACCCCAACACACCCCTAATCCCAACCCTAACCACAACCCTAACCCCAACACACCCCTAACCCTAATCCCAACCCTATTTCCAACCCTAACCCTAATTCCAACCCTAAGGCTATGTGCCCACATTGCAGATTCGTGAGAGGATTTTTCCTCACTGTTTTTGAAAAATCCGCAGGTAAAATGCACTGCGTTTTACCTGCAGATTTACCATGGACTTCCAGTGTTTTTTGTGTGGATTTCACCTGCGGATTCCTATTGTGGTGTAAAACGCTGCGGAATCTGCTCAAAGAATTGACATGCTGCAGAAAATACAATGCAGCATTTCCGCGCGGTATTTTCCGCACCATGGGCACAGCGGATTTGGTTTTCCATAGGTTTACATGGTACTGTAAACGTGATGGAAAACTGCCGCGAATCCGCAGCAGCCAATCCGCACCGTGTGCACATAGCCTAATTCTAACCCTAATTCTAACCTTAACCCTAATTGCAACCCTAACCCTAATTGCAACCCTAACCCTAATTGCAACCCTAACCCTAATTGCAACCCTAATTCTAACCCTAACCCTAATTGCAACCCTAACCCTAATTGCAACCCTAACCCTAATTCTAACCCTAATTGCAACCTTAACCCTAACCCTAATTGCAACCCTAACCATAATTCTAACCCTAATTGCAACCCTAACCCTAATTGCAACCCTAACCCTAGTGGAAAAATAAAAGTAAATATATTTTCTTTATTTCATTATTTTCCCTACCTATGGGGGTGATAAAGGGGGTTTATTTACTATTTTTTTATTTTGATCACTGTGATAGGTTCTATCACAGTGATCAAAATGTACCTGCAATGAATCGGCAGGCAGATTTGGCGGGCGCACTACGCATGCGCCCGCCATTTTGGAAGATGGCAGCACCCGTGGAGAAGACGGATGGACACCGGGAGGGACACGGGAGCTCAGTAGGTAAGGGGGGTGAGATCGGACCACGGGGGGGTGAGATCAGACCGTGGTTGGAGCAGACGGGAGGATGGAGGGGAGCGGAGGACAGCAGAGGACAGGACAGAGGACGGAGGGGAGGAGATTGGTGGCGGCGGCTGGGGTAGATCGCGGTCTCCAGCCATGGCCGCTGATATTGCAGCATCGGCCATGGCTGGATTGTAATATTTCACCAGTTTTCATTGGTGAAATATTGCGATTGCTCTGATTAAAAGTGAAAATAAAACAGTCACTTTCAAAAGCCAATCAGAGTGATCGTAGTCACGGGGGGGGCGAAGCCACCCCCCTTGGCTCAAGTACAACTCCTCCTGTACCTGCAGGGTGGGTGAAATTTCAGTTAACCCTTTCACCCGGCCCATTTACAAACCTAACATCACTCCACAACGTGGATGTGATTTATCTGCTGTGAGCTGAGTGGTCTCATTGCTCAGATCAGATACCATCCTCATTGTTGTGGAGCAAGAACGCGCTGCTCCACAACTACTTTCCCCCTGCCTGTCTGCAGCTTCTCTATGTGCTATTGTCATATTGATCCGTGAAAGCAAAGCCAAGAAGTGTTCTCAGATGCTCAGCTCCCGATTACATCATTGCACTTTCTGAGAAGACTGTTCCCGCTGCTCCAGCAAAGATAAGTATGTTCCAGTTGTCCCTGCCTGTCACCAGCTTCTCAGTCTATCACTATCGAATCGGTCTTTTCTCGGATCGGAGCATTTTCACTCTGATCAGAGCATAGACCATTGTGACAATGATAGATAGTGAAGCTGCACACAGGCGGGGAAAAGTCTCCTGGTAAAGTTGTAGCATGGATTCAGAAGTAGAGATGAGCAAATATGTACAGAAATGATTGCCGAACCCGAATTTGCCATATTCGTGCCATATTGGTACACTACTATTCGTGTCAAATTTATGTTTGACGATCGTTTCTGAACATATTCGCTTATTTCTACTCCCATTGTCTCCAATGTCGTTCGGCTATGTTCGGCGAAATTTGCGAATACAGTATTCGCCGGCGAGCATAGTCCGAACTGAATATTGAAAAATTTGCTCAACTCTACTCAGGAACAGCCTGCTTCTGGTTTCACTGCCTGCACATGTACATTAGAAGCATATGAAGAGCAAAGAGATCAGTCAGAAACTTTCCAATGAAAAATAGGTACAAAAAACTATAGTTTTTAGGTAAATGCTGACTTTCAAAACAGTGTTTATTAGTGATGAGCGAGTATACTTGTTGCTCGAGTTTTCCCGAGCACGCTCTGGTGGTCTCGGAGTATTTGTGGGTGCTCGGAGATTTAGTTTTTGTCGAAGCATAATTTACGGCGGCTAGCCAGCCTGAGCACATGTGGGGGTTGCCTGGTTGCTAGGGAATCCCCACATGTATTTAAGCTGTCTAGCAGCTGCAAATCATACAGCTGTGTCAACAAGAACTAAATCTCCGAGCACTCACAAATACTCGGAGACCACCTGAGCGTGCTCGGGAAAACACGAGCAACGAGTATACTCGCTCATCACTAGTGTTTATCTAAAATAAATAACACATAATTATATCCTTTAATAAAACTAGATTTTTGGTGATAGTTCCTTTTTAAAGCCATTTAAAGGGACGCAGAACGGCAGAGAAATAAATGTTGATATATTACAATATACTGATTTTTCATAGAATTTGTTATTTAGCAGTTCCCATCTGCAGAAAATACAAACCACTGTGTAACACTCCCATTGCTTCCATTTTTTATTGCCAACTATAAAGGGGTTGTCAAGTCAATTAAATATTTTGTAAAAGCGCTACAACGGGTCTAAAGAAAAAAGAAGTGAATTAATACTAACCTTCTCTGATTCAGTTTTTCTCCCATTATGTCGCGATGAGGCAGGGCACCACTATGGCCAGTGGTTGAGTTGGCATTTCTATCTCAGGTGTTTTAAGTCAGTTCTGAAAGCAAAGACCTGGGTAAGCTGGAGTTGTACATTGTACTATTATTTCTAATCAGCTGCATGTATTTCTTCAACTTCATGTGAACAACTGAATTCATACACCAACTAATGATAAACAATACTCTGTTAGGCCATGTTCACACTTTGCGGCGTGCTCTGCGGGTTCTCCCGCAGCGGAATTGATAAATCTGCAGGGCAAAACCGCTGCGTTTATCCCTGCAGATTTATCGCGGTTTGTTTTGCGATTTCCGCTGCGGGATTACTCCTATACTATTGATGCTGCATATGCAGCAATATGCAGCATCAATAGAAATGTTAAAAATAATAAAAATTGGTTATACTCATACTCACCCTCTGACGTCCGGATCTCCTCGGCGCTGCACGCGGCGCTCTGGTTCCAAAGATGCTGTGCCGAGAAGGACCTTCGTGACGTCACGGTCATGTGACCCGGACGTCATCACGGTCATGTGACCGCGACGTCACCGCAGGTCCTGTTCGCACAGCAACTCTGACCGGCCGGCCACGTGCAGCGCTGAGAGGTGAGTATAACATGATTTTTATTTTTATTCTTTTTTTTACCCCAAATATGGTTCCCAGGGCCTGGAGGAGAGTCTCCTCTCCTCCACCCCGGGTACCACCCGCACATTAACCTCTTACTTCCCACAACGTGGGCACAGCCCCATGCGGGAAGTAAGCGGTTCAATGCTTCCCTATGGGTGCAGAATCGCAGCGATTCTGCACAAAGAAGTGACATGCTGCGGGTTTTAAACCGCTGCGTTTCTGCGCGGTTTTTCCCGCAGCATGTGCACAGCGGTTTGCGGTTTCCATAGGGTTTACATGTAAATGGAAATGCTATGGAAACTGCTGCGGACCCGCAACATCAAAATCGCCGCGGTTCCACGGTAAAAACCGCAAAGTGTGAACATGGCCTTAAAGGGAATCTGTCACCCCTGGAACACTTTTCAGCTATTACAATGGGCATACAGGTAATAGAAATGTTAATCTAGTCTTATACCTGTATGCCTCATAGTTGCTGTCTAGATGTGGAGAAATATTCTTCTATTTAATTATGCTAATGATTTCTTCCAGGCTCTGGGGCGTGCGGTGCCTGGAAGAAATCCCTGCCTCCTCTCTTCATCATGCTATCACCCACCTCCCATGCACGCCACAATAACCTGTAAGGTGCAGTTGTGGTGCTGGAATCCCACGCATGCGCCCTGCACTTGCTCAACAATCTGTATCTTTTCCTTCTGTCTATGGTCCGTGTATTCAGCGTTCTTGAACACAACTGCACTTCACAGACTAGATTAACTTTTCTACTACCTGTATGCCCATAGTAATTGCTGAAAATTGTGCCAGGAGGTGACAGATTCCCTTTAAATTAACATATAGGTCCATGCCTCAGTTTTTTCAGGAAGAATAAGAAAAAAGCAGCCAAAGAATGAATGTAGTTATGAAGGAAATAGCCATGTCTAGCTCAATTAACGTCAAGTATTTCTAATAAAAAAGAGTACAGTAAACACTACAAATACCAGATGTGAGATCAAAACATTTCAATGGACACTTGAGGCTATGAGAACCAGATGGGATTCATGAATCAGTTTGACATACTCTGAAAAATAACTTTCAAATACACTGATACGTAAACCCACATTAGTCACAGAAATAATTTTAAACTAACATAAGTAAATTTCAGTTTCAATTTACTGAATATCAATTTATGGAAATGAGACATTGCTTTTGAATTGTGGAAGAAAAATTTGAAAAATAAACTATTGAAAATAGCATGGACATCAATAATGGATGGTACCCTTAGAAAAAATTAAAACTAATTTGACCACAGGGACATGTTAAACAAAAGTGTATCCTGCAATTAGCATCACAGGTGTCTACAAGCTAGTAATCAGCCTGCCTTTTTAAAGTGTGAAAAGTAGTTACTGTGCTGTTTATTATCATCGTGTATACCACACTGAACATGGACCAAAGAAACCTAATAAGATAATTGTATCATGAGATTAGAAAGAAAATTACAAACTGTGTGCTTCAGCTGCGGCCTTGTCTACTGAACTCTCCGCTTCTTCCACTGTGCCGCCGACCATCATATCTACCCCACCGTGTGCCCAGATCAGGAGATCACGTACCGAAGGACCCGGAGGATTCATCATCGCCTGGTGACATTGCATCGCCCTTCTGTGGGACCGGATCGGAGACATCTTGCGCCTGTTACTTTCTTCTGCATTTGACTTTCTCCCATCCTCAAGTTCACATCCCTGCTTGTACCATTTACCCCGCTGCTTGTACCATTACTGTTTATATATAGAGAACCTGTTAACCCTTGCTCTGCCTCCTGTGTGTCACTGCATCCTATGCACCTGCTAGCATCCTACAGCGCAACCACGAGTGGCAATTCACTTGTAAATAGTGGATCTCAGGAAAGCCAGTACCCTGCGTTTATGACAATACTGTTAGTATAAGACCAGAAGAAAAAGGAAAAATCACACACAAAGTCCCTTTAAACCTTCACTTTATTTGGAAAGTCAAAATATCAGGGTGTAGGGGTGAATGGAATGCATAACTTTCCAACTAAAGATAAGCGGAATGGAGAAACCGCATGATCAGTACAGAAGCACTGGGGAGGCATGCAAGTTACCTCTGCAGCACCCCAGAGTCCTGGTTGTTGCAGTACTGTGGCTCCGCCACTATGGGGAGCTATGGTACGTCTGATTGCACTAAGGAGTTTCTCTGACCAGGTACACTCACACCACACTTCACACTCCGGCCACCAGGGGGGGTGGTCCTATCTAGTAGGCCACTCCTCACAACTCTGGTAAAACTGGGGGTTGGACAGGAAGACAGGGAGAAGTAGCTGGGAAGAGCTAGTGAGAGGACCTGTCAGGGATGGGATCCTGGCAGACTCCTCAGAGCAGAACTAACCAGTGCACAACGGGAATACAGTAAAGAAGTATTGGGACCAGAAGGAGTCGTGCTGTTAGACCGAGGCAACATCCTTCTGAGGCGCAAACAGTCGGTGGCCGGAACGCCGAGCAAGTAAGAGACTTTAAGTACACTGCAAACCACGGCCAGACAGCTAGTTACAGGTTGGCTGTCTCACTTAACACCTAAGCAGACAACGGAGGCAGCTGTGGGAGAGGGGCGACTCTAGGGTCCCGGAAGAACTCCAGGCCTACCCCGTCATACGGGTGCGTCCTACCATATCACCTGGAGGATGAAGAGAACGAACAATAGAGACAGACAGAAACAGTTGTGAGGTCTATCCCGGGAGCTCAGCAGGGAAGAACTACAACACTCAGCGCTAGAAGGTAGACACTGATTCCCACCTGTAAAGAGAACTCCTGATGTGCCTTTGGACCGGCCGGTCTCTGACAACCCAGTTAACAGCGCTCTGGACTGAGGTCTCCAAAAACCTTCAGTAAAGAGGTAAAGAGACTGCAACCTGGTGTCCTTGTTATTTACCGCGACTTGTACCTCACAACTGCACCGTTACAACACCACTTATTGCACCGGACGTCCCCCACTGACAGACAGGGCCACGGACCGGGTCTAGCCACCGTGACAACCCCAGGACTGAGACCCAGAGGCCCGGCTCCGGGTACCCCTCGGCCCTGCGGCGGTGTGGGGGCGCTCCAAACTTGGCGTCACGAACAGGATCTACTTAAGCCTGAAGAATCAGGTCATGTGTGCCTTGGAACTGTGATTTATTGTGTTTGGACTGTACTTTATTGAAAAGACTGTGTATTGCCATTTACCGCCAAAATTCGCCATTGCCGCGCACGGAGGGAGGAGCCTTAGCTACGTGGGCGGAATCAGCCAAAAGAAGCGCGGAACGGAAAGCGCGGTAAGGCGCCAATCCCGGAAGAGGAACTCCGACCTCCAGCAGGTTCGTGGGAGGAAGGGACAGCCATGTCTGAGTCGGGAGGAGAGGAGGTGGCGGTCGCAGCCGCGGACGCAGGGGCAGCTCCGGTCCCCGCAGCGGACGGAGCCGCGGCCCTAATACCACCACCGGTAGCCGCAGAACCCGCTGTTCCTCCCAACCAGCCGAACGCTGCCGCTAACACAAAAGCCATAATGCCCTTCTCTATGCCGTACCTGCCCGGAGCGGCTTGGCTTCCGCGATACTCTGGGGAGTCGCATACGTTCACTGACTTTAAAGAGGGGCTCTGCAGCCTGCTCGAGTTCTATCCCCTAACCGAGCCTCAGAAGGTCCATATGATAGCCGGCCAACTCTTTGGGGCGGCTCTGAGAGAATTGAAATCCTGGCCCGCTGAGGATAAAGAAACTGCACAACAGATTTTTGCCAAGCTTAAAGCCACCTTTGATACTCGCACTGCTACAGAAATTAAACTGACTTTTTATGGATGCAAACAAAGGCCACAGGATAGCTTACGGGACTATGCCCTTAATCTCCAGGAAGCGATGCGGGCCATTAAGCAGAGTGACCCCGGCAGCATGCAGGATGAGGATAAAATCCTGAAGGAGCGGTTCATTGAGGGGCTCCTGTGCAGTCACCAGCGGGGCCAATTGCACTTCCTGGCCATGCAAAATGCAGACTTGACTTTTGCACAGTTTAAAGATAAAGCTATCCAGGCATTGCAGGAGCGACAGCCCAGCCGCGCAGTACCACCCAGGCGCCCCGCTCTCATATACCACCAGGAGGTGGCATCGGATACCCCAGTTGCCGCGGAGGCCGACGCCCAGAGCTTCGAGGACGACTCCCCTGCAGGACTCCGTCTCCAGATGCAAGAGCTAACCAAGAGCGTTGCTGCCCTGGCCCGGACGGTGCAGTCCCTACAGGAGGCCCCCAAAGAGAAGATCCAGTTGGCTTCCAGCCTGGAGGATGTCCCTTGGATGCGACAGAGGAGGACTCCGCCGACCAGGAGCCGGCCCGACGATCGCTTCCACCAGGATGGACGACCCATCTGCCGCCGCTGTCACCAGGTGGGCCATCTTGCAAGGTACTGTCCTTTAAACGAGCAACCCCTGGGGCAAAGGGCCAACCCCCAGGAGTAGGACGGTCAGGCCCGCAGCATTGGAGAACCAAGTATATTGGAGGACGACCAGTTCTCCCTGTAGTGATTGATGGAATCCCCTTGAATGCTTTGCTGGACACCGGTTCTCAGGTGACGACTATACCTTACGTGCTCTACAAACGGTATTGGGAGGACGCTGATATTACTCGTGGCCCTGACGATGATTTCACCATAATCGCCAGTAATGGTCAGCCGTTGCCACAAGTGGGGTATAAGGAGGTCACCATCAAAGTGGGGCGGGTGGAATTGAAAGCCCAAGGGATTGTGATTGTTGATATTGATCGTCGAGAATGTAATCCCATGATGACTCTTGGTACTAATGTTATAGAAAATTGTCTTGCAGAAGTGATTGTTTTGTTGCAACAGGTGGCAGAAACCGCTGGCCACAGTGAGCAACGTGCCCTGCAGAAGGAAATCAGAGCTCTGATGCAGAGACAGCAGGTAGAGCTGACTGGTGGTGAGATTGGTCGTGTCACTGTGAGTGATTCAAACCCCATCGCGATACCCCCCAAGAGTGAAATGTTAATATGGTGTCGAGCAGCCATAGGCCTCAGGGGTAGGGACTACCAGGCCTTGGTAGAACCCGTATATTCAGACCATAGGCCTACTGTTCTGACAGCCCGGGGGGTGGTCGACGTCCGTCAGGGGAGAGTGCCCGTATGTGTCCTCAATTGTGGGGAGGAAGAGGTTCACCTCACCAAGTATACCACGCTCGCCAAATTGTTCACTGTCAATAATAATGTGATACAGACACCTGAACCCTTGGTCCCGTCAAACTTGGCGGAGAACAAAGGTTCTGCAGAGCCCTCGAAGGACTGGTGTCGGGAATTGCATGTGGGCACTGACTCTACCCCATCCCATCAAAAACAGGGGGCCTACAGGGTGGTACACGAGTACGAGCAGATATTCAGCAAACACCCCTCAGATTTTGGGCAGGTGAAAGGGATCCAACATCACATCCCCACGGGAGATCACCGACCCATAAAAGAGAGATATCGCCCTGTACCCCCAGCTCATTACCAGTGTGCCAAGGACATGTTGCGGGAAATGAAGGAGGCTGGGGTGGTGAGAGACAGCTGTAGCCCCTGGGCAGCTCCGTTAGTCCTTGTTAAAAAGAAAGATGGTACAATGAGGATGTGCGTTGATTACAGGCAGTTGAATCGCATTACACATAAGGACGCATACCCACTGCCTAGGATAGAGGAGTCTCTGGCTGCCTTAAAATCTGCTAATTACTTCTCTACCTTAGATCTCACCAGTGGGTACTGGCAGGTTCCTGTAGCGGAGGCGGACAAAGAGAAGACGGCCTTCACGACGCCAATGGGTCTCTGTGAGTTCAACTACATGCCCTTCGGATTGTGCAATGCTCCCGGAACGTTCCAGAGGATGATGGAGTGCTGCCTGGGACACCTGAACTTTGAAACCGTGCTGCTATATTTGGATGATGTCATTGTCTTCTCTAAGACCTACGAAGACCACCTGAAGCACCTGGCCGAGGTGTTTGAAGCCCTATCCAACTTCGGCTTAAAGGTGAAACCATCCAAGTGTCATCTGCTGAAACCTAAAGTGCAGTACCTGGGCCATGTGGTGAGCGCTGAAGGAGTGGCCCCAGACCCCGACAAGGTCACAGTGATTAAGGACTGGCCAAAGCCCAGTGACCTCCACGAAGTCCGGCAGTTCCTCGGGCTGGTAGGCTATTACCGGAGGTTCATTAAGGACTTCACCAAGAAGGCCGCACCCTTGCAAAACCTGTTGGTGGGCCAACCAAAGAAGACCAAGGGGAGGAACACCCCCTTTGATTGGAACGAAGAGCTGGAGGAATCCTTCACCTGTTTGAAGTCGGCACTGACGGGAGAAGAGGTACTGGCTTACCCCGAATACGACCAACCGTTTGTGCTGTACACAGATGCCAGTAATGTGGGACTAGGAGCCGTGCTGTCTCAAGTCCAGAAAGGCAAGGAAAGAGTGATCGCTTACGCCAGCAGGAAACTCCATCCCACGGAAAGGAACCCTGACAACTACAGTTCCTTCAAACTGGAATTCCTTGCCCTTGTCTGGGCAGTGACAGAGAGGTTTAAGCACTACCTGGCCTCCGCGAAATTCACCGTCTTCACGGACAACAATCCGCTAACGCATCTGGGTACTGCCAAACTCGGGGCTTTGGAACAGCGGTGGATGGCCCGGTTGTCCAACTATGATTTCACCATCAAATACCGGGCAGGACACCAGAATGCCAATGCCGATGCTCTGTCCCGAATGCCCAATTTACCAGAAGTGGGAGAAGACCCAGAGGCACTTGAAGAGGTGGAGCTGCCTGCCTTCCATCGCCCCAAAGCCACTCAGAACTCTCACCATGTGAAGAACAGGCACAAGAACCAACCGGATGCCACGCTGAATCCCCTGCCCCACCACGGATGGGCAGAAACCCAGGATAGTGACCCCGCGGTCCGTCAGGTGAAGGAGCTCTTGACGCAGGCTGGGTTGCACCCTGGCCCAGATGATCCACAAGAAACCCAACAGCTGTGGAAGGGGAGAAGTAAGCTGTTTATCCATGATGGCAAGCTGTGCAGGAGGAGCATCGACCCACGTACTCATGAATTGGTGTGGCAGATAGTGGTGCCAAGGCGAGATGCACCCATGGTTCTGGGAGCCTACCATGATGGAGCCGGACACTTCGGATGGAAGAAGCTGGAGAAGCTACTCCGAGGGAGGTTCTATTGGATTGGCATGAAGAGAACCATTGAGAAGTGGTGTCGGGAGTGTGGTCCATGTAGTCTGCGCAGAAAGGACCGTGACAGTCAACGGGCTCCCCTGCGGCCTATCATCACCAAACGGCCGCTTGAACTGGTCGCGCTGGATCATGTGAAGCTGACACCTAGCCGGTCGGGCTATATCTACGCCCTTACCATCGTGGACCACTACTCCAGGTTTTTGGTGGTTGTGCCTGTTAAAGATCTAACGGCCAGGACTGCCGCCAGGGCCTTCCAGCAGCACTTTTGTAGACCCCATGGCTACCCAGAGAAGGTACTGACCGACCAGGGACCTGCCTTTGAAGCAGAAGTGTTCCAAGAATTCTGCCAGCTGTACGGGTGTAAGAAGATCAGAACCACCCTGTACCACCCTCAAACCAACGGGATGTGCAAGAAGATGAACCAGGTAGTGATCGATTTATTGAAGACCTTGCCTGTGGAGGAACGGAACCTGTGGCCGACAAAGTTGCCTGACCTGGTGGATATGTACAACCACATCCCAGTAAGTTCCACCAACTGTACTCCAGCGTACCTGATGCGAGGAAGGTCTAGTCGGTTACCCGTTGATCTGGACATGGGGGTCCTAGTACCCGAAGATACCTCGCCGGAGGCAGATTGGGATACAGAAAGGCAGCGAAGGTACCGCGAAGTACAGGAGTGTGTAGAGAGAAGTCTCGCCCAGGCTAGGCAGAAACAAGAAAAGGACTACAATCAACACGCTCCTGCGATTCCCCTGTCACCTGGTGAGCAAGTACTTAAACGAAAGAGGAGATTACATAAGCTCGATGACCAATGGGAAGCGGAACCGTATACCATCCTGCCATCCGACTTCGACAACACAAAGGTCTGTCTCATCAGCAAGGACAGAGGGGAGACCTCGACAGTGGTATCCAGGGATCACCTTAAGGTCTGCCCCGATAAGTTGAAAGAGAGGGGCACGGCCCCAGAAATCTCCCCGCCGGTGGAAAAGGAGAAAATGTTCCATACCGTCCTTGGTGACTTTCCCCAATCCTGGACTCAGATAAACCAAGCCATCGCGGTGCCTGTTCTAATGTTCCAACAGCCGGACCCACCAGAAACAATGGTGGTATCAGATCAGCCGGCCCCGCTACCTCAACAAGCCTTAACTGATGACACCATGCCGACCGCTGAACCAGCAAATCCTCCCTCTGCTGTCAGTGAATCTGCTGTACCCACTGTTGTTAGCAGCAGCTCTGAGAGCCCCAACCTGCCAGTGCTACCCAGACTCACTAGAAGTGTAGCTAGAAGACAGTGCACTACACCAGCGGTAGCAAGCATAGCGGGCCCTGTTAGGCCAATAGCAACCCCTGCGCTGCGAAGGTCCACACGCAGCACTCAAAATCAAACTCCCCTCCGCTACAAAACGTGGAGGTATTGATAAGGGCTGCTATTTAATTGAAAATGTTTGTATGCATATCTTTTTGTTACAGGTTTTTAAATGGACACTAGAGCAATGGACGGTGAATTGCTCAAAAACTTTCATAAGGGGGACCCCTTTGTTTACCCGGGGTCCCCGCTGTTTCAACCACTGAACTGAGAGTCATAAACTGTGCATGACCTAACTTTTGCAACGTTCAAGAATCCTCACCTCCCGTAAAGGGAAGCATAGTTATGTTCAATTGGTATGCTATTTCAAAAATTTGTGTGTTTCCTGTTAACATGTATTATTGTTCTTGTTTTCCCAGTCCCGGAGTACTGGATTTAACCGGGGGGGAGTGCAGCACCCCAGAGTCCTGGTTGTTGCAGTACTGTGGCTCCGCCACTATGGGGAGCTATGGTACGTCTGATTGCACTAAGGAGTTTCTCTGACCAGGTACACTCACACCACACTTCACACTCCGGCCACCAGGGGGGGTGGTCCTATCTAGTAGGCCACTCCTCACAACTCTGGTAAAACTGGGGGTTGGACAGGAAGACAGGGAGAAGTAGCTGGGAAGAGCTAGTGAGAGGACCTGTCAGGGATGGGATCCTGGCAGACTCCTCAGAGCAGAACTAACCAGTGCACAACGGGAATACAGTAAAGAAGTATTGGGACCAGAAGGAGTCGTGCTGTTAGACCGAGGCAACATCCTTCTGAGGCGCAAACAGTCGGTGGCCGGAACGCCGAGCAAGTAAGAGACTTTAAGTACACTGCAAACCACGGCCGGACAGCTAATTACAGGTTGGCTGTCTCACTTAACACCTAAGCAGACAACGGAGGCAGCTGTGGGAGAGGGGCGACTCTAGGGTCCCGGAAGAACTCCAGGCCTACCCCGTCATACGGGTGCATCCTACCATATCACCTGGAGGACGAAGAGAACGAACAATAGAGACAGACAGAAACAGTTGTGAGGTCTATCCCGGGAGCTCAGCAGGGAAGAACTACAACACTCAGCGCTAGAAGGTAGACACTGATTCCCACCTGTAAAGAGAACTCCTGATGTGCCTTTGGACCTGCCGGTCTCTGACAACCCAGTTAACAGCGCTCTGGACTGAGGTCTCCAAAAACCTTCAGTAAAGAGGTAAAGAGACTGCAACCTGGTGTCCTTGTTATTTACCGCGACTTGCACCTCACAACTGCACCGTTACAACACCACTTATTGCACCGGACGTCCCTGTCATGGTTCTCAATGGCAAGAGACCGTAGTAAGCATACAAAAGGACTAGCTCTTGGAAGATGGGAACTCGAGCTGACTGTGAGCTAAACCTACCGCACAGCTAACAGTGGCCGGGTAGCGTGCCTACGTTTTATCCCTAGACGCCCAGCGCCAGCCGGAGAACTGACTGACCCTAGCAGAGGAAAATACAGACCTGGCTTACCTCTAGAGAAATTTTCCCCAAAAGGCAGACAGTAGCCCCCACATATATTGTCGGTGATTTTAGAGGAAAATGACATACGAAGTATGAAGATAGGTTTAGCAAATTGAGGTCCGCTTACTAGATAGTAGGAAGACAGAAAAGGGAACTTCACAGTCAGCTGAAAACCCTTTCAATACACCATCCTGAAATTACTTTAAGACTCTAATATCAACTCATGACACCAGAGTGGCAATTTCAGCTCACAAGAGCTTCCAGCCTCAGAAATATTCAAAAACAGAGAACTGGAACAAAAATGCAAAACAATCTTAGGACTACAAGTCCAACTTAGCTGATAGTAGTCTAGGAGCAGGAACATGCAACAGAAAGGCTTCTGGTAACATTGTTGGCCGGCATAGAAATGACTGAGGAGCAAGGCTAAATAGAAACTCCCACATCCTGATGGAAACAGGTGAACAGAGGAGATGAAGCACACAAGTTCAGTACCACCAGTAACCACCGGGGGAGCCCAGAAACCAAATTCACAACAGTACCCCCCCCTCAAGGAGGGGGCACCGAACCCTCACCAGAACCACCAGGGCGATCAGGATGAGCCCTATGAAAGGCACGGACCAAATCGGAGGCATGAACATCAGAGGCTGTCACCCAAGAATTATCCTCCTGACCGTAGGCCTTCCACTTGACCAAATACTGAAGTCTCCGTCTGGAAACACGGGAGTCCAAGATCTTCTCGACAACGTACTCCAACTCACCCTCAACCAACACCGGAGCAGGAGGCTCAACGGAAGGCACAACCGGTACCTCATACCTGCGCAACAATGACCGATGGAAGACATTATGAATAGAAAAAGATGCAGGGAGGTCCAAACGAAAGGACACAGGGTTAAGAATCTCCAATATCTTGTACGGGCCGATGAACCGAGGCTTAAACTTAGGAGAAGAAACCTTCATAGGGACAAAACGAGAAGACAACCACACCAAGTCCCCAACACAAAGACGAGGACCAGCACGACGACGGCGGTTGGCAAACTGCTGAGTCTTCTCCTGGGACAACTTCAAATTGTCCACCACATGCCCCCAAATCTGATGCAACCTCTCCACCACAGCATCCACTCCAGGACAATCCGAAGACTCCACCTGACCGGAAGAGAAACGAGGATGAAACCCCGAATTACAGAAGAAAGGAGAAACCAAGGTGGCAGAACTAGCCCGGTTATTGAGGGCAAACTCCGCCAAGGGCAAAAAGGCAACCCAATCATCCTGATCCGCAGACACAAAACACCTCAAATAAGTCTCCAAGGTCTGATTAGTTCGCTCGGTCTGGCCATTAGTCTGAGGATGGAAAGCAGACGAAAAAGACAAATCAATGCCCATCCTAGCACAGAACGCTCGCCAAAATCTAGACACGAATTGGGTTCCCCTGTCAGAAACGATATTCTCCGGAATACCATGCAAGCGAACCACATTTTGAAAAAACAGAGGAACCAGCTCGGATGAGGAAGGCAATTTAGGCAAGGGGACCAAATGGACCATCTTAGAGAAACGGTCACACACCACCCAGATGACAGACATCTTCTGAGAAACAGGGAGATCAGAAATAAAATCCATGGAGATGTGAGTCCAAGGCCTCTTCGGAATAGGCAAAGATAACAACAATCCACTAGCCCGAGAACAACAAGGCTTGGCCCGAGCACAAACATCACAAGACTGCACAAAACCTCGCACATCTCGCGACAGGGAAGGCCACCAGAAGGACCTAGCCACCAAATCCCTGGTACCAAAGATTCCAGGATGACCAGCTAACGCAGAAGAATGGACCTCCGAGATGACTCTACTGGTCCAATCATCCGGAACAAACAGTCTACCAGGCGGGCAACGATCAGGTCTATCCGCCTGAAACTCCTGCAAGACCCGTCGCAAGTCTGGGGAAACAGCAGACAATATCACTCCATCCTTAAGGATACCTGTAGGTTCAGAATTACCAGGGGAATCAGGCTCAAAACTCCTAGAAAGGGCATCCGCCTTCACATTTTTAGAACCCGGTAGGTAAGAAACCACAAAATTAAACCGAGAGAAAAATAACGACCAGCGCGCCTGTCTAGGATTCAGGCGCCTGGCAGACTCAAGATAAATCAAATTCTTGTGGTCGGTCAATACCACCACCTGATGTCTAGCCCCCTCAAGCCAATGACGCCACTCCTCAAAAGCCCACTTCATAGCCAAGAGCTCCCGATTACCAACATCATAATTTCGCTCAGCGGGCGAAAACTTACGAGAAAAGAACGCGCAAGGTCTCATCACGGAGCAGTCGGAACTTTTCTGCGACAAAACCGCCCCAGCTCCGATTTCTGAAGCGTCGACCTCAACCTGAAAAGGAAGAGTAACATCAGGCTGACGCAATACAGGGGCGGAAGAAAAGCGGCGCTTAAGCTCCCGAAAGGCCTCCACAGCAGCAGGGGACCAATCAGCAACATCAGCACCCTTCTTAGTCAAATCAGTCAACGGCTTAGCAACATCAGAAAAACCAGTTATAAATCGACGATAAAAATTAGCAAAGCCCAAAAACTTCTGAAGGCTCTTAAGAGAAGAGGGTTGCGTCCAATCACAAATAGCCTGAACCTTGACAGGATCCATCTCAATGGAAGAGGGGGAAAAAATGTACCCCAAAAACGAAATCTTTTGAACCCCAAAAACACACTTAGAACCCTTTACACACAAGGAATTAGAGCGCAAAACCTGAAAAACCCTCCTGACCTGTTGGACATGAGAGTCCCAGTCATCCGAAAAAATCAAAATATCATCCAGATACACAATCATAAATTTATCCAAATATTCACGGAAAATGTCATGCATAAAAGACTGAAAGACTGAAGGGGCATTTGAAAGACCAAAAGGCATTACAAAATACTCAAAATGGCCCTCAGGCGTATTAAATGCGGTTTTCCACTCATCCCCCTGCTTAATTCGCACTAAATTATACGCCCCACGAAGATCAATCTTAGAGAACCACTTGGCCCCCTTTATTCGAGCAAACAAATCAGTAAGCAGTGGCAAAGGATATTGATATTTAACCGTGATTTTATTCAAAAGCCGATAATCAATACACGGCCTCAAAGAGCCATCTTTTTTAGATACAAAGAAAAAACCGGCTCCTAAGGGAGATGACGAAGGACGAATATGTCCCTTTTCCAAGGACTCCTTAATATATTCCCGCATAGCAGCATGTTCAGGCACAGATAGATTAAATAAACGACCCTTTGGAAACTTACTGCCCGGAATCAGATCTATAGTACAATTGCAATCTCTGTGCGGAGTTAGTGAACCAAGTTTAGGCTCCTCAAAAACGTCACGATAATCAGATAAAAATTCCGGAATCTCAGAGGGAATAGATGACGAAATGGAAACCAAAGGTACGTCCCCATGAGTCCCCTGACATCCCCAGCTTAACACAGACATTGCTTTCCAGTCGAGGATTGGGTTATGAGATTGCAGCCATGGCAATCCAAGCACCAACACATCATGTAGATTATACAACACAAGGAAGCGAATAATCTCCTGGTGATCCGGATTAATACGCATAGTTACTTGTGTCCAGTATTGTGGTTTATTACTAGCCAATGGCGTGGAGTCAATACCCTTCAGAGGTATAGGAACTTCCAGAGGCTCTAAATTAAACCCACAGCGTTTGGCAAAGGACCAATCCATAAGACTCAAAGCGGCGCCAGAGTCGACATAGGCGTCCGCGGTAATAGACGATAAAGAACAAATCAGGGTCACAGATAGAATAAACTTAGACTGTAAAGTGCCAATTGAAACAGACTTATCAACCTTCTTAGTACGTTTAGAGCATGCTGATATAACATGAGTTGAATCACCACAATAGAAGCATAACCCATTTTTTCGCCTAAAATTCTGTCGTTCGCTTCTGGACAGAATTCTATCACATTGCATAATCTCTGGCGCCTTCTCAGTAGACACCGCCAAATGGTGCACAGATTTGCGCTCCCGCAAACGCCGATCAATCTGAATAGCCATTGTCATGGACTCATTCAGACCTGTAGGCACAGGGAACCCCACCATAACATCTTTAATGGCATCAGAGAGACCCTCTCTGAAATTCGCCGCCAGGGCGCACTCATTCCACTGAGTAAGCACAGACCACTTACAAAATTTTTGGCAGTATATTTCAACCTCATCTTGCCCTTGAGACAGGGCCATCAAGGCTTTTTCAGCCTGAATCTCTAAATGAGGTTCCTCATAAAGCAACCCCAAAGCCAGGAAAAACGCATCCACATTGAGCAACGCAGGATCCCCTGGTGCCAAAGCAAATGCCCAATCCTGAGGGTCGCCCCGGAGCAAGGAAATTACAATCCTGACCTGCTGTGCAGGATCTCCAGCGGAGCGAGATCTCAGAGACAAAAATAATTTACAATTATGTTTGAAATTCTGGAAGCGAGATCTATCCCCGGAGAAAAATTCAGGTAAAGGAATTCTAGGTTCAGATATAGGAGCATGAATTACAAAATCCTGTAAACTTTGAACCTTCATAGCGAGATTATCCAAACCAGTAGCTAAACTCTGAGGATCCATTTTAATCAGGTGAAATCAGAACCATTCAAGGATTAGAAGGAGAGAGAGACGAAGGCTGCAGTAAGCAGAGATGCAAGTGAATAAACTAATGAGCAAACTCAGAAAAAAAAAATTCTCTGCAGACTTCTTTTCTCTTCTTTCTTCTGCCAATTATTTTAACTCTTGGCCGGCCAAACTGTCATGGTTCTCAATGGCAAGAGACCGTAGTAAGCATACAAAAGGACTAGCTCTTGGAAGATGGGAACTCGAGCTGACTGTGAGCTAAACCTACCGCACAGCTAACAGTGGCCGGGTAGCGTGCCTACGTTTTATCCCTAGACGCCCAGCGCCAGCCGGAGAACTGACTGACCCTAGCAGAGGAAAATACAGACCTGGCTTACCTCTAGAGAAATTTTCCCCAAAAGGCAGACAGTAGGCCCCACATATATTGTCGGTGATTTTAGAGGAAAATGACATACGAAGTATGAAGATAGGTTTAGCAAATTGAGGTCCGCTTACTAGATAGTAGGAAGGCAGAAAAGGGAACTTCACAGTCAGCTGAAAACCCTTTCAATACACCATCCTGAAATTACTTTAAGACTCTAATATCAACTCATGACACCAGAGTGGCAATTTCAGCTCACAAGAGCTTCCAGCCTCAGAAATATTCAAAAACAGAGAACTGGAACAAAAATGCAAAACAATCTTAGGACTACAAGTCCAACTTAGCTGATAGTAGTCTAGGAGCAGGAACATGCAACAGAAAGGCTTCTGGTAACATTGTTGGCCGGCATAGAAATGACTGAGGAGCAAGGCTAAATAGAAACTCCCACATCCTGATGGAAACAGGTGAACAGAGGAGATGAAGCACACAAGTTCAGTACCACCAGTAACCACCGGGGGAGCCCAGAAACCAAATTCACAACACGTCCCCCACTGACAGACAGGGCCACGGACTGGGTCTAGCCACCGTGACAACCCCAGGACTGAGACCCAGAGGCCCGGCTCCGGGTACCCCTCGGCCCTGCGGCGGTGTGGGGGCGCTCCACCTCCATGACACCTTGTGAAAGTCGATTTTGCATCGGTTTCGATACTGCTGGTCAAAGAGGAGGTAATGACGATGCCTATGGAGGAAAGACACTAGAATCCAGAGTTTTTCCCTAAAAGATTCTTTAAAATGCAAGTCCACATGAGTAGTGAGGGAAATTAAATCAAGCGAAGAAGGCATATCTCTACCCACAAGTTCATCTTTGACACAACTGGATAGGCTAATGATAATGAATCAAAACAATGTCCTATATAGGGGAGGCACTTCATAAAAAGTATAACAACAATGCCATATATAAATAAATATGGTGGAATAAGAAGAGTTCCAAGGATCATATTAAAATAGTCAATTTTTATTCAATTCTAATAATAAAAACACACAATATAAAAAAGCAGAAATGCCATTAGGGTATGCTGAGCAAAACGGGGTATAAAGAATGGGGGGTTCTATGGAGGGATACTAAACAGAAATTAAAGAGTGGATAAGTAACAGTACAGTGACTCCTCTTCCGTAAATGTCAAACCCCAATATGTAATTGAATCCACCCAAATAGTCTCCCTGTCGTGGCAAAAATGCAGCCCCGGTATAAACACTACGTATATCTAAATAATGTCCTGAGTGCACGCTGGCACAATCCAATGGTAAATGCAGCAATGGCCACTGTTGTGAATTCTGCTCTTGGGCTCCCTCCGGTGGTTATAAGTGGTAGCGCTGCTGTCTTTGGATCGCTGCATTCATCAGGTGTGTCCACTTATTGCTATTCTGACTGGGCTATTTAGTCTTGCTTGACCCTTTAGTCAGGGCCAGTTGCCCATTGCTCCTGGAGGATTCACATCCCTGCTTGTTCTCTCCTGCTTTGCTGTTCATTTCAACAAAGATAAGTTCTGGCCTTGTTTTTTTGCAGTCCACATGCTGTGGGCCTTATTGTTCAGTTCTTTTACATGTTTTGTCTTGTCCAGCTTGGTCTGTATAAGGATTTGTTCAGCCAAGCTGGTATCTCTGGAGATGCAGATATACCCTCCATATCTTTAGTTAGATGTGGAGATTTTGTATTTTCTGTGGTGGATATTTTCTAGTGTTTTAATACTGACCGCATAGTACTCTGTCCTATCCTTTCTATTTAGCTAGAGTGGCCTCCTTTGCTAAATCCTGATTTCAGTCTGCGTATGTTATTTCCCTCTCCTCTCACAGTCAATATTTGTGGGGGCTGTCTATCCTTTGGGGATTTTCTCTGAGGCAAGATAGTTTTCCCTTTTCTATCTCTAGGGGTATTTAGTCCTCCGGCTGTGTCGAGATGTCTAGGGAGTGTTAGGTACATTCCACGGCTACTTCTAGTTGCGGTGCCCTGCTGTTCTGTTCGGGTCATAGTGACCCGAACAGACTTTTTGCGGCCCTGTAGATTTTTTTCTGTAAGTCTATAAAACTTGAGACTCCTTGACTTTTCCTCATTTGGGGGGACCTACCTATGAGTATTTTTTTTTTTTTCATTTACTTTTTGCTACACATAAAAAGTTACACTTGTTGTGTTCGGGTCATAGTGACCCGACATCGTTTTTTACAGCTGTGAGGCCATATTTTCAGTGAAATAAAGGAGTTATAACCTCAGTTGGGTCTATTTATTGCATCTACTATTGTATATCAATTGATTTATTTCCTAAATTATTTCAATGGGGTCGTACACGCGCTTGAGTTCTGCGCACCATAAAAATGGCTTTATATTGATTATTTTTGGTGCGCAGTCTATTCTAAAATGTAGAGTGCATCCGGAGAGATCACTAGGTGTGCACTACACGTGTATATTATGCGCAGAACGGACTGCTCAGAACGCGCTGTCTAAGACGTTTTTTTTTGTAAAGCTGAGCTGTAAAGTCTTGCAAATAATTTTTTTTTGCTAAGTAAGGGTACCGTCTCACTATACGATTTACCAACGATCACGACCTGCGATACGACCTGGCCATGATCATTGGTAAGTCGTTGTGTGGTCGCTGGGGAGCTGTCACACAGACTGCTCTCCAGCGACCAACGATGCCGAGGTTCGCTGGTAACCAGGGTAAACATCGGGTTACTAAGCGCAGGGCCGCGCTTAGTAACCCGATGTTTACCGTGGTTACCAGCGTAAAAGTAAAAAAAAAAAAACAGTACATACTCACCATCTGATGTCCGTCAGGTCCCTTGCCGTCTGCTTCCCGCTCTGACTGAGCCGCCGTACAGTGAGAGCAGAGTGCAACGGTGACGTCACTGCTGTGATCTGCTCTCACTTTCCGGCCGGCAGTCAGTCAGAGCGGGAAGCAGACTGCAAGGGATCTGACGGACATCAGATGGTGAGTATGTACGTTTTTTTTTTTTTTACTTTTACGCTGGTAACCACGGTAAACATCGGGTTACTAAGCGCGGCCCTGCACTTAGTAACCCGATGTTTACCCTGGTTACAAGCGAATGCATCGCTGGATCGCTGTCACACACAACGATCCAGCGATGACAGCGGGAGATCCAGCGACGAAAGAAAGTTTCAAACGATCTGCTACGACGTACGATTCTCAGCAGGGTCCCTGATCGCTGCTGCGTGTCAGACACTGCGAGATCGTAACTATATCGCTAGAACGTCACGAATCGTGCCGTCGTAGCGATGAAAATGCCACTGTGTGACGGTACCCTAAGTCTGTCTTCCTGGTTTATCTGCTTGTTTTCAGAAGGGTTCTTATCTTCTCTGCTCTTATCAGTACACATATGCTAGCCCAGACATGTTACCATTATTTATACCGTTATATTTACCGTTACCGTTATATTTATCATGTAAATATATTCACATTGTAATGTTTATTATCTTTAATTTTTTATCACAAAATGTTTGATTTGATTGTTTTGTTTTGTTTTTTTTACAAAATATGTGTAGTTTTCTATTTTCGTTTTGCTCATTGATCTGTTTTTTCAGAATAAAAACAAAAAAAAAAGATTTCTAGTTCGTTTTTCTTTTTTTTTTACTACCAAACATGTTCACAAACAGTCTAGTAAGCAAAAAGTATACAAAAAATGGAGTTAGAGTGTCTAAAATCAAGGTTTAATAAGCCGGGTCATAGTGACCTGGAACACTACAAGTGTATAGTAAATGTGAACAAAACAGCAGGGTTAAGTTCAGGGTCTGCGGTCAGTACAGGTGCCACCTTCTCCAGAGTACATCTCATGCTGCTCCTAGGCCACCAGATTATAACAGTACAACTGGCCAACAATGAGTTAATCGCATCTCAGAAGAAGGGAAGGAAAGTGCTGAGCCATTTTTTTTTCTGTAGTCTGTTGTGTCTTTTTTTCCCTCTTTACCTCTGGGTGGCTCAGGAGTTTAGCGCTGGCATGGATGTTCAGGGATTGGCTTCTCATGTGGAGCAACTTGCTGCTAGAGTACAGGGTATTTCCGATTATATCGTTCAGACTCCGGTTTTAGAGCCTAGAATTCCAACTCCTGATTTGTTTTTTGGGGACAGGTCCAAATTTTTGAGCTTTAAAAATAACTGTAAACTGTTTTTTGCCCTGAAACCCCATTCCTCTGGTGATCCCATCCAGCAGGTAAAATTGTCATCTCTCTGCTGCGTGGTGATCCTCAGGATTGGGCATTTTCCCTGGAATCTGGGAATCCGGCTTTGCTTAATGTAGACACCTTTTTTCAGGCGCTAGGGTTATTGTATGATGAACCTAATTCAGTGGATCATGCTGAGAAGACCTTGTTGGCCCTGTGTCAGGGTCAAGAAGCGGCAGAATCGTATTGCCAGAAATTTAGAAAATGGTCTGTGCTGACTGTCATGATCTCAATGGCAAGAGAACATAGCATAAGCATATATAGGAACTAGCTCTTGGAAGATGGGAACTGAGCTGACCATGAACTAAACCTAACGCACAACTAGCAGTGGCCGGGTAGCATGCCTACGTAGATTCTAGATGCCCAGCCCAGCCGGAGGACTAAATAAAGCTAGCAGAGGAAAATATTAGTCCTAGCTCACCTCTAGAGAAATACCCCGAAAGGAGACAGAGGCCCCCCACATGTATTGGCGGTGAGTTGAGATGAAATAACAAACGTAGTATGAAAATAGGTTTAGCAAATTTGAGGTCCACTTACTACATAGCAGAAGACAGAAAGGACACTTTCATGGTCAGCTGAAAACCCTATCAAAAAACACCATCCAGAAATTACTTTAAAACTCTGGCATTAACTCATAACACCAGAGTGGCAATTCCCGTTCACAAGAGCTTTCCAGACACAGTAACGAAACTACAGCTGTGAACTGGAAAAAAATGCAAAAAACAAACATGGACAAGAGTCCAACTTATCTAGTAGTTGTCTAGGAGCAGGAACAAGCACAGAGAGGCTTCTGATAACATTGTTGACCGGCAAGCAACTAACAGAGCAGCAAGGTTATATAGCGACTCCCACATCTTGATGGGAACAGGTGAACAGAGAAGATGAAGACACCAGTTCAATTCCACCAGTAGCCACCGGGGGAGCCCAGAATCCAAATTCACAACAGTACCCCCCCCTCAAGGAGGGGGCACCGAACCCTCACCAGAACCACCAGGGCGATCAGGATGGGCCCTATGAAAGGCACGAACCAGATCGGAGGCATGAACATCAGATGCATTCACCCAAGAATTATCCTCCTGGCCGTATCCCTTCCACTTGACCAGATACTGGAGTCTCCGTCTGGAAACACGAGAGTCCAAGATTTTCTCCACAACGTACTCCAACTCACCCTCAACCAACACCGGAGCAGGAGGCTCAACGGAAGGCACAACCGGTACCTCATACCTGCGCAATAATGACCGATGAAAAACGTTATGAATAGAAAAGGATGCAGGGAGGTCCAAACGGAAGGAAACAGGGTTAAGAATCTCCAATATCTTATACGGGCCGATAAACCGAGGCTTAAACTTAGGAGAAGAGACCCTCATAGGGACAAAACGAGAAGACAACCACACCAAATCCCCAACAGAAAGCCGAGGACCAACACGACGGTGGCGGTTGGCAAAAAGCTGAGTCTTCTCCTGGGACAACCTCAAATTGTCCACCACCTGCCCCCAGATCTGATGCAATCTCTCCACCACAGCATCCACTCCAGGACAATCCGAAGATTCCACCTGACCAGAGGAAAATCGAGGATGAAACCCCGAATTACAGAAAAACGGGGACACCAAAGTGGCAGAGCTGGCCCGATTATTGAGAGCGAACTCCGCCAATGGCAAAAAAGCAACCCAATCATCCTGGTCAGCAGACACAAAACACCTCAGATATGTCTCCAGGGTCTGATTAATCCGCTCGGTCTGGCCATTCGTCTGAGGATGGAAAGCGGACGAAAAAGATAAATCTATGCCCATCCTAGCACAGAATGCCCGCCAAAATCTAGACACGAATTGGGTCCCTCTGTCAGAAACGATATTCTCAGGAATACCATGCAAACGAACAACATTTTGAAAAAACAGAGGAACCAACTCGGAAGAAGAAGGTAACTTGGGCAGAGGAACCAAATGGACCATCTTAGAAAAACGGTCACACACCACCCAGATGACAGACATCTTCTGAGAAACAGGCAGATCTGAAATAAAATCCATCGAGATGTGCGTCCAAGGCATCTTAGGAATAGGCAAGGGCAACAATAATCCACTAGCCCGAGAACAACAAGGCTTGGCCCGAGCACAAACGTCACAAGACTGCACAAAGCCTCGCACATCTCGTGACAGGGAAGGCCACCAGAAGGACCTTGCCACCAAATCCCTGGTACCAAAAATGCCAGGATGACCTGCCAACGCAGAAGAATGAACCTCAGAGATGACTCTACTGGTCCAATCATCAGGAACAAACAGTTTATCAGGTGGGCAACGATCAGGTCTCTCCGCCTGAAACTCCTGCAAGGCCCGCCGCAGGTCTGGAGAAACGGCTGACAATACCACTCCATCCTTAAGGATACCTGTGGGCTCAGAGTTACCAGGCGAGTCAGGCTCAAAACTCCTAGAAAGGGCATCCGCCTTAACATTCTTAGAACCCGGTAGGTATGACACCACAAAATTAAACCGAGAGAAAAATAATGACCAGCGCGCCTGTCTAGGATTCAGGCGCCTGGCGGTCTCAAGATAAATCAAATTTTTGTGGTCAGTCAATACCACCACCTGATGTCTGGCCCCCTCAAGCCAATGGCGCCACTCCTCAAAAGCCCACTTCATGGCCAAAAGCTCCCGATTCCCAACATCATAATTCCGCTCAGCGGGCGAAAATTTACGGGAAAAGAAGGCACAAGGCCTCATCACGGAGCAGTCAGAACTTTTCTGCGACAACACTGCCCCAGCTCCGATCTCAGAAGCGTCGACCTCAACCTGAAAAGGTAGAGCAACATCAGGCTGACGCAACACAGGGGCAGAGGAAAAACGGCGCTTAAGCTCCCGAAAGGCCTCCACAGCATCAGGGGACCAATCAGCAACATCAGCACCCTTCTTAGTCAAATCGGTCAATGGCTTAGCAATATCCGAAAAACCAGCAATAAATCGACGATAAAAGTTAGCAAAGCCCAAAAATTTCTGAAGACTCTTAAGAGAAGAGGGCTGCGTCCAATCACAAATAGCTTGAACCTTGACAGGATCCATTTCAATGGAAGAGGGGGAAAAAATATATCCCAAAAAGGAAATCCTCTGTACCCCAAAAACACACTTAGAACCCTTCACACACAAAGAATTAGACCGCAAAACCTGAAAAACCCTCCTGACTTGCTGGACATGAGAGTCCCAGTCATCCGAAAAAATCAGAATATCATCCAGATACACAATCATAAATTTATCCAAATAATCGCGAAAAATATCATGCATAAAGGACTGGAAAACTGACGGAGCATTAGAAAGACCAAAAGGCATCACTAAATACTCAAAGTGGCCCTCGGGCGTATTAAATGCGGTTTTCCACTCATCCCCCTGCCTGATTCGCACCAAATTATACGCCCCACGAAGGTCAATCTTAGAGAACCACTTGGCCCCCTTTATGCGAGCAAACAAATCAGTCAGCAACGGCAATGGGTATTGATATTTAACAGTGATTTTATTCAAAAGCCGATAATCAATACATGGTCTCAAAGAGCCGTCTTTTTTTGACACAAAGAAAAAACCGGCTCCTAAGGGAGATGACGATGGACGAATATGTCCCTTTTCCAAGGACTCCTTTATATATTCTCGCATAGCAGCATGTTCAGGCACAGACAGATTAAATAAACGACCCTTTGGGTATTTACTACCCGGGATTAAATCTATGGCACAATCGCACTCTCGGTGCGGAGGTAACGAACCAAGCTTGGATTCTTCAAAGACGTCACGATAGTCAGACAGGAACTCAGGAATTTCAGAGGGAATGGATGATGAAATGGAAACCACAGGTACATCCCCATGAGCCCCCTTACATCCCCAGCTCAACACAGACATAGCTCTCCAGTCGAGGACTGGGTTGTGAGATTGCAGCCAAGGCAATCCTAGCACCAAATCATCATGTAGACTATACAGCACCAGAAAGCGAATAATCTCCTGGTGATCCGGATTAATACGCATAGTTACTTGTGTCCAGTATTGTGGTTTATTATTAGCCAATGGGGTGGAGTCAATCCCCTTCAGAGGAATAGGAGTCTCCAAAGGCTCAAAATCATACCCACAGCGTTTGGCAAAGGACCAATCCATAAGACTCAAAGCGGCGCCAGAGTCGACATAGGCGTCCGTGGTAATAGATGACAAAGAGCAAATCAGGGTCACAGATAGAATAAATTTAGACGGTAAGGTGCAAATGGAAACAGATTTACCAAGCTTTTTAGTGCGCTTAGAGCATGCTGATATAACATGAGTAGAATCACCACAATAGAAACACAACCCATTTTTCCGTCTAAAATTCTGCCGCTCGCTTCGGGACAGAATTCTATCACACTGCATACTCTCTGGCGACTTCTCAGTGGACACCGCCAGATGGTGCACTGGTTTGCGCTCCCGCAAACGCCTATCGATCTGAATAGCCATTGTCATGGACTCATTCAGACCCGCAGGCACAGGGAACCCCACCATAACATCCTTAATGGCATCAGAGAGACCCTCTCTGAAAGTCGCCGCCAGGGCGCACTCATTCCACTGAGTAAGCACAGACCATTTACGGAATCTTTGGCAGTAAATTTCCGCTTCATCTTGCCCCTGAGATAGGGACATCAAAGTTTTTTCTGCCTGAAGCTCCAAATGAGGTTCGTCATAAAGCAACCCCAAGGCCAGAAAAAACGCATCCACATTGAGCAACGCAGGATCTCCTGGTGTCAATGAAAAAGCCCAGTCTTGAGGGTCGCCCCGGAGCAAGGAAATCACAATCCTGACCTGCTGTGCAGGGTCTCCGGCAGAGCGAGATTTCAGAGACAAAAATAATTTGCAATTATTTCGAAAATTCTGAAACCCGGATCTATTCCCCGAGAAAAATTCCGGCCAAGGAATTCTCGGCTCAGATACAGGTGCATGACAAACAAAATCTTGCAAATTTTGTACCTTCGTGGCGAGATTATTCAAACCTGCAGTTACACTCTGAAGATCCATTACAAACAGGTGGACACAGAGCCATTCAAGGGTTAAGAGGAGGTAAGAAGCAGCTAGACAGCAATTAAGGGCTAGGCAGCAAAACTCTGAGGGGAAAAAAAAAAAAAAATTTCCCTTCAACACTTCTTTTTCTCCTGCTTCAGCCCAAACAATTAACACTTTGCGGGCCGGTCAAACTGTCATGATCTCAATGGCAAGAGAACATAGCATAAGCATATATAGGAACTAGCTCTTGGAAGATGGGAACTGAGCTGACCATGAACTAAACCTAACGCACAACTAGCAGTGGCCGGGTAGCATGCCTACGTAGATTCTAGATGCCCAGCCCAGCCGGAGGACTAAATAAAGCTAGCAGAGGAAAATATTAGTCCTAGCTCACCTCTAGAGAAATACCCCGAAAGGAGACAGAGGCCCCCCACATGTATTGGCGGTGAGTTGAGATGAAATAACAAACGTAGTATGAAAATAGGTTTAGCAAATTTGAGGTCCACTTACTACATAGCAGAAGACAGAAAGGACACTTTCATGGTCAGCTGAAAACCCTATCAAAAAACACCATCCAGAAATTACTTTAAAACTCTGGCATTAACTCATAACACCAGAGTGGCAATTCCCGTTCACAAGAGCTTTCCAGACACAGTAACGAAACTACAGCTGTGAACTGGAACAAAATGCAAAAAACAAACATGGACAAGAGTCCAACTTATCTAGTAGTTGTCTAGGAGCAGGAACAAGCACAGAGAGGCTTCTGATAACATTGTTGACCGGCAAGCAACTAACAGAGCAGCAAGGTTATATAGCGACTCCCACATCTTGATGGGAACAGGTGAACAGAGAAGATGAAGACACCAGTTCAATTCCACCAGTAGCCACCGGGGGAGCCCAGAATCCAAATTCACAACAGCTGACTAAATGGAATGAGGATGCCTTGGCGGCAATTTTCAGAAAGGGTCTTTCTGAATCTGTTAAAGATGTTATGGTGGGGTTCCCCACGCCTGCTGGTCTGAGTGATTCTATGTCTCTGGCCATTCAGATTGATCGGCGCTTGCGCGAGCGCAGAGTTGTGCACACTATGGCGTGGTCTTCCGAGCGGAGTCCTGAGCCTATGCAGTGTGATAGGATTGTGTCTAGAGCTGAACGACAAGGATTCAGACGTCAGACTAGGTTGTGTTTTTACTGCGGCGATTCTGCTCATGTTATTTCTGATTGCCCTAAGCGTACCAAGAGAATCGCTAGTTCCGTTACCATCAGTACTGTACAACCTAAATTTCTGTTATCTGTGACCCTGATCTGCTCATTATCGTCATTTTCTGTCATGGCATTTGTGGATTCAGGCACCGCTTTAAACTTAATGGACTTAGAATTTGCCAGACGTTGTGGTTTCCCCTTGCAGCCTTTGCAGAGTCCTATTCCTTTGAGGGGCATTGATGCTACACCGTTGGCTAAAAACAAACCTCAGTTTTGGACACAGCTGACCATGTGCATGGCGCCAGCCCATCAGGAAGATTGTCGTTTTCTGGTGTTGCATAATTTGCATGATGCTATTGTGCTGGGTTTCCCATGGTTACAGGTGCATAATCCGGTATTAGATTGGAAATCTATGTCTGTGACTAGTTGGGGTTGTCAGGGGGTTCATGGTGACGTTCCTTTGATGTCAATTTCCTCCTCCCCCTCTTCTGAAATTCCTGAGTTTTTGTCAGATTTCCAGGATGTATTCGATGAGCCCAAGTCCAGTTCCCTTCCACCGCATAGGGACTGTGATTGTGCTATTGACTTGATTCCAGGCTGTAAGTTCCCTAAGGGCCGACTTTTCAACCTGTCTGTGCCAGAACATGCCGCCATGCGGAGTTATGTTAAGGAGTCTTTGGAAAAGGGGCATATTCGGCCATCTTCTTCACCATTGGGAGCAGGTTTTTTTTTTGTTGCCAAGAAGGATGGCTCCTTGAGACCCTGTATTGATTATCGCCTCTTGAATAAGATCACGGTCAAATTCCAATACCCTTTGCCTTTGGTTTCTGATTTGTTTGCTAGGATTAAGGGGGCTAGTTGGTTTACTAAGATTGACCTTCAAGGGGCATATAATCTTGTTCGTATTAAGCAGGGTGACGAATGGAAAACTGCGTTTAATACGCCCGAAGGCCATTTTGAATACCTCGTGATGCCATTCGGGCTCTCTAATGCTCCATCTGTGTTTCAGTCCTTCATGCATGATATATTTCGGAATTATCTTGATAAATTCATGATTGTATATTTGGATGATATTTTGATTTTTTCAGATGATTGGGAGTCTCATGTGAAACAAGTCAAGATGGTATTTCAGATCCTTCGTGATAATGCTTTGTTTGTGAAGGGGTCTAAGTGCCTCTTTGGAGTTCAGAAGGTTTCTTTTTTGGGCTTCATTTTTTCTCCCTCATCTATAGAAATAGATCCGGTTAAGGTTCAGGCCATTCATGATTGGATCCAGCCCACATCTGTGAAGAGCCTTCAGAAATTTTTGGGCTTTGCTAATTTTTATCGCCGTTTCATTGCCAACTTCTCCAGTGTGGTTAAACCCCTGACCGATTTGACGAAGAAAGGCGCTGATGTGACGAATTGGTCCTCTGCGGCTGTTTCTGCCTTTCAGGAGCTTAAGCGCCGATTTACTTCGGCCCCTGTGTTGCGTCAGCCGGAGGTTTCTCTTCCATTTCAGGTTGAGGTTGACGCTTCTGAGATTGGGGCAGGGGCCGTTTTGTCTCAGAGGAATTCTGATGGTTCCTTGATGAAACCGTGTGCCTTCTTTTCTCGAAAGTTTTCGCCTGCGGAACGCAATTATGATGTCGGCAATCGTGAATTGTTGGCTATGAAGTGGGCATTTGAGGAGTGGCGACATTGGCTTGAGGGGGCCAAGCACCGTATTGTGGTCTTGACCGATCATAAGAATCTGATTTACCTCGAGTCTGCCAAACGGCTGAATCCTAGACAGGCCCGATGGTCCCTGTTTTTCTCCCGTTTTGATTTTGTGGTCTCGTATCTTCCGGGTTCTAAGAATGTCAAGGCTGATGCCCTCTCTAGGAGCTTTTTGCCTGATTCTCCTGGGGTCCTTGAGCCGGTCAGCATTTTGAAGGAAGGGGTGATTCTTTCTGCCATCTCCCCTGATTTACGACGGGTTCTTCAGGAATTTCAGGCTGATAAACCTGACTGCTGTCCAGTGGGGAAACTGTTTGTTCCTGACAGATGGACTAGTAAAGTGATTTCTGAGGTTCATTGTTCTGTGTTGGCTGGCCATCCTGGGATTTTTGGTACCAGAGATTTGGTTGGTAGGTCCTTTTGGTGGCCTTCTTTGTCACGTGATGTGTGTTCTTTTGTGCAGTCCTGTGGGACTTGTGCGCGGGCCAAGCCTTGCTGTTCCCGTGCTAGTGGGTTGCTTTTGCCTTTGCCAGTCCCTGAGAGGCCTTGGACGAATATTTCTATGGATTTTATTTCAGATCTTCCGGTTTCCCAGAGGATGTCGGTTATCTGGGTGGTTTGTGACCGGTTTTCTAAAATGGTTCATTTGGTACCTTTGCCTAAATTGCCTTCCTCTTCTGATTTGGTTCCGTTGTTTTTTCAACATGTGGTTCGTTTGCATGGCATTCCGGAGAATATTGTGTCCGATAGAGGTTCCCAGTTTGTTTCTAGGTTTTGGCGGGCCTTTTGTGCTAGGCTGGGCATTGATTTGTCTTTTTCTTCCGCATTTCATCCTCAGACAAATGGCCAAACCGAGCGAACTAATCAGACTTTGGAAACTTATTTGAGATGCTTTGTGTCTGCTGATCAGGATGATTCGGTGGCTTTCTTGCCATTGGCCGAGTTTGCCCTTAATAATCGGGCTAGTTCTGCTACTTTGGTTTCACCCTTCTTTCGTAATTCTGGTTTTCATCCTCGTTTTTCTTCAGGGCAGGTTGAGCCTTCTGATTGTCCTGGGGTGGACTCTGTGGTTGACAGGTTGCAGCAAATTTGGGCTCATGTTGTGGACAATTTGGTGTTGTCTCAGGAGGAGGCTCAGCGTTTTGCTAACTGTCGTCGGTGTGTTGGTTCCCGGCTTCGGGTTGGGGATTTGGTCTGGTTGTCTTCCCGTCATGTTCCTATGAAGGTTTCTTCCCCTAAGTTCAAGCCTCGGTTTATTGGTCCTTATAGGATTTCTGAGATTATCAATCCGGTGTCTTTTCGTTTGGCCCTTCCAGCCTCTTTTTCCTTCCATAATGTTTTTCATAGATCTTTGTTGCGGAAATATGTGGTGCCCGTTGTTGCCTCCGTTGATCCTCCTGCCCCGGTGTTGATTGATGGGGAGTTGGAGTATGTGGTTGAGAAGATTTTGTATTCTCGTTTTTCGAGGCGGAAGCTTCAGTATCTTGTCAAATGGAAGGGTTATGGCCAGGAGGATAATTCTTGGGTTGTTGCCTCCGATGTTCATGCTGATGATTTGGTTCGTGCCTTTCATTTGGCTCATCCTGATCGGCCTGGGGGCTCTGGTGAGGGTTCGGTGACCCCTCCTCAAGTTGGGGGTACTGTTGTGAATTCTGCTCTTGGGCTCCCTCCGGTGGTTATAAGTGGTAGCGCTGCTGTCTTTGGATCACTGCATTCATCAGGTGTGTCCACTTATTGCTATTCTGACTGGGCTATTTAGTCTTGCTTGACCCTTTAGTCTGGGCCAGTTGCCCATTGTTCCTGGATGATTCACATCCCTGCCTGTTCTCTCCTGCTTTGCTGTTCATTTCAACAAAGATAAGTTCTGGCCTTGTTTTTTTGCAGTCCACATGCTGTGGGCCTTATTGTTCAGTTCTTTTACATGTTTTGTCTTGTCCAGCTTGGTCTGTATAAGGATTTGTTCAGCCAAGCTGGTATCTCTGGAGATGCAGATATACCCTCCATATCTTTAGTTAGATGTGGAGATTTTGTATTTTCTGTGGTGGATATTTTCTAGTGTTTTAATACTGACCGCATAGTACTCTGTCCTATCCTTTCTATTTAGCTAGAGCGGCCTCCTTTGCTCAATCCTGATTTCAGTCTGCGTATGTTATTTCCCTCTCCTCTCACAGTCAATATTTGTGGGGGGCTGTCTATCCTTTGAGGATTTTCTCTGAGGCAAGATAGTTTTCCCTTTTCTATCTCTAGGGGTATTTAGTCCTCCGGCTGTGTCGAGATGTCTAGGGAGTGTTAGGTACATTCCACGGCTACTTCTAGTTGCGGTGTTAAGTTCAGGGTCTGCGGTCAGTACAGGTGCCACCTTCTCCAGAGTACGTCTCATGCTGCTCCTAGGCCACCAGATTATAACAGGCCACTAATGCAATCCTGTCAGCCAGACATCAAACATGAAAGAGGTAAACGTGGACAATAATTATTACCTGAAAGTGAAGCTACCACTGGAAATATGCGGCCCCTCACCCAGACGCACGTTTCACCGCCAGCTTCTTCCGGAGACACTTTTTCCTGTTTCAGTAACCAATATGGATTTTTCTTACTTTATCAGAAGAGTACCAACAATTTTGTCCACATGTGTATCTCACATGGTTGGCCTCAATCTGCCAATAGTCTCCATTTAATGAATTACACGTGTTGCACCTTAGACTAAACACTAGAATGAAAAAAATTATGAGAGTGATTTTGACTACTGAATTGGTAAAATTAAAGGTGGGACCATCAGTTTTACCTAAGAAGACTACATGCTAAATTCCCCCATACACATTATATTAATGTCAGCCAATATAGATGGTTTTGGTCAACACTCTGATGTAAATGGGGGCATCGACCAATTTACTGTCAGTGTAGATGTCAATTGCGCATGTGCTATTTTGGACCCCGATCAAATTGTTCTCTCAGAGAGAAGCCACCAGAAAACAATTCTCTTGACTGCTTTTTTATAGAGAACACAAGAATAATCAGCCCTAAAAGAGGTCCTGTGTATGGGTAAGACAGGTGATATAGGTATTAGTCGAATGATCAGCTGAGGCATCTTCTAGCCAATAGCCATCTAAAGTGTGCTTAAAATAACCATATTATCAGACTTTATAATAAATTACATAAGTATTCTGTTCTCTTCATTACAAGATTTTAGTTTCCTGGCCTGGTTGGCTAGGTGGACCCTTTCTTTTTAACAGGTCCAAGTGATGAAGGACTGATCTTTCTTTGGTCAATGGGTTCTACTGAACCCTCTAAATGTCATGAAGAAGGTAAGAGACTTAAGAATTAATATTCAATGTCTATAACTTTTCTAGACTTAAGCAAGAGCAATACTCGGCTATCCCAGTAGCCCCAAGAACAATAAATGGTCCTTGCATGGCAAATACCTAATTCCAATTGTAATTCACTTCAGAATCCTGTTTACAGAATCTGTGGAGGTCTCTGCAGTGGGAACCCAAATGATCAGCTGGTTATCATCTATTTTTGTGGCTAGGTGATAACTTAAGAATATGGGCATAAACCTTAAAATAAAGTTCCAAGTCTACCGATACATCCAAATACCAAGACAATTGGTTAAATGTTACTTTGCTCCTGCCTTAGAGGTGGGTTCAGTCACTTTAATTGTCATTAGTTACATCAATATACCTTTTGTTACCATAGCTACCGTGCCCCCCAGGGTGGCTTTTGTGAATATGTTGATGCTGCAGTATTTTCTTGAGTGGTTAATAAACTTTATTACATTTTATTAAGAATCAATGCTCCTCTTTCATTATTGAATTTGTTGAAGCATTATATGTGGTTTTCTCATATACCTCTATACTCTGAGTCCTGCAGTGGCTTATATTTTAGTAACCAATGCAAATGTAGAGTGAAAAAAGTTCCAAGGGCCGGTGAATATTAATTTTAATTGCATCATGTTTTCTTTCATTCATGTTTCTGAAACAACCTTGTTAATTGTAAAAGGTAATTATGGAGTAGCTGTGGTATTTCGACAAGTTTGTGGAATACAGTAGGCCACTTAATGGCAACAAATAATTGTGTTAAATGCAACAGTAAACTTGGGCAGAGTGGTCAATATTTTGGAACAGGGGTTAGGCAATTATCTATTGCTCTGATACAGAAAGACTTTAGAAGGAATCTCTCAGTTTGATCACCCCTCCTAAGCCATCTATATGAGCATGAAGGTCATAGAAAGCTGAATAAAAGGATACCATGATATCTACTATCTCAGGCCTTATTCTGGTGAAATCCACATTTTCCTTAATATGTAAATGAGCTGTTAAGAACTATTGGCTGGACACCGGTCACCTTGAGAATCTGTCCCCAGAGCTTATTGCAAATTACAGAGGGTGTTACCAGTGTGAGACATGTAATGAATGACAGTTATAATCATACTCGGCAGGGATGATCTTGGTGTCATTACAAACACATCTGCTGTTGTCCTGTCACAGTGCTGTCAGCTCTGTTGTATGGCTGTGCCTGATTACAACTAACAGTTCTTCAGCTTCCATTTCACAGGCAAAATTAGTCTTTATGGAAGAATTACAGCCAAAAAGCCTTCAACATAAAAATAAGATGAAACATCTCAACTATACACTAAAGGATACTGGGCACAGAAAAATGGCAGTACAGTGCCTTGCGAAAGTATTCGGCCCCCTGGAACTTTTCAACCTTTTCCCACATATCATGCTTCAAACATAAAGATACCAAATGTAAATTTTTGGTGAAGAATCAACAACAAGTGGAACACAATTTTGAAGTTGAACGAAATTTATTGGTTATTTAAAAAAAAAATTGGAAATTCAAAAACTGAAAAGTGGGATGTGCAATATAATTCTGCCCCTTTACTTTTAGTGCAGCAAACTCACTCCAGAAGTTCATTGTGGGTCTCTGAATGATCCAATGTTGTCCTAAATGCCTAATGATGATAAATATAATCCACCTGTGTGTAATCAAGTCTCCGTATAAATGCACCTGCTCTGTGATAGTCTCAGGGTTCTGTTTGAAGCACAGAGAGCATCGTGAAGGCCAAGGAACACACCACGCAGGTCCGTGATACTGTTGTGGAGAAGTTTAAAGCTGGATTTGGATACAAAATTATTTCCAAAACTTTAAACATCCCAAGGAGCACTGTGCAAAGTGATCATATTGAAATTGAAGGAGTATCATACCACTGCAAATCTACCAACACTATGGCTGTCTAAACTTTCATCTCAAACAAGGAGAAGACTGTTCAGAGATGCAGCCAAGAGGCCCATGATCACACTGGATGAACTGCAGAGATCTAAAGCTGAGGTGGGACAGTCTGTCCATAGGACAACAATCAGTTGTACACTGCACAAATCTGGCCTTTATGGAAGAGTAGCAAGAAGAAAGCCATTTCTCAAAGGTATCCATAAAAAGTGTTAACGATATGTTTGGCGTAAAGGCAACACAGCTCATCACCCTGAACACACCATCCCCACTGTCAAACATGGTGGTGGCAGCATCATGGTTTGGGCCTGCTTTTCTTCAGCAGGGACAGGGAAGATGGTTAAAATTGATGGGAAAATAGATGGAGCCAAATGCAGGACCATTCTTGAAGAAAACCTGTTTGAGTCTGCAAAAGACCTGAGACTGGGACGGAGATTTGTCTTCCAACAAGACAATGATCCAAAACAGAACGCAAAATCTATGATGGAATGGTTCACAAATGAACTTATCTAGGTGTTAGAAAGGCCAAGTCAAAGTCCAGACCTCAATCCAATCGTTAAACTGTGGAAAGCGCTGAAAACTGCTGTTCACAAACGATCTCCATCAAACCTCACTGAGCTCGAGCTGTTTGCCAGGGAAGAATGGGCAAGAATTTCAGTCTCTCGATGTACAAAAATGAAAGAGACATACCCCAAGCGACTTGCAGCTGTAATACCAGCAAAAGGTGGCACAACAAAGTATTAAATTTAAGGGGCCGAATAATATTGCACGCCCCACTTTTCAGTTTCCACAAAAATTTTAAATAACCAATAAATTTCGTTCAACTTCACAATTATGTTCCACTTGTTGTTGATTCTTCACCAAAAATTTACATTTGGTATCTTTATGTTTGAAGCATGATATGTGGGAAAAGGTTGAAAAGTTCCAGGGACCCTAATACCTTTGCAAGTCACTGTAGGTGCTCTAAATTGATGAGTTAATATTTTTAATATTTGACTGTAACAGAAGGGAATGTGTTTGCCCAAAGGCTGGAGAGCAGTACAATCATCTGTATGCAGGCAACAGTGAAGCATGGTGGAGGTTCCTTTGCAAATTTGGGGCTCAATTAAGCAAATGTAGTTAGGATTTGGTCAAGATAAATCATGCCCTCACTGCTGAGAAATACAGGCAGATACGTACTTATCTATCATGCAATACCACCAGAGATGTATCTGATTGGCTCCAATTAATTCTGCAACTAGAAAACAACCCCAAACATACAGCTAATGCTGTAAAGAATATCTTCAGCATAATGAAGATCAAGGAGTCCTGGAAGTGATGCTATGACCACCAGAGAGCCCTGATCTCCGTAATATTGAGTCTGTCTGCGACTACATGAAGAGTCAGAAGAAACTGCGTAAGCCTACACCCTTAGATCTGTGGTTAATTCTCCAAGATATAAGACTCTATTCCTAATATTAATGATATTTTTGATGAAATGTCACTACATAACTCATATTCGAAAAGTCATGCTATAGCAAATAACTATTATGCCACCTATTACAAGAGGTGGAAATCGTGGTCTGACTTTGCCTCCTAAGATTGCTTAAGATTCCTTCCAATTTTACTTCTTAGGGCTCATGCTCACTTGCGGATGAGTCTTGCATGTTAATACCCGGCGCTGCTGCCGGCACTCAGATCGCTGTGTGTGGCCGCATAGGAATACATGCAGCTGCATGCTCCGCTCCCGAGTGCCGGGTGCAGCGCCGGGTATTGCCGTGCAAGACTCATCCGAGTTTCTTGTAAGTATGAGCCCTTAGTTTGATTCTCTGTTTCTTATTTTTTCTCTTAACTTTTAAATTGAAAATGTTATAAGCGAATGTAATTCCTTATCGCATTACATCGATATAACACATTACTGTAATTTTTTTTTATATTTTCCCCTTCCTTCCCCCCTTTTTTCTCCCTATTTTCTGTTTTGTTCCCCAATAAAGTGATACTTTCTCGACTTACCCCGACCCCTTCCCCATCCCCCCCTTACCTGTATTGTGTTAAAAATTTTAGTAAAGTTGTTTGAAAAAGGAACAACCTCCTTGCAGAGCATTGCTACAGATGTGACATTGGTCAATCTATACTAAGGCATTTTTACTGCAGTTTTAACTCTTTTCCATGCAGAGGGTTACATCTGAAGCAAATACTATCCACGCAGCCTCGTTTCTACACAATGCAGCCCAAACATCTCCTCTGTTTTCACAGCCCAAACACTCAGGGGCGTCCTCAGACAGAAGAGATCTTCTGTGTAGACTATGTGTCCCTTCCCTCATATACACATGCATATATGAAATAAATACAGTTGAGCATACACACTTATACCTGTTACACACACACGCACAGTGCTCTGCAAAGCTGAGCAAAAGTTTTAAGCAGCAGTGGAAAACATGGTGCGAAGTAATAGTACTTTAAAAATAGAAGTGTTAATCCCCTCCCCACATGCACCATACATGTACGCATGTGGCCGGGCTTCAAAGGAGACTGTGATTTGGACTAAATACTGTGGTATTGCTGTACAGGTCCTTCTCAAAAAATTAGCATATAGTGTTAAATTTCATTATTTACCATAATGTAATGATTACAATTAAACTTTCATATATTATAGATTCATTATCCACCAACTGAAATTTGTCAGGTCTTTTATTGTTTTAATACTGATGATTTTGGCCTACAACTCCTGATAACCCAAAAAACCTGTCTCAATAAATTAGCATATCAAGAAAAGGTTCTCTAAATGACCTATTACCCTAATCTTCTGAATCAACTAATTAACTCTAAACACATGCAAAAGATACCTGAGGCTTTTAAAAACTCCCTGCCTGGTTCATTACTCAAAACCCCCATCATGGGTAAGACTAGCGACCTGACAGATGTCAAGAAGGCCATCATTGACACCCTCAAGCAAGAGGGTAAGACCCAGAAAGAAATTTCTCAACAAATAGGCTGTTCCCAGAGTGCTGTATCAAGGCACCTCAATGGTAAGTCTGTTAGAAGGAAACAATGTGGCAGAAAACGCTGTACAACGAGAAGAGGTGACCGGACCCTGAGGAAGATTGTGGAGAAGGACCGATTCCAGACCTTGGGGAACCTGAGGAAGCAGTGGACTGAGTCTGGTGTGGAAACATCCAGAGCCACCGTGCACAGGCGTGTGCAGGAAATGGGCTACAGGTGCCGCATTCCCCAGGTAAAGCCACTTTTGAACCATAAACAGCGGCAGAAGCGCCTGACCTGGGCTACAGAGAAGCAGCACTGGACTGTTGCTAAGTGGTCCCAAGTACTTTTTTCTGATGAAAGCAAATTTTGCATGTCATTCGGAAATCAAGGTGCCAGAGTCTGGAGGAAGACTGGGGAGAAGGAAATGCCAAAATGCCTGAAGTCCAGTGTCAAGTACCCACAGTCAGTGATGGTGTGGGGTGCCATGTCAGCTGCTGGTGTTGGTCCACTGTGTTTCATCAAGGGCAGGGTCAATGCTTTATGGAGATGAAGATTTCATTTTTCAGCACGACCTGGCACCTGCTCACAGTGCCAAAACCACTGGTAAATGGTTTACTGACCATGGTATTACTGTGCTCAATTGGCCTGCCAACTCTCCTGACCTGAACCCCATAGAGAATCTGTGGGATATTGTGAAGAGAAAGTTGAGAGACGCAAGACCCAACACTCTGGATGAGCTTAAGGCCGCTATTGAAGCATCCTGGGCCTCCATAACATCTCAGCAGTGTCACAGGCTGATTGCCTCCATGCCACGCCGCATTGAAGCAGTCATTTCTGCCAAAGGATTCCCGACCAAGTATTGAGTGCATAACTGAACATTATTATTTGATGGGTTTTTTGTTTGTTATTAAAAAACACTTTTATTTGATTGGATGGGTGAAATATGCTAATTTATTGAGACAGGTTTTTTGGGTTATCAGGAGTTGTATGCCAAAATCATCAGTATTAAAACAATAAAAGACCTGACAAATTTCAGTTGGTGGATAATGAATCTATAATATATGAAAGTTTAATTGTAATCATTACATTATGGTAAATAATGAAATTTAACACTATATGCTAATTTTTTGAGAAGGACCTGTATATAGTGCAAGCAATCAGACAATCGCATATTCAAGTCCACTAAAGAGACTAACAAGTAAAAAATAAATGTTTACAAAATTATGAAAAAATCAAAAAACATAAAAGTTCAAATCGCCCCTCATTTCCCCCATTAAAAATAAAGATGTTAAAAAAATGCACATATGTAGTATTGCTGCATTCAAAAAAGTCTGATCTATCAAGAAAGGAAAAGAATCACCTGATCAGTAAACACCGTAAATGGAAACAATTCAAGAACACGAAAATTACCCTTTTTTAGCCTCTGCAATACCAAAAAAATGCTGTAACAAGCGATCAAAACATCATGTGTATCAAAAAATGGTTTCAATAAAACAAAATTATGCCCAGCAAAAAAATAATCCATAGGCTGAAAAATAAAAACTTTGTGGGTCTCGGAAAATGGCAACACAATCCCAAAAAATCCTCAAACTACTGATTTTTTTACATCAGTAAAATAATAAAAAACCTGGACGTGTTTGTATCGCCATAATTGTACCGATGAGCAAAAACATATTATGAGGTCATTTTCCCCACAAAATGTACATCGTAAAATTCCCAAAAAACAATGTCAGATTAGCGTTTTTTTTTTTCACAAATTCTCCCCACTTGGAATTTTTATCTAGTTTTCCAGTACACTATGTGGTAAAATTAATGTGGTCACTCAAAAGTACAGCTCACCATGCAAAAATCAAGCCCTCAAACTTCTATGTGATCAGAAAAATAAAAAAGTTATGGCTGTGGGAAGAAGGGAAGGAAAAAACTAAACCGCAAAAGCAGAAATTGGTCGCATCGTGAATGGGTTAATAGTTCATTTTTAGTTCCAAAATGCAAAGTGAATGAACAAAATAGAAATCTAAATCAAATACTTATTTGATGTGATCACCTTTTATTTTCAAAACAGCATCAAATGATCAGTTTTTCCAGGTAAACTTGCACACAAGTGAAGTAACTTGGAAGGGAGGTTGTTCTACACATTTTGGAGAATTAATCACAGATATTCTGTAGATGTAGAACCTGCACAAATCCTTCTATTACTTTATGTAATCCCAGACACACTTGATGCTAAAATAAAGGCTCAGTGGGGGTCATATCATCACCTTAATGACTCTTGGTCTGAGCTATGCTCACCTATTAACATGATCACTAGCAGGGTTGGACTGGCTGACCGGAGAACCGGAGGGCTGCATTATACCCTATGAGGGGGCTGCATTATACCCTATGAGGGGGGCTGCATTATACCCTATAAGGGAGCTGCATTATACCCCATGAGGGGGGCTGCATTATACCCTATGAGGGGGATACATTATATTCTGGAGGGGCTACATTATACCCTATGAGGGGGCTACATTAGATTCTATGGGGGGCTGCATTATACCCTATGAGGGGGATACATTATATTCTGGGGGGGCTACATTATACCCTATGAGGGGGCTACATTAGATTCTATGGGGGGCCACATTATACCCTATGAGGGGGATACATTATATTCGATGGGGGGCTGCATTATACCTTATGAGGGGGTTGCATTATACTCTAAGGGGGCAACATTATACTCTGGGAGGCTGCATTATACTATATGAGGGGGGTTACATTATACCCTATGAGGGGGCTACATTATAATCTATGGTGGGAGCTACATTATATTGTATGAGGGGACTTCATTATACTATATGAGGGCTGCATTATATTCTATGAGGTGGCTACTTTATATTCTATGAGGGGGCTACCCCAACCCCTGCTTCATAATTAAAGGGAATCTGTCACCTCATATTTTGTATATAAACTGCGGCCACCACCATCAGGGGCCTATCTACAGCATTCTGTAATGCTAAAGATAAGCCCCCGATGTAACCTGAAAGATAAAAACAAGTTAGATTATACTCACCCAGGGGCGGTCCCGGTTCGGGTCCGATGGGCATTGCGGTCCGAGTCCGGCACCTCCCATCTTCATACGATGACGTCCTCTTCTTTACTTCCTGCCACGGCTCCTGCACAGGCATACTTTATCTGCCCTGTTGAGGGCAGAGCAAAGTACTGCAGTGCGCAGGCGCTTATGAAGATGGGAGGCACCAGACCCGGACCATGACGCCCATCGGACCTAAACCGAACCGGGACCGCCCCTGGGTGAGTATAATCTAACTTGTTCTTTCAGGTTACATCGGGGGCTTATCTACAGCATTACAGAATGCTGTAGATAAGCCCCTGATGGCGGTGGCCGCAGTTTATATACGAAATATGAGGTGACAGATTCTCTTTAAGACATGTACTTCCTTATATTATACCCTGATATTAATGCATTTTACCACACAATTGGTGGTCTTGTTTTTATTTCTATGTAGCTACATAGTGGGCCCCAAGAATGATTTTCTCTGGTGGGCCCAAGATGCTCCAGTCCGACGTTGATCACTAGTGTAAATACTTCTGTGAAAGCAAAACGGTCCACTTAGGAAGCAACAGTGTTGGACAATCAATTTCACATACTGTTGTGCAAATGGAATAGACAACAGATGGAAATTATTGCCAATTATCAAGACACACGCAATAAATGAGTGGTTCTGCAGGTGGGGGACCACAGACCACATCTCAGTACCAATGCTTTCTAGATGATGTTTTGGTCACTTTTGAATGTTGGTTGTGCTTTCACACTTGTGGCAGCATGAGATGGACTCTACAACCCACACAAGTGGCTCAGATAGTGCAGCGCATCCAGGATGGCACATCAATGTGAGCTGTGGCAAGAAGGTTTGCTGTGTCTGTCAGCGTAGTGTCCAGAGGCTGGAGGCGCTACCAGGAGAGAGACCAGTACACCAGGAGATGTGGAGGGGGCCATAGGAGGGCAACAACCCAGCAGCAGGACCGCTACCTCAGCCTTTGTGCAAGGAGGAACAGGAGGAGCACTGCCAGAGCCCTGCAAAATGACCTCCAGCAGTCCACAAATGTGCATGCATCTGCATAAATGGTTAGAAACCGACTCCATGGCGATGGTCTGAGTGCCCAACGTCCACAGATAGGGGGTGTGCTCACAGCCCAACATCGTGCAGGACGCTTGGCATTTGCCACAGAACACCAGGATTGGCAAATTCGCCACTGGCATGCTGTGCTCTTCACAGATCAAAGCAGGTTTACATTGAGCACATGTGACAGACGTGACAGAGTCTGGAGATGCTGTGGAGAGTGATCTGCTGCCTGCAACATCCTTCAGCATGACCGGTTTGGCAATGAGTCAGTAATGGTATGGGGTGGCATTTCTTTGGAGGGCCGCACAGCCCTCCATGTGCTCACCAGAGGTAGCCTGACTGCCATTAGGTACCGAGATGAGATCCTCAGACCCCTTGTGAGACCATATGCTGGTGCGGTTGGCCCTGGGTTCCTCCTAATGCAGGACAATGCCAGACCTCATGTGGCTGGAGTGTGTCAGCAGTTCCTGCAAGATGAAGGCATTGAAGCTATGAACTGGCCCGCCCGTTCCCCAGACCTGAATCTGATTGAACACATCTGGGGCATCATGTCTCGCACCATCCACTAACGTCACGTTGCCTCACAGACTGTCCAGGAGTTGGCAGATGCTTTAGTCCAGGTCTGGAAGGAGATCCCTCAGGAGACCATCCGCCACCTCATCAGGAGCATGCCGAGGTGTTGTAGGGAGATCATACAGGCACGTGGAGGCCACACACACTGCTGAGCATTATTTCCTTATCTTGAGGCATTTTCACTGGAGTTGGATCAGCCTGTAACTTCATTTTCCACTTTGATTTTGAGCATCATTCCAACTCCAGGCCTCCGTGGGATATTAGTTGTGATTTACATTGATCATTTTTAGGTTTTATTGTCCTAAACACATTCCACTATGTAATGAATAAAGATTTACAACTGGATTATTTCAGTCAGTGATATCTAGGATGTGAGATTTTAGTGTTCCCTTTATTTTTTGAGCAGTGTATTTAATAAGCAGTCAAGGGTTCAAACATACTTGCAAATTCTACTAAAATATCCTAGAGACTCTCCGTAAAATGGGAGAGCTCACAGACAGCAGAGCCAGCAAATCTCTCAGGCTTCCCTTATATTCACCTCCACCTATTCTTGCACTTCCCTCCATCCCAGGATCCTGGCATAGTGTCTGCATCACATGTAACAAACAAGGGGAGCACGTAGTCTGTTACAGTCAGAATCTTGGATTGCAGAAATTGTTTCCAACATAGAAAGAATTGAATGTTTACCTGTCTGTTTCTGATTGTTGTTCCTCGGCCCGGTAAACACATTAGATACTTGTCAGCTGAATGTTTGGCTGACAGCCACCTTGGCGAACTTTCCCATTAATAGGGGATCTAATTCAGTTGATTGTTCCTGTGCTCTCTATAAGAAAGCCGCAAGCTGAAACGTCGGCCAGCAGATTATCTCCAGGAGAAGAATACAATTGGCAGTGAAAAATCAGACTTGACCCCAAACCCATTAGAGTCTCACTGAACCCGTCTATATTGCCTGGTTTGACTGACTGCAGTCTAAAGGGTAAAGTTGCCTTTATAGGGCTGATTCCAGTGTACATAGGCTTCTTCCCTTACCTGTCTGTTATTGTGCACAATTACATAAATCAATACCCAGTGCGGCTGGTGTGTCAGAAGCTTACGTGGGACACTGCAGCATCACAGGGTTTACACTATCATAGTGCATGCTGTTCTATATGCATTAGGTTGTGGTACTGATGTCGTGACAATGTGAGACAGACATGACAATAGCTTCATAGCTTTTCTCCTATATATAGTGACCGAAAATATAAACGCCACACTTTTGTTTTTGCTCCCATTTTTCATGATCTGAACTAAAAGATCTATGAGTTAAAGCTAACCTGTCAGCAGGATTTTGCTAAGTAAACTATAGACAGTGTCAGGTAGCCGCTGTTAAACTGATTAAAATGATACCTGGGGTGAAGAAAACCATATTGTAGTTCTTGTGTGATCAGTGTTAGAAGTTTTCAGCTAATGATATGCCCGTGCTCCGGGGTAGGAGATGCTCGTGCTCTGGGGCGGGACTGTAGGCAGAGTTTTATCTTCCTGCTCTAAGCCAGAGAAACCAAGGAAACACCTGCCCACAGATCGTCCCGAAGCACAAACTGTCTGTCTCTATGATGAGGAACATGTTTGTGCTTCGGGGCGGTCTGAGGGCAGATCTTTCCTTGGTTTCTCTGGCTTAGAGCAGGAAGATAAGACTCTGCCTACAGTCCCGCCCCTGAGCACGAGCATCTCATTAGCTGAAAACTTCTAACACTGATTACACAAGAACCACAGGATGGATTTCTTTACCCCAGGTATCATTTTAATCAGATTAACAGCGGCTACCTGACAGTGTAAAATTCTTCTGACAGGTTCACTTTAAGGCATACCTGTGTAATAATTATGCTGTGTAATCAGCATCTTGATGTGCCACACCTGTCAGGTGGATGGATTCTCTCGGAAAAGGAGAAGTGCTCACTAACACAGATTTAGACAAATTTGTGAACAATATTTGGGAGAAAAACTCATTTGGTGTACATAGTCTTAAATCTTTGAGTTAAGCTCATGAAAAATATTAGCAAAAACAAAAGTCTTGCGTTTCTATTTTTGTTCGGTGTTTAAATGCAAGGTTATCTCTATAGCACTCAGTGCTCTTAATCCTTTATTTTATACATTTTAAAAAAAGCTTTTCACCCAAGTACTGTGGTTAAACAGCCAACTTACTATTATGATAGCAACTTCATTGTATTGTCACAGTACGAAGAAGGAAGAAATGATCCAGCTCCAGGTACGTAATGGATAAAACCAGTGATTTATTTATTCCTTCATAAAATAAAATGTCCAAATCATTTTTTTTCACTTTTTTTTATCTAATCAACATCCATGATTGGAAAAATACGGGGAACATGGGAGGAAAAAAGAAGGAAATACTATCACCAGACGTGTTTCGATCAGAGCATGTTCTTAGGCTACGTTCACATTTGCGTTGTGCGCCGCAGCGTCGGCGCCGCAACGCACAACGCAAACAAAAACGCAGCAAAACGCATGCACAACGCTGCGTTTTGTGCCGCATGCGTCCTTTTTTTGATTGATTTTGGACGCAGCAAAAATGCAACTTGCTGCGTCCTCTGCGCCCGGACACGGGCGCCGCAGGGACGCATGCGGCGCAAAACGCAAGTGCGACGCATGTCCATGCGCCCCCATGTTAAATATAGGGGCGCATGACGCATGCGGCGACGCTGCGGCGCCCGACGCTGCGGCGCAGACCGCAAATGTGAACGTAGACTTAGACTTGGTGTGAATAGGTACCATTCTATGGGAAGGACTTTATATAGCAACCACGCTCATTAGGAAACAGGTGTATAGAAACCAATTAGGAACAAAAGGGAGGGGAAAAGACCAGACAAAAAAAAGCATATAGTGAATATAAACATAACAGTGACTGGAAAATAAAAATTAATAACAATGAATGCAAATGAAATTAATAATGTAACATGGTTTCCTTTCTGAGGTTTAACCCAAGAGGAACCCGTGTATCCAGGGAAAAGATCCAGAAGGCTAGTCTGTTATGCAGTGTGTCGCATCTATTACCGCAACAAATTTTCTTGTGACTATGTTCTATCGCATAAACAGAAAATCCTGTTTCTTTTTCTGTTATGTATGCTGACAAAATGTTTGGAAGTGTTGGACATTGTGTGTTAAGATGGATGTTCAATATCGTATAGGTGTTCTCTTATCTGTGTTTTGAGTTTTCTAGTTGTTGAACCAACATACTTTAAGTTGCAAATGTTGCACTCTATTATATATATGACGTAGTCAGTGTTACAATTAATAAAATCCTTAGTTGGATATGCACAACTGTTGTTACTATTGTGAAATGGAGACTAATTAACCGCATGTGTACTGGTTTTACAGGTGATAGAACCGCGTTTGTGAAATCCACTTACTGATAACCAATTTTTATTGGTAGCGGTAGAATATCATTTATAGAGACTGGGTGAAAGACGATTTCCTATAGTAGGAGGCTCCACTGCCGGGTAGGGAAATGTAGTATTAGTTCTATCTTCCTAGTATATAGAGCTATGCTCAAACGTTTACATACCCCAGCAGAATTTTTGCTTTCTTTGCCTTTTTTCAGAGAATATGAATGATAACACCAAAACTCTTCTCCACTCATGGTTAGTAGTTGGGTGAAGCCATTTATTGTCAAACTACTGTGTTTTGTCTTTTTAAATCATAATGACAACCCAAAACATCCAAATGACCCTGATCAAAAGTTCACACACCCTGGTGATTTTGGCCTGATAACATGCACAGAAGTTCACACAAATGGGTTTGAATGGCTACTAAATCTCCTGTGACCTGTTTGCTCGTGATCAGTGTGTGTGCATAAAAGCTGAGTGAGTTTCTGGGATCCAGACAGACACCTGCATTTTTCATCCAGCCACTGACCGGGTATGTAAACTTTTGAGCACAACTGTATCTATAACTGATCACTTCTAGAACACATTTCCCGCTTTTTCCCCGATTTCTACACAGTAGCAGGACCTCCCTTTTGTTCTTCGGTGGAAGACAGTATCCTCAAACGTTAATTATATTACAGCAGGAATATACCCTAAAAGGCCCCTACAGTAATTATATCCCCATTTGCCACAATTAATAATGTACGTTCCTCATTCTGGCCACCATACGGTTATTATCTCCTATCCTAGCCCCCTTCATTTAATAAAATTCCCTATCCTGGGCCCCTTTATTTAATCATAGTCCATATCCTAGGCCCCTATGTTTCCCTGACCTGGGCCCCTATGTTGCCCTGTTCTGGGCCCCTATGTATCTCCCTCATCCTGGTCCCCTATATATACTCCCCCATCCTGAGCTTCGATGTATCCTCCCCATCCTGGGCCCCTATGTATCTCCTCCCCCCCATCCTGGTCCCCTATGCTGCCCCATCCTAATCCACTACTCTGCTCATTCACAGAGGAAAAAAGCAATTCTTCTTATCTTCCTGCACTACCTCGGCGTCCTCTTGCGGATTTATAACTGGCATGGACCGTGCTTCTTAACATAAAAGCCGACCCATCAGAGGGCACGTGCTGATGTCAGTGAACGCCGCATAACAGCGACATTTAAAGGCTGCCATCCAGCAACCATTTAACATCACTGCTATGCACCACGCACTGACGTCAGAGCACGGCACATAGCAGTGATGTTCAATGACAGTGATGCGCATGGCCTTTGATTGGCTGACAGCCTTTAAACATCAATGCTATGCCCCGCATTATGACGTCAGTGGGCAATGCATATCAGTGACGTTCCCAAAGGCCTTCTTGACATTAGTTGTATACACCACCTGCAGAAGTGCTCGGCCTCTGAGAGGCCTGTGGTCATGCCAACGGCCATGGCTACTGGCGGGCCAACACTATATCAGAGCTGGGGGCCCATCGAGGATCTGAGGCCAACTGGAGGATCATCCGGTGTCTTTACGGGCCAGAACAACGCTGTGTGGGCACTTAAGAAGCATTATTGTTATAGCGGCACGCATAATATTGTGGCCGTCAAAGGGGCGAAATGGAGACAATGTTTTCTAGGGCATTTGCACAAGGCATTAATATTTTCAAGGGAGAAATTTTAGCATCTGGAGGGCAAAAATGAGGCATTATTATTATTGTATAATGGGTACAGTGGTGGCCATTAATATGTGGGGCAGTAGAAGGTGAGCTGTTATTTTGCTGATCAGCAGGTGCAGTAATAGAGACACAAAGGCAGCACTGGCTCAGTATTGCGGTATTAGCAGGATGAGGCGTTTTTGCAAGTTATGAATAGATGGGGACAGGGGAAATGTGAGAAGTCAAATGTGTCTTTGTTGTAATCTCTGCAGATGAATCGTGGCTGGAAGATGTCATGTCGGTCTGGGCCAGACAGAAAAGACGGGAAAAATGAACGATTCCATTAAAGAATGTCATCTGTAAGTCACCATCTACAACTGTACGGTGATCACTTGTATGTTCTGCAGGACTGGTATCTACCAATCTATGTCACCATATGGCAGTATTATCAGTGTGTCACCATATTTATAATCAGGGTTACCCTTTAGGGTCCCACTCAGATGTAGCTGAATCCCTAGCTATGCCTCTGCTTGGAACTGATCTAAAGCCGACAGTCTAGATTGTAAGGGGTAGAAGAATGGATTAGATGTTATAACATTATTATTCAATGAAGTAGTAGTTGTAAGGGAATCAGTTTCCATTAATTTTAAATGTAACAATGTCCTCTGTTCCTCAAAAGTTTGGATGGAATTCATACCAGGGTTTTCCACTTCAGATGTATATGATTCCGACATGTGCATGAGGTAAGTAGGCTCATCATCTGTGTTAGGAACATCTCATTTAATGGTCAAATTTCTAGCTAATTTGTTCTCATCCAAAATGGTTTTGAAAATATTGAACTTATTGGTGGGTGAAAATCCCTGTCATTTGGAGAGTAATTAAATCTGGGATTCTGACAGGTTCCATATTGGTGTATCTAATATCTGCGGTTTCTGCCGCGTTTTGGGATCTTCTCATCTTTGTGCTTTCCTCCTTTTTTTGCCATTTTTTTGGAAACGATTCCTGTTGGAAACACATAGTATCTTGTCTATCATTTGAAAAATCTCCTGTGGAACCAAAGGATAAATCTGAGAGTTCATCGGAAGTAGTAATTAGAGAAAAATCTGTATTACTATCCGAGTCTTCAAAACTCTCTCTAATAAATATTTCTATAGGGGCGATGGTTATTGCATTTTTTTTAGAATAAACACAGGTTTTTTCCACCAGTGATAGATTCTGTTTGAAGCATAACCTTCTGAATCCCTTTTAAATTTTGATTTTTTTAATGTCCATTATAGTAGATTCCAGTATTGTCCAAGCTTGGATAAAGGATGCTGGAGACCATCTGAAATGCATAGCTATTCTCCTGGTAATAATTTTGGAATCCAAATGTTTTAAATTATTTTGCTTATAAAATCAAGTTGTTTTTTTTTACCGGAGACTGGAAACAACTATCTTCTCTTATGTAGTGGGATTCCCATTTTATGATGGATGCAGGCCCTACCTCTTCTACCTACATCTGTGAGACATTCATATTATATCATGTGGCTATACAATAAAGCTTATATTAAAAATATGAAGGCTATCTAAGTTATACAATTTTTGTTTCAAAATGTCTTTCCTTTGTTTTTATACAGTTTTGTCTTGGGGCTGAACTATATTAATTACTGCAAAACCCATATAGCAAGCAGATCTAGTTACTTCCAACATCACTGATGTCCCATGTGAATTAAGCTTCTTAGAAATCCTTGTTTTTCAATTAATTGCTCAGTGTTATAAGCTATTAATTCATTTGTCTGACACATAATTGATGGATAAATAGTTAATTACTATTAGCAGGTCTCGTTTCATACTCTACAATCAAGGGCGTCTGCTGCATAGTAAGTGCAACTGGATTGGGAGATTTCTATCAAGGTAAGGGGCTTTTCTTACTGCAATTTACAGTGTCCAAAGAATATAAAAGTTGGGAGGATTTCCCAGTATATGTGTCCAACACATGCCAATGTTTGGGTATATAGTGGTGTCTGTTACCCAAAGGTTTTTATAGTTAAAAGGTGGGCTTATGGACCCCGAATGTTGATACAGTAAGCAGGGAGGCGTGTGGACAGCATGGGCAGGACACACTCATAAATCTCAGGAGCATATGGGTTGATGAAGTGGAGCCCAACAGGTATTGGAGCTCATAGAGGAAAGTAAGCACAGAAGGTGGAGAATAGAAAGTGGACAGTCTCAATCCCAAGACACAGGGGTGTGTCTAAATGGGCCTTAAATGGGTGTAGGAAAATAATATCATTGACTCACACTGGGCAACTTGCAAAAACCGACGTGGAGCACAACAGAGGGCAGTAGACTCAAGGGAAGGAAGTGGAGCCCAGGATATCTGGGACGGGTGTGTAACAAAAGCATATGCTGTACTTTATCCTTATATTACTAACTAGATGGTGGCCCGATTCTAACGCATCGGGTATTCTAGAATATGTATGCGTAGTATATTACGCAGCCCACGCAGTACATTGCGCAGCCCACGCAGTACACTGCGCAGCCCACGCAGTACATTGCGCAGCCCACGCAGTACATTGCGCAGCCCACGCAGTACATTGCGCAGCCCACACAGTACATTGCCCAGCCCACGCAGTACATTGCACAGCCCACGTTGTATATTGCGCAGCCCACGTTGTATATTGCGCAGCCCACGCAGTACATTGCGCAGCCCACGTTGTAGATTGCACAGCCCACGTAGTATATCACACAGCCCACGTAGTATATTGCGCAGGCCACATTGTATATAGCACAGCCACATAGTATATTGCCCAGCCACGTAGTATATACAGTGCCTACAAGTAGTATTCAACCCCCTGCAGATTTAGCAGGTTTACACATTTGGAATTAACTTGGCATTGTGACATTTGGACTGTAGATCAGCCTGGAAGTGTGAAATGCACTGCAGCAAAAAAGAATGTTATTTCTTTGTTTATTTTTTTTTTAAATTGGGAAAAGTTTTTTCAGAGGGTCATTTATTATTCAACCCCTCAACCCACCAGAATTCTGTTTGGTTCCCCTAAAGTATTAAGAAGTAGTTCAGGCACAAAGAACAATGAGCTTCACATGTTTGGATTAATTATCTCTTTTTTCCAGCCTTTTCTGACTATTTAAGACCCTCCCCAAACTTGTGAACAGCACTCATACATGGTCAACATGGGGAAGACAAAGGAGGATTCCAAGGCAATCAGAGACAAGATCGTGGAGGGTCACAAGGCTGGCAAGGGGTACAAAACCCTTTCCAAGGAGTTGGGCCTACCTGTCTCTACTGTTGGGAGCATCATCTGGAAGTGGAAGGCTTATGGAACTACTGTTACTTAGCCTTCCACGGCCTGGACAGCCTTTGAAAGTTTCCTCCCGTGCCGAGGCCAGGCTTATCCAAAGAGTCAAGGCTAACCCAAGGACAACAAGGAAGGAGCTCCGGGAAGATCTCATGGCAGTGGGGACATTGGTTTCAGTCAATACCATAAGTAACGTACTCCACCGCAATGGTCTCCGTTCCAGACGAGCCCGTAAGGTACCTTTACTTTCAAAGCGTCATGTCAAGGCTCGTCTACAGTTTGCTCATGATCACTTGGAGGACTCTGAGACTGACTGGTTCAAGGTTCTCTGGTCTGATGAGACCAAGATCGAGATCTTTGGTGCCAACCACACACGTGACATTTGGAGACTGGATGGCACTGCATACGACCCCAAGAATACCATCCCTACAGTCAAGCATGGTGGTGGCAGCATCATGCTGTGGGGCTGTTTCTCAGCCAAGGGGCCTGGCCATCTGTTCCGCATCCATGGGAAGATGGATAGCACGGCCTACCTGGAGATTTTGGCCAAGAACCTCCGCTCCTCCATCAAGGATCTTAAGATGGGTCGTCATTTCATCTTCCAACAAGACAACGACCCAAAGCACACAGCCAAGAAAACCAAGGCCTGGTTCAAGAGGCAAAAAATCAAGGTGTTGCAGTGGCCTAGTCGGTCTCCTGACCTTAACCCAATTGAAAACTTGTGGAAGGAGCTCAAGATTAAAGTCCACATGAGACACCCAAAGAACCTAGATAACTTGGAGAAGATCTGCATGGAGGAGTGGGCCAAGATAACTCCAGAGACCTGTGCCGGCCTGATCAGGTCTTATAAAAGACGATTATTAGCTGTAATTGCAAACAAAGGTTATTCCACAAAATATTAAACCTAGGGGTTGAATAATAATTGACCCACACTTTTATGTTTAAAATTTATAAAAATTTAACTGAGCAACAAAACTTTTTGGTTTGTAAGATTTATGCATCTGTTAATAAATCCTGCTCTTGTTTGAAGTTTGAAGGCTTTAACTTATTTGCATCTTATTAAACCTGCTAAATCTGCAGGGGGTTGAATACTACTTGTAGGCACTGTAGCACAGCCCATGTAGTATATTGCCCAGCCACGTATATAGCACAGCCCATGTAGTATATTGCCCAGCCCACGCAGTATATAGCAATGTGGGCATCATATCCCTCTTAAAAAAAGAAATAAAATAAAAAATAGTGATATACTCACCTTCCGGAGCACCCGGATCCAAGCGATGCTCCTCGCCCGCTCCGGTCCCAAGAGTGCATTGCGGTCTCGCGAGATGATGACGTAGCGTTCGCACGAGACCGCTACGTCATCATCTCGCGAGATCGCAGCATGGAGCGTCGAGAGGAGTGGGTAAGGCCTGTTGTCGATCCGGGGGCCGATGGACTGTGAGTATCTAACGATTTTTTTAATTATTATTATTTTTAACATTAGATCGTTTTACTATTCATGCCGCATAGGCAGCATGAATAGTAAAAAGGTGGTCACACAGGGTTAATAGCAGCGGTAACGGAGTGCATTACCCGCGGCATAACGCGGTCCGTTACCGCCGGCATTAACCCTGTGTGAGCGGTGAGCGGAGGGGTGTATGCGGGCGCCGGGCAGTGAGTGCGGGGAGTAAGGAGCGGCCATTTTCTTCCGGACTGTGCGCGTCGCTGATTGGTCGCCGCAGCCATGACAGGCAGCTGCCGAGACCAATCAGCGAATGAATAACCGCGACAGAAAGAAGGACAGACAGACAGACAGAAAGACAGAAGTACCCCTTAGACAATTATATAGTAGATCATGTTTGTATAGAATAGCGCCGTCTTTTACACATAGAATTGGATATGGTTGGCAATGATAGGTGACAGACAGCAACCTCTTGTCCCACAAATTGAAGTCTGAAGTTTACAGCACAAATATTTGAGATATAAAGAGAAAAGACAGGAGTCAAGTTGTTTAGGGGTTCAAATAGTCCCCTATTCCGCTATTTCAAAGAAAAACAAAACTGTATAAAAGTTATTCTACAGAAACAGCTCTACCAACATTACAAGGTGCTTGTGAATGGACTGTTGTGTTTGTTCTTTTTTCAGTTGCTTATATGTACACACTAGATGGCAGCCCGATTCTAAAGAATCGGGAGTCTAGAATCCATATATACTTTATTTATTCAAATGTAAGAATAATACAATTAATAAATAATAGTAAGAAAGAACAAAAAATGGCTGCACTCACCAGCTCTTGACAATTCTTGACAGTACGGCACATTTCTGATTGGTCGCTCGCGGCAGGCGGCAACCAATCAGAAAAGTGCCGCGCACCACGAAGGCATATATCTTTGTCCACCCTGAGCGGGTGTAGGACGCTGGTGACGTCACTTATCTCCGGACATTATCTCCGGACAAAGCCACGGAAGTTGGCACAAATTGCCGGAAGTAGTATTCTAGGCAATTATATATTAGATTTTAATGTTATCAGTGTTTACCTTTGAACGTTTATATTGTATTGTCCTGTCACCAGCCATGTGTACGATTATCGGCCGAAAGCCTCTCTGGAACCAATAATCACCCCATGTAAAGGTATCTTTATAAGTTAAAGATTCAGAATACTATGACTTTTATCATATCCTGAACAGTCAAGTTTTTTATGAACCGTTAAGGTTTTCTGGTTGAAGTAAAAAAAACTGTGTTTACAGTTTGAAACCATAAAATGTTGAAAAATTATGTCATTCTTGAGTATATCACTCAATGGTGCTCATAAACGTGTCAAATTTGATCTATAATATACTTTAATATACGTTACTTTAATCTTTAATATACTTAAGAACAGGGCCCCAGACATCACACAGGGGGTCTGAAACACCGCACAGTGGTCCAAAATATCGCTGTGCTCTGCCTGGGGCCCCACATGCTGCCTGGGGCCCCTGTGCTCTGCCTGGGGCCCCATATGCTGCCTGGGGCCCCTGTGCTCTGCCTGGGGCCCCATGTTCTGCCTGGGGCCCCTGTGCTCTGCCTGGGGCCACTGTGCTCTGCCTGGGGCCCCATATGCTGCCTGGGGCCCCTGTGCTCTGCCTGGGGCCCCATATGCTGCCTGGGGCCCCTGTGCTCTGCCTGGGGCCCCATAGGCTGCCTGGGGCCCCTGTGCTCTACCTGGGACCACTGTGCTCTGCCTGGGGCCCCATATGCTGCCTGGGGCCCCTGTGCTCTGCCTGGGGCCCCTGTGCTCTGCCTGGGGCCCCATGTTCTGCCTGGGGCCACTGTGCTCTGCCTGGGGCCCCATAGGCTGCCTGGGGCCCCTGTGCTCTGCCTGGGACCACTGTGCTCTGCCTGGGGCCCCATATGCTGCCTGGGGCCCCTGTGCTCTGCCTGGGGCCACTGTGCTCTGCCTGGGGCCCCATATGCTGCCTGGGGCCCCTGTGCTCTGCCTGGGGCCCCATATGCTGCCTGGGGCCCCTGTGCTCTGCCTGGGGCCCCTGTGCTCTGCCTGGGGCCCCATGTTCTGCCTGGGGCCCCTGTGCTCTGCCTGGGGCCACTGTGCTCTGCCTGGGGCCCCATGTTCTGCCTGGGGCCACTGTGCTCTGCCTGGGGCCCCATAAGCTGCCTGGGGCCCCTGTGCTCTGCCTGGGGCCCCATATGCTGCCTGGGGCCCCTGTGCTCTGCCTGGGGCCACTGTGCTCTGCCTGGGGCCCCATATGCTGCCTGGGGCCACTGTGCTCTGCCTGGGGCCCCATATGCTGCCTGGGGCCCCTGTGCTCTGCCTGGGGCCCCATATGCTGCCTGGGGCCCCTGTGCTCTGCCTGGGGCCACTGTGCTCTGCCTGGGGCCCCATATGCTGCCTGGGGCCCCTGTGCTCTGCCTGAGGCCCCTGTGCTCTGCCTGGGGCCCCATATGCTGCCTGGGGCCCTTGTGCTCTGCCTGGGGCCACTGTGCTCTGCCTGGGGCCCCATGTTCTGCCTGGGGCCCCTGTGCTCTACCTGGGGCCACTGTGCTCTGCCTGGGGCCCCATATGCTGCCTGGGGCCCCTGTGCTCTGCCTGGGGCCCCATATGCTGCCTGGGGCCCCTGTGCTCTGCCTGGGGCCACTGTGCTCTGCCTGGGGCCCCATAGGCTGCCTGGGGCCCCTGTGCTCTGCCTGGGACCACTGTGCTCTGCCTGGGGCCCCATATGCTGCCTGGGGCCCCTGTGCTCTGCCTGGGGCCACTGTGCTCTGCCTGGGGCCCCATATGCTGCCTGGGGCCCCTGTGCTCTGCCTGGGTGTAGGACACTGGTGACGTCACTTATCTCCGGACATTAGCTCCGGACATTAGCTCCGGACATTAGCTCCGGACATTAGCTCCGGACAAAGCCACGGAAGTTGGCACAAATTGCAGGAAGTAGTATTCTAGGCAATTATATATTAGATGGGCATTTCCTGAAGGAAATACATGGTGCTTGAACAGCGCTACCAGCTTTACAGCAGCACTTTTCACACACGGGACTGGGGGGCGCGCTTACTTTTGCACCCGGGGCCGGGGGCGCGCTTACTTTTGCACCCGGGGGCGCACTTACTTTTGCACCCGGGGGCGCACTTACTTTTGCACCCGGGGGCGCACTTACTTTTGCACCCGGGGGCGCACTTACTTTTGCACCCGGGGGCGCACTTACTTTTGCACCCGGGGGCGCACTTACTTTTGCACCCGGGGGCGCACTTACTTTTGGGGCCGCACTTACTTTTGGTGGGCGGGGCTCCTCGGCCTCCGATTTGGTGGGCGGGGACCCTCGGCCTCCGATTTGGTGGGCGGGGCCCCTCGGCCTCCGATTTGGTTGGTGGGGCCCCTTGGCCTCCGATTTGGTGGGCGGGGACCCTTGGCCTCCGATTTGGTGGGCGGGGACCCTCGGCCTCCAATTTGGTGGGCGGGGACCCTCGGCCTCCAATTTGGTGGGCGGGGACCCTCGGCCTCCGATTTGGTGGGCGGGGACCCTCGGCCTCCGATTTGGTGGGCGGGGCCCCTCGGCCTCCGATGTGGTGGGCGGGGCCCCTCAGCCTCCGCTTTGGTGGGCGGGGACAGGCCCCTCGGCCTCCGCTTTGGTGGGCGGGGCCGCTCGGCCTTCGATTTGGTGGGCAGGGCTCCTCGGCCTCCGATTTGGTTGGCGAAGCCCCTCGGCCTTCGATTTGGTTGGCGGGGCCCCTCGGCCTCCGATTTGGTGGGCGCGGACTCTCGGCCTCCGATTTGGTGGGCGGGGACCCTCGGCCTCCGATTTGGTGGGCGGGGACCCTCGGCCTCCGATTTGGTGGGCAGGGACCCTCGGCCTCCGATTTGGTGGGCGGGGTCCCTCTGCCTCCGATTTGGTGTGCGGGGACCCTCGGCCTCCGCTTTCGTGGGCGGGGCCCCTCGGCCTCCGATTTGGTGGGTGGGGCCGGGCCCCTCGGCCTCCGCTTTGGTGGGCGGGGCCGCTTGGCCTTCGATTTTGTGGGCGGGGCTCCTCGGCCTCTGATTTGGTTGGCGGGGCCCCTCGGCCTCCGATTTGGTGTGTGCTCTGCCTGGGGCCACTGTGCTCTGCCTGGGGCCCCATATGCTGCCTGGGGCCCCTGTGCTCTGCCTGGGGCCCCTGTGCTCTGCCTGGGGCCCCATGTTCTGCCTGGGGCCCCTGTGCTCTGCCTGGGGCCACTGTGCTCTGCCTGGGTGTAGGACACTGGTGACGTCACTTATCTCCGGACATTAGCTCCGGACATTAGCTACGGACATTAGCTCCGGACAATAGCTCCGGACAATAGCTCCGGACAAAGCCACGGAAGTTGGCACAAATTGCAGGAAGTAGTATTCTAGGCAATTATATATTAGATAGTAGCCAGCACATTCATTACAGCATCTCACTTTCAAAGGCGTGTTCTCTGGAGAAAACCAATCATTTATATACAGGATAGGTGACAACTTTTTGATCGATGGGTGTCTGACTGCTGGGACACATACCGATCAGTAGAACTGGGAATGTTTATGCCTGATGGGGCACATTTATCCCCATGACAATGGACTGGGAGGGTGCATGCCCAACTGCCACTTCATTTTCATTCTTTCTGCATTCTATGGGAATACCGGAAACAGTTAAGGGCAGTGCTCGTTAGCCCCATAGAAAAAGGACTAAGTGGTGGTTGAGCATGCACACTGCTGCAATATTCTGACAAGGATAGAAGTGCCCCAATTTGCAGATTGGTGGTGTACCCAGCTGTCAATAAGAAACCCTTTAAAGGGTTATCCTGGACTTTTATTACTTTTGCGTATGGGGCTAAGAACTAACAGACAGGTGATTTCCTTTCTTTTCACCTCTTCTAATGACAGGAACTTTTTCTCTTTTGGTCTGCTCAGTTGTTGGGGTATCACTGCCAGTTACCACAAATTAGGAAGCGGGGAGCCTGCTGCCAATCAACATGACATCGTTAGAGACACCGCATCAACAGAGCAAAGCAGAAGAGAAGATGCTGCTCTGTCAACGTGACATCAGGGAAATCATCTTCAGGACCAGTCAGTGACCGCTCTGATCATGCAGAAATCGATGCTGGGCTGAAGAAGCAGGAGGTTAGCAACTACCTGCCTGTTAGTTCGTAGCCTTATATGAAAAAATAATACAAATTCCAGATAACCCCCTTAACTTTATTAGTTGCACATATTCTAAATATATTATATACTTTTGTGACCTAGCAATAAATTTCCTAAGCAATATGGATGAATCGAAACGAATACAGATGAAGAAAATCTATGTTATTTACTAATAAATATCAATGGGTGGGAATTAAAACCTAGCCTTTATTAGGTCATATAAAATAATCAAAAACTGGTCCGAAGGATCCAAAACAAACACAAAAAATTGATACACAGGCACACCAGTATCAGTTTCAAAATGGGTGCTCTAGTATAAACATATACCACCTATCATGCCACACTTTAACTCCAAGTGTCCATTAAGTCAACCCCATGGTATGTAGGCAAACAAATAGGAATAGGATTTATGTAGAAATGTCCACAAATGTTCCGTATAGGGCCCTAATACAGGGGTGCAGGAGGACAGCCGGAAGATGAACCCTCAAATCCATCTTTTTCATATCACAAGCAGAGAACGCTTTTTTTATGCATTACTGCCACGTTCTTGATACATTTTTTCATGCGTTATTGGTGCGTATTTTTCCCCACTCATTAGTATCAGTGAAATTTGCAGAAAAAACGTTGAAAGAATTGACATACTACATGTTTAAATTTGCCCCAAATCTGCAATCCAAAAATAAGCAACGTGTGTATGAGACTTCAGGAATGTCATTCACTTTGCTGGAATCAGGAAACCCTTCAAGTTTTGTGACAAATCTGAGCAGAAAAAAAACTGATAAATCTGCAACGTGTGCACAGGCCGTTAGACTGCTGTATTCCTCACATAGAATATGCTGAAATTGCTCTGTTTACATCACACAGGAATCACTGCGAGTCTGCTGCATACATTACATAGGCGACACTGCGACTGCTGTATCTATTACATAGGTGACTCTGCTGCATGCATTATATATCCACCACCGTGCTACATGTCAGTAACTGCTGCACTTATCATAAAAGCAGGATAGGAAGTGCACTAACTCCACCCATAAAGAACATCCTGACTCTGACACTTAGGGTATGTGCACACCATGCGGATTTGCTGCGGATCAGCAGAAGATTTTTCCACGCAGAAACGCTGCAGATCCGCACTGTGATGTACAGTACAATGTTAGTCAATGGAAAAAAAAAAGCTGTGCAGATGGTGCGGAAAAATCAGTGCGGAATTGCTGCGGATTTCAAAGAAGTTCATATCACTTCTTTTGTGGGGATCTGCAGCGTTTCTGCACCCCTCCATGTTAAAATTCCGCAGTGCCAAAAACCGCAGAAAATCCGCACAAAATCTGCATCAATTCTGCATAAAAAACGCACAAAATCTGCATAAAAAACGCGGCAAATCCGCGGCTGCGGATTCTGCCAGGAGATGCGGATTTTGTGCAGAAAATTCTGCACCTCTTTTCCTACGTGTGCACACAGCCTAAGGCTGTTTTCACACATCAGTTTTTTGCTGTCAGGCTCAATCCAGCGAATTTTGAAAAAAACGGATTGTCACAAATTGTGAAAAACTGATGTGACGGATCCGTTTTTTTTTGCCGGATCCGACTAGCTGATCCGGAGAGAAATCCGACTATCTTATCCGGGGAGACAGAGAGAGACAGATAGAGAGAGAGAGGAGAGAGAGAGAGACCCCAGAATGGAAAACGCATGCTCAGTTTAAAAAAATGGAATCCGTCGGCGGATTCCTTCATTTGAAGGATCCGGCACCATAGGGTTCCATTATAGCAAACGACAGACGGCGACGGATCCGTCGCTGTCCATTTTTTCGCCGGACACAAAAAATGTTACTATGTCCGTTTTTTGTGTCCGTTGAAAAAACAGAGAGACGGATCCGGCGAAAAACAGATAAACCTGAGGCCATCCGTCGCAATCCGTCGCTAATACAAGTCTATGAGAAAAAAACGGATTCGGTGCCAACTTTTGCCGGATCCGTTTTTTTCAAAATTCGCCGGGTTGTGCCTGACGGCAAAAACTGATGTGTGAAAGCAGCCTAACCATCGTTGACGTCATGAATCCCAGATCCCACGGGTGTGACAACAAGCAAGTATGGCTCAATTATATTTATATTCATGCCTGGCTCGTGTACAGTTTTTAGTGAGGCTGGCCAACCCCTTTAATTGTTATATGAGGAATTTGCAATAATGGAAAAAAATATTTATTTAATATTTTGTTATACACCCCAAAATGATACAAATGAAGAAAAACTATTTGAAATGCAAAAATTGAGATCTGACATTAATGTCAATAAAAAAATGTAAAAAGTTATGTCTCTTAAAATACAGTTAGGCATAAACATAAAAATGCACTACATCTCAATGGCCATACATTAGTCATGCTCTTGAAGAGGACCTGTCACTTGCTCAAAACATTTGAGCTAAATACCTTATGATGAAAAGATCTCAGTTCATCCATTTTTTCTGCAGTTTTTTCTGTTTTGCACTGCTTTGCTCTATTACAGAATTTTCTCTGGGGGCGTGTGCTTTTACCCCTCCCTCCAAGACACTGCCAATCACAGCTCTGTAGCGTCTGAGTGATTGGTAGATCTGGGAAGTAGGTGTAAAAGCACACGCCCCCAGAGAAAACGCTGAAGAGACGCCTAATTGAACTACAAGTGGAGCGCCTGCCTTCTCCTTACCTGAGAACGCAATACCACACCTCTGGATGAGGTGCAGTACTCTGTGGCGACTGGACCCTCAGGGGCACCACACAAACAGAGATTTCATGAATTGTGCTCCAAAAGCAATAAATGTGATTACTGTAAATTTGCAATGGAGCGACGCAGCGGACTGTTCCATACTGTTTATGCCGGCTCCTATTGACCTTCCCATTGAAGTATAACTTATAACATAGGATTTCATACATTGTGGTTTCAAGGCAAAACCTCAATAGACTCTGCATTGCAATCAGAACTGTTTTCATGGTGAAGTTTCCCTTCATAAATAATATTTACCAACTCAATATTGGATATTTGAAAAAAAAAGAATGCAAATGATTATTAGGAAAATGTGAACTGTCAGTATAAATCCATCCTATAATGTCTGATTGCTTTGAGAGCAGTGCTCGTGAACTCATGATAATTAGAGGTTTACAGTGTAACCCTTCACTAATTCAGCTAAACTGTTATTTTCAATGAGGCAGAAAGGATTATATTGTAGAATGGGCCATCTGTCTGAATAGAGTCTCATCAATGAGAAACAGCAGCCTAGAAAATCCCTGCTTTCAGGATCAGTTGTAGTTTTAGAAGGTCAAATACAATAGTTTCTTAGTTTGCTGTGTGCATTGTGGCCAATGGTATATGCTCCTCATAGCCTCACATTGTGCAACCTTTCCTTTTTTTGTGGCCAGCCTTACTAGACCAAGGCATTCAATGTAATAGCTTTAATCTGTAAGCCGGAACACTTGACTAATGCTCCCAGAGTAAGTAAGGCACTGGTACATAGGCTGCACAATAATCCCTTCTGCCTTCATCATGTCTGTATACACAGAAACAAAAGACCTAGCAAAATGGGAGCATCCGTCTTCCCAACAATGGAGTAGATTATTCGCCATGTCGAATGCTGAGATTTGATCTTCACTTCAATATTTTCAAAGAAGAATTACAAAGTGTATGCAAGTTTTGGGACTTAGTAGTTTCCAACAAGGAAAGGCCTAGTGCAATATCGGACCTTGCTTTTCCAATGTGGAGACAGTTCCTGTTTCCACTTCGGGCACGGACATATGCTGGTGGTTTCCGCGTGGGGAAAAATCAGAAACATGAAAATGAAGAGGAAAACAACAAGGACATGTTACAGATTTGTAAGGTAAAGAAAAACAGCAATAGTTGTGACAGTAGGAAATGTCTTTTTGTTATAAGATGGCATTTAGTTATTATGTTTAGTTTAGACATTTCATGATTTTTATTTTGTTGCCTATGAATTCATATTATTTTTATATACTTTTATTATATAATTCCACATTTTTTTAAACCATGCGCCTTAGTATTTTGTTCTAAGTGTTATTAGAGAACCAGGGCTAGCTATTGTATATGTATTCACATATATCATGAATACATAAGTCGCAGGTGAAATATTGAATTTTTTTTAGCTTTTTCTTTTAATTGATGTGTTTTTGCTAGTGGTTTATTTGATCTTTAATATAAAATAGACTCACATTAAGCACACAATGATTCAAAGTATATATTCTCCAGCTGCAATCTTACATTGCTCAAGAATTAAATATCTAATTCTGAATATCATGTAAAAGCTCATTACTCGTTACTGTTTAATATCTACTGGCTCATCCTTACCGGGAGAATGATTGCTAAGGTTAGAACACACTTTATTTCAAAGATAAAAATAAATCCAAAAATGTTTTTTATGTCCAGATGCAGGTGCTGAGATGGTTAATAGTCAACGATTATAAAAGTAATGAGCAGTCTATGTAGCAAATACAGTAACACTGTTATTGGGATTTATGCGCTGTGGAGCGCTCCACTTCTGCCTTCCCTCATCTCATTTTGGTGTAAGTTCCTCTATTTATGCTGGAAAACATGATAGAAACAAGACAAAGCCCATTGTGGTGAATATGGTCTATTGGACACTACCGGTGTCTGGTATGTCAGGCATCATTGTTTTGCTTCCATGGAATTAGGAAATGTGTCTGTGAACCGTCCCAAATGTCAGAATTTTATTGTAACCTTTTAACACTTGCCAGTTATTACGCTTTGTCAAAATACTAAGATTTGAGAGTCCTCAGTGGTTGTTACCTTGTAATGGCTAACTGAAAAGATGGAAACAAATTGCAAGCTTTCGAGATTACTCAGGTCCTTCATCAGGCATAAAATAACACAAAATCTGAAGAGTCACAAATTTATGCACAACAGGACACAGGAATAATGCAATAGATAAGACAAGTGACGTGAAGCAGAACTATCAGTATGGAAAGGGGAGAAACAGTTGTGGCAGTAAATATTGGAACAGTTCATAGATAAGGAGTGTGACGTGTTGTTATCCTGTGATTGAGGTCGGGTCCATGGTTGTGATGCCCCCAAAGGGTCTGAAGAGCACATTCCCTAGTTGATATAGAAAGACATTTTATAATATGTTAATATTTCTCTATCTACCGGTTAACGCGGTAGAAAATATATATTCTTCCTTTACCTTTTATCATTAATGTTAGTTAGGACTGGCTATGATCTTCGTAAAAGTTGATAGCAGACCTGGTTCAATATCATAGTAAGTTGGAAATAAACAAGTATTAATGATGTTCGACTATTCTGCTTCTGTGATACATTATGTATATACCATGTATGGTATTCATATGGTATATATATATATATATATATATATATATATATATATATATATATATATATACATATATATATATATAATTTAACTTTTTAATGATATTCTAATTTTGTGAGAAGCACGGGTATATATATATATATATAGTAAAGATCAAAAAAGGAAGCAGCACTCCATTTTCAAAGCAAGTATAGGATTTATTCAAATCCACATGTCAGTGCGACGTTTCAGCTCTATTGAGCTTTTCTCAAGCCAACAGAACTTGAGAAAAGCTCAATAGAGCTGAAACGTCGCACTGACATGTGGATTTGAATAAATCCTATACTTGCTTTGAAAATGGAGTGCTGCTTCCTTTTTTGATATTTACTGAATGTGGACGACCAGTGGACAGGTTGCCTGGAGGCTTTGCACCCGGAGATAAGTTATACCAGTGTGCTGTTCCTTTTTTACTATATATATATATAAATATATATATATATACACACACAGTCCAGACCAAAAGTTTGGACACACCTTCTCATTTAAAGATTTTTCTGTATTTTCATGACTATGAAAATTGGACATTCACACTGAAGGCATCAAAACCATGAATTAACACATGTGGAATTATATACTTAACAAAAAAGTGTGAAACAACTGAAATTATTTCTTATATTCTAGGTTCTTCAAAGTAGCCACCTTTTGCTTTGATGACTGCTTTGCACACTCTTGGCATTCTCTTGATGAGCTTCAAGAGGTAGTCACTGGGAATGGTCTTCCAACAATCTTGAAGGAGTTCCTAGAGATGCTTAGCACTTGTTGGCCCTTTTGACTTCATTCTGCGGTCCAGCTCACCCCAAACCATCTCGATTGGGTTCAGGTCTGGTGACTGTGGAGGCCAGGTCATCTGGCGTAGCACCCCATCACTCTCCTTCTTGGTCAAATAGCCCTTACACAGCCTGGAGGTGTGTTTGGGGTCATTGTCCTGTTGAAAAATAAATGATGGTCCAACTAAACGCAAACTGGATGGAATAGCATGCCGCTGCAAGATGCTGTGGTAGCCATGCTGGTTCAGTATGCCTTCAATTTCGAATAAATCCCCAACAGTGTCACCAGCAAAGCACCCCCACACATCACACCTCCTCCTCCATGCTTCACGGTGGGAACCAGGCATGTAGAGTCCATCCGTTCACCTTTTCTGCGTCGCACAAAGACACGGTGGTTGCAACCAAAGACCTCAAATTTGGACTCATCAGACCAAAGCACAGATTTCTACTGGTCTAATGTCCATTCCTTGTGTTCTTTAGCCCAAACAAGTCTCTTCTGCTTGTTGCCTGTCCTTAGCAGTGGTTTCCTAACAGCTATTTTACCATGAAGTCCTGCTGCACAAAGTCTCCTCTTAACAGTTGTTGTAGAGATGTGTCTGCTGCTAGAACTCTGTGTGGCATTGACTTGGTCTCTAATCTGATCTGCTGTTTACCTGCGATTTCTGAGGCTGGTGACTCGGATAAACTTATCCTCAGAAGCAGAGGTGACTCTTGGTCTTCCTTTCCTGGGGCGGTCCTCATGTGAGCCAGTTTTTTAGTAGTGCTTGATGGTTTTTGCCAATGCACTTGGGGACACTTTCAAAGTTTTCTCAATTTTTTGGACTGACTGACCTTCATTTCTTAAAAGTAACGATGGCCACTAGTTTTTCTTTACTTAGCTGTTTTTTTCTTGCCATAATAGAAATTCTAACAGTCTATTCAGTAGGACTATCAGCTGTGTATCCACCAGACTTCTGCACAACACAACTGATGGTCCCAACCCCATTTATAATGGAAGAAATCCCACTTATGTTAAAGAAAACCTGACAGGGCACACCTGTGAAGTGAAAACCATTCCCGGTGACTACCTCTTGAAGCTCATCAAGAGAATGCCAAGAGTGTGCAAAGCAGTCATCACAGCAAAAGGTGGCTACTTTGAAGAACCTAGAATATGACATAATTTCAGTTGTTTCACACTTTTGTGTTAATTATATAATTCCACATGTGTTAATTCATAGTTTTGATGCCTTCAGTGTGAATGTACAATTTTCATTTCATAGTCATGAAAATACAGAAAAATCTTTAAATGAGAAGGTGTGTCCAAACTTTTGGTCTGTACTGTATATATATATATATATATATATATATATATATATATATATATATACAAGTGGTGTTCAAAAGTCCTGCATAGGCATAGGATAAATAGATTTTTCAGGTTTTAAACGTTTTCTGTCGAATATCTTCGATGCTAATATGACATATTATATATGGTTTTGTTCAGAATACAATTTTGCATTCTCTCCCTTTAATATTTTTAGCTTTTGAAGCAGTTTTGCCTGAAATTATTGCAACAATATGGGAATTGAAAGCACAACTAAATATTGTACAGCTTCAGATGCAAAATTAGCCAATCACAGATGAGGTTCTTGTGACCAATCATAACCTGGATATGGCAGCCAATCACATTGCATTACATTGCATCACATCTGCTGCTTTGTTTGTTTGTTTGTTTGTTTTATCTGTTGGTCTATCTAGTGAATCATACTGTAGAGTTTTATGATGGGAGCCTTCAGATTTTTGTCAGTGGAGGATCGTGTGCGAGTTGTGGTGCTACATGAAGAGGGTTATACTGGCCCCCAGATCGCAAGGAAGGTCGGCTGTAATCAGAGTACAGTCGTAAGAATTTTGCAGAAACATAAGCAGCTTGGAATTACCCAGGACAGGCCCAGATCTGGTCGGCCCAGAAAGTCAACTAAAAGGGAGTATAGAGTACTGATAAGAACATCCCTTGCCAATCGAAAGCTCACCTCTCCTCAGCTTCTGCGAGAATGGCAAGAAAAGTGCAATATTGAGGTAGCAACATCAACTGTTAGGAAGAGATGTTTGGAAGCAGGATTGAGAGGGTGCAAGGCCCGAAAGAAGCCATTGATGAAAGCCATTCAAAGACAAAGGCGAAAACTGTGGGCATTGAAATATTTAAAATGGAGGAAGGAGGAGTGGGAAAAAGTGCTATTTAGTGATGAAAACACTTTTTGCATTTTAGGAAATGATAGCAAGTCTTATGTGAGAAGGTTCCCACATGAAGAGTACAAGCCAGAGTGTTTGAGCTTCTGTGTGAAACATCCGATGAAAGTAATAGTCTGGGGCTGTATGGCAGCCAATGGTGTTGGAAGAACAAGGTGGCTACTATTGACTGGCCAGCTCAGTCCCCGGACCTCAATCCAATTGAAAATTTGTGGCACAAGGTATCATTAGAGATATCTAGAAAACAGCCAAGGACCAAGAGTGAGTTGATTGAGGCTCTGATACAGGCCTGGAACCACATTATCACTCGTGAACATCTGCAGAAGCTTGTTCACTCAATGCCACAGAGATGCAAGCTGGTGCTCAAGAGCAAAGGCTGGCCAATAAAGTATTAGAAGCTAAAGATGCACTCAAAAGGCCCTTTTCAGGACTCTGAATTAAATAAAAAATAATAAATCTTAAAAAGTAAAATTTAAGTCTGTGTGAACTTGCATTGGAAGTTAATGAACTTAGAAACCTGTTCACCATTCTACACACTGTACTGGTGTAGGTATGGTTATGCTGTAAAAAAAATTATCAAAAAATGTGCATACCATAACAATTTATACACTTGGGACATTCAAAAATGAGTATGGCATACAATGAGGGATTACAAAAACATATATGTTCCACCAGCTTCACTGTAGAGATGCAGAAGTATGAAACATATAGTTTTCTTCACGCCTATGCAGGACTTTTGAACACGATTGTGTATATATATATATATATATATATATATATATGTATATATATATATATATATATATATATATATATATATATATATATATATATATATATATATACAGAAAGAGCAAAAAGCAGCACCAAAAATATAGTGGGGGTGCAGAGCCTCCCAGGTATATACCAGTCCTTGTACATATATCAAAAAATTGAGACAGCACACCAAATGAGTGAAAAATCACGTGCTATTTAATTGCCCATATGGTGATGTTTCCGTCCAGAGATCTTTCTCAAGCGATTTTGCATGGATTTTTTCACTTGCTTTTTTCTGGCGGGTTTGGACGATGAAAGCTATAGAGACACACAATAGATACATATAAATAGACAGACAGACACTATCCCTCATTTACCACTTCATTAAAAAAAAGTTCCCACTCAGGTCAGCTGGAGTCCACCAAATCTGCAATAGTCCACAAATGGAAACCTGAAAAATATAAACAGAGAGAAATTAAGACTAGAGACAGTCCCTTCTTCACCAATTTATTAGAATGAAAAGTTCCTAGCCAGATCTGCCATATTGTTATTCTTTTACTGAGGGATAAACATATTCAGAAGGGCTTGTCAGAATACTGAGCATCCCCTTAGGTTTAGCAATGTTCAAGTACTGTACTTTGAAGATATTGTTCTGCAAATGCCAATCTAATGTGAAGTAAACTGTAAAGATTGTTGTTTTATGAAATGTGAACTGTAACAAACATATATTTTGCCTTCATGAACTATAACCATTAAGCTTTCTATGCCAGTGCTCTGTGAAAACGAGAAAGTATAGTCATTTCTTCTGCCTTCACAATCCACAATTGGTTCTATGGAGGGGAACCCTTGACTACCTATTGAGGCCACGTGCACATGTTGCCAAAAGTGGTGTGGATTTTTCTGGACTGATTTTGGTAAATCCGCAGGTAATCCACACTGCGGATTTCCTGCGGAATTACCGCGGATTTACTGTGATTTTTTTGCGGATTTTGTGCGGATTTCACCTGCGGTTTTACACCTGCGGATTCCTATTATGGAGCAGGTGTAACCCACTGCGGAATCCGCAAAAAGAATTGACATGCTGCGGAAAAAACAACGCTACGTTTCCGCTCGTTTTTTTCCGCAGCATGTGCACTGCGGATTTTGTTTTCCATAGGTTTACACGGTACTGTAAACTCAGGGAAAACTGCTGCGAATCCGCAGCGGCCAATCCGCTGCGGATCCGCAGCAAAATCCGCAACGTGTGCACATAGCCTAAAAAGGTGTGCAGGTGAATGACGTCTAAACGTACGTCAGACTGACACTGTGGCCATATAGGATTCATGCTTATTAATCTAATGTAACCTATAGAAATATCAACTATATGTGTCAGGAGACCGTCTTTATGTATATGGCATTTTCTGTGGTATCTCAGAATAAAGAATAGATAAAGATTAGATACTTGTAATGAGGGAGTCGCTCTTTCATTCATTTTGCTCATCATTCAGGCCACTTTAATTATCTCATTAAGTTTCCTGTAATGATACGTGTTTTTATCTTTTCCTTAGTAAATAATATGCTCACATGATGCACAGTTATTAAAGGTATTTTCCCATCTCCAAGATCCTATCCCAATATGTAGTAGGTGTAATAATAATTATATTAGCAAATACCTCCAATTAGAAATGTAGTACAGTCTTTCAGATTCACTACGTTGCTTACCTCATGTGCAGGCGTTGCAGGACCTTAAGTATCCATGGTTACGACCACTAAGAGCTATCTAACTAACTGTTGCTATATGAGTGGTCATAACCATGGATACCTAAGCTACTGCAATGCCTGCACATGAGGTAAGCAACATAGCAAATCTGAAAAACTATATCACATTTCTAATTGGAGGTATTTGCTAATATTATTGTTATTACACCTACTACATATTGGGATAGGAGCTTGGACATGGGAATACCCCTTTAAAGATAGCACTCTCCAGGAACAATGAATAAAAAAAAGTCCCTTATTAGCTACACATATGTTAAAAATAACAGCAACGTTTCAACCTAAATAGTCTTTTTCAAGCTGCCACCACACACACGGTCTCTGGTATGTGTGGCATCCATTTTTTTCACTGATGCCACATGTACCCATTATAACCTATGGTGCTGCACACATGTCCGTGTTTTTACACAGACCGTGTGTCCGTGCAAACCACACAGATATGTCCATTTTTTACCAGCAGCATAGATGATAAGGGCCAATACAAGTCTATGGGTCGAGCTAAAACACATACAGCACACAGATGGCATTCTTGTGCCATCCCTCTGCCGTCCATGTGCTGTACGTGTTTAACATTGCAAAGGAGAAGCTTTGGAATAAATTTTTCTTATGCCATGCCAGAAAAAAATGGATGGCACACTGATTCAAAACACTAATGGCATAAGGAACCGTTTTTTCCGTTACCAATATTATACAAACACATGAAGGGGGCTTACAAAGAGACACTCACCCACCTACCAATCATTATATAAGCATTTAGGGACGCACTATACTCCATACAACGTTAGGCTATGTTCACATATCCAATAATCATCTATTAGAACAGGTCCGGCAGCAATAAGTTATCAAAAAAGGTGTGCTGGATCTGTTTATTTAACATTGAAATCGATGGAAAACTGATCGGCTAAATGCAATCCATTTTCTTCCATTTGAAACTGATCCATTAAGCAAAAGACGGATCCTCTTCAAATGAAAGAAAAACGGATGACTATCAGTTGCTGCCGGAAAGAAGCAGGGCGTGTCCGAGGGTGAGTATATACCTAATAGAAATATACTCACCCTCGGCTTCTTTCCGGCAGCCTTCCTTCCTAAGAATGAGCGCGTGAAGGGCCTTAGATGACGTCACGGCTTGTGATTGGTCGCGGCCGCCCATGTGACCGCTCAGGCGACCAATCACAAGCCGCGACGTCACCGCAGGTCATTCACGCGCTCATTCTTAGGAAGGAAGGCTGCCAGTTAGTACCAGGGCGCGTCCGAGGGTGAGTATATCAATATTTTTTATTTTGATTCTATATTTTACACTTAAATATGGATTCCGATACCAATTTCCGATATCGCAAACATATCGGAACTCGGTATTGGAATTCCGATACCAGATTCAGAAGATCGCCGACCTCATGGCCGACCCCACACAGGGGTCGGGTTTCATGAAACCCGACTTTGCCAAAAGTCGGCGACTTCTGAAAATGGCCGACCCGTTTTGCTCAACCCTAGTCGGCAGGTAATGAAGATGACTACAGCAGGTAATCAAGATGACATCGGAAGGTAATCAAGATGACGTCGGCAGGTAATCAAGATGACGTCGGCAGGTAATCAAGATGACGTCGGCAGGTAATCAAGATGATGTCGGCAGGTAATCAAGATGACGTCGGCAGGTAATCAAGATGATGTCGGCAGGTAATCAAGATAATGTCGGCAGGTAATCAAGATGACATTGGCAGGTAATCAAGATGACATCGGCAGGTAATCAAGATGACCTCGGCAGGTAATCAAGATGACATTGGAAGGTAATCAAGATGACGTCGGCAGGTAATCAAGATGACGTCGGCAGGTAATCAAGATGACGTTTGGCAGGTAATCAAGATGACGTCGGCAGGTAATGAAGATGACATCGGCAGGTAATGAAGATGACATCGGCAGGTAATGAAGATGACGTCAGCAGGTAATCAAGATGACATCGGCAGGTAATCAAGATGACGTCGGCAGGTAATCAAGATGACATTGGCAGTCACAACCCATCAGCAGAGCACAAGAGGAGCAGCTGCTCTGTTAATGTGATGTCTCCAGAAGCCACAAAATCGCAAGTAGGAGCAGTCTGTGACTTATATATGCCAGCAGAGATCAACACCAAGCACAACTAGCAGTTAGTTAGCAACTATTTGCCTATAAGTTCTAAGGTCCATAAGAAAAAAATACAATTTTTAAGATGGGGTTGAATGCTTGTAAGACAGCTTGAAAAATGACTATTTAGGTTGAAACGTTGCTGTGTTTTAACTTATTTGAAGCAATAAAGGACTTTTTTCTTCATTCTTCCTGGAGTGCGCTGTCTGTAATAGATATTTTTAGATTAGCACAGAGGGTATTTCTCAGGCATGTGTAGACTGCGTCACCCACATGCCCTGAGTCTACAGCAGACAAAATGTACCTTTGGCATAGCACAGGTATTTATTGTGATGTAATAGAGTTATATGTGGGCAATCCTGAAAGTCCAACAACTGTGTGGTGATTGACGATCTTCCCATGTGTGCTGTCATTTATCTTAATTTTCTCACATAAGTACTGAGTGATTTTAGTCAGGCTGGAAGTGAATGTGTTTTCCATTTTACGCTCACTGTAACGTCTAATTGTGCCATGATTGTTGTGTCATCATATAATCATTTATTTGCAGTATGATAAATTATATTGCCAAGTGTTTTGAAATTGTTTATTGAAAGACGAATCTACTCTGTTATGTGCAACAGAGTTTGAGACTTTACATGGCCTGGAGGATGACAGCGCTACCACAGGGAGAAGTGATGCCACGTCTGTATAGCCCCTGGTCTAAGCATAGCACAGCGTTTCACCTTTTTCTGCAGTCTTATGCTCAGATCTCTTTTGTTCCTGTACATGGTCGGGCTGCATGCAGTTTAATAAAAAAAACAAATATAATGAGGAATGTATTTTTTAGGTGCACACTGTGCTTGGCCTATAATGTATGTTCCCAACATACATTTGGGCTATAATGTTTCTTGGGAACTTTTCTTAACATATACTGTGATTTTACCATAGGGAACAATTTTTACAATGGCTCCTTATGGTGGACAAACGCCTCTGCGTTCATCAGTGTTTTTACACAATGGATTTCAATATGGAAGAATAACCCTATAGAAATCTTCATGTCAAACTGATGATTGTTTTTTTACTTGTTGCTCCCTTTCTTCTGATTGGATAAAATGCTAAGGCTGCATTCAATCAGCAGCCGCTGATTGGCTGCAGCTGTCACGTGATCAAGCCCACCGGTGGGGGATGCAAGCATCAGAAAATAAAAATGATGTCAATCCAAAAAAAGGCGAATATGGGCTTTTTTTATATATATATATATATATATATATATATATATATGTTTGAAGCACCTTTAGCAAGTGAAGAAGTTGTTTAAAGTACTTTACAATGCTTTTGATGGTTGCAAGCACACAGGGTGACACAATAAAATTCTTGGTTGCAGAAACCTTTCAAAGGCACAGAACCTTAATGTTACTTAACTTAACTTTGCCTCTTGAGTAGCTTTTAATCAGGGCTGGTGACTGTACAAAATTTAAACTGGCTCACTGAGTAACAAGCTGTGCCCAGAGTGGCTGTCGACATTTTCCTGTCCTTCAATGACACTGTGGGTTACCCTCAGTATACCTGCCTAGGAGGTACTTGTAGGCTTCCATTACCTGTTCTCTATTGTTCTCTCTAGAGTTTTCAGAGGTTCTTGTGACCAAAATGTCACAACGTACTTCAGAATTGTTCCTAATCACCCTTGTGTTATGATCCGGTGACTTTGGAGCCGCATGAAACTTTCTCTGGAGTGGGTGGAAACTGTACTGACTGCAGATCCTGAACTAACACCGCAACTAGAAGTAGCCGTGGGGTGTGCCTAACAAACCCTAGACACCTCGACACAGCCGGAGGACTAAATACCCCTATAGATGGAAATAGGAATACTACCTTGCCTCAGAGCAGAACCCCAAAGGATAGGCAGCCCCACGAATATTGACTGTAAGTAGGAGAAGAAAAGACACACGCAGGCAGAAAACAAGATTTAGCAAAAGAGGCCACTCTAGCTAAATAGGAAAGGATAGGACAGAATACTAGGCGGACAGTATTAAAACCCTTCACAAAATATCCACAGCAGATAATACAAAAACTTCCACAATCTAACTAAAGACGTGGAGTGAATATCTGCAACCCCAGAGAATCCAACACAGACTGAGACAATCTAAGCTGGACAAGAAAACACAAAAGAATAGCACTGAATTATGAAGCACACAGCATGTGTGCAACAGAAACAAAACCAAACACTTATCTTTGCTGATTTGGCAGAAAGGCAGGAGGAACCAGGCAGAGGTCCAACACCTCCCAACAACAATTGTCAACTGGCAAGGACTAATGAATCCTGCACGCCTAAATACCCCAGTCAGAACTGCAATCAGCAGATACACCTGACCAGGACTGCAACTCAGGGACAACTGCATTACCACCTACAACCACCGGAGGGAGCCCAAAAGCAGAATTCACAACAGTACCCCCCTTGAGGAGGGGTCACCGAACCCTCACCAGAGCCCCCAGGCCGATCAGGACGAGCCAGATGAAAAGCATGAACCAAATCAGCAGCATGGACATCAGAGGCAAAAACCCAAGAATTATCCTCCTGGCCATAACCCTTCCATTTGACAAGATACTGAAGCCTCCGCCTCGAAAAACGAGAATCCAAAATCTTCTCAACCACATACTCAAACTCCCCATCAACCAACACAGGGGCCGGAGGATCAACAGAGGGAACAACGGGTACCACATATTTCCGCAATAAAGATCTATGGAAGACATTATGGATAGCAAAAGAGGCCGGAAGCGCCAATCGAAAAGACACCGGATTAATAATCCCAGAAATCCTATAAGGACCAATAAACCGAGGCTTAAACTTAGGAGAAGAAACCTTCATAGGAACATGACGGGAAGACAACCAGACCAGATCCCCAACCTGAAGCCGGGAACCAACACACCGACGACGGTTAGCAAAACGTTGAGCCTCCTCCTGAGACAACACCAAATTGTCCACCACATGAGCCCAAATCTGCTGCAACCTGTCAACCACCGAATCCACACCAGGACAGTCAGAAGGCTCAACCTGCCCAGAAGAAAAACGAGGATGAAAACCAAAATTGCAAAAGAAAGGCGAAACCAAAGTAGCTGAATTTGCCCGATTATTAAGGGCAAACTCGGCCAATGGCAAAAAGGCCACCCAATCATCCTGATCAGCAGACACAAAGCATCTCAAATAGGTCTCCAAAGTCTGATTAGTTCGCTCGGTCTGGCCAATTTTTCTGAGGATGAAATGCAGAAGAAAAAGACAAATCAATGCCCAGCCTAGCACAAAAGGCCCGCCAAAACCTAGAAACAAACTGGGAACCTCTGTCGGACACAATATTCTCTGGAATACCACGCAAACGAACCACATGCTGAAAAAACAACGGAACCAAATCAGAAGAAGAAGGCAATTTAGGCAAAGGCACCAAATGAACCATCTTAGAAAACCGGTCACAAACAACCCAGATAACCGACATCCTCTGGGAAACCGGAAGATCAGAAATAAAATCCATAGAAATATGCGTCCAGGGCCTCTCAGGGACCGGCAATGGCAAAAGTAACCCACTAGTACGGGAACAACAAGGCTTGGCCCGCGCACAAGTCCCACAGGACTGCACAAAAGAACGCACATCACGTGACAAGGAAGGCCACCAAAAGGACCTACCAACCAAATCTCTGGTACCAAAAATACCAGGATGACCAGCCAACACAGAACAGTGAACCTCAGAAATCACTCTACTAGTCCATCTGTCAGGAACAAACAATTTCCCCACAGGACAGCGGTCAGGTCTGTCAGCCTGAAATTCCTGAAGAGCCCGCCATAAATCAGGGGAAATGGCAGAAAGGACCACCCCTTCTTTCAGAATGCCGACCGGTTCAAGGACCTCAGGAGAATCAGGCAAAAAATTCCTAGAAAGGGCATCAGCCTTAATATTCTTAGATCTCAAAACGGGAAAAAACAAGGACCATCGAGCCTGTCTAGGACTCAGCCGTTTGGCAGACTCGAGGTAAATCAGATTCTTATGATCGGTCAGGACCACAATACGGTGCTTAGCTCCCTCAAGCCAATGTCGCCACTCCTCAAACGCCCACTTCATAGCCAACAACTCCCGATTGCCGACATCATAATTGAGTTCAGCAGGCAAAAACTTGCGGGAGAAGAAGTCACACGGTTTCATCAAGGAACCAACAGAATCCCTCTGAGACAAAACGGCCCCTGCCACAATCTCAGAGGCGTCAATCTCAACCTGAAACGGAAGAGAAACATCCGGTTGGCGCAACACCGGAGCAGAAGTAAATCGGCGTTTAAGCTCCTGAAAGGCAGAGACAGCCGCAGAGGACCAATTTGCCACATCAGCGCCCTTCTTTGTCAAATCGGTCAAGGATTTAACCACGCTGGAGAAATTAGCAATGAAACGGCGATAAAAATTTGCAAAACCCAAAAATTTCTGAAGGCTCTTCACGGATGTGGGTTGAATCCAATCATAAATGGCCTGAACCTTAACCGATCCATCTCCATAGATGAGGGAGAAAAAATGAAGCCCAAAAAAGAAACCTTCTGCACCCCAAAGAGGCACTTGGACCCCTTCACAAACAAAGCATTGTCACGAAGGATCTGAAATACCATCCTGACCTGTTCCACATGAGACTCCCAATCATCGGAAAAAATCAAAATATCGTCCAAATATACAATCAAGAATTTATCAATATAAGTCCGGAAGATATCATGCATGAAGGATTGAAAAACCGATGGAGCATTAGTGAGCCCGAATGGCATCACAAGGTATTCAAAATGGCCTTCGGGCGTATTAAACGCATATTTCCATTCATCACCCTGTTTAATACGAACAAGATTATATGCCCCCCAAAGGTCAATCTTAGTAAACCAACTAGCCCCCTTAATCCTAGCAAACAAATCAGAAAGCAAAGGTAAAGGGTATTGAAACTTGACCGTGATCTTATTTAAGAGGCGATAATCAATACAAGGTCTCAAGGAGCCATCCTTCTTAGCAACAAAAAAAAATCCCGCTCCCAACGGTGAAGAAGATGGCCGAATATGCCCTTTCTCCAAAGACTCCTTAACATAACTCCGCATGGCGGTATGTTCAGGCACAGACAGGTTGAAAAGTCGGCCCTTAGGAAACTTACTGCCTGGAATCAAGTCAATCGCACAATCACAGTCCCTGTGCGGTGGAAGGGAACTGGACTTGGGCTCATCGAATACATCCTGAAAATCAGACAAAAACTCTGGAATTTCAGAAGAGGAAGAAGAGGAGATTGACATCAAAGGAACATCATTATGAACCCCCTGACAACCCCAACTAGTCACAGACATAGACTTCCAATCCAACACAGGATTATGTACCTGCAACCACGGAAAACCCAGCATGATAACATCATGCAAATTATGCAACACCAGAAATCGACAATCTTCCTGATGGGCTGGCGCCATGTGCATGGTCACCTGTGTCCAAAACTGAGGCTTATTTTTAGCCAAAGGTGTAGCATCAATCCCCCTTAAAGGAATAGGGTTCTGCAAAGGCTGCAAGGGAAAACCACAACGCCTGGCAAACTCAAAACCCATTAAGTTCAAGGCGGCGCCTGAATCCACAAACGCCATGACAGAAAATGATGACAATGAGCAGATCAAGGACACCGATAACAGAAATTTAGGTTGTACAGTACTGATGGTAAATCAACTAGCGATCCTCTTTGTCCACTTAGGGCAGACTGAAATGACATGAGAAGCATCGCCACAATAATAACACAACCTATTCTGACGTCTGAATCCTTGTCGTTCCATTCTAGACAGAATCCTATCACACTGCATTGGCTCAGGACTCTGCTCTGAGGACAACGCCACAGCGCGCACAGTTCTGCGCTCCCGCAAGCGCCGATCAATCTGAATGGCCAGAGACATAGAATCACTCAGACCGGAAGGCGTGGGAAACCCCACCATAACATTTTTAACGGATTCAGAAAGACCCTTTCTGAAAATTGCCGCCAAAGTATCATCATTCCATTTAGTCAACACAGACCATTTTCAAAATTTCTGACAATACAATTCTGCCGCCTCTTGACCCTGAGACAGGGCCAACAAGGTCTTCTCCGTTTGATCCACAGAATTCGGTTCATCATATAATAATCCTAAAGCCTGAAAAAAGGAGTCTACATTAAGCAAAGCAGGATTCCCAGATTCCAGGGAAAATGCCCAATCCTGTGGATCACCACGCAGCAGGGAGATGACGATTTTAACCTGCTGAATGGAATCATCGGAGGATCGAAGTCTCAAAGCAAAAACAGTTTATAATTGTTTTTAAAACTCAAAAATTTGGACCTGTCACCAAAAAACAAATCAGGAGTAGGAATCTTCGGCTCTGAAACAGGAGTCTGAACAATATAATCAGAAATACCCTGTACCCTAGCAGCAAGCTGGTCTACACGAGAAGCTAATTCCTGAACATCCATGCTAACACAAGACTCCTTAGCCACCCAGAGGAAAAGAGGGAAGAAAAGACAAAACAGACTGCAGAAAAAAAAATGGCTCAACACCTTTCTTCCCTTCTTCTGAGATGCATTTAACTCATTATTGGCCAGTTGTACTGTTATGATCCGGTGACCTTGGAGCCGCATGAAACTTTCTCTGGAGTGGGTGGAAACTGTACTGACCGCAGATCCTGAACTAACACCGCAACTAAAAGTAGCTGACACCTCGATGCAGCCGGAGGACTAAATACCCCTATTGATGGAAATAGGAATACTACCTTGCCTCAGAGCAGAACCCCAAAGGATAGGCAGCCCCCACGAATATTGACTGTGAGTAGGAGAAGAAAAGACACACGCAGGCAGAAAACAAGATTTAGAAAAAGAGGCCACTCTAGCTAAATAGGAAAGGATAGGACAGAATACTAGGCGGTCAGTATTAAAACCCTTCACAAAATATCCACAGCAGATAATACAAAAACTTCCACAATCTAACTAAAGACGTGGAGTGAATATCTGCAACCCCAGAGAATCCAACACAGACTGTGAAAATACTGACACAATCTAAGCTGGACAAGGAAACACAAAAGAATAGCACTGAATTATGAAGCACACAGCATGTGTGCCACAGAAACAAAACCAGACACTTATCTTTGCTGATTTGGCAGAAAGGCAGGAGGAACCAGGCAGAGGTCCAACACCTCCCAACAACAATTGTCAACTGGCAAGGACTAATGAATCCTGCACGCCTAAATACCCCAGTCAGAACTGCAATCAGCAGATACATCTGACCAGGACTGCAACTCAGGGACAACTGCATTACCACCTACAACCACCGGAGGGAGCCCAAAAGCAGAATTCACAACACCCTTGACAGCGAACATACTAACATGCAGGTCGCCAGCTCTCGATCCATCATATGGTCACACAGTTCATGTGCTTACTAACAAAAGGAACAGCTTCTCACAGGACTGATCCCTTTAAAATGCAATAACATCAACCCAGTAGTACAAACAAAAGAATACAGCAGCACTCTGTACACACAAACATGTATGCAGACATTGAATGTATGGAATGTAGACCACATTACTGGTATATAAAATATAATTATAAAATTATGGTACTTAGTGCAGAAATTGGCTGATTAATGAGAACCAACCAGCCATGGCCTCTCCCAGACTATAAATCCAAACTAAAGCTGCACTCTGTAACATTACAGTATGCAAACATGGAATATATGAAATTGGAATTGCATTACTGGTCTAGGAAAAAGGTAAAATGAAAATACTTGGCACATAAATTGACCAATTCATGTGTGTCCAACAACCAGCGACAAGGTGACCTTCTTTGCTGGGAACCTAGCCTAATATGATACTCTTCTGGGTTGGTTGATAGCCTACATTTATATGGGTAGGTAAGATCAAGCTGTGATTAAAACTGTCATAGGCTGATGGGTGCAGTGGGCCTGTGTAAGCAAATATCAAAGACTGACCATCACTTCCAAATCGAAAAACAGGTGTGAACAGACACAAGCTAAGAGACACCTCCATATGTAACTAGCACATTAATCCTGCACCCTGTGTCGCTATAGCATGCAAACATGGAATATAAAATTGGAATTGCATTGTTGCAAGAGAAAAAAAGGGAAAACAAAGATACATAGAGTCTCTCTTAGCTTGCACTTAATGTAATTATGTGCTATCATTTTTATATCTTGCTGTACTCCTTACACCTCTTTTTGGTTTTAATTATATGTCTTTTAATGTAGATAAATTATTTAATCTGTTAGTTTGGTAATTATAGTTTGATTGATAGCTCACTGTCTGATTTCCTTGCCTGGTGTTTCATGTCACACACAGAGTGACCTATCAATCAAGCTAAAGAGCCTGGTGCTGGTCGGGGAAACAATCTTGGAAAGCAGAGGCTCGGGAAGTGCTCTGTCATGCCCAGAGCACATAACTCCTCACTTGCTTGTAAATTAAATTGCTAATTTCTCAGAAATGCAGCAACTGATAGAAGATCTGAAGGTGCCAATATACTCAGCTTTCAAAGACTTGCATGTCCAAATACGTGGTTTGGGGTTTGATGTTACTGACAGACTACCTTTACAATAGTTATAAAGGCAATGTATGTCTTCTAATCTTAAAACATGAAACACAAAGAACAAAGGAAGAAACATGCTTTCTTTTGTTCGAGTCATACTTTTGAAGATCTCCACTCCATTTTGAATACAAGATAGACAATATAATACTGCATGCTCCAATTTCAACTCTCATCCATAGGGTGATACATACAAGATAAATTGATTTGCAGCTATCTATCACAAAAAAGATATTCAGTTTTAAAAATGATGCAGAAACTCATTTCCACTTCACACGGGAAATCATATGAAAGAAATCCTAAGATACATTGCCCATGAGGTGCATGTAATAACATTGGTAATATGATTTGATGTAGACGTAATAGATAAGTGTGTTATTTTAGACAGCAACCAGGATAGAAAAACAACCTTACAAAATAACTAACAAGTAGGAATTGACTGTTTAAACTATGTGCACTATATGTAAGAGAGTTCTTGTTGAAGTGCTGGAGCAGGATAGGATTATAGGCACAAAGGTAGCACTAGTCATGCTATGACGCCAGGGACAGAACTGTAAGATAAACAAGACACAAAGACAAAACAGGGATAGCAGAAAGCAACAAACACACAAACACTCATCAAAGGTAGAGAGGTTTATAGGGAAGGATTGGAATGTACCAACCAAATGGGAATAGGACAATGAGGAAAGCATACACCCAAATCATTATGCAAAAATATCCAGTAGCAACAACAATCTCCAATACAGCATAGTATCTTCAAGGAGCAAGGAAGCAAAGCTTTCACTGGCAAGACAGAGAAGGTCTGGCCAGGTTTTATAGGGAGAGGTAGTGACCAGATCAGAAGCAGTTGAAAATAGAGCTGCAAGCTTCTGTCCAGCATAGAAAGGGTTGTTAATCTCTTCAGCACCAAAGGAAACCAAATTCATTTAATATGGGACACAAACTCACAGGCTAAAAGGAAGATCTGCGATTCACAAAGCGAAGTGATCTTCTAACCCCAGATCTTCCAGGAGGACGTGACACACTTGTGACAAATACTGAGCTTAGACAACGGCATACACATTACATCAGTATTTATTAGTCCTCTCATTGGCTGGTGTTCATCAATAATTTACATGGTGTACACATGCCTCCCAAGTCCCAACCACCTCAGATCCAGTGGAACAGTACAGGATTTTGGCGGCTGTCTTGTTTTCTCTGTAAGTTTGCCAAAAATCCCAATTTGAATATATCTGCATCCTCAGAATGCAGATACAATTTAATATAATGATTGATCAAGAGGTCATCAGCAAACTGTTCCACACTACACTAAGTGCCGTTGATGTCGGTGCAGGTGTGATGTCACCAACCACGCCTGTCTACATCAGTTTGCAGACAGCACATACTGAAGAAGGAAAAAAGAACAGGCTTCAAGATTTTTTTTGTTTTTAGGGCCACTATTTTTATATGAGGAGTGTGGTGCACCGGTAGCACACTTATGCAGTGAGGAGGCAGTGACCCAGCAAAGTTCCCACACAAAGTCTCTTTAATGCAGTTACTTCACAGCATTACTGTCCAATTGACATAAGTATGTACAATTAATGTCCAATTCACAGCACTACATAGTACCCAGTATCCTCCAGGTCGCTGCCGGGAACCATATTCTCCGGTTTGCAGCCGTTAAATATGCTAGTCCACCTCCTTCGGGCACATTAAAGTCTACCTCCGGTTCACCGACGGGCCAAAGACAGTCCACCTCTGAGACCAGTTGTGTGGGCGACTGCACCGCTGTATACGCTGTGCTTGCCAGGCCCCTGAGCTGCCTTGGCTGTTTTGGCTCTGCTTGTCTGTGTTGCCTCACACAGATGGAGCACTGCAGAGCCGACTGCTCTGCCTTTTAGCACACACCAGACTGACACTTAGCCTGACACACCCAAACCCTATACTGCAGAGTTTTTAATTTGAATCCGTGGACTTCAACCACATGGAAAACCCAGGTCTGGAATGAAACGAACTGCACAACTACCATCCTGCAGTCTTTTTCAAAATGCAAAAACTCCAGAGCAGGTTTTCCCAACTTTGCCCTGGACACTAACATGCCCAAGACTAACACTTATTTTTAGTCTGCATTGTAATCACAGCTACACCTGTGACTGCAATGCAATCTCATGGCCTCCATATGCCTCTGTGCACATCCAGGGGAGAACACACAGCGAACCTTACCTGTGACACCGGTCACTGCCTCACAATTGCAATCACAGCTATGCCTGTGACAACAATGCATCCCCATGGCCTCAATATGCCTCCGTGGGCATCCTGGGGAGAATATACAGCAACACCTGTGACACCGGTCACTGCCTCACAGGAGGCACTAAAGGGGGCAATGACTTCGGTAGTGTTTGTGTGTGACTGTTGGAAGGCATCCTTACTGTGTCAGGAGCATTAATGGGGAATCCTTAATGTAAGGGAGGCACAGAAAAGCATCTCTACTGTTTGAAGGGGCACTTAGGTGGCATATTTACTGTGTGGGAGCATTAAAGTGAAGAGGCACTAAGGAGGCTTCATCACTGTGTCAGGAGACACTTATCAAGTTCAATTACTGTGAAGGGTACTCTAACAAGGCATCAATGCTGATAGAAGGTCGCTAACAGGGCATCACTACTATGAAAAGGGCATCAAAGGGGAATAACTACATTGTGAGTACAGGACTACTGTGTGCCACCCAAAAAGGGCACTACAAAAATGCATAGGGCACAAAGTCTGCTTAGTTGAATTTAGTAGATAAATACAACCAGTCAATAGTCTGTATCCTGCAATCACATTATACCATGTACCTAAGAATAATATAACTGAGCACATAAATCGATGCTGTTATAGGGAGACACATAAACTGGAAATAGTATACCTATACCCTGTGGTATTTCCTATATTCTTAGAATTTCTTTATAAATTACCGTAGTTACCCTAGATTGATTAAACTAACTTTCAGCCCAGTGAAACAATTGGGAATAGTATAAGAAGATATTGAGAGATTGTACAGAGACTAGCAGCACCCTTATTTCCTCAGGGGGACCCATGGAATATACTTTCACTACCAATAAACTCTTATTCTGACTCCTAACACAAAAACATTTAGTGGAAACTAAATTAACCTCGGTTGGCAAAAATTGATCAATGGTCAGCTCCAGTAACTGCACAGATAAGGAGTGATGGCAGCCTACTAACAAAGTCCTCAATGGACACTAGTGAAATTGAGCACATTGGTGTTTTCATTCTACAGTATATTATTTATTGATGCAAACAAGTAGAATGAAAACAGAGAAAATATATTTAATGCACCATTGTGAATGTACGCAAACAAAAGAAAGCATTTCTATGTACAGTGGCATGTAAACGTTTGGGCATTCCTGGTCACAATTTCTGTTATTGTGAACAATTAAGCAAATTGAAGATGAAATGATCTCTAAAAGGTCTAAAGTTAAAGATGACATATTTCAGTTGTATTTTGGGAAAAAAAATAATTATTTTTTCATCTTTTACATTTTAAAAAATACAAAAAGGAAAATGGACCGATGCAAACGTTTGATGGTTAGTATCCAGTAGCACCGCTTTTGAAAGCATTACAGCTTGTAATTGCTTTTTGTAGCCAGCCAAGAGTTTTTGAATTCTTGTTTGAGAGATTTTCATCCATTCTTCCTTGGAAAATTCTTCCAGTTATTTGAGATTCCTGGGTCGTCTGGCATGAACTGCTATTTTGAGGTCTAGTCACAGATTTTCAATGATGTTCAGATCAGCGGACTGTGAGGGCCATTGTAAAACCTTCAGATTGTGCCTTTTGAGGTTGTCTATTGTAGATATTGATGTGTTTTTAGGATCATTATGAATTTGTAGAAGTCATCCTATTTTGAGCTTCAGCTTCTTTACTGATGGTGTTGTATTTGCATCAATTTGTTGAAGTTTCATTGAATCCATTCTTCCCTCTACATGTAAAATGTTCCCTGTGCCATTGACTGCAACACAACCCCAAAGCATGATTGATCCACCATCATGCTTAATAGTTGGCGAAATGTTCATTTCCTGAAATTCTGTGCTCTTTTTTCTTCGCAAACACCTTTGATTATTGTGGTCAAATTATTTTATTTTAACCTCATCGGTTCACAGGACTTGTTTCCAAAATGCATCAGGCTTGTTTAGATGTTCTTTTGCATATGTCTGATGCTGAATTTTATGAAGGTCTTTAGCAGTCAAGCGAGGTTTCTGATTTGCCTCTCTAGCAATCCTACGAGCTGCTATCACTGAAATTTAGCTTGGTCTTCAAGACCTTAACTTGACCTCCATTATTGCTGTTATCTGCCTTTTCTTAACTACATGTTAAACTGAGGAAAGGGAAGCTTGAAAACGCTTTGTTATTTTCATATTGCCTTTTCTGGCTTTGTGTGCCTCCACCATTTTCAGAGTGCTAGGCAGCTGCTTAGAAGAACCCATGGCTGCTGTTTTTGGCACAAGGTTAGAGGAGGATGGGTTTTCATACAGCTGGGAAATGTGTCACCTGGCCTTTCCTAATGATGATAGCGCATAAACCACAACCCTAACAGGCTAATTAAGGTCTGAAACCTTGGTCAACATTATCTGAGCACAAAAATCTCCAAGGGGGCCCACACTTTTACATCAACCTATGTTACTATTTGTAATTTTTAAAATGTAAAAAATGACAATTTTTTTTACCTAAAATAGAAAGGAAATGTGTCATCTTTAACAATAGGCCTTTTAGAAATCATTTCATCTTCAACTTGCTTAACTGTTCACAATAACAGTAATTTTGACCAGGGGTGCCCAAACTTTTCCATGCTACAGTACTTGCTATATACAGTTGAAACTAGAAGTTTACATACACTATATAAAAAGACACATATGCATGTTTTTCTCAATATCTGACATGAAATCAGAATAAACCTTTCCCGTTTTAGGTCAGTTAGGATTACCATAATTATTAATATTTGCCAAATGCCAGAATAATGACAGAGAGAATGTTTTAAGCCATTTTTATTACATATTGCAAAGTCAAAAGTTTACATACATTTTATTAGTATTTGGAACCATTGCCCTTAAACTGAATGACTTGGGTCAAACACTTGGAATAGCCTTCCACAAGCTTCTCACAATAGTTGGTCAGAATTTGGGCCCATTCCTCCTGACAAATCTGGTGTAACTGATCCAGGTTTGTAGGTCGCCTTGCTCACACCTGCCTTTTCAGCTTTGCCCATAAATTTTCAATAGGATTGAGATCAACGCTTTGTGATCGCCACTCCAAAACATTGACGTTGTTATCCTTAAGCCACTTTGTTACCATTTTGGCAGTATACCATTGTTGATTTGGAAGACTTTTTTCTGCCCAAGCTTTAACTTCCTGTCTGATGTCTTGAGATGTTGCTATTGCCACATAGTCTTTTTTTCTCATGATGCCATCTATTTTGTAAAGGGTTCCAGTCCCTCCTGCAGCAAAATAACCCCACAACATGATGCTGCCATCCCTGTGTTTCACAGTTTGGATGGTGTTCTTAGGCTTCCAAGCTTTTTTTCCTCCAAACATATCGATGGTCATTATGCCCAAAAAGTTCAATTTTAGTTTCATCAGACCACAGGACTTGTCTCCAAAAATGTAATGTCTGTGTTCCTGTGTGCATTTGCAAACATTAATCTGCCTTTTTAGGTTTCTTTTGGAGTAATGGCTTCTTCCTGGCAGAGTGGCCTTTCAAGCCATGTTGATATACAGTAGTATTCATTTCATTGTGGATATTGACACAATCTTACCAGCTTCCGCCATCATCTTCACAAGGTCTTTTGCTTTTGTCCTTTGGTTAATATGCACAAGTCAGACCAAAGCACGTTCACCTCTGGGACACAGAACTCATCTCCTTCCTGAGCAGTATGATGGCTGGACATTCCCACCTTGTTTTTACTTGTGCATAATTGTTTGTACAGATGAATGAGGCACCTTCAGGCATCTTGAAATTGTACCTAAGGATGAGCCAGACTGTGCAAGTCCACAATTCTCTTCCTGAAATCTTGGCTGATTTCTTTAGACTTTCCCATGATGCTACACAAAGAAGCTGTGTGTTTCAGGTATGCATTTAAACACATCCTCAGGTGTGTCTCTAATTAACTCAGATGTTGCCAAAAAACCTATCAGAAGTTTTCAAACACATGACATCATCATATGGGCAGTCCAGAATTGTTTAAAGGCATAGTAATCTTAGTGTATACAAACTTTTGACTTTGCAGTAAGTAATAAAAATGCCTTAAAACATTCTCTCTCTCTCTTTCTCTCTCTCTCTCATTATTCTGGCATCTGGCAAATATTAATAATTATGGTAATCCTAATTGACCTAAAATGGAAAGGTTTATTCTGATTTCATGTTACATACTGAGAAATATCACGTTTAGATATTGAGAAAAAAAAATGTCTTTTTATATATTGTATTTAACCTTTAGTTTCAACAGTTTGATAGGCATATTGGAGTTGTTCCTGAAATTAGAACATTTTGTGATCTGTGCTCTCGTAATCTGTGACGGTAGATTTGTCTGGGTTCTAATTTAAACTGTCACAGCTGCTGGTGACCTTGATGATCTTATGCAGTAATAAAGCCCTAGTCTAGTCCGTTTAGCCTACTGTACCAAAAGCCAAGTGTCAGACAGATTACATCCTGTTACCGTCGTCTATCCTACTTGAACATAAAATAATATAGAGCACAATTAGATTTGTCTCTTGGTTAAACGCTGTCTGAGTTGTCAATACTTAATTAGTGCTCTTTTTTATAACAGATAAAGCAGGCTTACATACATTACTCTATGCAGACCAGATCAGTATGTGTCCCTATATAAGACAGTTGTAAAAGTAAAAAGGCAATCTTCCAGTTATGATAGATACAATGTTTTAACTTACTGTGACATCTTACCAACAGACAATGAATGCCTTTATAAGTTAATAAATCAGTAATTTATTTATGTATCTAATTTGATATTATTGTGCCATTCATTTCTACAGCGCCTCACAGACATTATCACTGTCCTTATTGGAGCTCACAATCTAAATTCCGTCTCAGTATGTCTTTGTAGAGTGGGAGGAAACCGGAGTAATTGGAGGAAACCCACTCAAATATGGGGAAAACATACAAACTCCTTGCAAATGTTGGATTTGAACCCAGGACCCCTTTGCTGCAAGGGTACAGAACTAACTACTGAACCACCATGCTTCTCTGTAAAAGCTACTAAAAGCTATTTTTAAAAACCTTAAAAAAACTGTATAGGTGATAACTTCACAGTACTACATTAAAGGAAGCCTGTCATGTAGACATGTAGGCTGTTAATCAGCATGTTAAAAGTGTTGGGAAGCTGTGCGGCACTGCACTGAGAGCCCTGCTGCTAGGAGGAAATGAACTTTATTCTTACCGACAGCCTCCGGCTTTCAGTCATGGAGGAGCAGCCAGCGCGGCTTCAGCCACTGATCAGTACATAGTGAATGGTGGTTTAACCATGCCTGGCATTAACTGACAGCCAGCACTGTACTGATAAACTGCAGAGTCTGCTGTCAGTCAGTGCTGGGCATGGTTACAGTCACCACTCACTATGTACTGAGTGGTGACTGAAGCTGCACCTCTACGACTGAAAGCTGGAGGCTGCTGGGAGGAATAAAGTAAATTTCCTCCCTGTAGTGGAGCTCTCGGTGCAGTCTTCAAAATGCTACTGACCTGCAGATTAACCACATATCTGTAGGTTAATAGCATTTTTTTTAACATGACAGGTTCCCTTTAAAGGGAACGTGTCAGGCAATGCATGTTGCCCAAATCACTGGCAACATGAATCAGAGCATGGTTGCACTATTTCAGCTAGGTATGTTTTTATCTGAATGCTCTGAAAATTCAAAGAAAACATAGTTTGAAGAGCCAATCTTTGACTATAGGCAGAGACGAGACTAGTTTAGCTTCTCCCGGCATCGCTCTAGTTGATTGACAGATATCTCCCAATGTACACACATGGAAAAGACCTGTTATCACCTGAAGCAGTGTGGGGAGAAGCTGGACAGGGTAGCGCCAGACTAGTCATCTATTCCTATGCTCTCCAGCCGCTCTTCAAACTGTTTTCTCTGAAACGCCAAGAGAAAAACATATCTAGTTGCCCTCAGATTGGGCAGTAGATATCCACTGAAATTCCCTGTAAATTAGTGTCATAAATATGATTAAAAAAATAATGCTTTTCTACATATGATTTATCTCAATATGGTCAAACCATAATTATAACGTAACCTTAAAACAGGGCTACAGAATTGATTGGGGTCTAGTTGGTTGAATGTTATAAAAATAAAAATACACCTCTATTTGTTTTCATTATTTTTTTTATATTTTGCTAATGACTGGACAATCCAAGATAGGTGACGACACCGTCACTGATGAAACAGCACTAATACACTAGTAAATGGCTTATGTTTGCCTATAAGAGAATTGCTTTTGATCTGAAATGCGCTAGTAAAAGAACTGAAGAGGTAAACAGGGAAATTAAAGAAAGGAATCGTTGATTACACGCCGTGTCGTTTTCGTGGAATTATCTCTTCGTTTTGAACCTGAGATAACAGTTATTTATCAGCTACCATATAAATAGGAAGATATCACTATTAACTTTTACGGATTGATGGATCATTTAGAACGGTTGTAATACTGGGCTTTCATCCCGATTCACTCACATTCAATACATACTCAGGAAGAATAGGAATAAATGGCAAATTACATTAATTATGTCTTCATTGTTATTAACTATGCCTTATCTGTATAGAGTCATTATATCCTAATTATTATGCCGATAATAAGGCTACGCAGCCATATGTATTATGAAAATTAGTCCTCGCCTTACATCTGAAGAAGAAACTCTGCCTGGCTGGGCCTCAAAGGCGGATGAATGAACTGCTATTAAACTGTTGTGGTGGAAGGCCAATATTCTTAGGGGGGCTGTAAAAGATAGCATCAACCTAATTCATGGAAGATGGAGCTTCTTGTCACACATCTAATAAGATAAAGATTGGTAGACAAGAAAAGCATCTAAAAGCTTCCATGGGCCATGAATTTCATAGACTGTGTCTGGGCTATGCTTTCTAGTTCAGCTTAATGAGCTTTCATGACACATTTAGATGTGCTAACTGTTGTCGCTACCCAACCCCTGATCTGCTACATCAAAGCCAGCCAATTGGAAGTCGTTTAATGGCCTTTTTCTACAGGCCGACAATTGTTATGAATATGATCACATACAAGATTATGTCACTGGACGTACATTACCTGATTGCACAGAACAATGTGCTGCCAATAATCATTTTTAAGCCTGTTTAAAACTCATTGCACCCGACGAACAAGTGTTTTGCTTGTTTGTCAGGTGATTTGCAGGACAGATAGTCAGGGACGAGCGTTCCTATGAATTCTCAGTCCGCATTATTGACTGTCCAAAATGGACCTTTACAGTTTTTGAGTCAAGTGGGACAACATTCCACAGCTCAAAATAGCAGAACTCACCGATTCCATGTCTGACTGGGTTAAGGCTTTACAGAAAACAAGCCGTGGGACCACTAAGCTTTAATATGTATACTTGGCATTTGTATTAAAAATACTGTAAAATATAAAACTCAAAATTAGAGCGTCCATTTACTTTTGTTTTTTTTTTGTATATTTCTCATGGCTTGACCATCTATTATGTGACTGTCCATTTGTCCTTTCGTTTGCATGAGCACTATTTCATACCAGACTTACAGTCATATGAAAAAGTTTGGGCACCCCTATTAATCTTAAGCTTAATGTTTTATAAAAATTGTTTTTTTTGCAACAGCTATTTCAGTTTCATATATCTAATAACTGTTGGACACAGTAATGTTTCTGCCTTGAAATGAGGTTTATTGTACTAACAGAAAATGTGCAATCTGCATTCAAACAAAATTTGAAAGGTGCATAAGTATGGGCACCCTTATCATTTTCTTGTTTTGTCACACAAATATAGAAAAAATGAGACGGCACTGACTATCAGAGGCGTACTGCAGACTGTCACAACGGTGCCTTTGATATATCCCAATGGATTAAGCAACCTTATAATCCGGACTCCGGGTGCTCCTCTGGAAACAACAAGTGTGCATAATGTCTATATAAGAAATTTGAGGGCACTCACCAATCTTCATAGAAAACGTCCTTTATTAATAAAATCTAACACATATATTCATAGCCGGAGTCGATGGAGCCGTAGCTCATGTGAGCAGGGGGGATCAGTTGTTTTGAGGAGCCCATAATGCCAGTCTTCAGAGGAGATTCAAACAGGAGAACAACTTGCAAGTGGCCACTTTAAGTAGCTTTTCTCATGATTACATACACCTGGCTATGAAGTTCAAAGCTCAATGAGGTTACAAAACCAAAAAAAGTGCTTTAGTAAGTCAGTAAAAAGTAGGTAGGAGTATTTAAAACAAGAAAATGATAAGGGTGCCCATACTTATGCACCTGTCAAATTTTGTTTGAATGCAGATTGCACATTTTCTGTTAGTACAATAAACCTCATTTCAAGGCAGAAACATTACTGTGTCCAACAGTTATTAGATATATGAAACTGAAATAGCTGTTGCAAAAAAAACAATTTTTATAAAACATTAAGCTTAAGATTAATAGGGGTGCCCAAACTTTTTCATATGACTGTACATACCATACCAGACTGCAACAAAATATGGGGCCACATGCAGCTTCTATAAAGGTGACTGTATGCTTCTGATAGCTGGGAGCTATTATTTTTGCCTTCCCCCTACATTCATGCTTATGTGTGCGTATATATTTAGGTACGGTATATGTGTATGTAAGAGAATTAGGCAATTGCCATGTACCTTATTTCAAGTGAAAACAATCAGATGATTGTATGGGATTCAACCCTTCCTTCCTACAATATTTGCTGTCGGGGGAAGTCAGATACATATTAGGTGGCAAGGCAATCTTGGGTTTGGCCTGCATTCATCCTAGGTGTATGGTCACATTAGATCCACTAATTTCCAGCACTTCTAATGACAATAAGCGGTTTGCCAGGACAGGTTGAGGTTTAGGAAGGAGTTGTTCTTATATCAACCCTATACTAATGCAGATACATCCAGATATAAACAGTAAATGCATCTTGATGTAAATATATTCCTCCTCCTGCTCGACTGACAATGTCTATACTGTGCGACTTCAGGCAAAGGCACCGTCAGTAGGAAGCTGCGCTGGGTGGGGAATAGAGCTGGAGTGACAGAGGCTTCAGATCTACAAGTAGCTCTTAAGCCTAATTTGCATATTAATTCAAGCGCTGATTTCTCAGTGACGGAGGAATGGACTGACCAAGTAAAGATATTGCTGGAAATTTTCAAAACCGCTACAATAGTCACATATAAGCAGGAAGCTTAGTATATCACATTTACATGATACTAGTATAAATAGCGACTAGGTACCTAATTATACATTTCTAGCGATACACGAGCCGTGACATGATGTCTATGAAATGCATGTGATTTGAATAATGAAATGTCAATCCCGTATCGGTAAATGATGCCATTGCTTTCCAGATGAGGAAATTATATGTGTCCGTGGCCCTTTGTACAATAAACATGTATGTGTATTAACTGCAAAATTATTACTTAAAAGTTATTAGTTATTTTTAGAGCTGATATACAATCTCCTAAGAAAACAGAAAGCCACCATATTTTTTTTATATATATATACATACTGTATATATATATATATATATATATATATATATATATATATATATATATATATATATACACATACCTATCTACAGTGTGTGAGGGGAACAGACTCGGGTCATTTTATTTTTGTGAATTACATTAGATGTTATTATCATTTATTACTGTAGTTATTTCCAGGTGTAATTCCCCTGATAAATGTAATGTGTGTTAGGAAATTGGTCATGCAAATAGTCTTTTCAAAAAGAAGAGAGAAGGGACCCTAGGGCCACATGTTGGAAGTAGCAGTCCTATACATCAATATTGACCCTTTGAGGGGAACCTGTTACCTATAGATATAGGAGTAATCTGCAGGTAAACAGCATTTACCGTAAATCATGCCTGACTACCTTACTTAAGGTACCTTCACACTGAACAACTTAACAACGATAACGATAGCGATCCGTGACGTTGCAGCGTTGTGGATAGCGATATTGTTGTGTTTGACACGCAGCAGCGATCAGGATCCTGCTGTGACATCGTTGGTGGGAGCTAGAAGCCAGCACCTTATTTTGTCGCTGGATCACCCGCTGACATCGCTGGATCGGTGTGTGTGACGCGGATCCAGCGATGTCTTCACTGGTAACCAGGGTAAATATCGGGTTACTAAGTGCAGGGCCGCGCTTAGTAACCCGATATTTACCCTGGTTACCATTGTAAATGTAAAAAAAACCAAACACTACATACTTACATTCCAGTGTCTGCCGCGTCCCCCGGCGTCCGCTTCCCTGCACTGTGTCAGCGTCGGCCGGCCGTAAAGCAGAGCACAGCGGTGACGTCACCGCTCTGCTTTAGAGCCGGCGCTTACACAGTGCAGGGAAGCGGACGCCGGGGGACGCGGCAGACACCGGAATGTGAGTATGTAGTGTTTGGTTTTTTTTACATTTACAATGGTAACCAGGGTAAATATCGGGTTACTAAGCGCGGCCCTGCACTTAGTAACCCGATGTTTACCCTGGTTACCCGGGGACTTCGGCATCGTTGGTCGCTGGAGAGCTGTCTGTGTGACAGCTCTCCAGCGACCACACAACGACGAAACAGCGACGCTGCAGCGATCGGCATTGTTGTCTATATCGCTGCAGCGTCGCTTAATGTGACGGTACCTTAAGGCCGCAAATACAGAGGAGAAAATGAAGTTAAAGGCCGGCATCACACCTACCGTATAAAAATACGATCTGCTTTTTACGGCCAAGATACGCAGAAATGTTCATGAACAGTGATCTGTATGTCATCCGTATTCAATGCGAGGATGCGATTTTTTTTCTCCAAAAAGTATCAGTGTGTCATCCGTATGGCATCCGTACGGCGAGATTTTCTCGACGGCTTGCAAAATGGACATATAATGGATCCATGGGCTCAAATATTCCTGAAAACATATATACAGTATATATACACTCACCGGCCACTTTATTAGGTACACCATGCTAGTAACGGGTTGGACCCCCTTTTGCCTTCAGAACTGCCTCAATTCTTCGTGGCATAGATTCAACAAGGTGCTGGAAGCATTCCTCAGAGATTTTGGTCCATATTGACATGATGGCATCACACAGTTGCCGCAGATTTGTCGGCTGCACATCCCAAAGATGCTCCATACAAGGCAGGATGGATCCATGCTTTCATGTTGTTTACGCCAAATTCTGACCCTACCATCCGAATGTCGCAGCAGAAATCGAGACTCATCAGACCAAGCAACGTTTTTCCAATCTTCTACTGTCCAATTTCGATGAGCTTGTACAAATTGTAGCCTCAGTTTCCTGTTCTTAGCTGAAAGGAGTGGTACCCGGTGTGGTCTTCTGCTGCTGTAGCCCATCTGCCTCAAAGTTCGACGCACTGTGCATTCAGAGATGCTCTTAGGCCTACCTTGGTTGTAACGGGTGGCGATTTGAGTCACTGTTGCCTTTCTATCAGCTCGAACCAGTCTGCCCATTCTCCTCTGACCTCTGGCATCAACAAGGCATTTCCGCCCACAGAACTGCCGCTCACTGGATTTTTTTTCTTTTTCGGACCATTCTCAGTAAACCCTAGAGATGGTTGTGCGTGAAAATCCCAGTAGATCAGCAGTTTCTGAAATACTCAGACCAGCCCTTCTGGCACCAACAACCATGCCACGTTCAAAGGCACTCAAATCACATTTCTTCCCCATACTGATGCTCGGTTTGAACTGCAGGAGATTGTCTTGACCATGTCTACATGCCTAAATGCACTGAGTTGCCGCCATGTGATTGGCTGATTAGAAATTAAGTGTTAACAAGAAGTTGGACAGGTGTACCTAATAAAGTGGCCAGTGAGTGTGTATATATATATATATATATATATATATATATATATATATATATATATACTAGATGGTGGCCCGATTCTAACGCATCGGGTATTCTAGAATATGTATGTATGTATATAGCAGCCGCATAGTATATGGCACAGGCCACGTAGTATATAGGAGGCATGTAGTATATAGCAGACAAATACTCCGTGGCCTGTGCTATATACTATGTGGCTGCTATATATACATACATATTCTAGAATACCCGATGCGTTAATACAGGCCATGCAGTACATAACACAGCCCACGTACTATATAACACAGCCCAAACAGTATATAGCAGCCACGCAGTATATAACATAGGCGACGTAGTATATAACACAGGCCATGCAGTATATCACACAGGGCACGTAGTATATAGCACAGCCCACGCAGTATATAACACAGCCCACGCAGTATATAACACTGCCCATGTAGTATATAGCACAGCCCCCGCAGTATATCACACAGCCCACGTAGTATATAACACTGCCCATGTAGTATATAGCATAGCCCCCGCAGTATATCACACAGCCCCCGCAGTATATCACACTGCCCATGTAGTATATAGCATAGCCCTCGCAGTATATCACACAGCCCACGCAGTATATCACACTGCCCATGTAGTATATAGCACAGCCCCCGCAGTATATCACACAGCCCAAACAGTATATCACACTGCCCATGTAGTATATAGCACAGCCCTCACAGTATATCACACAGCCCATGCAGTGTGGGCACCATATCCCTGGTAAAAAAAATAATTAAAATAAAAAATAGTGATATACTCACCCACTGGGATCCACTGAAGTTCTGGCGATGCGCGCGCAGCTGCCGCCATCTTCCGTTCCCAGGATGCATTGCGAAATAACCCAGAAGACTTAGCGGCTCGGCGGACTACGGAGGGTGAGAATAGCAGGTTTTTGGTTTTTTTTATTATTTTTACATTTTTTTACTATTGATGCTGCATAGGCAGCATCAATAGTAAAAAGTTGGGGACACACAGGGTTAATAGCAGCGGTAATGGAGTGCGTTACCCGTGGCATAACGCGGTCTGTTACCGCTGCCATTAACCCTGTGTGAGCGCTGACTGGAGGGGATTATGGAGTGGGCGCCAGGCACTGACTGCGGGGAGTAAGGAGCGGCCATTTTGCCGCCGGACTGTGCCCGTCGCTGATTGGTCGTGGCCGTTTTGCCGCGACCAATCAGCGACTTGGATTTCCATGACAGACAGAGGCTGCGACCAATGAATATCCACGACAGACATACAGACAGAAGGACAGACGGAAGTGACCCTAAGACAATTATATAGTAGACTAGATGGTGGCCCGATTCTAACGCATCGGGTATTCTAGAATATGTATGTAGTTTATTTATGAAAATTTCAGAATAATGCAATGAATACACAGGATTCGGCCGGCCCGGGTGCGACCAATTAGCGCGGGTGCGACCAATTAGCGAAGTGTGGTTCAAATCCCGCGCCAATTCGTGGCCAGACTGTGTCTGTCGCTGATTGTTTGCGGCCGGCCAGGCGCAACTAATCAGTGAAGCCAGGGCGAGCTCCAGATTTTTGAGGGCCCCGGGCGAAAGAGTCTCACAGCCCATGTAGCATATAACACAGCCCACGTAGTATATAGCACAGCCACATAGTATATAGCACAGCCACATAGAATTTAACACAGGCACATAGTATATAGCACAGCCACATAGTATATTGCACAGCCAAATAGTATATAGCACAGCCACGTAGTATATTGCACAGCCATGTAGAATATAACACAGCCACATAGTATATAGCACAGCCACATAGTATATTGCACAGCCACATAGAATATAGCACAGCCCACGTAGTATATAGCATAGCGACGTAGTATATAACACAGCCCACGTAGTATATAACACAGCCCACGTAGTATATAGCAATGTGGGCACCATATCCCTGTTAAAAAAAAGAATTAAAATAAAAAATAGTTATATACTCACCTTCCGTCGGCCCCCGGATCCAGCCCAGGCCTTTAGCGATGCTCCTCGCAACGCGACGCCTTGCGGCAATAACCTGTGATGATGTAGCGGTCTCGCGAGACCGCTACGTCATCTGGGGTCATTGCCGCAATGCATTCTTAAGACCGAAGGTGAGAATATAATTATTTTTTTTTTATTATTATTATTTTTAACATTATTTGTTTTTACTATTGATGCTGCATAGGCAGCATCAATAGTAAAAAGTTGGTGACACTTACAGGGTGAATGGCAGCGTTAATGGACTGCTTTACACCGTGTTATGCCGTTTGAAAAAGGAAAATCTATTTCCGAAACGTGCGTTGGGGAAAGAGCTGTGGTGCAACTACGGGGACACTATGACGGGTAATATACCGCTCTAATATCTTTTAAATGTTGCGCATGTCCCACTATATATAAGTGCTTTTGGAAACATTATGTCTAAATGGAAAGGGGAGTTAGCGCTAGAGGCCACTAGCTACCATATGGGAAATACATACCTCCCTCTGTCATTTTAGGTGGGACTCCTTTTTGTACTTTTAGATGGGGACTGTGCAACAGTGACATCACTACTTATTTATGTGCTTGTCCCATACATCCTGGTGCTGCACTTGGCTCCTATCATACCTTGGACTACTTGTCACTTACCTGTTACATTTTTGTATTTTTGTATCTATTTAATTGCTCTGTAACATTATGGACTATTTGTTGTGCTCTTTCAAGCCCTACTTTTTAACATATTCTGTGTGATTTATATAACTAATAAAAGGTGTTTAAATATACTCCTATTATTTAGCATGACTCTTTTTCTTCTGTGTACCGTGTTATGCCGTGGTGTAGCGCAGTCCATTTAACGGACTGCTAAAACGCTATGTGGGCGCTGACTGGAGGGGAGTATGGAGGGGGCACTGACTGGAGGGGAGTAGGGAGGGGCCAATTCGCAGCCGGACTGTGCCTGTCGCTGATTGGTCGCGCCCAGCTGGCCGTGACCAATCAGCGACACGGGATTTCCGTGACAGACAAACAGACGGAAGTGGACCTTAGACGATTATATTATTTTTATAATATATTTTTTTATATATATATATATATATATATATATACAGTATGTGTATATACCGTATATATATATATATATATATATATATATATATATATATATATATATATGTCAGTGACACACATATATATTTATATTTCATACAGAGCTAGATAGCATAAAAGTCGAACCCAACCGAACCCAACAGGATGAGACATGGTTTACATACAGTAAACCATGGCATATTCGTTATATTTTTAGATATCCCTCACTAATAATGTTAGTAGTGTGTGTGTGTGTGTGCAAAAGTTGGGAGCTCTAGGTGTTAAAATAAAGGGTTAATTCACAGAAAAAACTGGCTCCCGCGCAATTTTCTCCGCCAGAGAGGGAAAGCCAGTGACTGAGGGCAGATATTTATAGCCTAGAGAGGGACCATGATGTTAATGGCCCCCCCTGGCTAAAAACATCTGCCCCCAGCCACCCCAGAAAAGTCGCATCTGTAAGTTGCGCCTATTCTGGCACTTAGCCTCTCTCTTCCCACTGCCCTGTGGCATTGGCATATGGGGTAATAAGAGGTTAATATCACCTTGCTATTGTAAGGTGACATTAAGCCTGGTAAGCCCACGCCAGTTTTTTCCATGAATTAACCCTTAATTTTAACACCTAGAGCTCACAAACACTTTTAACATTATTAGTGAGGAATATGTAAAAATCTACTTTTACTGTATGTAAACCATGTCTCATATCCTGTCAGGTTCGGTAAGGACTTAGCAAAAGCCGACAATTGAATTACCGGCTTCTTTGCTATCTAGCTCTGTATGAAATACATATATATATATATATATATATATATATATATATATGTGTGTGTCAATGATATATACACTCACCGGCCACTTTATTAGGTACACCATGCTAGTAACGGGTTGGACCCCCTTTTGCCTTCAGAACTGCCTCAAATCTTCGTGGCATAGATTCAACAAGGTGCTGGAAGCATTCCTCAGAGATTTTGGTCCATATTGACATGATGGCATCACACAGTTGCCGCAGATTTGTTGGCTGCACATCCCAAAGATGCTCCATACAAGGCAGGATGGATCCATGCTTTCATGTTGTTTACGCCAAATTCTGACCCTACCATCCGAATGTCGCAGCAGAAATCGAGACTCATCAGACCAAGCAACGTTTTTCCAATCTTCTACTGTCCAATTTCGATGAGCTTGTACAAATTGTAGCCTCAGTTTCCTGTTCTTAGCTGAAAGGAGTGGTACCCGGTGTGGTCTTCTGCTGCTGTAGCCCATCTGCCTCAAAGTTCGACGCACTGTGCGTTCAGAGATGCTCTTAGGCCTACCTTGGTTGTAACGGGTGGCGATTTGAGTCACTGTTGCCTTTCTATCAGCTCGAACCAGTCTGCCCATTCTCCTCTGACCTCTGGCATCAACAAGGCATTTCCGCCCACAGAACTGCCGCTCACTGGATTTTTTTTCTTTTTCGGACCATTCTCTGTAAACCCTAGAGATGGTTGTGCGTGAAAATCCCAGTAGATCAGCAGTTTCTGAAATACTCAGACCAGCCCTTCTGGCACCAACAACCATGCCACGTTCAAAGGCACTCAAATCACCTTTCTTCCCCATACTGATGCTCGGTTTGAACTGCAGGAGATTGTCTTGACCATGTCTACATGCCTAAATGCACTGAGTTGCCGCCATGTGATTGGCTGATTAGAAATTAAGTGTTAACAAGAAGTTGGACAGGTGTACCTAATAAAGTGGCCAGTGAGTGTATATGGCGCATATATATATGACATATATATTACACATATATATATATATATATATATATATATATATATACCTATCCTATGTGTAGACATTTATTCTATTCTAACTTGTCAGTGTGAGTTTACTGTACACCTCATTGAATTGCCGGCTTTTCTATAGAACACCGGCGCGTGTTCTCACAAGTCACACTAATGGCCCGTGTGGTGTGCGAGTTTTTCTCGCACCCATAGACTTGCATTGGCGTATTTCAGGCGTAATATGGTGAGAATCGCAGCATGCTCCGATTTTCTCAGCCCGTAAAATACGGCTGAGAAATATACGGCTGATGGGAGCTGCCCCATAGAGAAACATTGGTCCGTGTGCAATGTGTTGTTTTTGCGCCTCTCACTTGTCCTTATTTCTCTCTAGTGTGACGCCGACCATATTCTGTCGGTAGCCACTATATTCCAATCATGGGTTTTCCAGGGAGCTACTACATTCACACTACACTGTAATCATTCCCCGTTACATTGACTGACAGCCTGCTAAGCACTGTATATGTAGAGTAGGCAGGCTATCAATGTTCAGGGAAGTGATTACAGCGTGCTCTCCTTCTAGCTAGTGGTGACTGCAACAGCTCCTCCCTGCACCGCCTCCAAGACCAGAAACTAGCGGGATGGTAAAACTTAATTTTCTCCCTGTAGCCGCTGTTCAAGTAAGCCTGGAAAACATGATTTAATCGCTGCTAAGTTGCAGATTTCATTTATATCTGGAAGTAAATACTAATCTTAACCCCTTCACCACACAGCCCCTCCAAGCCTGTTTTCACCTTCCTAACCAAGGCAATATTTACAAAACTGACCAGTGTTAATTTAGGTGGTAATAACTCTGGAACACTTCAAAATATCCCAGTGACTCTGAGACTGTTTTTTTCATGACATATTGTACTTGATAATAGTAAAATATGTTCAATATGACTTGTTTTTATTTGGCAAAATATTTTGCAATTTTCAAATTTAAATTTTTATACCCTTAAACCAGAGAGTTATGTCACACAGATTAGTTAATAAATAACGTTTCCCACATGTCTACTTTACATAAGCATCATTTTTTTAAATATATTTTTATAGTTAGGAAGTTAGAAGGGTTAAAAGTAGATCAGCAATTTAGTATTTTTACAAGGGTAGCAGAAGAAAATGAGTCATACAATTTGTTGTGAAATTTCACCGGAGTACACGGATATATGTGGTGGAAAATTACTGTTTGGGCGCATGGCCGAGCTCGGAAGGGAAGGAGCGACATTTGAATTTTGGAAGGCAAAATTATCTGGGATAGCGGACGCCATGTCACATTTGGAGAGCCCCTGATGTGCCTAAACAGTGGAAACCCCCCAGAAGTGACCCCATTTTGGAAACTAGACCCCTTAAGGAACTTATCTACATGTGTGGTAAGCACCTTGAACATCCAGGTGCTACACAAAATTTTATAACGCTTTGACAACAAAATAAAAAATCTATTTTTTCCCATAAAAATTAAGTGTTAGCCCCAAATTTTGCATTTGTTTGGGTACACAACAGGGCTCAGAAGGGAAGGAGCGCCATTTGACTTTTGGAGTGCAAAACTGTCTGGAATCATTAGCAGACACCATGTTGCGTTTGGAGAGCCCCTGATGTGCCTAAACAGTGGAATCTCCCCACAAGTGACCCCATTTTGGAAAATACTGTACCTCTCTCAAGGAATTTATCTGGATGTGTGGTGAAACCTTGAACCCCAAGGTGCTTTACAGAATTTTATAATGTTGGGCCGTAAAAATGAAAAAATAATTTTTTTCCCCAAAAATGTTGGTTTTGCCCCAAATTTTTCATTTTAACAAGGGTAACAGGAGCAAAATAGACCATACAATTTGTTGTGTGATTTCTCCAGAATATACCAATATCCCACATGTGGTCTCAAACTACTTTGGAGGCGCAGTGCAGAGCCCAGATGGGATCAAGAGGCTTACTAGGGTTCGGATTTTGCTTTGAATATTTTGAGCGTGCCATAAAACATTGGCAGAGCCCCTGAGGTGCAGCATAAACCCTCCATAGGTAACTCCATTTTATAAACTACACTCCCCTAATTAATTCATCTAGTGGTGCAGTTAGCATATTGACAACGCTTGTGCCTCACAGAATTTTCTACCTCTGAGCGGTGAAGAAAGAATATTTACATTTTTGCCACTAAAATTAAGTTTTAGCTCCAAATTTAATTTTTTTTACAAGATCTGACAGGAAAAAATGGACCTCTCAGTGTGTTGTGCAACTTCTCCGAGTGCGCCAATACACTACATGTAATCGGAAACTACTTCTCAGACATAGTGGAAAGCTCAGAAGAGGACGAGCGCCATATTATAGTGCAGATTTTACTGTTATGGTTTGCAGGTGCCATAACCCACTGGCAGAGCCCCTGAGGTGCCAGAACAGCAGGACCCCCTATAAGTGACCCCATTTTACAAAGTATATCTGTCAATGAATTCATCTAAGAGAGCAGTGATCATACTGACACTACAGGTGTGTTACAGAATTTTATACCATTGGGCAGTGAGGAAGAAATAATTACATTTTTAGCACAAAAATATGCACAATATGTAAACATTCTAAAGCACAATTCACATTTATCATGAAGCGTACTTGTTTTATTAGGAAGGGACGAAGAGCGTGATTGTCCCTGACATAGTCGTAGAGCCATACGCGTGCCGCATGATTTGTCTCTCTTTCTGTTCTTCCAAAGTTGGGAGGTATGAGTGTTATCAGACACGGCCATTACACAGTACACAGCAGGGGCACATTTATGAGATTATCTCAGCACAGGAGTATTTTCTTTACACACATCCAACTATGGAATTTATTATTATTCCAAGATCTATTGATTAAAATTAACTTTGTTTGTGGGAAAAACCCCTTTAAAAAACGAACATATTTCAGCTGATCAGCGGCTGTTTAATACCGTGGGTTGGCCAGTCTAAATGCCCCATAAGGCAATTGTTGCATTATGTCGCTCTGCTCCATGCCCTTTTGGATTATCTTCAACATTGATGGTCATCTATCATCAACACGTCAGTTTATAATATCTGTGTCGTCATCATCAGATTCTGTTGTCAGCTCTCTCTATCTCTGGATTTTCTAGTTTATTTGTAATTCTTCAGTACACACTGTGTCTGTGATACCTACAGGAGGCTGCAGATCCGCGCAGTCTGCGCTTCTTCCTTGTGAACTAATGGTGCAATGCTGACACCTGCCTGTGAGCTGTGGTATGACACTAGCACTGGCTCCCAGCATTGTTCTGCTGTACATTTAACAGACCACAGATATCTGAATCATTTCTATAAATAATACAATGTCTGAATATTTAAAATATTTAAAATAAGCCCTAATTTCACATTTACACCATGCAAATTGGTGAATTCACTAAAACATTTCATAACGAGTCTAGATGTCTTCAATGAGCGCAAGAATAATACAAAATATGTATTCTAGATTACTGGAACTAGGGTGTTGATTTTACTAAAAATGTTCATTTTCCTTTTGCAAAATTATTTTGCGCACCTGATTGACATTTCAGACCAGCGACATTATTGCTCTCCTGAACTCTCCTGGGCCAAATCCGTAAGTAACAATACAGACCAGCAATCAAGCCCTCCTTATAGCAGTGATTACAAGTGTTCTAGAAAAGAATACTACAGGCATTGTCCTCCTTCCCTATGAGACCGGCCACCGCTGATAGACTGCAGAGGTGGCAAGTAAATTAGGCAATCATCAGTGAACAATAAAATGACAAATTCCTGTTCTTGAGAGCAGATAGGATTTTTTATAACAATGTTTTTTACAAGCACTTTTTAATTTTGGGAATTGGGAAGGGGATCATAATTATAGTCAATAAGGCGAGTAATAAAACATAACAGAGTGATGTAAAACTGGTTCTATTAAACAAGTAAGTAATAAGATAAATTCAAAGAAGAATCAACAGAGAAAAAAAAGGTTAATGCAAGAGAAAAGGAATGCGGAAGGAAAAGTTAGGAAAGGAAGAGGGGAAGGAAAGAAAAGCGCATAGGAGAAGGTTGGATCAGATAAACGTGGAGAGTAGGGACAGGGGAAACGATCATCCTTATTGAAACAATATTTATAATTAAACAATTTTCAATTTGCTTCGTTAAATATGTAATTGTACTTGTACTTCTTGGCAAATAATAAAGCTTTTAGCCTTAGTTCTAAAAAGGTACATATTTCCTCTTTTGGAAGGTTGCACGATACCCTGATTCCAGACATGTATCACTTACTGGGCTGACAGCTGTAGGTTTGATAAAATCACAGTTTTATAATCAGGAGATTATCACTAGAGAACTAGTAATCCTGCCTCCATGTAGTCCTCCATATTCATGCTTTCTGTATGACCCCGCTCACACCAGTGATTGGCAACTTCCTGCCTATGCACAGTGTACACAGAAAGCTGTCAATCAGTGTTGTGGGCCGGGATTTACAGAGCTCAGGATTCAGAGGACTGCAGCAGATGTGACAGGGATTTTATCAAAACTACAAAGTAAATGAAAGATCTCTGGACTCAGGGTCTGTGCCTCTACATCATGCTGCTCTCAGCGGGCGCAGCAAAAGCCTGGTGACAGAGTCCCTTTGAGGGCTGCTCTCGCCAAGTGATTAATAGATATTATTTAACTTGTTAAGATAAAGGGTCCTGCCGACAACTTTTATGCTCACAGTTTTAAATAAATCATATTTAAATAAAAACACTAAATATACAGACTCATATCTATGGAGCAGTATGGTGGATTTATAGAGAAAGGCACTCAGGAGACCAGTGGGAATAGAATAAGAAAAAAAATTGGTCACTTTTGAACTAATGACAGTATCTCGTTAAAGGATTGGTAATAATTGCAATGGTTCAGAATTATCGTGCAATTATAATCTAAAAGTGATATTGTCAAACCATTGAAAAGAGATCTATGGAGAACACTTCACTCTCAGTAAACTAGCTGGTACACTATAAAAGACCTACAAACTTCTCTGTGGCCATAGTTTTTACCAAAAAAACAGAACACAAAATCTGCATGCACATTCACCCGACAGATCATATCAACAAGTAAAGTCTGAATTTCAATGTTGATTCTTTTGTTTGGAGAGGAGAAAAGCCTATGCCAAAAAGTCTAGCAGCTGCTCTTTCATAGAGATCCCAGTTTCTCTCGGACGAATGTTGCTGTGTATAACGAATACAGGGAACAGCTTTTGGCCAAACGATCATTCAGCTGTCAGCTGTATGTTTGGCCAGTCTTAGACACGCAACTGTGTCTTTCCAGATGGAATGATCTGTATGCTTAAAGCTTCTAATCCAAGGGGTTTCAAGAACTCTTCACTAGAGATGGTCGGACACCTGGATGCTGGGGTCCGGCGGGTTCGGCCGAACAGTTACAAAAGTTCGGGTTCGGGTATCAGAACAGTACCCGGACCCGAACCCTGACCCCTTTCACTTATATGGGGGGCCCGAACATCCAGTGTTTGCCATGCTGTCATCTGCATGACAGCGCGACAAACACCGCTTCTGATTGGCGGTGAAATCATCCCCATCGGTCAGAGAGCTGCGGTTCCAACACTGTCAAAAGACAGCATGAGAACTCAGCTGTAATCGGAGGTATAAAGTTTACCTCCGGTCACTGGTGTTCTAGTGACCAGGCAAGGCGCTGTGTCAGTGGATGGGACTACAGCTCCCATCATCCAACACCTGCTGCCGCTAATAACAGCGAGAGTAGGAGCAGCTGATGGGTGTATTCATTAGCCAGCTCCTGTGCTGTAAATAAATAATTTAAAAAAAAAAGACATAGATTCTCCTGTATTTTTGATAACCAGACAGGCAAAACTCACAGCTGGGGCTGCAGCCCTCAGCTGTCAGCTTCAACAAGGTTGGTTATCAAGAACAGAGGGGTCCCCACTCTGTTTTTTTAATTATTTAAATAACTAATTTTAAAAATACAGCACGGAGTCCCTCCCCATTGACAACCAGCCTTACTAAAGCAGACAGCTGGTGGCTGGTATTCTCAGGCTGGTAAGGTGCCATGGATTCTGGCCCTCCCAGCCTAAAAATAGCAGCCTGCAGCTGCCCAAAAAAGGTACATCTATTCGATGCGCCAATTCTGGCACTTTGCCCAGCTCTTTCCACTTGCCCTGTAGCGGTGGCAAGTGGGGTTCATATTAGTGGGGTTGATGTTGCCTTTGTATTTTCAGGTGACATCAAGCCACAGCCAAAGTAAAGTCTTTTATTAGAATTAAAACCAAATACACTTACTTTTTTATTTAAAAATAACAAACACAGTTATACTCACCTAATGCCTATTCCACTGAAGCCCTCTTTCTCCTGTAATAAATCAAAAGTAAAAAACAACAATATCCCTCACCTGCAGTTTTTCTGTCCCACGCCGTAATCCATGTCTGGGGGAAAAACTATTTTCAACCTGGACGGTGCCAAAATGGCTGTGTCTTTATTTACAATTCATGCATAGGATTAGTAATGGATACGTGTCTTATAGGCGTCTCTTGATGTCACCTGACAATACAAAGGTGACATCAACCCCACTAATATGAACCGCACTTTTCAACGCTACAGAGCAAGTGGGAAGAGCCAGGCAAAGCATCAGAATTGGCGCATCTAATAGGCCAGTCTCTCATATTGTAGTGATATTCTTTTGCATTACTATCTCACTAACACAGAAAGAAGCAGTACTTTGTGCATCCAACCTGGAGATCAATTAAGAGGGCAACCACCTTTAAGTCACCACAGAGGGGCTACAAATGTTGGTCATAGTTCAGTCACCTTAACAGTTGTTTCATGTTGTCATTAGTGTTGAGCATTCCGATACCGCAAGTATCGGGTATCGGCCGATATTTGCTGTATCGGAATTCCGATACCGGTATTCCAATACTTTTGTGGTATCGGGTATCGGTATCGAAACAACATTAATGTGTAAAATAAAGAATTAAAATAAAAAATATTGCTATACTCACCTCTCCGACGCAGCCTGCACCTTACCGAGGGAACCGGCAGCGTTGTTTGCTTAAAATTCGCGCTTTAACTTCCTTACGCGAAGTCCCGGCTTGTGATTGGTCGCGCGCCGCCCATGTGGCCGGGACGCAACCAATCACAGCAAGCCGTGACGTAATTTCAGGTCCTTCAGGATTTTAAAATTACGTTCCGGCGTTGTGATTGGTTGCGTCGCAGTCACATGGGCGACGCAACCAATCACAAGCCGTGACGTCACGGGAGGCTGGACACGCGCGCATTTTAAAATGCGCGCGTCTCCTGCCTCCCGTGACGTCACGGCTTGTGATTGGTTGCGTCGCCCATGTGACTGCGACGCAACCAATCACAACGCCGGAACGTAATTTTAAAATCCTGAAGGACCTGAAATTACGTCACGGCTTGCTGTGATTGGTTGCGTCGCGGTCACATGGGCGACGCAACCAATCACAAGCCGTGATGTCACGGGAGGCTGGACACGCGCGCATTTTAAAATGCGCGCGTCTCCTGCCTCCCGTGACGTCACGGCTTGTGATTGGTTGCGTCGCCCATGTCACTGCGACGCAACCAATCACAACGCCGGAACGTAATTTTAAAATCCTGAAGGACCTGAAATTACGTCACGGCTTGCTGTGATTGGTTGCGTCCCGGCCACATGGGCGGCGCGCGACCAATCACAAGCCGGGACTTCGCGTAAGGAAGTTAAAGCGCGAATTTTAAGCAAACAACGCTGCCGGTTCCCTCGGTAAGGTGCAGGCTGCGTCGGAGAGGTGAGTATAGCAATATTTTTTATTTTAATTCTTTATTTTACACATTAATATGGTTCCCAGGGCCTGAAGGAGAGTTTCCTCTCCTTCAGACCCTGGGAACCATCAGGGATACCGTCCGATACATGAGTCCCATTGACTTGTATTGGTATCGGGTATCGGTATCGGATTGGATCCGATACTTTGCCGGTATCGGCCGATACTTTCCGATACCGATACTTTCAAGTATCGGACGGTATCGCTCAACACTAGTTGTCATAGGTTTGTCATGTGGACAGCACAACCAACCAGAATTGAATGTAACACATGTCTATTATGCAGCAGATTTTAGGCTTGTTTTGGACGAATCGATGAAGAGCATCCACTCCTCTGGATTATGATTTATCTTCAGAGATTCAATAAAACTGTTGATGTTGAAGGCCACAAGATCGTCCTCCATGAAGAAGTGTTGACCAAGATCACGTTAGGGAAGAAAGAATTCTGAACCTTGCCCGCTAGAGATTCCGCTGCTGCAGCATGGAACCTAATATCTCAGCCTTACTCTTGGGCAGATGCAAATCTCTAACAAAATTGTTCAGTTCACTTTGTGTTATAAGGTGTGATTCAGTTGAGGTTGCTGAGATAAAGTCTGGGTCATGAGCGGAAGATGCTTCACACCAAGCATCTTCTTCTTCCCCACTTGACTTGACTGAAAATGTTTCTGGTGAATTTGGAAGCAGCAGTTCTTCTGTATGTGGTACTGTGCGTATTGCAGATGAAACATTTGCATACTGTAAAGTCCACCTGTTTTTCTTTGAAACACCTTTCTTAATGGGGGCACCTTGCAGAAATAGCAATTGGTAGTGTGAATCTGTTGGCTCTCTGCAGATCATTGGAATGGCAAAAGGCATAGATTGCCTCTTCTGATGCAACCACTGGGTAAGAGATGATGCACATCTATTGCAGTATATCTGTGGAGCCCAACATCTATCCTGATCTCCTGTTCTGCAGACAAATACAAGTTGTAGGCTATCCTTAGCATGGTAGTCCAGTTTCGCCTTTGTGACGCAAGAGTGACTTCTCTGCATATCTAGCAAAAACTATCCACTTTGCTAATGCAAGAATGAGGCATATCCGAAAAAAAACATATAGAAACATGTCAATTTGCTAAGAAACTAATCTAAGAAATCCTAAAACTGTATACCTTACACATAGAGCACTTATATACGTCATCGTAGCTTAGTTGGCGTTTTTTGATTGATCACCCTAAGATGTTAGAATACTGCAGGGTCAATAGACTAAATAGATGATGTAAAGGACTAGCTACTAACAATGAAATAATAATAAAATAATAAAGATGCAATTACTTTATAAGACTGCATAAAAAGGAATTACAACCTCATCTGAATCTTGAAAATTAGAGCCAATCAGCAAATTTGAGCATCATATTCGTTTTCAGCACCAAAATTTTAGTTAAGATCAACTGTTCAACTGTTTTCGTCTCTGAACAAATTTGGCTGTAGAACCGTGTGATTTATTAGAAGCTTCAAGGAAATCACAACAAATAATTTCAATACTAATCTAATTATTTTCACTGATATTACCCATTAACCAAGCTAAAGGGGTTGTCCAGCCTTAGGCTACAAGTCTGCAGTCACTCTATGTGACTGCAGACTTGTGGATCCTCTCATTGCGAGCACTGCACGCTGTGAGGATTCTCCGCTGACGGCGATGAGAACAGTTGATGTGTGACCGCAAGTATGTGATTTGCACACAGGCAGCCACATTATAACTAGATGGGCATGATCTCGATCAATGCATGTGTATTGTGCAAGGCCAGATACAGTCTAGTCAGAATGTTGACGGAAGTATGTAAATCGCATACTTGCGGTCAGGGCCAGGACGAGAGGTAGGCAGTTTAGGAACCTGCCTAGGACGCCACTTTCTGCCTACCTGAGGGGGCACACAGCGGAGCAGTCTCACTGACACTACTCATCCCTGCACCCGGGCGTTACTATATCCCTGCACTCAATTGTATTAGTATCTGTCAGACGCGAATACAACTGCTGTGTGTGCCATATGGAACAGGAATAGAGGAGTCATCTCCCCTGCTCCGTCGGACTCTCCAGCAAGACGCAGGCCACTTCTGGAGCACACAGTGTATATTGGGTGATGCCGTGAAGTGATGTCATCTTGCCGTCAAGCGTCGAATGCTGCATTTCACAGAAGAGGAGACAGTGGACAGAATCCTGGATTATGTATGAGTTGTTGTTTTTTTTCTTTTATTCTTATATTACTCTGCAGGGGGGCATAAAATGAGGGTATAGGCTGTGCTGATAGGGGAAATAGAATGAGAGGAGGGACTGTGCTGATGGAGGTGAATAAAGTGAGGGGAGGAGCTGTGCTGATGGGGTGAATAAAATGAGGGGAGGGGCTGTGCTGATAGGGGAACAAAATGAGGGGCTGTGCAGATGGGGAGGAATAAAATGAGGTGAGGGGCTGAACTGATGGGGGAATAAAATGAGGTGAGGGCTTGTGCTGATGGAGGGAATAAACAGAGGGGCTGTGCAGATGAGGTGAATAAACTGAAGTGCTGTGCAGATGGGGAATAAACTGAGAGGCTGTGCAGATGTGGGGAATAAATAGAGGCAGTGCTGATGGGGGGATTAAATGGGGTGTGCCGATGGGGGAATAAACTTAGGGGTTGTGCAGAGGGGGGAATAAATTGAGGGACTGTGCAGAGAGGGGAATAAACAGATGGGCTGTGCAGATGGGGGAAATATAATGAGGGGCTGTGCAGGGGGGGGCATAAAGTGAGGGACTATGCAGTGGGGCATAAAATGGGCAGTGCACATCTTCTGCGCAGGCGCCAGCGACTTCCACTCCAGTAACCTCTGGCGTGTGCGATAAGGTGCCCTCCCCACTTCCTCCCTGGGTAGTCATCCCTATGTATACATGATTCCAAGCCATGACTATGCAGGGAGAAAGTGGGGAGAGCACCCTGTCATCGCGCACACCAGAGGTCACAGTGACTGACCAGCACCTGTGCAGAAGATCCCTGAATGCACTGCCCATAGAAGGGAGGAAAACCTATGGATTGAGAAGAGAGTGCAGGGCACAGGCGCTGGATTCCGAAGCCAAAGCTGACATACATGGGAGGGGTAGTATTATTATGAAGACAGAAGGCAAGAATTTCTTCCTGGCACTATATGTCCCGAAGCTTGAAAGAAATCATTAGCATACGGAAAGAATATAAGATTTCCCAACAAGAAGACCTTTGATATGAGGCATACATGTAGGACTAGTGTAACATTTCTATCACCTGTATGCCCATATTAATAAGTCATATACAGTGGGGAAAAAAGTATTTAGTCAGGCACCAATTGTGCAAGTCCTCCCAAGACCTCCTTCTCTCCTCCACGCTTATTCGCTCCTCACCTAATCGCCTCCAAGACTTCTCCCGAGTATCCCCCATCCTCTGGAATTCTGTGCCCCAACACATCTGGTTATGCACCACATTTGGATCATTCAAAAGAAACCTGAAAACCCACCTCTTCAAAGAAGCTTACAGCCTGTAATGACCACACGGCCACCTCAACACCATTGGAGCTACTGCAACCCTCAACCTACAATCTCCTTCCCCATAATCCTGTAGAATGTAAGCCCGCAAGGGCAGGGTCCTCTTCCCTCTGTACCAGTCTATCATTGTTAGTTATGTTTACTGTAAGTGATATTTGTATTTTGATGTAACCCCTCCTCGTGTACAGCACCATGGAATTAATGGCGCTATATAAATTAATAATAATAAAAAAGTTCTCCCACTTAAAAAGATGAGAGAGGCCTGTAATTGACATCATAGGTAGACCACAACTATGAGAGTCAAAATGAGAAAATAAATCCAGAAAATCACCTTGTCTGATTTGGCAAGATTTATTTTGCAAATTATGGTGGAAAATAAGTATTTGGTCACCAAAAAACATGCAAGATTTCTGGCTCCCACAGATCTGTAACTCATTACCTGTAGTAATGGCACCTGTTTGAACTTGTTATTAGTATAAAAAACTCCTGTCCACAACCTCAAACAGTCACACTCCAAACTCCACTATGGTGAAGACCAAAGAGCTGTCGAAGAACACCAGAAGCAAAATTGTAGCCCAGCACCAGGCTGGGAAGACTGAATCTGCAATAGGCAAGCAGCTTGGTGTGATGAAATCAATTGTAGGAGCAATAATAAGAAAATCGAAGACATACAAGATCACTGATAATCTCCCTCGATCTGGGGCTTCACGCAAGATCTCACTCCGTGGGGTCAAAATGATCAAAAGAACGGTGAGCATAAATCCTAGAACCACACAGGAGGACCTAGTGAATGACCTGCATAGATCTGAGACCACCGTTACAAAGGCTACCATCAATAACACACTACGCCGCCAGGGACTCAGATCTTGCAGTGCCAGACGTGTCCTCCTGCTTAAGCCATTACATGTCCGGGCCCCTCTGAAGTTTGCTAGAGAGCATTTGGATTATCCAGAAGAGTACTGGGGGAATGTCATATGGTCTGATGAAACCAAAGTAGAACTGTTTGTATTTGGTAGAAACAAAACTCGTTTTTGGAGAAGACAGAATGCTGAGTTGCATCCAAAGAACACCATACCTACTGTGAAGCATGGGGGTGGCAACATCATGCTTTGGAGCCATTTCTCTGCAAAGGGGCCAGGACGACTGATCCATGTACATGAAAGAATGAATGGGGCCATGTATCATGAGATTTTGAGTGCAAACTTCTTTCCATCAGCAAGGGCATTGAAGATGAAACATAGATGGGTCTTTCAGCATGATAATGATCCCAAGCACACAACCAGGGCAATGAAGATGTGGCTTCGTAAGAAGCATATGAAGGTCCTGGAGTTAGCTAGCCAGTCTCCAGATCTCGACCCCATAGAAAACCTTTGGAGGGAGTTGAAAGTCCGTGTTGCCCAGCGACAGGCCCAAAACATCACTGCTCTAGAGGAGATCTGCATGGAGGAATGGGCCAACATACCACCAACAGTGTGTGCCTACCTTGAGAAGACTTACAGAAAACGTTTGACCTCTGTCATTGCCAGCAAAGGATATATAACAAAATATTGAGATGAACTTTTGTTAATGACAAAATACTTATTTTCCACCATAATTTTCAAAATAAATCTTGCCAAATCAGACAAGGTGATTTTCTGGATTTGTTTTCTCATTTTGACTTGTAGTTGTGGTCTACCTATGATGTCAATTACAGGTCTTTCACGTCTTTTTAAGTGAGAGAACTTGCACAATTGGTGGCTGACTAAATACTTTTTTCCCCACTGTATGTCCTGGGAAAGACAGATTCCCTTTAACATGAACTAATAGTGACAGACTGGTACAGAGGGAGAGAGAACCCTGCTTGCATGAGCTTATAATCTATAAGTTATGGAGGAAGGAGACAGTAGGTCAAGAGATTAATAGCAGCTCAGGTGGTAAGGAGGTGGCAGCATTTTTTAGGAGGGGTGTCTTCAGGTTACATTTGAAGGTTTGAATTGTCGAGGACAAACTGATGTTTTGCGGTAGTAAGTTCTATATGGATGATACCAAGTCGAATCTTGGAGATGTGTGAAGAGCAGACATCTTGGAGATATCCCTATTTACAATGTACCTGTATGAAGGTACCGAATAAGGCCAGCACCTTAGGCGGTGGCTATTGTCAGGCCATGTGGATTCCTAATTTTCGGCTGCAATATTATTCTGTTTTAATAGTACAAAATTTAGAAGTGGGTTTTGATTAAAATAATTAGCTAGCAAATTATATGCATGTTATGTAACTCATTACAGGTTACAAAATAGAACCCAATGCCACAAAAGGGTCACTGTAATCGGTGACATGTTTTTATTCTTAAAATTTCAGATTCCTATTTAGCTAATCTTTAGACAACTAGGTATAAAATTACGCATTTGCGTAACAATGGAGGGTGCAGAGATAGCAATCGCGCTAGATCCCTGGAGCCTAGCAGGCCCAAAAGGCCCCTTGGTCCCAAATGAAAGTATCAATATTATTAAAGACCCATGAAAATAAGGGCCCTGTTGAAGATTTTTCATTGGGGCCCACAAGCAGGGCCGGCGTTAGTGGCAGGCAGACCAGGCAGCTGCCTAGGACCCCCAGTCCCCCCAGGGGCCCCCAGCCAGTCGCCTGCTGCCAGCACCGACTTCCCCCCCAGCGCCGACTGCCTCCCCCACCACATTGAACTATATCGGTGTCATAGACACCGGTACAGTTCAAAGCAATGATGGAGGAGAGAGCGTCAGCTGACACTCCCTCTCCCATCATTCCTCTCAGCCTCTGACACTGCGGGTGCGCGATGACATCACTTCATCGCATACCTGCTGTGTGCCAGGCCCAGGAAGTGCAGCCGCTAAGACTGGAGGAGAGCCTGGAGCACCAGGAGCAGTGCGGGGCACGCGGAGGTGAGGATTGTGTGTTTTTTTAATATATCAATGAGTGACTACTGGACTGTGGGGACATTCTTGGGGGGTCTGCTACATTATATTCTATGGGAGGGCTGTATTTGATTCTATGGGGGAGGGCTGTATTAGATTCTATGGGGGGCTGTATTAGATTCTATGGGGAAGGGCTGTATTTTATTCTATTGGGGGCTGTATTAGATTCTATGGGGAGGGCTGTTTTATATTCTATGGGGGGCTGTATTATATTCTATGGGGGAGGGTATATTCTATTCTATGGGGAGGGCTGTATTTGATTCTATGGGGAGGGCTGCATTAGATTCTATGGGGGGCTGTATTAGATTCTATGGGGAAGGGCTGTATTTTATTCTATTGGGGGCTGTATTAGATTCTATGGGGAAGGACTGTATTATACTCTATGTGGGGCTGTGTTATATTCTATGGGGGCTGTATTATATTCTATGGGGAAGGGCTGTATTATATTCTATGGGGGCTGTATTATATTCTATGGGGGGCTGTATTATTAGGGCTGTATTATATTCTATGGGGAGGGCTTTATTATATTCTATAGGGAGGGCTGTATAATATTCCATTTGGAGGGCTGTATTATATTCTATGAGGAGGGCTGTATTATATTCTATGGGGGAGGGCTGTATTATATTCTATGGGGGAGGGCTGTATTATATTCTATGGGGAGGGCTGTATTATATTCTAGGGGGGAGGGCTGTATTATATTCTATGGGGGAGGGCTGTATTATATTCTATTGGGGGTTACATTATATTGTATGGCTGGGCTGCATTATACTTAGGGGGCTACATTATATTCTGTGGGTTGGCTGCATTATACTATATGTGGGCTGCATTATACTGTATCAAGTACTATGGGGAATACATTATACTATATGAAGAACTATGGGGTGCATTATACTATGGGAAGTGAATTTTACTACATGGATGACTGGTGGTGCATTATACTATATGGAGCACTGTGAGGAGTGCATTATACTGTATGGAGGACTGAGGAGTGTATTATACTATATGGAGGATTAAGCAGTGTATTTTAATATATGTAGGACTATGAGGAGTGTATTATATTATATGGAGACCTGAGCAGTGTATTATACTATATGGAGGACTGAGGAGTGTATTATACTATATGGAGGACTGAGTGTATTTTAATATATGGAGGACTATGAGGAGTGTAATATACTATATGGAGGACTGAGTGTATTTTAATATATGGAGGACTATGAGGAGTGTATTATACTATATGGAGGACTGAGGAGTGCATTATACTATTTGGAGGACTGAGTGTATTTTAATATATGGAGGACTATGAGGAGTGTATTATACTATATGGAGGACTGAGTGTATTTTAATATATGGAGGACTATGAGGAGTGTATTATACTATATGGAGGACTGAGGAGTGTATTTTAGTATATGGAGGACTATGAGGAGTATATTATACTATATGGAGGACTGAGGAGTGTATTTTATTATATGGAGGACTATAGGAAGTGTATTATACTATATGGAGGACTATGGGGCACATTTTATTATATGGAGAACTATGGGGTGTGCATTTTACAATATGGAAGACTGTGGTGCCCATTATATTACGTGGAGGACTATGAGGAGTGTATTATACTATATGGGGGACTATGAGGAGTGTATTATACTATATGGAGGACTATGGGGAGTGTATTATACTATATGGAGGACTATAGGGCACATTATATTATATGGAGGACTATGGGACACATTATATTATATGGAGGACTATGGGGTGTGCATTTTATAATATGGAGGACTGTGGTGCACATTATATTATGAGGACTATGAGGTGTGCATTTTATAATATGGAGGACTGTGGTGCACATTGTAATATATGGAGGACTATGGAGTGTATTATACTAAACAAGCAGAATGCTGCATATTCATCGAGTGATTGGATTGTTTATGCGGGAACAAAAATCCTTGTTCTCAGCAGCACATCGCCAATGTAAACTGTAGATATGCTGCTCATAACATGATTCTGTATGGGGACAGATTGATCTAATAGTGATTGTTCTGTTCCCATTCTTTCCCAGTTGGTGTAAAGAGGCCGGGAAACAAGCGAACAACTTCATTATTGTCGATCACATTCATTTAGCGTCCTGAACTCAGCGCATGTAAATACAACAGAAATGCTTCTGTGTGATGTGCAATATGTCAGCATTTGGGGCTCCATTTTAAACTTTTGCCTAGGGCCCCACTTTGCCTAAAACCGGCCCTGCCCACAAGCTCCAAGTTATGGTACTGTCTACATGTATTGCTTTGTAAGAGAACTCTTGGGGCATGATTGGGTTACTTTATGGCTCTAGTCTCTTTAAATTGTATATGCTATGTAGATGATGTACAGCCATGTGCATATAATAACCAAGTACAGACTGGAGAGCCAATTCCTTAGACTATATGAGCCCTTCATCACTAATACTCAGTGCACTATTTTGAGACCTTTACGTTTTGGATTGCCCGAGCCCTTTATTATATAGTTCATTGCTATCCCTTAGATCATCTACATTTGTATAACTGGTAATCTGCTATTTCTCACTATATACTGATTTCTAATGGATGAACTATGGGTTTCTTTAGATATAATTGACTTAAATGCTACATCCGAAATCCCAAACAATTAAAACTCAATTCCTTCTGGGAATCAATTAGAGTTTTGCTAAATACTGGATCAAAGTATACATTCCACTTTTGAGGGTAAAAGGTCAAAACGCACTGAGCAATGTTTCCTTTAATGATGTGCAAGCAAAAAGTACATTACTAATTTCAGCAATCCAATTGATTCTTTCCAGAACAGAGAGCCATCTTATAGATTTTTAGTAATGATCTATTGTAGATTTAGTTATTCAAGGTAATGCACTACTGGAAACTTTGTCAGCCACAAAGAAGTGGAAAGAAGGAAATTATTCAGGTAAGAATGGAAAATTAAACACAGGGGACGAATCACAGGTTTGAGGCACAGTCTTTAGTTTGCTTTTCCCATCCATTAGAGGAGTGACCAGAACATCTACACAATGGAAAGAAATGACTTGCAAATCCAAGATGTAGGTTTTGTGGTGTGAAAACAAATAGTGAAATATTGTTTGATTTTTTTTCTTGCTGAATCTGATTTGTGACTAGTCAGCTGTGAGGCACACTGTAGAACCAAACTGAAAACTATATTTTTTGAACACACTCTTTCATGTAAAGGTACTTAGATTTTTCCTCATATATTGCTATCAGTCAAATTATTTTTACTGCAACTTGCAGTGAGTTGTTTTTCAGCAAATATTGTGTTAAAAAAGCATTAAATGCTGTAAAAAAATAAAAAATAAATAAATAAAAAACTTCAAAGGTCACCTTGCCTCTCTCTCTCTCCAGTGTTTTATGGGTCTCTTTTTCCTGGTCCGTCATGACACCTGTAATAAAGCTAAACCAATCACTGGCTATGGTAGGTTCCACTGGGGCTAGTGATTGACCACTGTCGGAACAGTAGCTTTGGGAATTAGTGAGGCATGATTTTTTTTATTTTTTTTTCTTGATTACATTTTGAGGAAATTTTTACATAAATATTGTGCAGACAACCAAATGTCCTGAACTATCCTATAGTTTAGAGCCTAAGTTCATAATTCCAGGTCAGTTCTCAATCAGTCTTCATGCTGTGTAGTGTTTGGTCATACGTTTGGGCACTTTGGTGTAAATGATTTGCATTGAAGACCAACATAGTACATAAATCAATTAAGCTCTGCCATCTCATAAACCCCATTAAGTAAGGACACCTAAGAAGTCTGGCTATTCGTAGAATGTTAGAGTTGGAAGGGACCTCCGGGGTGATGGTGTCCAACCCCCTGCTCTATGCAGGACTCAATAAACCATCTCAGACAGATGTCTGTCCAAGCTCTGTTTGAAGGCGTCCATTGCTATCACTGAAATGGTAAATTACTGGTAAGGCCAATATGGATTACACTTATCAACATACTGCCACTAATACATTGCAGCTGCCGTACTATTTCAGGTAGAAACAACTGTATCTGATCGACTCCTCTTTGCGTAGAAATGTGGGGAAATCCTTAGTAAACATTTGGCAGGGTTTCACTGTGAAATTAGTGAACTATGCCAGGTTGAACCTGTTGTAGCTTTCTGCCATGTTTATGTGCAGAAAAGTTGTGGAAATCATTATTAAACATTTTTTAGCCTGTGATTTGCAATCCGTGTCACCTTATTTTTTACTCTGAGAGAGACAATCTCCCTGGAACTGAAAAGTGACTATACATTTGTCACAAATAGTCGCCCTATATATTTTGTTCCTCCTGCATTCTACATGGCTCCCGCAGTCATCATCATATCTGAATTTCATTCATCTGACTTTCAGATTAGCCACTGCATGCTATGCAAGAAAAAACAAAACTGAAAAATATAGCATCTTGGATACAAGAAGACCAACATGTTGGTCTCATTGGAGCAGGCAGCAGAAAGCAAATAGAAGGCACCAAGTAGGGCAAGTATACAGGTATAGACTCTGTTCAGGGACAGGGAGTAGGAAAACATAAACTAGAACCATAAACCGGCATATACCTCTGCGAATCAATATAGAAGCAGACAGTAGCAAATGGTAAACAAAAATGAAATATGTACTATTTTGAAGTTCTGTGGTATGGGTGAAATCAGACTGCAACTGAGTAAAAAAAAAGAATGTGTGGAATAAATAAAAAATGTATTTACCGATGAAAATTGAAATAGAGATAAAAATCAGCCTGATTAAATTCAGCCCTTACAATGATACATATACAGCCAATGCTTGATGAGGTGTCTCATAGCTACATAAAAACACAAATGATGTAATAAAATAGATAGATATTTAAGCCCACTCATCACTATGGAATCCTGCAAAGTTACAGGTTTTAGTAATATGCAGTTCAAAATAGGAGACACACATCCAGCAGGTCAGTGAAATATCCTGGAGAGAATAGAAGAAGCGTGGAACTGCATTGGAGCGATCAGGGAGCACCGGCCAGTGAGATCCCTCAAAGCTAAAGCAAGGCAATACTAACAAATCTCTATTCATTCACACTGTTCTTGCCTGAAAATCTAACTTTAATCCACTAATGAGTATTCAGTGGCCCTAAAAACATGTTAAAACAATGGTCATCAATAAGATATGTCAATTTAATTTAAAAAAATCAATACTCCCCCCACCAAATTTGACCAGCCAAGAAAGAAAGGCTATTATTTCACTACTAGATGGAGGCCCGATGCTATCACATTGGGAGGGCGGTAATATCACGATGGGGGCAGGCTTTGCAGCATTGAGAATCTCCCCCCATGTGCTCACCCACCTATCACTCTCTTTCCCCGTCTGTGCTCTCTTCTTTGACCTGTCTACCCCATGTGCTATCCCCCTTGTCTGCTGTCTCTCTCCTTCCTGTGCTGTGTTCTCCCCTCATTTGCTGTCCCGTTTGAGCTGTCCCCCCCTGTGCTCTCTCTCATCCCTGTGCGCTTTCTCTCTCCCTCATCTGCTGTCTTCTCCTCTCATATCGCTCCTCCTGTACAAAGATGGCGGTGGTCAGTGAATCATTCGGCTGATCCCGACGGTGGCGTGTTTGCGACGGTGTTCCGCTGGAGGTACCGCGCAACAGGCTGTGTACGGCGTATACAGTGTGTTTGTGGTGCGTACAGTGTATACAGTGTGTGTGTGTGTTTGGTGTGTACGGCATATACAGTGTGTTTGTGTGTGTGGTGTGTACGGCGTATACAGTGTATGTGTGTGGTGCGATGGTGTTTATTAAGATAAGAAAACAAAGATATTACCATCTGTCCTACGGATAAAGGGGCAGTATAGTAGTGATGGACACCTCTTACTATGAATCCGAATATTTACGTTTGCTGTTGAAGTGTATTGCAGCACACAGACACATCGGGTCTGTGCACGATAATGCATGATAATAATATGATAATATAGTTTGCCAGTAAATCAGAGGCCAGCAGCTGACATTGGCATGCACATGATGGGGCGCATGGCAGTGATGTCACACGATTCCGTCACACGTCAAAGTCAGCTGCCAGCTTTCAAGAGGTCGCGGCAAGGCGAGGAACGTAGATGTCACGCTGTGAATGTTTGTGATAAGTAAAGGGGTCCTTTAATCATCCGTAGGACAGGGGCCCTAACTATCCCTGCTTTCAAAGGTACCTCTAGAGGTAAAGAGGTTTGGGTCACCAGCCTTACTGTTCTGCTAAGCTGTCCCCTCCCCCATGAGACCCAGGACAGAAATGCTAGTGTATCAACACATAAGACAGGGATAACAAAAAGCAACAAACATACAAACACCAACGGTAGAGAGGTATATTGGGAAGGATAGGAAGGTACCAAACAAATGGGAATAGGATAATGAGGAAAGCATACACCCAAAAACAGCATTATACTTTATGATGGACTATGAGCTGTGCATTATACGACATGGACCCTTGGGGCCAGGTTTATCCATATGGGCCAAATGAAAGGACCATATCAACCTAACGGCATTAACCTCAGATGCCGGCACCCACATCCTCTCCTCCAGACCATACCACTTCCAATTTACCAAGTACTGTACAGAGCAGAAAACCGTACGGGAATCAATATCAATGATTTTCGCTACCTGAAATTCTAAATTGCTATCAACAATAACCAGTGGTGGTGGTAAATGTGACAGTTCCACAGGTGCAACAAATTTTTGGAGGAAAGACCTTTGAATAACAGTATGGATCTTTTTTTTTTTTTTTTTTAACCATTCAATTTTTATTGAGTAAATAAAGTACAAGTACAATGTAACAGGGGGAAGGGGGAGAGGGGAAGAGGATAACATAGATATAAAATATCCACAAACACATTTGAAACAGATATTGCAAAAAGTACCAAACAAAGGTGCATACATATTTATAGTGGCAAACAGTCAGGTCAACTGGAAGGAGAAGGGGAATGGTGATTAGGGGAGGAGATGAAGGAAGAAGAGACCCAGGGATCCCACCACGTAAGGACCTTATTCTTCTTAGTGAGACAGTCTGCAGTAATCGACTCATAACTGAAGTGTAAATTAATTTTGGAAATTAATTCAAATTTGGAAGGAATGTTAGCGGATCTCCAGTGCTTTGCAATACACTGTCGAGCCGCAACAAGGATATTGGAGATAATGGGCTGAAGAGTCGGTGGGAAGTCTAAAAGAGATATACCTAATACCGCTAAGGGTCCAGTTAAGTTGAAGGGGAGATGGGTCACCTCTGCAAGGACCGCCTCAACCTGGCGCCAAAATGTTTGCACAATAGGGCAACTCCACCAAATATGAGCCAACGAACCAGGCATGTTGCAATTTTTCCAACACAAGTGGGAAGAGGACGGATAGAATTTAGATAGTTTAACAGGAGAGAAATACCATAGGAGCTGAATCTTTTTGCTTTGTTCGAGGTGACCGAGGCATGAAGAGAATTTGGAGGGATGCAACATAGCCATGCTCCAATCCTCTGGTGAGGCCCTGAACGCAAGGGCATCTTCCCAGGTAGACATAAATGGGAGCTTCTCTGCCAAATTGTGTGAAAGAAGGGATTTATAAATGATGGAGATGCCATGGGGGATCCAAGTGCTTGGTCTGAAAAATCTATGGATCGGAGTCTCCACACCCAAAGGGGACACGGCCACACCAAAACAGTTGCAACGCTTAAGGAAGCTACGAACTTGAAAATACTGGAAAAAAGCCCTAGGAGGCAAGTTAAAGCGGTCAGAGAGGACCGAAAATGATCTCAGGCCCGCTTCATCATAGAGATCATTCACTCGGTGAATCCCGCAGTCCACCCAGGTGAGGAGAGACAGACCATCTATTGCGTTTTCTAATGCTTGAATAGAGATATAGTCAAATATAAAAGGGAGGTAAGTAGGGCACAGACTTGTCCAAACTTTAGTGGCGGAGCCAATCGATTTAAGAGGCGAGCTACACTTAGGCGGCCGGATTAAGCAAAGCTCCAGTAATAATTTGAGAGAATTCTTAGGGGCAAAATGTGATTCAATTTGAAACCACTGGAGGGAAGAATTTCCTTCCCACCAAATTTTAAGGGGTTCTAGAATGGCAGCTTTATGATATAGGTGGATTTGGGGGGCACCAAGGCCTCCCCTGGGATAGGGGAGAGCCATTAAAGAGCGCTTTATTCTATGCGGCTTGTTATTCCAAATAAAACGATCAATAATAGCTTGAAAGGCAGAGAGGCGCTTAGAAGGGATAGTAAGGGGGAGGCATCTAAAAAGGTATATAAGTTTAGGGAGAATTAACATTTTGGAAATTTGAATCCTAGCCATCCAGGATAGTTGGAAACAGGCAAGATGGTCAATTTCTTTTTTAATTTCACAGAGGATTGAGTCACAGTTGAGGCGAACAATGTTTTTAATATGGGTAATTTGAATACCTAGATATGTGAAACCAAGTGGGGACCATACAAAAGGGTAAATAGATTGGATTTGGAGTTGGAGAGAGGATGAAATAAACAGGGGAAAAATTGTAGACTTTGCCAAATTCAGTTTATAATAAGAGGCTTCAGCAAATTGAGCGAGAATGGAGGACACTGCAGAAAGTGATTCAAGGGGAGCGGAGCAGGTCAGCACCACGTCGTCAGCGTAGAGGCCAATTTTGTGTTCCCGGTTCCCTACCATTACCCCCCTAATGTCAGAGCACTGTCTCACCACAGCCGCCATGGGCTCCATGACTAAAGCGAAGATGATGGGGGAGAGGGGGCAACCCTGCCGGGTCCCATTTGAAATGGAGAATACACGGGATTTGAAACCAGCTGAGCGAACCGAGGCACAAGGGTTGGAATACAAGGCCATAATGGCAGAGAAAATCTGACCAGTAAGACCAAATTTGTGTAAAGTAGCTGCAATATAGCCCCAGTGCACTCGGTCAAACGCCTTTTCCGCGTCGAGGGACAGGAATACACTGGGGCACTTCCCCCTCTCCACCACATCCAGCAAGTCAATAAGGCGTCTCGTACCATCTCTGGTCTGCCTACCCGGGACAAACCCAACTTGATCCGGGTGAACCAAGGACGGGAGTACTGATAATAGCCTATTGGCCCAAATTTTAGCATATATCTTTCCATCGCAATTTAAAAGGGCGATAGGACGAAAATTGCCAGGTGAGGTCATAGGCTTCCCAGGTTTAGGAAGGGTCGATATACACGCCTCCAAACCCTCCTTCTCAATCGCGCCCAAAGAGCGCCAGTAGTTGAATAAGCGTATGAGAAAAGGGGAGAGGGTAGCCAGGAAATGAGAGTAATATGAAAAAGAAAAGCCATCTGGGCCCGGGGCGGAGCGTTTTTTGGCCTCTTTGATTATTTGGGAGATTTCTGCTGCCTCTATAGGCGCATTAAGGAAAGACAACTGGTCCGAACTGACTGAGGGGAGGTTCGCTTTACTTAAAAAGGCGTTAACTGAATCTCGAGAAGGTTGAGGAGTATTGACATCAGAGTATAGGTTATATAATGAAGAGTAATAGGAGGCAAATTCATCAGCGATATGAATTGGATTATAAATCCGAGAGCCATCCGATTTCAGAAGATAGGGAATTTTGGAGTGGACGTCTTTTTTTTTTGACGCGTTTAGCCAGTAAGGCGCCTGCTCTGTCACCCATGGAGTAGAATTTGGCTTTCGATTTTCTGAGCGAATTTTCTGCTCTATGGAGGAGAAGCTGGCGGAGGTGTAATCGTGCATTAGAAAGACTGGTGAATAATTGAGGAGAAGGATTGGACTTGTGGAGAGACTCCAGCCGAGACACCTCAACCAAGGCAGATTGAAGATTTAGATTGTACTTGCGTTTAGCTGTCGCAGCCATCTTAATGAAGAGACCCCGAGCTACTGCCTTGTGGGCGAACCAGAGGGAGTCCTCGCGTACATCCGGTGAGTCATTAAAGGCAAAAAATTCCTGTAAGGAGTTTTCAATTAGAGTAGAATTCGCTTGTTCAGAAAGAAGGTGGTCGTTAAGGCGCCAGTGTGAGGGAGGTCTGATTGCAAGAGGGTCTTTTAGGGAGAGTGACACAGGTGCATGATCGGACCATGTGATGTTACCTATATTTGCAGATGTGCAGTGAGGAAGGGCGACGTCATCCACTAAAATATAGTCAATTCTACTGTACGAACTGTGGCGGGGGGACCAAAATGTATAGTCTCTCTCATTACAGTGGAGATATCTCCAAATATCATGAAGATTGTTGGAGTTAATTAGTTGAGCTGCATCACCCCTAGTCACAGCGGCCGAAGAGCAATCTAGGTGCTTAGAAACTGGGATGTTAAAGTCTCCGGCCACTAATTTATAGCCATGCTGACAGTTACCCAAAATTTGAAATAAATTGCTTAGAAATTTGACCTGACCAAAGTTTGGGCCATACACAGAAGTAATGGTATAGGGGGTATTGTTAAGCAAACATAAAATTATGATGTATCTGCCCGCCGGATCGGCAATAGAGTTAATTAGTTGAAAAGAGTTAGCTTTGCTAAAAAAGATTGCCACCCCAGCTTTTTTAGCCTTTCCATTCGCAAAAAATTGATGGGGATATAAATTCGAATACATCCTTATATTATCCCGTTCTAATAAATGAGTCTCTTGCAAACAAATGATATCATGTTTGGATTTAATGAGCTGACGCCAGACTATAGATCTCTTACCAGGGGAATTGAGACCGTTAACATTGATAGAATATAAAGAAACACTCATTGTAAAATGTTACACAATTTGCAGAAAAAGATATGCAACTTATACATATAACATAGGTATCGATATGTCGTGGGGTGATCAGCAATATCAGACTACAATGGGGGGGGAAGGGAGGGAAAGAAAGGGGAAGAGGGGAGAGGAGGAGGGGGAGGAGAAACAAACAATCAAACATTTAAACAAGTGGACACTCAGGGATATCCTGATTCCAAGGTGAAAATAGAAAACAGTTCACCTAAGGGGCAATAAGCTGAGGGAATTCCCGCCGGGAACCAGTCTCAGCAAAAAATCAGCCAACAAAATAAGAAAAGAAAAATTATAACTTTGCGGGAAAGAAAGAAAATAAATTCTTCCAGCCAGGAAATGGAGGATAGAGACACTTCAGGCAACCTTCCAGTCTGGGATGATGCGGCGCCTCCGGGGGTTGAGACCTCCAGGCTTGAAGGAGGAAGAGGCAGGAGCAGGAGCAGGAGGGTCAAAACCCCACTGGGACAGGGTCTTGGCTGCTTGCGACGGGGAAAGGCACGTGGTGATCGAGCCGTCCTTGCGGATGCAGAGTTTGGTGGGGAAACCCCAGCGGTATAAAATACCCTTTTCCCTCAGGATTGAGGTGTAAGGAGCATAAGCCCTGCGGAGGGCAAGAGTCCCGGGAGACAAGTCAGGAAAAACCGCAATGGCATTAAAACGATCAGGCAGCGATGGTTTTAGTCTCATAGCTTGCATAAATTCCTCTTTCATAGTAAAAAAATGGATACGAGCAAGTACATCTCTGGGGACTGCAGGATCAAGACCCGAGGGTTTAGGGATACGGTGAATACAGTCTATCACAATGTCTTCTTTGGTATAAAGAGGGAGGACAGAAATGACGAGTTCTTGTAGGAAGGCTTTGAGATCATCAGCCCCAATTGTTTCAACAATGCCTCTGAGTTTCACATTGTTTCTCCTGGACCTGTCCTCCAGATCCAGGGTTTTAGCATGGGTTTTGGTAGCAAGCAGCTGCAGGTTATCATGAGCCTCCCATAGGTCATTGTGAGAGGATACGAGTTCGGCCATTTTATTTTCAAGATGATCTGTGCGGCCTCCCAATTCCTCCACCTCCCCCCTTAGATCTGCCATCATGGAGCGCATATCTTCCTGTATAGAGGTGTGGAGGTCTCTCAGCATGTCTCTGAGTAGCGAGGCTGTAACTGGGGCCTCCGAGGGATCAGCCGCAGCTGAGCTGGAGGCAGAAGACTGGGAGCCCCTGCGCGCAGCTCTGGAGGATCTTGGAGATAGCGGCGCCATCTTGGATTTCTGAGTCTGCTGCGGGGTTGCTGCAAAGAAATCCACAATGCGCCTGGAAGGGTCCCCTGCTGCGGCTTTAGTTTTCCCCATGCACTCACCGGATGATCGGGGGTACGTGTGGGAAGTTTGGGAGAGAAAGGTGCCGTCTGTGCGTTGCTGTGTGCCGCTTTATGGGTCCTGGGAACGGAGCTCCCGCTCTATGCGACCTGCATCCTCAGAAGCCAGGCCACGCCCCCCAACAGTATGGATCTTGAGAGTCGGCGGAAACTTGAGAAAAAAAAGCTACAGGGCTGATTATATTGAACACCTTATAAGGACCAATAAACTCAGGACCTAATTTCCAAGAAGGAGCTTTCAGTTTAATATTTTTGGTGAACAGCCATTCTAAATCATTCACCCCCAGGGTGTACCTGACAATTGTTTCTTATTAGCCAAACATTTGTATTTGTCCCCCATGATCTTTACATTTTTCTGGACCCTTTTCCATACTGATGAGAGCGAAAAAGAAAATTGTTCCTCCCCAGGAACCCCGAAGATTCATCTTCACTGAAGGTACAGAATTGTGGTTGGAAGCTGTATGCTCCCAAAAATGGCGACTTACCAGTGGACTTACTATGACGATTGTTTAACTTAAACTCAGCCAGTGGAGGATGGAATGCCGAAGAAAAGGATACATGCATCCCCAAACGAGAAAAAAATAGACTCCAAAATTTAGATACAAATTGGGTCCTCTGATCTGACACCACATCGAAGGGAACCCTGTGAAGCTTCAGAATCTCAGCGAGAAATACCTAAGCCAGAATCTTGACATTAGGGAAAGCATGTAAAGCAATAAAGTCTGCCATTTTACTTAACCTATCCACCACAACTAAGATAACAGTTTTACCAGTGTATGAAGGAAGACCCGTAATGAAATCCATGGATAAATGAGTCATTGAGTCATTAGTCATTCAGGAATGGTTAATGGTAAAAGAGTCCCAGACGGACGAGTATGCAGGGTCTTCGAATGCGCAAAGACACAACAGGAGGACACAAAGTCAACTACATCCTTACGCAACCTTGGCCACCAAAAACGACAAGAATGGAGGTCCAAGGTTGACTTACTACCTGGGTGACCAGTCAGAGCCAAATTATGATGTGCCTCCAGAATTTTAAGACACAGGTATACATATACAAACAATTTCCCTGAAGGACCAGTAGGTGTGACCCAATGAGCCTTCAATATCTCACCCTCAAGTTCAGAACACACTGCAAAGATGACCATCCCTTCTTGTAAAATCACATCTACTCATCTACGGAATTCTGAACAAAACTCCACTGCCAGTCAGTCTCCGTTCTGGATCTTATGAAATTTAGACTTCACAAGGGAGACGCCGTCCGGGTCGTCATAAACGAGGCTAAGAGCCGTGAAAAATCCATCCACCGACTGGAGTAACAGTGAGTCAGATGGGAGTGAGAAGGCCCAGGATCAGGGGCGTAACTACCGTGGTCGCAATTGCGACGGGGCCCGCAGTGCTTAGGGGCCCACCCAGTCCAGCAGACTGGGCGGGCCCCTAAGAACTCTGAGCTACAAAATGGGCCGCCGGCCCTTTAAATAAATCTTCTTTACAGGCCCTGGTGCGCGTGCACTCTCTCAGTGCATGCGCGATCACGGGTGGGACTGCACTTGTCCCGCAGCAGGGCCCTCCACCGCAGAGAGCCGCACACCACAACTATGGCTGCAGCTGCTCTGTGCGCACAGGACCTGTGATGAGGTCACAGGAGGGGAGGAGTCGGAGTCACATGATCAAGGGCTTCCATGTAGTGCAGGACAGTAGTGCAGTGCTGGTTGTCATCGTGCTGGAGGAGGGTAAGCTTTTGTGTGAGGTCAGGAGGGGTTTGTGTGGATGTAGCAGAGCAGTGTGTGTATGAGGTGTACAGAGCGGAGCCGTGTGTGTATGAGGTGTACGGAGCGGAGCCGTGTGTGTATGAGGTGTACGGAGCGGAGCTGGGTGTGTACGAGGTGTACGGAGCGGGGCCAGGTGTGTATGAGGTGTACAAGGCGGAGCTGGGTGTGTATGAGGTGTATGGAGCGGAGCCGTGTGTGTATGAGGTGTACAAGGCGGAGCTGGGTGTGTATGAGGTGTACGGAGCGGAGCCGGGTGTGTACGAGGTGTACAGAGCGGAGCCGGGTGTGTACGAGGTGTACGGAGCGGAGCCGGGTGTGTACGAGGTGTACGGACCAGAGCTGCGTGTGTACGAGGTGTCCGGAGCGGAGCCGGGTGTGTACGAGGTGTCCAGAGCCGCGTGTGTACGAGGTGTCTGGAGCCGGGTGTGTACGAGGTGTACGGAGCGGAGCTGGGTGTGTACGAGGTGTACGGAGCGGAGCCGGGTGTGTACGAGGTGTCCGGAGCCGTGTGTGTTCGAGGTGAGTGGAGCCGTGTGTGTGCGAGGTGTACGGAGCGGAGCCGCACGTGTGAGGTGTACGGAGCTCAGCCTCGTGTGTAGGAGTAACTATGTGTGGCCATTATACTGTAGGTAATATCATGTGTGGCCATTGTACAGTATAGAGAACTGTGTGTGGCCAATATACAGTATGGAGCATCATGTGTGGCCATTGCACAGTGTGGAGCACTGTGTGGCCATTGTACAGTATGGAGCGCTATGTGTGGCCATTGTACAGTATGGAGCACTGTGTGGCCATTGTACAGTATGGAGCATCATGTGTGGCCATTGTACAGTATGGAGCACTGTGTGGCCATTGTACAGTATGGAGCGCCTTGTGTGGCCATTGTACAGTGTGGAGCACTGTGTGGCCATTGTACAGTGTGGAGCACTGTGTGGCCATTGTACAGTATGGAGCGCCATGTGTGGCCATTGTACAGTATGGAGCGCCATGTGTGGCCATTGTACAGTATGGAGCGCCATGTGTGGCCATTGTACAGTGTGGAGCACTGTGTGGCCATTGTACAGTGTGGAGCACTGTGTGGCCATTATACAGTATGGAGCATCATGTGTGGCCATTGTACAGTATGAAGCGCCATGTGGGGCCATTGTACAGTATGGAGCGCTATGTGTGGCCATTGTACAGTGTGGAGCACTGTGTGGCCATTATACAGTATGGAGCATCATGTGGGGCCATTGTACAGTATGGAGCACTGTGTGGCCATTATACAGTATGGAGCATCATGTGTGGCCATTGTACAGTGTGGGGCACTGTGTGGCCATTATACAGTATGGAACATCATGTGGGGCCATTGTACAGTATGGAGCACTGTGTGGCCATTATACAGTATGGAGCATCATGTGGGGCCATTGTACAGTATGGAGCACCATGTGTGGCCATTATACAGTATGGAGCATCGTGTGGCCATTGTACAGTATGGAGCACTGTGTGGCCATTATACAGTATGGAGCATCATGTGTGGCCATTGTACAGTATGGAGCATCATGTGTGGCCATTATACAGTATGGAGCACCATGTGGGGCCATTGTACAGTATGGAGCACTATGTGGCCATTATACAGTATGGAGCATCATGTGTGGTCATTGTACAGTATGGAGCACTGTGTGGCCATTATACAGTATGGAGCATCATGTGTGGCCATTATACAGTAAGGAGCACCATGTGGGGCCATTATATAGTATGGAGCATCATGTGTTTGTCCATATTTTTTTGTTTATAATTATTGTTTATGGAACAGTGTGATCAGCAGTGCTAAATGTCTGTGGTTGGGACGTGGATTTGGGTGTGACTAGTTGTGAAATGGGTGTGGTCAGAGGCATGGTCTAAAATTTGCCACGACCCGCTGCACGCGCCGCAAACTTTGTCCCTCTTTCTTTTCTTCAAAAGTTGGGAGGTATGGAGCACACATGTCATGTACTCTGCGGGCAGGAGCTTAGAGGTGTGGGACCCATGCACCAATTTATGGGATGCAGATTTCCGGATGGGTGCGGCCATCCCATAATGATTCCCCATAGCCACAGAGCAAATATTATAGCCATATGCATAGTGGAGCAGAGTCTGGCTAGCTGCAGACATCCCATAATGATCCCACATAGCCACAGAACACATATTATAGCCATACACATACCCAGCCCACGACTAATTCTGTAATGGTGCACGTATTACTAACGCAGATGACGTTTGTGTGTCGCCATTTCTAATTTTCCTATATATTTTGGTATGGGGGGGCCCCATTTGAAAGTTCGCATCGGGGCCCATAACTTTGTAGTTACGCCACTGCCCAGGATTGAGGGTCTTCTTGAAGTAGGGATACAACAATCCCCACCCTCTGTACCTCACTCCCAGATAACCACAGATGAAGCCTAAAATAGATCTTGCAGGCTTCACGGAATGCAACACATTTATCCCAACTCCCAGGGATCCAAGGGGTAACGTTTCTCTTTGCGGAGACTGACATGTTAAGCATGCCGAGATGAGGAGACTTTAAGCCGCAACGTTACCCCTTGGATCCTGGTCAGATGCCTCTCACACAGCCAGACCAGATCTCACACTTTGCACTGACGAGGGGCAGTACCCTGAAACACAGTGTCTGCAAATTGAGATTTTGTTTTTGGCTTTTATCCTCAGTCATGCAACAAGGCTTGCTAAAGGGTCGACATTGACTTTTAGGATTGCTACTTCCTATAGGTGGCACTAGTGTTCTAGTCCTCTTCCTCTCTGAAGAGACAATTTGCACACATCCCAACCCCCAGAAAACCTAACCGGGAGCACCACTTTAGGTTCAGGATCAGCTGTCTGTTGTGATAAACCCTTAGACTGTAGGTCGAACTGCTGAAAAGACAGATGCTGCAGCTGTCTCGCACTGTTAGCAATGGGATCCATGTCAAGATCTAGAAAAATGTGGGACCAGTGAAAATGTCACATTGTGACTGTTTGGGATAGGCCAAGGGGTCCTGAACCGTCCCTAGGACTGGGGCCCTAATCCCTGCTCCCAAAAGGTACCTCTAAATTTGAGAAGGTTTGGGCCACCAGCCTTACTGTTTTCCAGTTATTCCCTACGCTGTCCCCTCCCCCTATCCCAGGGAGGAGTTGGCCCAGGACAGAAATGCTAGTGTGTCAACATATAAGGGATAACAGAAAGCAACAAACATGCAAACACTCACCAAAGGTAGAGAGGTATATAGGGAAGGATAGGAATGTACCAACCAATTGGGAATAGGACAATGTGGAAAGAATACACGCAAAAACAGCATGCAACAATATCCAGTAGTAACAATGATCTCCAATTCAGCACACCATCTCCAAGGAGCTAGGAAGCAAAGCTTTCACTGGTATGGAAGAGAAGGTCTGGCCATGTTTTATAGGTAGAGGTAATGACCAGATCAGAAGCAGATGAAATGGAGCTGCATGTTTCTGAAAAGGAATAGAAAGGGTCGGTACCTTCTTTAGCACTAAAGGAAACCAAATTTAATATGGGACACAAGCACACAGGCTAAATGGAAAATCTGCAATTCACAATGTGTACTGATTTCGTAACTCCAGATCTCTCAGGTGGACGTGGCACACTCATAAAAAAAAATGACCGTCACATCCAAACATAAATCAGGTTTGAATGGGTGCTTACCTAGAGTCACCAACTCATATACAATGAAACAGATAAGGCAGCACTCTGTAGCGCTATAGCATGCAAGCATAAAATATGAAAATTTAATTGCATTACTGCAATAGAAATATGAAAAATTGAGAATGCTTAGTGCATAAATTGGACAATTCATGTCTACCTGGCAGACACGTTAAGGCATTTCTCATTGCCAAGACCTAATGCCAATCCTCTCTTAGACAGTCTACATTTCTCTGGGAACCTAATATGAATCCACTCCTGGACTGAAGTCTATATCTCTGTGGAGGGGCAGAATCCTGCTGCAATTAAAAACACCTAAGACTAAGGGGCTGAGTGCTCAGTCAGAAGGCTAATACAAATATCAAAAAAACTGACAGTCACATCCAAACATAAATCAGGTCTGAACAGGTGCTTACCTAGAGGCACCAACTCATGTGCATTACTGCACTAGAAATATGAAAAACTGAGAATGCTTAGAGCATAAATTGGCCAATTCATGTGTACCTGGCAGCCATGTTAAGGCGTTTCTTGTTGCCAGGACCTAATGCCAATCATCTCTTAGACAGTCTACATTTCTCTGGGAACCTAATGTGAATCCGCTCGTGAACTGAAATCTATATCTCTGTTGAGGGGTAGAATCCTGCTGCCATTAAAAACACCTAGGGCTAAGGGGCGGAGTGCTCAGTCAGAAGGCTAATGCAAATATAATAAAAACTGACCGTCACAGTGTTTGCCTTATCTGTTTCATTGTATATGAGTTGGCGACTCTAGGTAAGCACCTGTTTAAACCTGATTTATATTTCGATGTGAAACGCGCATCGGGGATCATTGCTGCATCCTCATGTTGTGTACACCAGTCTTGTTTACCTGAATTAGCAGTAGGTTATTACTTTCATTAAGTATATTTACTTTCATTAACATTGTGCTACTAAAACCCATGTGATATGCTGCTAACTACTCTCACTATGAGACTTTGTTTATAAGGCACTTGACCTATATTTGATATAACTACAGCTAATAAACATACATATATTTTTGAACTTTATGCACTGTTAGCGCTTTGTATATATATATATTTTTTTTTTTTTGCCTATGCTGCTAATACATATGATTTGCTGCTAATTACCCTTACTATAAGGTATTTTTACTTAATTTATTTGCAGTGGACATATCTATTTGCACTATATACACTAAAAGCACTTTTGTGACATCTACCTGATTTTTTTTGTCAATTATGTAAACATATAGACTTTCTCAACTATATATAAAAATTTTTAGTACATCCTGTGAATGCAGTGAGTTTTGTATTTGTATCCCCCCCCTAAATGAATATATGTATTTTTTTTAAAATTATGTGTGTATTAATAAAGATTTCATTATATTTTTATACCTGGCATAAGACTTCCTTTTGTTTATAGGTTGAATTTATTTAATGGAAATGCCATCAATCTAGGCCTCTTTTTTGGTTTCATACAATTACAGTAGTTTGCTTTGAAGGATTATTTGATGAAAACAAGTTATCTTCGATCTACAGGTTAGGTTGGTGATAACTTATTGATTGGTGGAATTCAACCATTGGAAACTGCACCGATCGGAAAAATGGGGAACTTTTATCCCTGACAGACTTTTACCCCCATTTTTAAATGAAATGGCAGGTGGGATGTCAGACCAAGCTCCATTCAACCTCTTCGGGTGCTTCCAGAAAAAGCCAAGTGCAGCCCCTTAGGGAATGAAAGGATCAGTGGTTGAGTCATACATGGCGCTCCATTCTAATGGGGATAAACGGTGCATATTCTGCAGATCGGTGCAGGTCCCAGCAGTCAGACACTAACCGATCACTAACTTATCACTTATCCTTTGGCTACTTTCACACATTCAGTATTTGGTCAGTATTTTGCATCAGTATAATAGAAACATGTCACCACTTCTGTATTTATCAGCCATTCCTGGTTTTGGCTTACAAATACTGAGGCAACATACTGACCAAATACTGAATGTGTGAACATGGCCTTAATATAGCTGATTACTTGTTTTCACCATAGAACCCCTGTAAGTGTGAAGGGACCGCAGGTAAAGAAGGATGCAGGGACAAAAAGGAGCCAGAAAGCAAGTAACGTTTTTAACTTTCATTTAACTTCCAACCCAACAAAGATGACAACAGTTTTCCACGCAGGGAACTAAAATACAAGTTCACAATTTCGCAGTAAATCCTATCTACTATTTGGGCGCCTTGAACTATACCCGCGGAACGCGACAGCGCCTCACTAGTGACCCCCTAACAAGTCAAAGTCAACAAAGTTCACTTATCAGCGCCGTTTCAGCGATGCAGTCCTGATGATGAAGCTCCGTCAGCGACGTAGTCCTGATGGCGGGGGAAGGAGGTGTCCTCCGTCGACGGGCCCAGGTGCAAATGCGAGTCCAGAATGTCTGTTGCAGTGCTGCGTCACCCCCTGCAGGCGGACGTTGGTCCGGGGTAACAGTTTCCAAGTCCAAAGAGGAGTCTTTTCGAGGAGAATTAGCGGAGTAATCCGTATCAGTGACAGCTGAGACAAACCCAGAAGAGACCGGAGCAGTTTTCGGCAAGATACTCCCGGGGAGCGCGGTAATACTGTCCCTGAGATGATCAGCGCTACCCCTCTGCTTTGGGGGTCGCTGACGACGGTTGCGCCGCTTTCTGGGGGCTCTGGTAATTGTCCGCAGCGTCGGCTGCACGTTCTCCCCCTGTTTCCAGCAAGTCTCACTGCGGCCTGCACACACACGACAACTGCGCTGCAGTTCCCCCTCCTTTTCCCGCGCTTCTCTGCCCCTGCTTTCGCGCGCTTTTTCTTTTATCCACCCCTCTCCCTGCATCACTCTGTCTCCTGTCACCTCCGCCTGGCTTCTCATCCGCCCTTTAAATCCGTCCCCCGGAACCCCGACTCCCGGCAACAATGGTTCCACCCGTCTGTACGGCTCGCCAGATCCCCGTCCCCTACATTCCCCCACCCTGTATGCTCGCCAGTCCCTGGGCGAGGCCTTTGAACTGACAGGTCGCCCACCTGACGGATTGTTCCACACTTGGGTCTGTCTAGCGTGTAAGTCAGGACTGTAGCGAGTTGGGGGTCTACCTGCAGTAGAACGTTCAGAACGTCGTAGCTCGGGTCCTTGTGTAGGGGGTGTCGGGGGAATGCAGTCAATGGAGGGGCGACTGATCAGGGGTAGTGTAGTAGTCGAGATAGGGGGGGTATTTTGACGCCGTTCTTCTTCTTCATCATCCTCTCCATCCCACCAATGGTTGTTGGGGGACTCAGTCGTAGATGGCTCTTCCCTGATTGCGGATTCCGGGGTGTCCGAGTCAACAGAGCGACACAAACGGAGCATGTTGCGATGGAGTATGCGAGTACCTGTACTTCCGGGGACTTCAGACCGCACTTCATATACAGGTCCATGCGGGTCTAAACGGCGGAGTACCCGATAGGGTGTTTTTTCCCAACGGTGGTCTAACTTGTTTTGTGGTCTTTGCTCTCGAACTAGTACTCGATCACCTGGCCGGAACTCTGGGGGTTTTGCTGTAGGGGTGCTCCGATGCTCCACTTCCCGAATTCGAGTGTGCACCATCCGGTGTAAGGTCTGCAGACGATGTCGATGATCACGCACCCACGAAGCCATCCCTGTTCGGGGGCCTTCTTCCTCCGAAGACAGTTCCAGATCTGTCACGCCTTTCCCTGGGCGCCCAAAGACCACGTCATACGGGGTGCGTCCTGTGACTTGATGAACTCTATTGTTTTAGATCCACACTAGGTCAGACACATACTCCGGCCAGCGGGTCTTTTGCTCTTGTTCTCGCGCACGCAACATTTGAAGCAGAGTCCGGTTAAACCGCTCACAAGCCCCATTTCCCTGGCGGTGATATCGTGTGGTGCGTGACTTATCAATGCCGTAGAGGCGATGCAGCTCATCCATGACTTTGCCCAAGAAACAGGCGCCTTGATCCGAATGTATCCACCTCGGACAGCCGTAAACTTGAATAAAGTTCTTACAGATAGCGCTCGCCACCGACTCAGCTGTCTGATCACGGGTAGGGGTGACTACCGCGAATTTTGAAAAATGATCTACCATAACGAGGCAGTGTTCGTAGCCTTGATGCGCTGCTCCAATGGTAATGTAGTCTATCATTAATACTTCAAAAGGGGCGGACGTCGTGACGCTCTGCACAGGCGCCCTTTCTTCTGGTGACTTGGTTAACTCACATTGTCGACATTGCCTACAGGCAGTTTGTACTTCTGCAAGCAGCCGAGGATGATAGAACCGAGTTTGCAGCCACTTAAACGTCCTCTTCACTCCGAAGTGTGCCCCGGACTCATGAGCTTCTTTAGCAACTGCGGCCACCACGGGCCCTGGCAAGACCATCTGCCACGTCGGCCCGGAATCTGCCTGAGCCATGGTTAAGTGGCATAAGAGTCCTTCCTGAAGAGTTAGGCGCTCCCATTGCCGCAGAAGAAGGTTCAGGTCTGACGGGAGGGTTTGTTCAGGAGTTCTCACGGGCAATAAACCATTCGTTACCCACTGTCGCAATGGAGCTAGTTCCTGGTCTTCCTGTTGCAGCCGTATCCATTCGTCCCGACTCTGAACCAACAGTCCTGTAGCCGTTCCGTGCTCGGTCTGCTCCCGGCTCACAGCCGTCCGAGTAGCGCCCCCGATGGCGTAGGGGATTTCTTCTCCCTCCAGCTCCTCATCTCGGTTAGTTCTTGGGGTGTTCTTCCGCAGACGAGATAATGCGTCAGCATGAACATTCTCTGCTCCTCGCTTGTAGAGGATACGGTATCTGTACTTGGCCATCCGGGCTACCCAACGCTGCTCCAGGGCACCCAATTTCGCATTTTCCAGGTGTGCCAATGGGTTGTTATCAGTGCGTATCAGCACCTCAGAACCGGCCAGGTACTCAGCGAACCGCTCCGTCATAGCCCACACCACGGCCAGCAGCTCCACCTTGAAAGAACTGTAATTGTCCGGGTTCAACTCAGAGTCATGAAGAGACCGACTCGCATAGGCGATCACTCTCTCCCGCCCATCCTGAATCTGAGACAACACAGCCCCCAATCCCTGAGAGCTGCCGTCGGTGTGTAGGATGAACGGTTGCGAAAAGTCCGCATAAGCCAACACCGGCGGCTCCATGAGAGCTGTTTTCAAGTCCCGGAACGCTGCTTCTTGTGGCTCCTGCCATTGTATCTTCTTTCCCCGCTCCTTGGGGGAGCTTCCTTTCAGCAGGACTTGTAGATTGTGAGAGCGGCGAGCAAAGTTCTTCACGAAGCGCCGGTAGTACCCAGCAAGGCCCAAGAACGCCCGTACATCCTTGGCGGTCTCCGGTGTGGGCCACTCCTGGATTGCGGCAATCTTCTCCTGTGATGGCCGGACTCCTTCGGCGGACACCACATGCCCCAGGTACTCGATCTGTTCCCGGAACAAGTGACAATTCTGGGGCTTCACCTTAAGCCCGTATTTCAGTAACCGGTCTAGTACCTGCTCCAGTCGGCACAGATGTTCCTCGAATGTTGGGGAATAGATGATGATGTCATCCAGATAAATGAGAGTGGCCTCGAAGTTCAAGTCCCCCAGACACCGCTCCATTAATCGTTGGAAGGTGCCTGGAGCGTTGGCCAGCCCAAACGGCATCCGATTGAACTCGAATAGTCCCATGGGCAAGATAAACGCTGTCTTAGGACGATCTGCTTCTGACATCGGGACCTGCCAGTATCCGCTGGCTAGGTCTAAGGTGGAAAAATATTTGGCCCGACCCAGCACGGAGAGAGACTCCTCAATACGGGGAAGTGGATAAGAGTCTCGGACGGTGCATGCATTTAGCTTACGGTAGTCCACACAGAACCGGAGCGTGCCGTCCTTTTTCCGCACCAGCACGATTGGGGCAGCCCACGGGCTCTGACTCTCGCGGATCACTCCTTTTTGTAGCATCTGGCCTAACAATGTCTTTACTTCCTGGTACATCTGCGGGGGAATCTGTCTGTACCGCTCCCTGATGGGCACTGTATCCCCGGTCGGAATTCCATGTTCGATGGCCGTGGTACAGCCAAAATCATCTTCATGTTGTGTGAACACTTTAGCATAATGTCCAAGGAGTCGCTGCACTTGTGAGATCTGTGATGGATCCAGGCCCGATAATTCTGTCCGCATGTGCTCCAGAATAGTTTGACCCTTTCGAAACGCTATCGGCTCAGGATCCTGCGTAGACCAGACACTGACCATCCAGGGATCAGGGGACTCCACCTTTAACTGCAAAGTATCTGGAGGAGGCATCACTTCTAAAGGTCGTAACACTTTGGCCATCTCACTTCGGACCCGTAGCACGACATCGTGTTCGTCCACATTCACACATCGCACTGGTACGGCCCCATTTTTAACAGTAGCCAGAGATCGGGCCACCAGCAGTCCTGTGGGCAAAGGGGATGTAAAGGTGGGCTCAATCTGTACTTGTACTCCTTCTAGAGGGATGCGAGCTCGTATGGGCAGGGATATAACAGTCTGTCCTGGGGGGAACGTCACCTTTGCTGTCGGGGAAGTAATTACTCTCCCTAGTATGTCTCCCTCCTGACAGGTCTCTTGTACCCGGACTTCCCTCACTAACTGTCTGAACACGGAGCCCTGAGGTGTACTGGTCCCCCACTGATTGAGTGTCTCTTGCGTAGTCTCCCCTAACAGAAAACTGCCAAAATCTTTCAATACGTTCATCCCCAAGGTCACGGTATGTTGTGGGCTGGGATCTCCCCGTGTTAACACAACCCCCCGGCGGCCCAGGTCCTTCCCACATAAAGATATTTGCATCCAGGTGACCCCTTCCACTAGGATGGGCAGCTGATTGGCGGCCTGTAACCGAATTACGTGACCCCATTGGGGTCTAACTGTCAAAGGAAAGTGTTTTCTAAAATAAGCCTCGGGCATAGTCGTGACTTGGGACCCGGTGTCCACCAGACAACGTACAGCCCGCCCTTCAAACTCTGCCCAGACCAGGGGGCAGCTGGCAACCAAATTTCCGGGACTTTCACCACCCATCCGCGGGGACTCTGACTCCGAGCGTCCTCCCCCTAGCTCGGAGCCCTCTAGTTTAACGCCCGACGAGACAAGGCCCTCCCCCTCCGGGGGCACTCCCGTGTGAAATGTCCGGCCTCCCCGCAACCATAGCAAACACCGGGGACCGGATAATATCCTGGACGAGCGCCACGAGCTGGACTCCCAGACCCTTGCCCCCGGGGTAACTCCCTTGGGCTTCGCGCATTCTTTTTAACTTCAGCCAGTTCGTCTCTGATTTGTTTTAGCTCCTGCCGCATCTCTTGAACCCAGGACGGCTCACCCTCTCCTGCGGCGGCGGTCTGGATAACCCGAGTCTCTCCTGTCGGGACCGTCACCCCCCTCTCTTGCTCCCGGGTGCGGGCCTCATTGCCTATGTCGGAGAAAGTCAGGCGCGGGTCGACCCGCACTCGTTCACGTAGAGCCTGCTTGGTCAACTCATCTCTCACGTCACCATGTCCCATCCCCATACCATCTTTCCGCACGATTGCAATGTTTAGCTCTTGCAGAGCATTCATGTACTGAGTGACAGTCTCGCCCTCTTTTTGTCACCGTCTAAACAACCGGGCCCGCAGCTCTCCCACGTCGGTGGGATCCCCATGCGTCCCCTCTAACACATTTAACACCCGGGTAAAAGTATTCCGCTCTGTGGGGGGTCTCAACATCACTGAATCCCGGGCCTCTCCGTCTAAGGCCATAATGGCCACCTCTGCTTCCAGGGCTGGGGTCATAGGATGCATTCTCAGCAGCCCCCGCATCCTTTCAGTCCAGCTCCACAACATGTTGCTCCCATTAAACTTGGGCAGATTATTTAACATGGCCCCCAATGAGAGAGACGCTCTCGGCCCAGCCCCATCCTCCGTAACTTCTGGCTCCCTCTTTGGATCCTGCATCCTGCCGACTACGCCAAATGAAGGGACTGCAGGTAAAGAAGGATGCAGGGACAAAAAGGAGCCAGAAAGCAAGTAACGTTTTTAACTTTCCTTTAACTTCCAACCCAACAAAGATGACAACAGTTTTCCACGCAGGGAACTAAAATACAAGTTCACAATTTCGCAGTAAATCCTATCTACTATTTGGGCGCCTTGAACTATACCCGCGGAACGCGACAGCGCCTCACTAGTGACCCCCTAACAAGTCAAAGTCAACAAAGTTCACTTATCAGCGCCGTTTCAGCGATGCAGTCCTGATGGTGAAGCTCCGTCAGCGACGTAGTCCTGATGGCGGGGGAAGGAGGTGTCCTCCGTCGACGGGCCCAGGTGCAAATGCGAGTCCAGAATGTCTGTTGCAGTGCTGCGTCACCCCCTGCAGGCGGACGTTGGTCCGGGGTAACAGTTTCCAAGTCCAAAGAGGAGTCTTTTCGAGGAGAATTAGCGGAGTAATCCGTATCAGTGACAGCTGAGACAAACCCAGAAGAGACCGGAGCAGTTTTCGGCAAGATACTCCCGGGGAGCGCGGTAATACTGTCCCTGAGATGATCAGCGCTACCCCTCTGCTTTGGGGGTCGCTGACGACGGTTGCGCCGCTTTCTGGGGGCTCTGGTAATTGTCCGCAGCGTCGGCTGCACGTTCTCCCCCTGTTTCCAGCAAGTCTCACTGCGGCCTGCACACACACGACAACTGCGCTGCAGTTCCCCCTCCTCAGAGTTTTCCCGCGCTTCTCTGCCCCTGCTTTCGCGCGCTTTTTCTTTTATCCACCCCTCTCCCTGCGTCACTCTGTCTCCTGTCACCTCCGCCTGGCTTCTCATCCGCCCTTTAAATCCGTCCCCCGGAACCCCGACTCCCGGCAACAATGGTTCCACCCGTCTGTACGGCTCGCCAGATCCCCGTCCCCTACAAGTGCATATTTGCTACTGTATAATAGTCACAGGACAGGTAGGGGTTAAATATCCAAATATATAATCTCTATTGGAAATCAAGTATCTTTCCCTTATTGATATCAGAAGGAACAAGTGACCTCTAAACATGACACAATTCCCTATTTCAAGACCAATAATACCACATACAAGGAACAAATACCACCACACCATGACCGGACCACATATTTTCACCACACAGTGACCAAATCATACCACATACAGGGAATAAATACCGTCACACCATGACCAGACCACATATTACTACCACATAGTGACCAAATAATACCACATACTCAGAACAAATACCACCACACCGTGACCAGACCAAATATTACCACCACATAGTGACCAAATTATACCACATGCAAGGGATAAATACCTACCATGGCCAGACCACATATTATCACCATAGTGACTAAATAATACCACATACAAAGCATAAATACAGTCACACCATGACCAAACCACATATAACCACCACATAGTGACCGAATACTACAAAATTGATAATAAAAAACACAATACTAATAGCACTAATATTACCACTGGTGACACTATACACAGGATCTCTGTATATTGCATGGGTAATACAGTGACCATCAGTGACATTATACACAGGAGCTCTGTACAGTATATAGTATACAGTGTATAGTGTCAGTGTAAAGGTAACACACTGATTCACCAGTGATGTCTGTATTTGAAGTCATTCATCTTCACTTTTCTTCTTTATCCAGTGCAGACGGCCATCACTTCTTCCAGCCAGGACTCATGTCTGCAGAAAATAAGACACAGTTAGCTATATCTGATCGCTCCCAGAGCACATTCCCCTCATTTTTCCCCAACTTCTACACTATGTCACAGTACAGTATAATGGGTCCCATATAATATAGTACAGTATAATGGGCCCCTCATAGTGCCCCATACAGTATATAATGGCCCTTATATAATGCTCCATATAGTATAATGGGCGCCTACAATGCTCCATACAGAATAATGGGCCTCATATATTTCTCCGTACAGTATAATGGGCCCATATAATGCTCTATACATTATAATGGGCCTCATATAATGCTCCATACAGTATAATTTGCCCATATAATGCTCAATACAGTATTATGAGCCCCACAAAGTTCTCCATACAGTATATAATGGCCCCCATATAGTGTTTCATACAGTATAATGGACCCCATATAATGCTCCATACAGCATAATAGCCCCATATAATGCTCCATACAGTATAATTGTCACGGGGAGACTAGGTGGGCTAGAGCTAATAACCCGGGCCCCTGCAATTTCCCTCAGACTAGGGAAATCCTGACTGACCCTCTACCTAGAGTTTACACTGATGGTGCCCTGTCTCCTGTTTCAACCCTAGGCTGAAACCACCGCCCACCACCCAGTAAAAAGATCATACACCAATACCCACAGTTAGAACAGACAAGGATAACGGAAAATATACACCACGCCGCAGTCACTCAGGAATACACTATAAATGCGCAGGGCAAAATAAACACAAATATAGGAAGGAGTAAATAAGACAAAGGGAAATACACCACCAGCAACGATACTCCAACTATTTGCTCACCACTCCAGACCGAGATAACAACGCACAAGACAGAAGCTATAATCGGCGACGCCCAATGTTCAGGAGAACTATTTAAAGGCAATGGGCCTGGCCCAGCTTCCAATCCGAGCATCAGGTAAATTAACCCCGGACCAGCTAGATAAATTCTAGCCGACGCCAATGAGCACATAGTGGTCAAAAGCGGAATTACCGCTGTCTGTCGAACGACCTGGTCTGAACAGCGTCCGACATGACAGTACCCCGCCTTCTACGAGGGACCCCAGGGCCCTCACGGCTTATAGGACCCAGCTTGTCCGGATGGCGACGGTGAAAAAACCTGACCAGCCGATCCGCATGAATGTCCGAGGCTGGTACCCAGGACCTCTCCTAAGGCCCATAACCACGCCAGTGTACCAAGTACTGTAAAGTGCGGCGCACTACACGAGAGTCAACCAACTTGGAGACTTCAAATTCCAAATTACCATCCACCAAGACTGGAGGTGGCATAGGCGCAGCGTCCACAGAACCCACCACCTTCTTTAAAAGAGACCTGTGGAACACGTTGTGTATCTTACACACCGTAGGAAGCTCCAATCGGTACGCTACTGGGTTAATGATGGCGGTGACCCTAAATGGATCAATAAACCGTGGACCCAATTTAAGGGATGGTATCTTGAGTCTTATGTTTTTTGTGGATTACCACACCCAGTCATCCACACTCAGGTCCGGACCTGGCACACGCCTACTGTCAGCCACACGTTTTTACCTAGCACCCACGCTCAACAGGCGCTGTTTAACTCTCCTCCAGACTGATGACAATTGTGCTCCTAACTGGTCTTCCTCCGGAACGCCGGAAGAGCCCTCTGACTCAAAGTACAAAATTGAGGATGTAGCCCGTAAACACAAAAAAACGGAGACTCCCCAGACGACTCCTGGCGGTGATTATTGATGGCAAACTCAGCCAAAGGAAGAAAGGTAGACCACTCCTCCTGGTTATCAGAGACAAAGCAGCGTAAGTACTGTTCCAAATTTTGGTTCATACGCTCAGTCTGACCATTTGACTGAGGATGAAACGAATGAGACAACTTGATCTCCAGCCGTGAGCAAAATGCTTTCCAAAACATTGCCACAAACTGAGTACCCCTATCAGACACGATGTCAGACGGAACCCCATGAAGTCTGACCACCTCCTGCACAAATACCTGAGCCAGAGTCTTAGCGTTAGGCAACGAAGGCAAAGACACAAAGTGCAAAATTTTTGAAAACCGATCAACAATCACCAAGATGACCGTGTTCCCAGCTGAAGAGGACAAATCAGTGATGAAATCCATGGAGATTTCCGTCCATGGCTTACTAGGTACCTCAAGAGGAAGTAGTGTGCCAACAGGACAGAGCGGGGCGTCTTAGCCCTAGCGCACGTGGTACAAGCTGACACGTATGAGACCACGTCCTGTCGGATCTTGGGCCACCAAAACCGACGTGACACCAACTCCAAGGTACCTCTAACCCCTGGGTGGCCAGCCAGGACAGCATCATGATGCTCCGCCAAAACCTTTAAGCGGAGATGAAGCGGTACAAAAGATTTGTTGATGGGAAGCTCAGATGGTACCTCCTCCTGAGCCTCGGCAATCTCAGCCTCAACCTCGGTAGTGAGAGCCGAAACCACAACACCCTTTTGGAGGATGGGTACTGGATCCTCCCGAGGTTCTCCCCCCTGGAAAACACCTGGACAGAGCATCCGCCTTAGTGTTTTTAGACCCCGGTCTGTAAGTGACAACAAAATTGAACCGCGTGAAAAACAATGCCCAGCGAGCCTGCCTGGGAGACAGACGCTTGGCTGACTCCAAATACAGCAGATTCTTATGATCGGTAATAACAGTAACCTGATGTACCGACCCCTCCAAGAAGTGTCGCCATTCCTCAAAGGCCAACTTGATTGCCAACAACTCCCTGTTGCCAATATCGTAGTTACGTTCGGCGGACGACAGTTTCTTGGAGAAATAGGCGCATGGACGCAAATCACTCAAAGATGAGCCTTGTGATAGTACCGCCCCCACACCAACCTCAGACGCATCGACTTCCACAACAAAAGGTTTTGATACATCTGGCTGCACAAGAATGGGGGCTGAAACAAAACTGTTCTTAAGAAATTCAAATGCGCGCACAGCAGCCTCAGGCCAAACGGAGAAATTGGTACCCTTTTTAGTCATGTCAGTTAGCGGTTTAGCAATGATGGAAAAATCCTTGATAAATTTCCTATAGTAGTTAGAAAACCCAAGGAACCGCTGAAGTGCTTTCAGGTTATCAGGCCGTTCCCAATGCAGCACCGCTTGCACCTTAGCAGCGTCCATTTTAAAACCAGAAGCAGAGACAATATAACCTAAGAAAGGCAACTTTTGAACAGGAAATACACATTTCTCAAGTTTAGCATACAGCTTATTCTCTCTGAGAAGCTGTAACACCTGCTTGACATTATCTAAATGAGTATCACGGTCGCAAGAATATATGAGAATGTCATCAAGGTACCACCGCCCGCCACCCAGTGAAAAGATCATACACCAATACCCACAGTTAGAACAGACAAGGATAACGGAAAATATACACCACGCCGCAGTCACTCAGGAATACACTATTAATGCGCAGGGCAAAATAAACACAAATATAGGAAGGAGTAAATAAGACAAAGGGAAATACACCACCAGCAACGATATTCCAACTACTTGCTCACCACTCCAGACCGAGATAACAGCGCATAAGACAGAAGCTATAATCGGCGACGCCCAATGTTCAGGAGAACTATTTAAAGGCAATGGGCCTGGCCCAGCTTCCAATCCGAGCATCAGGTAAATTAACCCCGGACCAGCTAGATAAAATCTAGCCGACGCCAATGAGCACATAGTGGTCAAAAGCGGAATTACCGCTGTCTGTCGAACGACCTGGTCTGAACAGCGTCCGACATGACAATAATGGGTACATATAATTATCCATACAGTATAATGGGCCCCAAATAATGGTCCATACAGCATAATGGCCCCATATAATGCTTTATATAGTATAATGGGCCCATATAATGCTCCATACAGTATAATGGGTGCCACATAGTGCTCCATACAGTATAATGGGTGCCACATAGTGCTCCATACAGTATATAATGGCCCCATATATTGCTCTATACAGTATATTAGCCCCATATATTGCTTCATACAGTATAATGGGCCCCATATATTGCCTCATACAGTATAATGACCCCGCACATAAAGAAAAATCACATATCTCTCCCGTTCCCCGCAGGTCCGGTCTGCTCAGCGACTTCTGACTCTCTGCACTGCTCAGGATACAGGGCATGCAGTGGTGACGTCATCACGTGGGGCTGCTGTATTATACTTTGGGGCTGCTGCAATCTACTGTGGGGCTGATGCAATATACTGTGGGGCTGCTGCATTATACTGTGGGGCTGTTGCATTATACTGTGGGGCTGTTGCATTTTACTGTGGAGCTGTTGCCTTATACTGTGGGGCTGCTGCATTATACTGTGGGGCTGCTGCATTATACTGTAGGGTCGCATTTTAGTACTATAGGGGTGTATTATACTGCTATAGAGGTGCATTATACTGCTATATGGGTGCATTATAGTACTATAGGGGTTCATTATATTGCTATGTGGGTGTATTATACTACTATGTTGGAGCATTATACTATATATGACTATAGGGTACATTATGCTACTATGGGGGTGCATTATACTGCTATATATGACTATGGGGTATATTATATTATTATGGATGACTATGGGAGCAAAATAGAGAGACATGAGGCAGAAAGGGAGGACACATGTGGTCCAGATAGTGGGATATTATTACTGTTGGGGCTAATTAAAGGATATTATTTTTGAGGATACCTTTTTCAGTGTGGGGGAGATGTCCTGTTACTGTGCAGGGAGAAGTGGTCACTTTTTTTCTTCATCTGGCATAGTATAGAGGTTGGGGAAAAATTGGGGAATGTACTCTAGACAACTGTGTTATTTTCTGCAGAGACGAGTCCTGGCTGGAAGAAGTGATGGTGTGTGCTGGATAAAGATGAAAAGCGAAGATGAAGGACTTCAACTATTGACATCACCAGTGAGTCAGTGTGTTACCTGTACACTGACACTATACATTGTATACTTTATAGAGTTCCTGTGTATAATGTCACTGGTGATCCCTGTATTACCTGTACACTGACACTATATACAGAGCTCCTGCGTATAATGTCTCTGATAATCCCTGTATTACTTGTACACAGACACTATATACAGAGCTCCTGTGTATAATGTTACTGGTGATCACTGTGTTACCTGTACACGGACACTATATACAGAGCTCCTGTGTATAATGTCACTGGTGATCACTGTGTTACCTGTACACGGACACTATATACAGAGCTACTGTATATAATGTAACTGGTGATCACTGTATTACCTGTACACTGACACTATATACAGAGCACCTGCGTATAATGTTACCGGTGATCACTGTATGACCTGTACACGGACACTGTATACGAAGTACAGATCTCCTGTGTATAATGGCACTTATGGTGATATTAATATTGTGTTTTTTTATTAATGATCGATATTGAAGTAATCGGTCACAATGTCGTGGTAATATGTGAGTGATCTTGTCATGGTGTGGCAGTATTTGATCCTTGTATGTGCTATTATTTGGTCACTATGTGGTGGTAATATGTGATCTGGTCATGGGGTGGCAGTATTTGTTCCGTGTGTGCTATTATTTGGTCACTATGTGGTGGTAATATGTGGTCTGGAGATGATGTGGCACTATTTGTTCCTTCTATGTAGTATTTTTCGGTCACCATGTGGTGGTAATATGTGGTCTGGTCATGGTGTGGCGGTTCTTGTTACGTATATGTGGTATAATTTGATCACTATATGGTGGTAATATGTGGTCTGGTCATGGTGTGGCTGTATTTGTTCCTTGTTTGTGATATTATTGGTCATTTTAAAAATTGAAAAATAAATAAAAATATACCTAAATTGTATTGGATATTTTAACAAATGTTTAGTAAGTTACAGTAGGGTAGGGTCCAGCCAAAAGAGTCTACCTTGTCATAGTGGAGGATTAAAAAATCTTTTGGCCAAAAAAAATCTGCTGGCTATATGTGTGGTGACGGGAACTGTAAATGTGTGATTGGTTAGGACATGGTGCAGAAGTAGAGTTTTTCCAAGAGAGGGCGGTGGGACTGTGGACGGTTCAAGGGGTGGAGCCTGGGCAGACTCTCAAGGGGGCCCTGAAAATTTTGCTAGTATGGGGCCCCGAAATTCCTAGTGGCAGCCCTGGTGCTGAGTGTACCTCACTCCTCCTGGATAGTGACTTCTGGAGGCAAGGGGAGGAGAGAAATTGACTCAAATGAAGATCAGTACAGATCAGTACATAATGAAAAGCAACACATCTGGTCTTAAAATTAAGTAAATATAACTAAACTAGATGGTGGCCCGATTCTAACGTATCGGGTATTCTAGAATATGTAGGTAGTATATAGCACAGGCTACATACTATATTGCACAGTGACATAGTATATAACACAACCGACAGTATATAACATAGCTACATAGTATATAACAGAGCTATATAGTATATAACACAGCGTACAAAGTATATAGCAGAGCTACGTAGTATATAACACAGCCACGTAGTATATAACATAGCCACGTAGTGTATTGCACAGGTATATAGTATATTGGTCAGCCACGTAGTATATAGCAGAGCCACGTAGTATATAACATAGCCACGTAGTATATTGTAGAGCCACGTAGTATATTCCACAGGCACGTAGTATATTGCACAGCCACGTAGTATATAACACAGTCACGTAGTGTATTGCACAGCTACGTAGTGTATTGCACAGCTATGTAGTACATTGGTCAGCGACGTAGTATATAGCAGAGCCACGTAGTATATAACAGAGCCACGTAGTATATTGCACAGTCGACGTAGCATATAACAGAACCAACACAGCCACATAGTATATTGCACAGCTACGTAGTATATAACACAGAGCACATAGTATATTGGACAGTCACATAGTATATTGGACAGTCACGTAGTATATTGCACAGCCACGTAGTATATTGGACAGTCACATTATATTGCACAGTCACGTTGTATATTGACCAGCTACATAGTATATAGCACAGAGATGTAGTTATGTAGCACAGAGATGTAGTATGTAACACAGCCCATGTAGTATATAGCAATGTGGGCACTATATGCGTGGTTGAAAAAGACTTAAAATAAAAAATAAACATATACTCACCTTCCGAAGGCCCCTTGAAGTCCTTGGGCCTGTGTGCGGTGCACACGGCTGCTTCCGGTCCCAGTGTTGGTATGAGCGCAGGACCTGTGATGACGTCGCGGTCACATGACCGTGACGTCATGGCAGGTCCTTCTCACATAGGATCCTTGGCACCGGAACCTGCCGCTTGCACTGCCGAGGACAGCGCGCGACGTCGGATGGTGAGAATAACCTTTTTTTTTATTATTATTATTATTTGTAACATTAGATCTTTTTACTATTGATGCTGCATATGCAGCATCAATAGTAAAAAGTTGGTCACACAGGGTTAATAGCTGTGTTAACGGAGTGCGTTACACCGCCGTCTGTTAACGCTGGCATTAACCCTGTGTGAGCGCTCAGCGCTGACTGCAGGGCAGTAAAGCAAAGGCCATTTAGCTGCCAGGCTATGGCCGATGCTGATTGGTCGTGGCAATGGTCGTGGGCATTTTGCCACAACCAATCAGCGACTTGGATGTCCATGACAGACAGAGGCCGCGACCAATGAATATCCGTGACAGACAGACAGAAGGACAGGCAGAAAGACGGAAGTGACCCATAGACAATTATATAGTAGATTTGAACAAAACTACATGACAAATTGTACAATATCAGTATTCATTTACAAAAACTAAGCCAAAATACAAAATTAGAGTGTAAAACATTAAGTTCACTCTTTCACTGATTCCATATGAATTAGGAAGGTAAGTAGCTGCCAGGTGCTGCTTGATTAATTGTTCGTCAAGTGTGACTATCTCTATAAAAGCACAGGTTTTGGCAGTTTGCTGGTCTGGAGCACTCAGACGTGTGTTTATGCAATGAAAAGGAGGATATATATCAGTAACAATTTTAGAGAAGTATTTCATGCTGCCCATTAATCAGGAAGGGATATAATGACATTTCCAAACAATTTGGAGTCTATCATTCTACGGTGAGAAAGGTTATTTACAAGCTGAAAACATTCAAGGCAGTTGACAATCTTCCCAAGAGTAGATGTCCCAGCAAATTCATCCTAAGACCAGAACCTACAGTGCTCCGAGAAATTGCAAAAAAAGAGCTGCAGCTCAGACTCTAAAGGCCTCAGTAAACATAATAAATGTTCAATCACATGAATTAGAAAAAGTGTGAACAAGTATGGCTTGTTTGGAATGGTTTCCAGGAGAACGAATCTTCTTTCTAAAAAGAACATAATAGCATGGCTAAAGTTGCATCTGAATAAACCACAAAAGTGAACAAAGCGGATATGTTGGGCATAACTTCCCTGAGCCACGTTTGAAAACCAAAACACTGCATATTAGCACAAACGCCTCATATTAACTGTATAGCTCAGTGGTGGAGGGGTGTTTTTTGTGGCTTGGTTTGCAGCCACATCAACTGGGCACCTTACAGTCATTGAATTGCCCATGAATGCTTTTATATGTCAAAGTATCCTGGCATCAAATGTGAGGCCATCTAGCCAAAATCTCAAGCTTGGCCAAAACTGGATAATGCAATAGAACAATGATCCCAAACACACTCCCCTAATCTACAACAGAATGACTGAAAAAGAAAAGAATCAAAGTATTGCAATCACCAAGTCAAAATCCAAACTTCAACCCAGTTGAAATGCTGTGGTGGGACCTTAACGAATGTCCACAAGCCTCAATCAATTTAAGCAACCCTGTAAAGAAAAGTGGTCTAAAAATTCCTCCAGAGCGATGTGAGAGATTGATAAAGCCACAAAGAAAATTACTACTTCAAGTTATTGAAGTAATAATTCTATAGGCAGTTCTACTAACTATTGATTCATGGGGTGTACTTAAGTTTTCATGCACTGCATCTACAATTTGGCCAAGTTTTTGTTAAGAAATTAAATACCTAATTTTAATACATTGTGAGGACCAGATGTGTTATTTATTATGTCCTGATATAGAAAATTATTAAAATTCAAAGCGTGTCTAAATAGGTTTTTCATGATTGTATATTAGTATATTGCAAAGTTTCTTGTATTCACTTATACTATTGATTTATACAAAGTTTGTTGAAATGACAGTGACGGCGCAAGTTCTGCGTTAGGATCTCTTCACACTTGTTCCTTAGTTTTCATTTATAAAGGATCGCACAACAAATTGCTGTGATATTCACAGGCAAAACCACGAAAACTACAGCTGGATGCTCCAAAACCTCACCAGAGCCCCCAGATGGCAATGTGACCAGAGCCTAATAATTTTGTTTATGGGTTCATTTTTTTGCAATATCCTTTTAAAAACAGCCACAAGAGGTAAACATTGAAAATTTTTGTTTACCAGATTATATACACGTGAATGTCCTGATGATCCAGTCTGATCAAAAAAAAAAGTTGCTCTGGTGGTTTGTGGCACAAACAAGAAAGCAATAAAAGAATATTGTCCAACGTAATGTGTAAAGTGCTTGATAAATTATCCTGAATTCATGTGAGATAGACATATCCAGAGACAAATGAACACAGTGCACTGTGAGAGACGGACATTTCTGCTGTCCAAGGTCCTGAACAGCTCTCTGTCCAGGGTACTTAAAGGGAAGCTGTCATGTCATTTTTAGCATCTAAACTGTCACAGTGCATTGTTAGTGATATAATGTGCATCACTAACATGTTTTTTTGCATTAAAAACGTACCTTCTCTTTTAATCATGGGGTGTGCTTCTTTTCCGTTCACTCACGGGTGTCGCCCACCCATGCAATTTGATTGATGTTCCAGGTTGTGCTAATGTCGCTCGAATCCACTGCAAAATTCCACGCTTGCACGGTGTAGAGCCTGGAGCCATGCTTGCGTAGGGTGGAGCGGGCAGCTGTGCTTGTGTAGGTGCTGTATTCAAATGAGACCAAAAAATAAGTTTTTTTGCTACCAAGGTAAACGCTGTGTCTGGCACGAAAATAACACAGCTCATCATCCCAAGAACACCATCCCCACAGTGAAACATGGTGGTGGCATCATCATGGTGTAGAGATGTTTTTGTCAGCAGGGACAGGGAAAATGGTCTGAGTCGAGGAGAAGATGGATGATGCAAAAAACAGGGATGTTCTTGAGCAAAACCTGTTTCAATCTATCAGTTACTTGAGACTGGGATAGAGGTTCACCTTCCAATAAGACAATGACTCAAAGCATATTGCTAAAGCAACACTCGTGTGGTTTAAGGGGAAACGTGTAAACATTTTGGAGTGACCTAATCAAAGCCCAGACCTTAAGGCAATTGAGAATCTGTGGTCAGACCTGAAGATTGCTGTTCACCAGAGGAAACATCTAACTTGAAGGAGCTGGAGCAGTTTTGCCTTGAGCAATGGGCAAAAATCCAACTGGAAAGATTTGGGATGTTCATAGAGACTGATCCAAAGCAACTTGCAGCTGTAATTACTGCAAAATGAGGCTCTACAAAGTTCGACTTTAGGGGGGTGAATAGTTATGCAAACTAAAGATTTCAGTTATTTTGTAAGATATTTTGTAAGATTTGTTGTTTGCTTCAAAATAAAAAGATAACCAAATGTTCACAATTGTAGGTATGTTCTTTACATGAACTGATGCAGACCCTCAAAACAATCTGTGAAATTCCACAAAAATGGAAAGGGGGTGATTACTTTCCCAAGCCACTATAATCTTTAGTGCTATTCAAATGTCCATTTTTTATATACCATGTGTCCATAAAAAACTCATGGAGACATGTCTGTTTTTTTCTGGTATCATGGATATAAAGTGCCAATACAAGTCTGTGGATCCGTGAAAATGGATGGAATCAGTGTATAGTCCATGTGCTGTCTGTGTTTAACATTTTGCAAATTATAGGAGAAGCTTTATAATTTATGTATACATACATGAAAAACACTGATGACACTGATGGAAAAAACAGACACACGGATCAGACACGGATGACACTGATCCAAAACACTAATGACAATGGTACCACATTTTCACAAATGTGTTTAACCATATTGCCAGGGTCATTGGCGCCATATGTGAGGGGAGATATGTGTAGCAAAGGTTGTTATCCTGTGTGATGTGAAACCCATAAGTTTCCCTCCAGCATGATATGTGCTGAGAGTAAATCAGTCGTTTCCAGGGTCTGGGTTTCAGTGAGTAGGTGTAAGGTGGGCGGGACGCCTACTCACTATATCTCCACCTCAAGGGTGTGGTTGGAGGGAGTTAAATGTACAGCCACTGTTTTTTTTCTGTCTGTGCTGTTTGGAGGTAGGAAGCCTCCAGGCTGAAGCTCCAGTGAGAGCTGCCGTGCGCATTGGTCCCAGAAGGCGGGAGCCATACTGGGAAGGACTCTGTATGGAGTCTTTATTTTCATTTGTGCCAGAAGGGCTGTTTTTGCTACTATTTGGGGCTTTATGAAGTAATAAACCTCCTAGAGACTTTAACCTAAAGTGTTCCTGTGTCTACCTCGGGGAGCAGCTAAGTGAGCAGACCTTACAAACCATGTACATGTCAATGAGGCCTTATATATCGCTGAACATAATGAATTATGTTTTGTATGCATTGTTGTGCAACGGTCTCACTAAATGTTTATATTACAAGCATATAATATTTAGATATTTATATTATCCCCATAATATAAATTTATATTGTAATTATACGTATTCAGTCTAATGTACTTGGCACATGAACAGACCTAGTGAATTGAAGAAAATCCCTAGATGATATACTTTGTTATGAAATATTTATCTACAGGTGTGTCTTACAAAATTAGAATAATCAGCCAGGGAAGGGCTAAGACGATGAGGGTTTGCATTCCCTCCAAGATGTAGCACGACAGGGACTCTGCATGAAGAGTTACTATATGCAGGTTAATATTGTCTATGACTTGGGTCAGACTCATCTAGCTGAGAGGGACAGGGTCAATTGCATGAATGGAAATGGGTCTCGCCAGCGTCCTATCAACCAGACCATGAGTCTGAACAAAGTGAGAATCCACCAGATTGACCCCAGCTCCACTGTCCACAAGAACCGGTACCGTCTCAGTCTCTCCACCACCCACCACTTCAGCAGAAATGGAAAACTGAGACGTGAAGGTGGAAATGTATACAACCTGGTCACCTCCCTCCATACGGCCAGGGGAATGCGGCTTTGGTGATGAAGTATCACCTTCGACGCGAGATGGGCAGACATTGATGTAATGATCTGTAAGACTGCAATAGAAACATGCCCCTGTCCCACGGAGAACCGCAGGCAACAGTTTGAGAAGAGACTCCTCCCACCTGCATAGGTTTGTCTGTCTGCACCAGTGTGTCCTCCTCCCTAGAAAGAACAACAGGAGGTAGATTCGGTGTATATCTCTCCCTGAAGCATGTATCCAGTATCCTGAAGCCTAGCTGACAGACACTGAAATGGCTCCCATGAGCAGTGTCATTCCACTGCGTGTCAGTGGCCCATCTCTGAAACTCTGAGCAGTACTCCTCAGTCGGCCAGCCCCCCTGCTTGATCTTACGGCGTCGAGACTCAGCCAGGGAGACGCCATCAGGATCCCCAAACACCAATGCCAATGCCGCAAAAAACTCATGACGGCAAAGATGGAAAATCGGTCGGCAGGGAGAAGGCCCAGGATTCACTCCCATAAGAACGTGGGCAAAGCCTGAAATATAACTTACAGGCTTCCTTAAAAACCAAAAATGCATCTCTCTCTCCAGAGAATCTGTCAGGGAAAGATATTTTGGGTTCTGGTTGAGTGAAGACATGAGCCGAGACCATGAACCCAGACACCTGCTGAAGCTGCTGAACAACCTGAGACCACAGCTCCATTAACTCATCCATGAGGGTCTGGATCAGGAGAGCCAGAGCCTCCGCTTGCGCCATGGGTTCACCGAAAGAATGTTACAGTTGGTGATAATGTCACAACCCAACAGAGGTCAGTCCTGAGCTCCAACCTAAGCCTGTCCCTGCACTCCTCTAAAGCCCTAAGCGGGTCCTTACCCCCGCCACCATCACATACCTCGTCCCTTTCACCTCACACTCCGCTGCCAAGCTCCACACCGCAGATACGTAAACAGGACCCCGAAATCCACAGAAGCCGATTCAGCTCTGACACCAGAGAGCTGCAAATGCAAGGCTGGCCTACATAGAAAACTCTATCACCAACAGTCAGCTGATGAGTCAGGTAACCATTTAAAGGATGGTGGAAGAGATCACCAGCCACATCAGCTGGCCAGCAAAATAGCAGCTGCCAGCAAGGAAACAGGCATTAACCCTTGCTGACCTGAAAGGAAAAAGCTACATTTAAATCATAGTGGAACCAGAGCTTCCACGAATCCAAACCTGAATCGTGACAAATAAGTTCTGTTTTTCTATTGTTTCAAATTCTTATTTCATGCAAATTAATTATGTAAAAATCATACAATGTGATTTTCTGGATTTTTTTTTTACCCCTTCATGACCTTGGTTGAAATTTTCCGTTTTTCCGTGTTTGTTTTTCGCTCCCCTCCTTCCCAGAGCCATAACTTTTTTATTTTTCCGTCAATATGGCCAAGTGAGGGCTTATTTTTCGTGGGTTGAGTTGTACTTTTGAACGACATCATTGGTTTTATCATTTCGTGTACTAGAAAACGGGAAAAAAATTCCAAGTGCGGTGAAATTGCAAACAAAAGTGCAATCCCAAGCGTGTTTTTGTTTGGCTTTTTTGCTAGGTTCACTAAATGCTAAAACTGACCTGCCATTAAGATTCTCCAGCTCATTACGAGTTCACAGACACCAAACATGTCTAGGTTATTTTTTATCTAAGTGGTGAAAACAAATTCCAAACTTTGCTAAAAAAAAAAAAAATTGCTCCATTTTCCGATACCCGTAGCGTCTCCATTTTTCGTGATCTGGCGTCGGGTGATGGCTTATTTTTTGTGTGCGGAGCTGACGTTTTTAGTGAAATCATTTTGGTGCAGATACGTTCTTTTGATCGCCCGTTATTGCATTTTAATGCAATGTCGCGGCGACCAAAAAAAGTAATTCGGGCGTTTCAATTTTTTTTTCGCTACGCTGTTTAGCGATCAGGTTAATCCTTTTTTTTATGGATAGATCGGGCGATTCTGAACGTGGCGATACCAAATATGTGTATATTTGATTTTATTCTTATTGTTTTATTTTGAAAGGGGCGAACGGGGGGTGATTTAAACTTTTATATTTTTTTTTATTTATTTAATATTTTTTTAAACATTTTTTTTTTACTTTTGCCATGCTTCAATAGCCTTCATGGGAGGCTAGAAGCTGGCATAACTGGATCGGCTCTGTTACATAGAGGTGAAGCATAGATCGCCTCTATGTAGTAGAATTACAGGCTTGCTATGAACGCCGACCACAGGGTGGCGCTCACAGCAAGCCAGCATCAACACCCATAGAGGTCTCAAGTAGAGTTGAGCGACTTTAACTTTTTTTGGATCGAGTCGGGTTTCGCGAAACCCGACTTTGTCAAAAGTCGGGTCGGGTGAAATCGGCCGATTATTGCGAAAGGTCGGGGGCCGACTGAAACACGAAACCCAATGCAAGTCAATGGGGAATCAAAGTCGGCAGTGAGTGGTGGACAGGAAAACACCTACAGTGCCCATTTTAATGCCAAAAACATCAATTCTTATTACTGAAGCTTGTCACTCTTAATTTACTTTATAATAATAGTTAGGCATTGAAACCAGGGGGGCATTTGGCTAAAGTTGTGAGGGGGTAGGGCTGGCTTAAGATTTTCGTGGGCCCAGGAAACGCGGAATACACCACGGCGGTGGAGCAGGGAGAGGTAAGTATTTCAACTTTGCAAGTGCTGTGATCCTGAGCAAGCAGGGGGGGCCCACTCGTTAGCATTGGCACTGGCACAGGGCCCCTCATAGTACAGCGGTGTGTTTGACGGCGGGTGGCGCCTCCCACCGGCGGAGACACTTTTGCGTACTATGAGGGGCCCTGTGCCAGTGACGTCGCCAACAAGTATGCCCCCCCACCTGATGAAGGAACCTGCACTTTCATCTGCACCTTCCTCTTTGTCCCTGTGTAAGGTGGTATAACATGCGGGAAGAAGAACCTGACTTTCAGCAGGGACAGATTCTGGCTGTGCAGAGTGCAAGGGGAATGTAGTGGTCTGGGTCAATGTACCAGCAGACTCATCTAGCAGTGGCTGGGCAATGGGCAGGATGATAGTAGGTGCAAAGTATTAACTGGTCTATCAGGACTAACCAGGCGGCATTGCCTTGTTCAGTGGAGGACAACTGTAAGGAGAGGCTGACACAGTGAGTAGGCCCAAATAAGTAAGTAGGCTAAATACAGTTCAAAATTGGTAACATGACTAAACAGGCGGCATTGCTTTGTTCAGTGGAGGAAAACTGTAATGAGTGGCAGACACAGTTAGAAGGCCCAAATAATAAAGTGGGCTAAATGTCTGCCAAAAAATTGTTCATAAATAAACAGGTGGCATAGCTAGGTACAGGGGTGGGCTCCTCTGCTGAGTAGCAGACAGTGGTAGTAGGTGCAAAGTATTAACTGGTCTAACAGGACTAACCAGGCGGCATTGCTTTGTTCAGCAGAGGACAACTGTAAGGAGAGGCTGACACAGTGAGTAGGCCCAAATAAGTAAGTAGGCTAAATGCAGTTCAAAATTGGTATCAGGACTAACCAGGCGGCATTGCTTTGTTCAGCGGAGGACAACTGTAAGGAGAGGCTGACACAGTGAGTAGGCCCAAATAAGTAAGTAGGCTAAATGCAGCTCAAAATTGGTAACATGACTAAACAGGCGGCATTGCTTTGTTCAGTGGAGGAAAACTGTAATGAGTGGCAGACACAGTTAGAAGGCCCAAATAATAAAGTGGGCTAAATGTCTGCCAAAAAATTGTTCATAAATAAACAGGTGGCATAGCTAGGTACAGGGGTGGGCTCCTCTGCTGAGTAGCAGACAGTGGTAGTAGGCGCAAAGTATTAACTGGTCTAACAGGACTAACCAGGCGGCATTGCTTTGTTCAGCGGAGGACAACTGTAAGGAGAGGCTGACACAGTGAGTAGGCCCAAATAAGTAAGTAGGCTAAATGAAGTTCAAAATTGGTAACATGACTAAACAGGCGGCATTGCTTTGTTCAGCGAAGGACAACTGTAAGGAGAGGCTGACACAGTGAGTAGGCCCAAATAAGTAAGTAGGCTAAATGCAGTTCAAAATTGGTAACAGGACTAACCAGGCAGCATTGCTTTGTTCAGCGGACGACAACTGTAAGGAGAGGCTGACACAGTGAGTAGGCCCAAACAAGTAAGTAGGCTAAATGAAGTTCAAAATTGGTAACATGACTAAACAGGCGGCATTGCTTTGTTCAGCGAAGGACAACTGTAAGGAGAGGCTGACACAGTGAGTAGGCCCAAATAAGTAAGTAGGCTAAATGCAGTTCAAAATTGGTAACAGGACTAACCAGGCGGCATTGCTTTGTTCAGCGGAGGACAACTGTAATGAGAGGCTGACACAGTGAGTAGGCCCAAATAAGTAGGCTAAATCCAGTTCAAAATTGGTAACAGGACTAAACTGGCGGCATTGCTTTGTTCAGCGGAGGACAACTGTAATGAGAGGCTGACAAAGTTAGTAGGCCCAAATAATTAAGAAGGCTAAATTTCTGCCAAAAAATTGTTCATAAATAAACAGGTGGCATAGCTAGGTACAGGGGTGGGCTCCTCTGCTGAGTAGCAGACAGTGGTAGTAGGTGCAAAGTATTAACTGATCTAAATGGAGGCCAGGGCCCCTGTATATTTTAACTATCATCTATCATTTCAACAAATTTGTATTGGCAGTGCCATTGCAGGATTTAACAGCACAGACTACACAGTGGTGGAGCAGGGAGAGGTAAGTATTGCAAGTGGTAGAGCACTGTTCGAGCTGGGGGGAACAGTCTCTCGTGGGTGGCGGTACTGGCACAGGGCCCCTCATATTACGACAGTGTGTCTGATGTTGGTTGTGCACCACCACTGTCAGAGACACTTCATTGTACTATGGGGGACCCTGTGCCAGTGCCGTCGCCCAAGAGTGGGCACACCCACCTGTCCAGGCAAACGCCACTCGCACGGGTGCTTGCGCCAGGTGGTGACCACGGCCCTGTGGGGGGAGTCAGCCAATTTTGGGAGGTATAAAAATGGCCTATGGTGGTCATTCAGCAGCTGCAAATGGAGGAATTGAAGCAGTCAGTAAGAGGAGGCCAAAAGCAAGACATTTTTCAGGCAAGCTACGTGTCAGCAGGGGAAGGTGGGGCCAAATAATTTGAAATCCATGATTGGTTCATTTTAATGAAGGTTAGATCATCGACATTTCGGGTAGCCAGACGTGTCCTTTTTTCGGTCAGTATTGAACCAGCAGCACTGAAGACTCTTTCGGATAGCACACTAGCAGCAGGGCAAGCGAGCTCCTGTAATGCATATTCTGCCAATTCAGGCCAAGTGTCTATTTTAGATGCCCAGTAATCAAAGGGGAATGACCTGTGAGGGAGAACATCGATGAGGGAGGAAAAGTTGTTCGTAACCATACTGGAAAAATGCTGTCTCCTGTCACTTTGAATCGATGCAGCAGTACCTATCGTGTCAGCGGTCATTGCGAAATCACTCCACAACCTGGTCATAAAACCCCTCTGTCCAACGCCACTTTGGATTTGTGCACCTCTAACACCTCTGCCATGTTGCCCCCTACGGCTTGTGTGAGAACCATCACCGCCGCTGTGTGCTGGGAATGCCTGAACCAAATGGTCTACAAGAGTTGCTTGTTTGGTAGCCAATATTTGCTCAAGGTTCTCACGTGGCATGATATTTTGTAATTTTCCTTTATATTGTGGATCCAGGAGGCAGGCCAACCAGTAATCGTAATCGGTCATCATTTTCATAATGCGGGGGTCCCTTTTTAGGATACGCAAGGCATACTCAGCCATGTGGGCCAATGTTCCAGATGTCAATTCACTGCTTGTGCTGGCTTGAGGAGCACTTTCTTGCAAATCAACATCACTTGTGTCCCGCAAAAACCCTGTACTTGACCTTGCAATACCACCAGTTTCTGTTGCCCCCTGAGAAGCATCTTCCTTCCATAAATATTCATCCCCATCATCCTCCTCCTCCGCCACCTCGTCCAGGAGAGTTCCCTGAGCAGACAATGGCTGACTGTCATCAAGGCTTCCCTCCTCCTCGGCTGCAGACGCCTGCTCCTTAATGTGCGTCAAACTTTGCATCAGCAGACACACTAGTGGGATGCTCATGCTTATGATGGCGTCGTCTAAACTTACCAGCCGTGTGCATTCCTCAAAACACTGAAGGACTTGACAGAGGTCTTGTAGCTTTGACCACTGCACACCAGACAACTCCATGTCTGCCATCCAAGTGCCTGCCCATGTATGTGTATCCTCCCACAAATTAATTACAGCACGCCTCTGTTCGCACAGCCTGCAGTGCAGTGTGGAGTTCCACCTTGTTGCAACGTCGATTATTAGGTGGTGCTGGGGAAGATTCAGCGATCGCTGATGGTTCAGCACACGGCTGGAGTGTACGGGCGACCGGCGGATGTGCGAGCAAAGTCTTCGCACCTTCAGGAGCAGGGCTGGTAACCGCGGATAATTTTTCAGGAAGCACTGCACCACCAGGTTCAAGGTGTGAGCCAGGCAAGGCATGTGTTTCAGTTCTGAAAGGGCTATGGCAGCCATAAAATTCCTTCCGTTATCACTGACTGCCTTGCCTGCCTCAAGATGTACACTGCCCAACTATGACTGAGTTTCTTGCTGCAAGTACCCGGCCAGTACTTCCGCGGTGTGTCTGTTGTCGCCCAAACACTTCATTTGTAACACAGCCTGCTGATGCTTACCACTAGCTATTCGATAATGGGACACCTCGTGCGCAACACTGGCAGCTGCGGATGGAGTGGTCGTGCGACTGCGCTGTGGACGAGCTTTCGCTTCTGGAGGAGGAGGGGTGGCAAACGCCTACAGCCAACTGTTTCCTAGACCGTGGGCTAGGCAGAACTGTCCCACTATGGCTGTCCCCTGTGGACCCTGCATCCACCACATTAACCCAGTGCGCCGTGATGGACACGTAACGTCCCTGGCCATGCCTACTGGTTCATGCATCTGTTGTGAGGTGCACCTTCCCACTGACTGATTGCCTCAGTGCATGGACAATGCGGTCTTTGACATGCTGGTGGAGGGCTGGGATGGCTTTTCTCGCAAAAAAGTGCTGACTGGGTAGGTCATAGTGTGGTACTGCGTAGGCCATCAGGTCTTTGAAAGCTTCGCTTTCAACCAACCGGTAGGGCATCATCTCTAACGAGATTAGTATAGCAATGTGGGCGTTCAAACCCTGTGTACGCGGATGAGAGGATGAGTACTTTCTTTTCCTATCGAGAGTCTCTTGTAGGGTGAGCTGGACTGGAGAGCTGCATATGGTGGAACTAGCGGTGGTGGTGGACATGGCGGATTGAGAGAGGGTTGGTGATGATATTCTTGATGTTGGCCTACATACAGTGTTTCCTACCAAAAATCTTGTGATTCCCCAACTGCTTTGGCCTTGCGACGATACCTCCACATTTGCTGCTGGTGGTGTCCTAACCGGTGGGCTTACAGTGAGGGAAGCAATGTAGTGTTGCTGACTACCTTCATTCTGAGCAGGAGCACCAACGGTACGGGATGTTTGATAGTTAGTCCAGGCTTGCAAATGCATGCTGGTTAAATGTCTATGCATGCATGTTGTATTTAAATTTTGAAGATTCTTCCCTCTGCTAAAGGTCTTTGAGCATTTCTTACAGATAACTTTTGACTGGTCATTCGGATCTTGGTTAAAAAATTGCCACACTGCACTCTTCCTACTATCGAATACCTTTTCAGGCATTGCATGCTGTGCTATGTTCTCCGGATGGCCATGCTGTCCTAAAACTGTTTTTGTTCTTGACACACGTTTTTGGCCTGATACGGGCCTGCCAGATGACAGCTGTTGCGATGTAGATGGCTGCTGCGGATCATCCTCCTCCACTTCTGAGCTACTGGCAGCGGCACCCTCTTCCCCCAATGGCTGCCAATCTGGGTCAACAACTGGGTCACTTATCACCTCCTCTTCAATGTCATGTGCACCTTCCTCTGTGTCACCGTGTAAGGTGCTATATCGTTCGGAACGGGGCACCATAGTCTCATCAGGGTCAAATTCTGGCTGAGTACACTGCGAGGGCAATTTAGTGATCTGAGTCAATGGAACAGCATAATAATCTAGCTGTGGCTGTGCATCAGTGCACTCCATGTCTGATTCATCTTGTAATGGGCAGTTAACAATTACCCTTTCTAACCCAGGCACGGTATGTGTAAAGAGCTCCATGGAGTAACCTGTAGTGTCGCCTGATGCATCCTTCACTTTTGGTTTGGGAGAAGGACACCGGGAGCATCCACGGACGACTCGCTGCTTTTATATTTGGAACTTTCTGAAGAGGAGGCGAAAGAGCTAGAGGCTGATTCAGCAAGGAAAGCCAAAACTTTTTCCTGCTGCTCCGGCTTTAAAAGCGGTTTTCCTACTCCAAGATAAGGGAGCCTTCGAGGCCTTGTGTAGCCAGACGATGACGCTGGCTCAACACCCCCAGCCTTAGGTGCTATTTTGCTTTTCCCACTACCACCAGATGCTCCACCACCACCATCAGTACCAGCTGGCAACGACCGCCCACGGCCTCTTCCACCAGACTTCCTAATTTTGGGGAAAATGTTACCAAAATAACAACCGTTATATGGTACTGTAAAACAAGGTAGAAGGTGTATATAAACTTGTTGAGAATTTAAATCTCCCTTTTTATTTTGGGGAGACTGCACCGCAATTCAGACCCAGTGTATAGCACAACACAATGTAAGTGGCAGAACGTGGCTGGCTGATATACGACAAACTAGCAGAACTGACGTATATCCACTTTGTGACAATTAGAATCTCTCTTTTTTTGGGGGGAGACTGCACGGCAACTCAGGCCCAGTGTGTAACACAACACAATGTAAGTGACAGAACGTGGCTGGCTGATATACGACAAACTAACAGAACTGACGTATATCCACTTTGTCAATAATATACTTGGCACTCAGAAGAACTTTGTGGTGAAGAAAAACATCATTTATTCAGTGCATCCAGTTCAACATGAACGTTTTCGGTCCAAACATAGGACCTTCATCAGACAGGATTTTTGAATACTGTAATATACATATACAAAAAAATACAAAAGAATTTTTTTAGAGACAAAATTCATGATGCACTTTGAGGATACAATGCATTCAAAGATATGCAGCACAAAAAACCAAACATCACTGGTAAAAGTGACCAAACAACAATAGTGACGGACTTTGGTGAATCCTGACTTGGAGCGTGAGATGTGAGCTTCATTTTGAAGAAACAGAGAGCTGTGAATGTGTTGATAAGAGGATTACGATAAGGTGACCATGCTAGGTCTGGATAAGGACCTGCCAGAGTGGTGAGATAATGGTGAGATTGCCCCTGAATCATGCAGGGTGAGCTGCCTAAAATACAAGAATACAGACACGTAAAATATGTGACAACATAAGAGGATACATAAAGGTATATCAAGACATCAGGCTGCCATATATACGAGTAAGTGCTAAAGTATATAACGTGTGTGACCACCGGAGCTGCGTCAAAACCCTATGGATGTGTAAACAGTCCCCCCTCAAGGAGTAATACTATTATGTGTTATGACCCCAATGGCGAGGGTCTCAGAGGAACGTGGAAGTCTGCAGAATACAAAAATCCAGCTCATAGGGCAGTGGTAACTGGGTTGACCATATATCTACTCCTAACGCCAACACTAGAAGTAGCCGGGGATCATTCCTACGTTGATTCTAGATGACACGCGCCAGCCGGAGAATCTAGCTACCCCTAGTAGAGGAAAACAAAGACCTTTCTTGCCTCCAGAGAAGGGGACCCCAAAGCTGGATAGAAGCCCTCCACAAATAATGACGGTGAGGTAAGAGGAAATGACAAACACAGAAATGAATCAGGTTTAGCACAGAGAGGCCCGCTTACTGATAGCAGAATAAAGAAAGGTAACTTATATGGTCAACAAAAACCCTATCAAAATCCACACTGGAAATTCAAGAACCCCCGAACCGTCTAACGGTCCGGGGGGAGAACACCAGCCCCCTAGAGCTTCCAGCAAAGGTCAGGATATAGATTTGGAACAAGCTGGACAAAAATACAAAACCAAAACAAATAGCAAAAAGCAAAAGGCAGACTTAGCTGATATAACTGGAACCAGGATCAGTAGACAAGAGCACAGCAGACTAGCTCTGAGAACTACGTTGCCAGGCATTGAACTGAAGGTCCAGGGAGCTTATATAGCAACACCCCTAACTAACGACCCAGGTGCGGATAAAAGGAATGACAGAAAAACCAGAGTCAAAAAACTAGTAACCACTAGAGGGAGCAAAAAGCAAATTCACAACAGTACCCCCCCCTTAGTGAGGGGTCACCGAACCCTCACCACGACCACCAGGGCAATCAGGATGAGCGGCATGAAAGGCACGAACTAAATCGGCCGCATGAACATCAGAGGCGACCACCCAGGAATTATCCTCCTGACCATAGCCCTTCCACTTGACCAGGTACTGAAGCCTCCGCCTGGAGAGGCGAGAATCCAAGATCTTCTCCACCACGTACTCCAACTCGCCCTCAACCAACACCGGAGCAGGAGGCTCAGCAGAAGGAACTACAGGCACAATGTACCGCCGCAACAAGGACCTATGAAATACATTGTGAATAGCAAATGACACAGGAAGATCCAGACGAAAAGATACAGGATTAAGGATTTCCAATATCTTGTAAGGCCCAATAAAACGAGGTTTAAATTTGGGAGAGGAGACCTTCATAGGAACAAAGCGGGAAGAAAGCCATACTAAATCCCCAACGCGTAGTCGGGGACCCACACCGCGGCGGCGGTTGGCAAAGCGCTGAGCCTTCTCCTGTGACAACTTCAAGTTGTCCACCACATGATTCCAGATCTGCTGCAACCTATCCACCACAGAATCCACCCCAGGACAGTCAGAAGGCTCCACATGACCCGAAGAAAAGCGAGGATGGAAACCAGAGTTGCAGAAAAAAGGCGAAACCAAGGTGGCGGAACTAGCCCGATTATTAAGGGCAAACTCAGCCAACGGCAAGAATGTCACCCAATCGTCCTGATCAGCAGAGACAAAACACCTCAAATAAGCCTCCAAAGTCTGATTGGTTCGCTCCGTCTGTCCATTAGTCTGAGGATGGAAAGCAGACGAAAACGACACATCAATGCCCATCCTACTACAAAAGGATCGCCAGAACCTGGAAACGAACTGGGATCCTCTGTCTGACACAATATTCTCAGGGATGCCGTGCAAACGAACCACGACTGTTATGACCCCAATGGCGAGGGTCTCAGAGGAACGTGGAAGTCTGCAGAATACAAAAATCCAGCTCATAGGGCAGTGGTAACTGGGTTGACCATATATCTACTCCTAACGCCAACACTAGAAGTAGCCGGGGATCATTCCTACGTTGATTCTAGATGACACGCGCCAGCCGGAGAATCTAGCTACCCCTAGTAGAGGAAAACAAAGACCTTTCTTGCCTCCAGAGAAGGGGACCCCAAAGCTGGATAGAAGCCCTCCACAAATAATGACGGTGAGGTAAGAGGAAATGACAAACACAGAAATGAATCAGGTTTAGCACAGAGAGGCCCGCTTACTGATAGCAGAATAAAGAAAGGTAACTTATATGGTCAACAAAAACCCTATCAAAATCCACACTGGAAATTCAAGAACCCCCGAACCGTCTAACGGTCCGGGGGGAGAACACCAGCCCCCTAGAGCTTCCAGCAAAGGTCAGGATATAGATTTGGAACAAGCTGGACAAAAATACAAAACCAAAACAAATAGCAAAAAGCAAAAGGCAGACTTAGCTGATATAACTGGAACCAGGATCAGTAGACAAGAGCACAGCAGACTAGCTCTGATAACTACGTTGCCAGGCATTGAACTGAAGGTCCAGGGAGCTTATATAGCAACACCCCTAACTAACGACCCAGGTGCGGATAAAAGGAATGACAGAAAAACCAGAGTCAAAAAACTAGTAACCACTAGAGGGAGCAAAAAGCAAATTCACAACAATTATGTACCTGGAATACACAATATGTCTGTATGGGCCCACGGATGGTGCCAGAATCAGACAAAGTCCAGGAGGTGTGGTGCCGTCTAAGAAGAAGGACATCATGTGGTAAGTGTAAGAAAATGCCAATAGGCACTATAGAGGACCCATGGAAGGGGACACATTACCTTATATAGTATGTAAGAATGCGCTGCAAAAAAGGGGCGAGATGCTCGCTGGTGCAGGGAGCGCTGCAAGAAATGAAGGTAGTGCCCAATAAATGAATAGTCCAGGCACGAGGGGTAAAGGCAGGATATAAATAAATGCCAATAGGCACTATAGAGGAACCATGGTAAAACCTGAGCAGGAGGACACAATACCTTGTGTGATATGCAGAACTGCGCTGCCAATGGGCGAGGTGCTCGCTAATGAGGAGAGCGCTGAAAGAAATAAAGGTGGTGCCAATTAAGTGAATACTCCGGGCATGAGGAGTAAGGATAGGGGGGTGACTGAGCGCCGCTGTACCTGGTGCTGCGGAGGAGAATGGCGCCGAACTGCAGAGGGTCCTCCCGGAAATGCTGGCACTCCAGCGGTACTTCCGGGTTTATGTGAGCGCCGACAGGGGGTCAGCTGACCCGCTGCGTCATCGGCGTCACATGACGGTGCCAGCCGCGCATGCGCAGGATAGATGGCAACAGTAGGGGAGCGCTGGGCAGATATATAAGCCCAATGGCGCCTGTATATTACATATAGTGTACTAATGCACCGCGCAGCTAAAGTATAAGTGACAATGCCACCTGGGGAGATTTTGTGGGCACTGAAACAGATAAATGAGGAATGAGAAGCTATGTGGGAGCTATATGTACACATAAGGGGTTAAGTCAGTCAAACCCAGGGGGATCCCTAATGGTGGTCACACAACTGTAATATAGAGACATTTTCTGATTAAAAAAGATCCCATCACTCCTATATTCTATATCCTGCCTAAAATTCACAAAAGACTGAACAAACCACCGGGCAGGCCCATTGTTTCCTTGACTGATTCAGTCTTGTCACCTCTATCTATGGTGCTTGAAAAGATCCTGACACCTTTAGTTAAAACCACACGCTCCTTTGTATTGGACACTAATGACTTCATACAGGTCATTAGGTCCTTGGGCCCCGTATCCTCCTCCTCCCTTCTAATTACCTGGGACGTCAACAATCTGTACACATCAATAGTACATGAGAAAGGTATGGCAGCCACGGACAGACTCCTGAGTGACAACAAGGTAGACACTAAAATACGTCATTTCTGTGCTGACCTTTTAGGTTTGGTACTTAAAGAAAACTATTTCATGTGTCAGGACACCTTTTATGCCCAGCAACAAGGCACTGCAATGGGCGCGAACGTAGCGCCCCCATATGCCGTGGCATATATGGCGGCCTTTGAAAGCGACTACGTGTACGACCATCCCCTCTTTAAAGACCATTGTAAGGTATGGCGGAGGTACATCGACGACATATTCTGCGTCTGGGACGGCCCCATTGAGTCGCTCCTTTCCTTTGACCAACATATTAATAACATCTGGCCCGAGCTTAAATTCTCAATACAACAGGACACACATAGGATTAGCTTTCTGGATACTCTGGTATACAAGGAAAGGGATGGTACCCTAGCAATTGACTTATTCACTAAGCCCACTGACCGCAATGGCCTCCTACATTTCACCAGCTGTCACCCACCCTCGGTTAAGAACTCAATTCCAAAATCGCAATTCCATAGGGTAGAGAGGATTGTCTCTGACATGGAAATTAAGAAAGTCAGACTTACCGAAATGGAACACAAGTTCATTGAGAGGGGATATCCCCGGGGTGTGTTGACAGAGGCCAAAAGAAACCTGTCCAACACTAGACCAAAAGACAATCAAAAGAGAATTCCTTTCGTCTCCACTTTTCATCCGTTTTCTGGTTTGGTGCAATCTACCATCAAAAAACACTGGAACATCCTAACAAGGAGTTACCCCAACATCCCAGAATTCACTAGGCCCTTCCTCCCATGTTTTAAGCGAGCTAAAAACCTCAAAGATAGACTTGTAAAGGCTGACATTGGTTCAAGCACAGTGGTCCCCAGGCAGACGTTCCTTCATACTCAAAGACAGGGGACGTTCCCCTGTTTGAATTGTCTTCAGTGTAGCAACATACAGAGGGGCTCCGTTGTTTTTCACCCACAAACTGGTAAGGCAATTCCCATCAAAGGATTTTATACCTGTGAGTCCACGTTTGTGGTGTATTTAATAAAGTGCCCATGTGGTTTGGCCTATGTGGGGGAGACGACTCAAATGGTGAGGGATAGAGTGGCTCAACATAAGTCCACGATCCGATGTAAAAAGACACATCTCCCCCTCCCACATCACTTTTCTGAAAAAAATCACAGCATCGCCCAGCTCCGGTTCCAGGTTCTGGAACAAATTGATATCCCTAGGAGAGGTCAGAACCGTACCAAAATGCTCCAGAGAAGGGAAGCTTTTTGGATCTACACGTTGCAGACTTTAGAACCAAAGGGATTGAATAGGGACTACGACGTCTCAGCTTTTTTGTAAAATTACTGTGAATATTGCATTGTGATTCCGGTTATGTTTTGTATGCTATATTGATTTTATTTCCTCCTTCTATATCCTCACAGAATCGCTAGCTGCACTACTATGCACCGAGCACCGACTATCCTTCACATGGTATAGTATTTCCACACCAGGCCAGTTGAATATAGAGTATTAGTATTGTCTCTATATTACAGTTGTGTGACCACCATTAGGGATCCCCCTGGGTTTGACTGACTTAACCCCTTATGTGTACATATAGCTCCCACATAGCTTCTCATTCCTCATTTATCTGTTTCAGTGCCCACAAAATCTCCCCAGGTGGCATTGTCACTTATACTTTAGCTGCGCGGTGCATTAGTACACTATATGTAATATACAGGCGCCATTGGGCTTATATATCTGCCCAGCGCTCCCCTACTGTTGCCATCTATCCTGCGCATGCGCGGCTGGCACCGTCATGTGACGCCGATGACGCAGCGGGTCAGCTGACCCCCTGTCGGCGCTCACATAAACCCGGAAGTACCGCTGGAGTGCCAGCATTTCCGGGAGGACCCTCTGCAGTTCGGCGCCATTCTCCTCCGCAGCACCAGGTACAGCGGCGCTCAGTCACCCCCCTATCCTTACTCCTCATGCCCGGAGTATTCACTTAATTGGCACCACCTTTATTTCTTTCAGCGCTCTCCTCATTAGCGAGCACCTCGCCCATTGGCAGCGCAGTTCTGCATATCACACAAGGTATTGTGTCCTCCTGCTCAGGTTTTACCATGGTTCCTCTATAGTGCCTATTGGCATTTATTTATATCCTGCCTTTACCCCTCGTGCCCGGACTATTCATTTATTGGGCACTACCTTCATTTCTTGCAGCGCTCCCTGCACCAGCGAGCATCTCGCCCCTTTTTTGCAGCGCATTCTTACATACTATATAAGGTAATGTGTCCCCTTCCATGGGTCCTCTATAGTGCCTATTGGCATTTTCTTACACTTACCACATGATGTCCTTCTTCTTAGACGGCACCACACCTCCTGGACTTTGTCTGATTCTGGCACCATCCGTGGGCCCATACAGACATATTGTGTATTCCAGGTACATAATAGTATTACTCCTTGAGGGGGGACTGTTTACACATCCATAGGGTTTTGACGCAGCTCCGGTGGTCACACACGTTATATACTTTAGCACTTACTCGTATATATGGCAGCCTGATGTCTTGATATACCTTTATGTATCCTCTTATGTTGTCACATATTTTACGTGTCTGTATTCTTGTATTTTAGGCAGCTCACCCTGCATGATTCAGGGGCAATCTCACCATTATCTCACCACTCTGGCAGGTCCTTATCCAGACCTAGCATGGTCACCTTATCGTAATCCTCTTATCAACACATTCACAGCTCTCTGTTTCTTCAAAATGAAGCTCACATCTCACGCTCCAAGTCAGGATTCACCAAAGTCCGTCACTATTGTTGTTTGGTCACTTTACTAGTGATGTTTGGTTTTTTGTGCTGCATATCTTTGAATGCATTGTATCCTCAAAGTGCATCATGAATTTTGTCTCTAAAAAAATTCTTTTGTATTTTTTTGTATATGTATATTACAGTATTCAAAAATCCTGTCTGATGAAGGTCCTATGTTTGGACCGAAAACGTTCATGTTGAACTGGATGCACTGAATAAATGATGTTTTTCTTCACCACAAAGTTCTTCTGAGTGCCAAGTATATTATTGCTGATGTACTACGGGTTGGATACCTAACTTGAGCACCTCCCAGATACCCAGAGTGCCGTGCTTTACTATATTGTATATCCACTTTGTGACAATTTGAATCTCCCTTTATTTGGGGGGAGACAGCACCACAGCTCAGGCACAGTGTATAAAACAACACAATGTAAGTGGCAGAAAGTGGCTGGAAGATATCTGAAAAAATCCAAGGACTGTAGTACAATTTCAATCTCCCTACAATGATCTCAGGACAAGTATGGCAGCAATAAAAAGGACTGCTGCACACAAAAGTGTGGACAAATAAACAAGATAACTGCAGAAAGGAGCAACAGGATTTTTGCTTTTAAAAAAGCAGTTGGTTTGCACAGCAGCGTGCAAACAGCAATGCAGCTATCAGGGAGTCTTATAAGGCAGCCTAAGGCTACGTTCACATTTGCGGTCAGCGCCGCAGCGTCGGGCGCCGCAGCGGCGCCGCATGCGTCATGCGCCCCTATATTTAACATGGGGGCGCATGGACATGCGTTGTGCTGCGTTTTGCGCCGCATGGCCGCAAGCGTTGGACGCAAGAAACGCATCAAGTTGCATTTTTTTTGCGTCCAACTTTCGGCCAAAAAGGACGCATGCGGCGCAAAACGCAGCGTTTTAGCGTGCGTTTTGCGGCGTTTTTGTTTGCGTTGTGCGCTGCGGCGCACAACGCAAATGTGAACGTAGCCTTATAAGCTACAGAGCTGATGCACAAAAATATAGCCTCCACTGTCCCTGCAAAAAAAGGTGGTGTTGGACAGTGGAAATCGCTACAGCACAAGCGGTTTGGGGGTTAATCTTCCCTCCCTAACTATATCCCTTCTTCTGATGAAGCTGCAGCAATCTCTCCCTATGCTAAGATCGGCAGAAGTAAGATGGCGGTCGGCATGCACGCCCCTTTATACCCCTTGTGATGCCGCAGAAAGCAAGCCAATCACTGTCATGCCCTTCTCTAAGATGGTGGGGACCGAGACCTATGTCATCACGCTGCCCACACTCTGCGTCCTCCTTCATTGGCTGAGAAATGGCGCTGAACGCGTCATACAAAACGCAACTTTGGCGCGAAGATCGCCAACCGCATGGCCGATCCCACACTAGGATTGGGTCGGGTTTCATGAAACCCGACTTTGCTGAAAGTCGGCGATTTTTTAATTTGTCCGATCTGTTTCGCTCAACCCTAGTCTCAAGGAGACCTCTGGTTGTTATGGCAATGCATCGCTGACCCCTGATCATGTGACGGGGATCGGCGATGAGTGCATTTCCGGCTACGCGGCCGGAAGCAGTAGTAAAATGCCGCAGTCAGCGTTTGACAGCAGCATATAACTAGTTAATAGCGGTGGGTGGATCGCGATTCCACTCGCCGCTATTGCACGCACATGTCAGCTGTTCAAAACAGCTGACGTCACGGATTTTATGTGGGCTTACCGCACCGCCGGAGCCCGCATCAAAGCAGGGGATATGACATCGGACGTACTATCCCGTCCGAGGTCAGAAAGGGGTTAAAGATTCTGTCACTTACAGTTGAAGTGTACCTACAATAACAATTAACAATTACAGACATTTCTATTCTTTGTAGGTGGTAAAACTTGCAAAATCGGCAGTGTATCAAATACTTATTTTCCCCACTGTCTGTATGATGTTTTTGTGGCAAATGACTTATTTTTCCACAAAACACGCACTGGGGTAACGTTTACAAAATTTTAAAGCTACGCTTAATCCAAGACAAAAAAAAAACGACTGTATATTTGTAGCAAACCTGTTTCCCTATTTCTATTTCAAGCATGGTTCTGAACATGGCCATGTTGGTGGCAGGCATTGGCAAGGAGGTAACTAACAGATGGACTCTTATAGTAATGGCCATGAAAGAGGGATACAATGTGTTTCCAAGGCAGCCAAGGGCCTGAAAGACGCCCAGGTATGTCAGAGGAACTTGTATATTACTTCTCTCTGATATACAGATAATAAATGTTTCCGTTAACTCCCCTCAATATCTATAGCTCACCTGTCATGGCTCCCGGGTAATACTGCTGTGGGAAACACTGCACACAGCAACAATGGAGCTGAGCAAAGCGCCGGGTTACTAATCAGGTGCAAACAGGACCTGAACCATGTGACAGAGTGGGAGATGATCGGGGGGTGGAGCCAGACACCGGGGAACAGAGAAAAGGATAAACACAAGAAAGTAGTCAAGCAAGCCAAGATCGGAGCCAGGAGATCACGAAGTACCAAAGGGGATGAGACAGGGGATTGTCAGAAGTGAAGCCAGAGGTCAGAAATCCAGAAGATCAAACAAAGAGTAATGCACGGAGAGCAAGGAAAGGAACTGCAAACCAGGCATAGACTCCAGGGGTCAGGCACACAGACTAGAACAGAAAGTATAGCTGACAGCGAATCCTAGTCTGGAGTGAGTATAAATACCCCTCCCAGATCGAAAGAGAGGCCAGCAAAATTAACCCTGAGAGAACAGGACATTAACCATGTCCTAACCATGGCATCACCAAATAGAGAGTAGTGGATTTGATGTTTTTTCCATAGCTCACCCACCACACACACCCAACTGCAGAAAAATTAAAAAAAATTGTGAACACATTTTATGTATTGTAAAAAAGTAACAATAAGACATCTAACAAAAATAAGTCACTATATGACTTCAGTTACCGTACTTAAAAATAAATATGTCATGGCTCCTGGTATACAATTAATAAAAAAAAACTCCTCAAGGCCTAAAACAGGGCAGTCCTTTAAAAGGGTGACCATTTTTTTGCTTAAAGTCTGCAGTCACTTTACGTAACTGCAAGCTTCCAAATCTTCGCAGCTTGAGCACTGCGCGCTGTCAGGATTCTCCAGTGTCTGCGTTGAGAGCATCTTGCGCTCAAGTAATGGAGGCCATGCTGTTGTGAATTCCGTTCTCGGGCTCCCTCCTGTGGTCATGAGTGGTACTGTGTGAGTTTGGTCTTGGGCTCCCTCTGGTGGCCTTTAGCGATATGGCTGGTCTTGGCTGGGCTCAGCTGTTTCATCTCCTGCTAGGCTGGGCCTATTTAACTCACCTGGACCTTTAGCTGTCGCCTGCTGTCGGTGTATTCAGTCCTGATCCTGTGTCCTCCTGAATATTCCTTGTGACCAGTCTCCTGCTATGAGAAGCTAAGTTTGCTTGTTCAGTTTCTCATTATTTCCTTGAAAACGTTTCTCATTATATTATGAGTTCAGCCCAGCTTGCTTTTATGTGATTTTTTGCTTGCTGGTTAGTTCTGGGGTGCAGAGTGCGCCCCTCACATCGTGAGTCGGTGTGGGGGTTCTTGTATTCTCTGCGTGGTTTACTTTTGATAGTTTTTGTACTGACCGCACAGACACCTATCTATTTTCTGCCTATCTAGTATTAGCGGGCCTCATTTGCTAAATCTGTTTCATCTCTACGTTTGTGTTTTCCCCTTGACTCACCGTTATTATTTGTGGGGGGCTATCTAAAACTTTGGGGTACATTTCTCTGAGGCAAGTGAGGTCTTTGCTTTCTTTCTAGGGGTAGTCAGTTTCTCAGGCTGTGACGAGACGTCTAGGTTTTCAGGTAACGTTCCACAGCTGCCTTTAGTGTGTTTGGATAGGATCAGGATTGCGGTCAGTATAGTTTCCACATCCCCAGAACTTGTCCTATATATTCAGGGTATATTTGTCAGGTCAGTTTGAGATCCTACCACCAGGATCATAACACATGCACATCTAGTCGGAATGTGGTCAGGCATGTACATATCACATACTGCCCGATGTCACCTCAAACATCGGAGAATGTTGGTAGCCTGCGGATCAGATAACTCTATTAAGGTGTTGAAAGCTTAATTCCTAAACACATCTAATACAGTTGTGGCCAAAAGTATTGACACCCCTGCAATTCTGTCAGAAAATACTCAGTTTCTTCCTGAAAATGATTGCAAACACAAATTCTTTGGTATTATTATCTTCATTTAATTTGTCTTAAATGAAAAAACACAAAAAGAATTGTCCTAAAGCCAAATTGGATATAATTCCACACCAAACATAAAAAAGGGGGTGGACAAAAGTATTGGCACTGTTCGAAAAATCATGTGATGCTTCTCTAATTTGTGTAATTAAGAGCACCTGTAACTTACCTGTGGCACCTAACAGGTGTTGGCAATAACTAAATCACACTTGCAGCCAGTTGACATGGATTAAAGTTGACTCAACCTCTGTCCTGTGTCCTTGTGTGTACCACATTGAGCATGGAGAAAAGAAAGAAGACCAAAGAACTGTCTGAGGACTTGAGAAACCAAATTGCGAGGAAGCATGAGCAATCTCAAGGCTACAAGTCCATCTCCAAAGACCTGAATGTTCCTGTGTCTACCATACGCAGTGTCATCAAGAAGCTTAAAGCCCATGGCACTGTGGCTAACCTCCCTAGATGTGGACGGAAAAGAAAAATTGACAAGAGATTTCAACGCAAGATTGTGCGGATGTTGGATAAAGAACCTCGACTAACATCCAAACAAGTTCAAGCTGCCCTGCAGTCCGAGGGTACAACAGTGTCAACCCGTACTATCCATCGGCGTCTGAATGAAATGGGACTGTATGATAGGAGACCCAGGAATACCCCACTTCTTACCCCGAGACATAAAAAAGCCAGGCTGGAGTTTGACAAAACTTACCTGAAAAAGCCTAAAATGTTTTGGAAGAATGTTCTCTGGTCAGATGAGACAAAAGTAGAGCTTTTTGGGCAAAGGCATCAACACAGAGTTTACAGGAGAAAAAACGAGGCATTCAAAGAAAAGAACACGGTCCCTACAGTCAAACATGGCGGAGGTTCCCTGATGTTTTGGGGTTGCTTTGCTGCCTCTGGCACTGGACTTCTTGACCGTGTGCAATGGCATTATGAAGTCTGAAGACTACCAACAAATTTTGCAGCATAATGTAGGGCCCAGTGTGAGAAAGCTGGGTCTCCCTCAGAGGTCATGGGTCTTCCAGCAGGACAATGACCCAAAACACACTTCAAAAAGCACTAGAAAATGGTTTGAGAGAAAGCACTGGAGACTTCTAAGGTGGCCAGCAATGAGTCCAGACCTGAATCCCATAGAACACCTGTGGAGACATCTAAAAATGGCAGTTTGGAGAAGGCACCCTTCAAATATCAGGGACCTGGAGCAGTTTGCCAAAGAAGAATGGTCTAAAATTCCAGCAGAGTATTGTAAGAAACTCATTGATGGTTACCGGAAGCGGTTGGTCGCAGTTATTTTGGCTAAAGGTTGTGCAACCAAGTATTAGGCTGAGGGTGCCAATACTTTTGTCTGGCCCATTTTTGGAGTTTTGTGTGAAATGATCAATGTTTTGCTTTTTGCTTCATTCTCTTTTGTGTTTTTTCATTTAAGACAAATTAAATGAAGATAATAATACCAAAGAATTTGTGTTTGCAATCATTTTCAGGAAGAAACTGAGTATTATCTGACAGAATTGCAGGGGTGTCAATACTTTTGGCCACAACTGTATAATAGCTGCCCATATGCAGATTTGCCTGTTTTTAGACAAAATCGCTTTGTCCAAAGATACACCGTTTAACATCCAAATTTATGGGAAGAAAATATTTGAATATGCTATTTTTACGTACAAGAAAACCAAATTCTAATTGCATGAGAGGATCTAATCTGTATATAGGGGTCAGGTATAAAAACCGTCAGGATCTGAACAATAAAGTCAGAATTGGTAAGGAGGATCTGACACCCCCAAAACTGAAATTGAACCATTTAGATTTTTATATAGGGGACTTAGCCCCTATGTAAACCATACATATCATGTACATATTATTAAATGTGCTTTTGAGGAAAACAGATTTATTGCATATGTAAATGAGGGGGCTCCGATGCTCCCCTGGCATGGGCATTTGCTCAGTGCACTTTTCTGCCCCCTTAAATACTCTGTCCCTCAACTCATGGTGATTGACAGCTCTCACTTTATAGTGCTGTCTGATCCATCACCCCAGCCCTGCACATACTGACACTGGAGTGGCTGCGTGCCTGCTTACAGTGTCAGTGTGTACAGTGGCAAAGTTCTCATCTCCCTATCCTGTGCATAGCGGACGCTCGCTGCACAATGGATTACAAAGCAGTTGTGGCTAATGCTGACAGGAGAGGGATGAGAAGGTGCACACTGTTAGCGTATGCTCACTCTCATCCTCCCCTCCTGTGTATAATGGTAGCACATTGATTCTGTGTGTAGCAAGTAGCTGCTGTAGACAAGACAGGAGAGGGAGATGACAGCGCCCCAGCACTGATATGCAGGGGGCAAGCACGAGTCCACAGTATCAGTGTGTGTTTTACAAATGGGAACTGTTCAAAGGTCAACCATAATTATTTGCAAATTGCCATATGCAAGAAAATCCCTTGCACTGCAAATCATCATGAGGGGAGGAATATTGCAACTGAGTGGCGGAAAGGTGCACAGAGCCCTTGGCCATGCCAACAGTCACCATAGTCCCTTCATTTAAATATGTAATATTTTTACAACACAAGCACATCTTTTGCAAAAATTATTCCTGAATATTTTTTTTTGTTTTAGAGGGAACACTTTTTTAGGAATTTTGTACAGCTCTCCAAGCAGGTCTCTGTCTCTCATCTCACAAAATTACAAGTTAAAGAAGGGGCAGGGAACTGTGGGATAGCACGGTGCAGAAGACATCAAATATACTGTCTTCATCTATTAGATTCTTAGCCTTTATCATCTTTGTCACAGCCTAACAGATTTTTCTGTGGTCGCTGCACTGTGCATAGGCAGCGACTGAGATGACAAAACTTACTTAATTAGGGCTCATACTCATCTGTGAGGAAAACAGACTACGGTAGTTCAATCCGATAAAAAAATCAGATTCTACTCTGACCAATGTTAATCTACGAGTCCCTGCTCATCTGCGATCTCACACGAGACTCGACAAAGAAAAACAATCGGTGTGATAAAAATATCACACGGTACTCAAACCGTGTGACTGCCATCCGATTTTTACACATTGTGAGGGGAATAATATACGAGGGCCGGTATGTATCCCCCAGGATGCGCATAGAGACATACTGAACCCGCTGGAGTGCATTTTGATTACAGCAACACCTGTGTTTACAATGCAGAATACAAGAGAGTTTAGATTTGGGCAAATCATTTGACCAAATCAGTTTTGTATTGGGTATCTCAGTGGTTTGTTTGCAAGCTGCAGAGCAGGAGGCTCTATGCAGGACAGGTCTGTGCGAAGTTAAACACAGCACCTTCCTGGTGCACATACTGCTTTGTACAGACACCTTCCTGGTGCACATACTGCTTTGTACAGACACCTTCCTGGTGCACACACTGCTGTGTACAATGCATACACCTTCCTGGTGCACACACTGCTGTGTGCATACCCCTTCCTGGTGCACACACTGTTGTGTACATACATCTTCCTGGTGCACACACTGCTGTGTGCATACATCTTCCTGTGCACACACTGCTGTGTGCATACCCCTTTCTGGTGCACACACTGTTGTGTACATACATCTTCCTGGTGCACACACTGTTGTGTGTGCATTCACCTTCCTGGTGCAGACACTGCTTTGTACAATGCATACACCTTCCTGGTGCACACACTGCTGTCTGCATACATCTTCCTGGCACAGACAGTGCTGTGTGCATACATCTTCCTGGTGCACACACTGCTATGTACATACATCTTCCTGGTGCACACCGCTGTGTACAGACACCTTCCAGGTGCACACCGCTGTGTACAGACACCTTCCTGGTGCACACCACTGTGTACAGACACCTTCCTGGTGCACACACCGCTGTGTACAGACGCCTTCCTGGAGCACACACTGCTGTGTACAGACACCTTCCTGGTGCACACAACTGTGTACAGACACCTTCCTGGTGCACAGTGCTGTGTACAGACACCTTCCTCGTGCACACACTGCTGTGTACAGACACCTTCCTGGAGCACACACTGCTGTGTACAGACACCATCCTGGTGCAAACACTGCTGTGTACAGACACCTTGCTGGTGCACACTGCTGTGTACAGACACCTTCCTGGTGCACACAATGCTGTGTACAGACACCTTCCTGGTGCTGTGTACAGATACATTCCTGGTGCACACCGCTGTATACAGACACCTTCCTGGTGCACAGTGCTGTGTACTGACACCTTCCTGGTGCACAGTGCTGTGTACAGACACCTTCCTGGTGCACACACCGCTGTGTACAGACATCTTCCTTGTACACACACCGCTGTGTACTGACACCTTCCTGGAGCACACACCGCTGTGTACAGACACCTTCCTGGTGCACAGACTGATGTGTACAGACACCTTCCTGGTGCACACAGTGCTGTGTACAGACACCTTCCTGGTGCACACACACCTTCCTGGTGCACACACCGCTGTGCACAGACACCTTCATGGAGCACACGCCGCTGTGTACAGACACCTTCCTGGTGCACACACCACAGGGTACAGACACCTTCCTGGTGCACACACTGCAGTGTACAGACACCTTCCTGGTGCACACACTGCTGTGTACAGACACCTTCCTGGTGCACACACTGCTGTGTACAGACACCTTCCTGGTGCACACCGCTGTGTACAGACACCTTCCTGGTGTATACTGCTATGTATAGACACATTCCTGGTGCACACACCGCAGTGTACAGACACCTTCCTGGTGCACACACTGCTGTGTACAGACACCTTCCTGGTGCACACCCTGTGTACATCTTCCTGGTGCACACACTGCTGTGTATAGACACCTTCCTGGTGCACACACTGCTGTGTACAGACACCTTCCTGATGCACACACCGCTGTGTACCTGTGTACAGACACCTTCCTGGTGCACAGTGCTGTGTACAGACACCTTCCTGGTGCACACAACGCAGTGTACAGACACCTTCCTGGTGCACACCCCTGTGTACAGACACCTTCCTGGTGCACACCCGTGTACAGACATCCTCCTAGCGCACACACGTGTACAGACATCCTCCTAGCGCACACACTGCTGTGGACAGACATCTTCCTGGTGCACACACTGCTGTGTACAGACACCTTCCTGGTGCACACACTGCTGTGTATAGACACCTTCCTGGTGCACACACCGCTGTGTACAGACACCTTCCTGGTGCACACCGCTGTGTACAGACACCTTCCTGGTGCACAGTGCTGTGTACAGACACCTTCCTGGTGCACACACCGCTGTGTACAGACACCTTCCTGGTGCACACCGCTGTGTACAGACACCTTCCTGGTGCACAGTGCTGTGTACAGACACCTTCCTGGTGCACATACCACAATGTACAGACACCTTCTTGGTGCACACACCGCAGTGTACAGAAACCTTCCTGGTGCACATCCCTGTGTACAGACATCTTCCTGGCGCACACACTGCTGTGTACAGACATCTTCCTGGTGCACACCGCTGTGTACAGACACCTTCCTGGTGCACAGTGCTGGGTACAGACACCTTCCTGATGCACACACCGCAGTTTACAGACACCTTCCTGATGCACACCCCTGTGTACAGACATCTTCCTGGTGCACACACTGCTGTGTACAGACATCTTCCTGGCGCACACACTGCTGTGTACAGACATCTTCCTGGTGCACAAACTGCTGTGTACAGACACCTTCCTGGTGCACAGTGCTGTGTACAGACACCTTCCTGGTGCACAGTGCTGTGTGCAGACACCTTCCTGTTGTACACACCGCTTTGTACAGACACCTTCCCGATGCACAGTGCTTTGTACAGACACCTTCCTGGTGCACAGTGCTGTGTACAGACACCTTCCTGGTGCACACACTGCTGTGTACAGACACCTTCCTGGTGCACACAGTGCTGTGTACAGACACCTTCCTGGTGCACAGTGCTGTGTACAGACACCTTCCTGGTGCACACAGTGCTGTGTATAGACACCTTCCTGGTGCACACACTGCTGTGCACAGACACCTTCCTGGTGCACACACTGCTGTGTAGAGACACCTTCCTGGTGCACACACCGTAGTGTACAGACACCTTCCTGGTGCACACTCCTGTGTACAGACACCTTCCTGGTGCACACCCCTGTGTACAGACATCTTCCTGGCGCACACACTGCTGTGTACAGACATATTCCTGGTGCACACACTGCTGTGTACAGACACCTTCCTAGTGCACACACTGCTGTGTATAGACACCTTCCTGGTGCACACACTGCAGTGTACAGACACCTTCCTGGTGCACACATTGCTGTGTACAGAAATCTTCCTGGTGCACACCCCTGTGTACAGACATCTTCCTGGCGCACACATTGCTGTGTACAGACAACTTCCTGGTGCACACCGCTGTGTACAGACACCTTCCTGGTGCACAGTGCTGTGTACAGACACCTTCCTGGTGCACACACCGCAGTGTACAGACACCTTCCTGATGCACACCCCTGTGTACAGACATCTTCCTGGCGCACACACTGCTGTGTACAGACATCTTCCTGGCGCACACACTGCTGTGTACAGACATCTTCCTGGTGCACACACTGCTGTGTAGACACCTTCCTGGTGCACAGTGCTGTGTACAGACACCTTCCTGGTGCACACCCCTGTGTACAGACATCTTCCAGGCGCACACACTGCTGTGTACAGACACCTTCCTAGTGCACAGTGCTGTGTACAGACACCTTCCTGGTGCACACACTGCTGTGTACAGACACCTTCCTGGTGCACACCCCGCTGTGTACAGACACCTTCCTGGTGCACAGTGCTGTGTACAGACACCTTCCTGGTGCACACACCACAGTGTACAGACACCTTCCTGGTGCACACTCCTGTGAACAGACACCTTCCTGGTGCACACCCCTGTGTACAGACATCTTCCTGGCGCACACACTGCTGTGTACAGACATATTCCTGGTGCACACACTGCTGTGTACAGACACCTTCCTAGTGCACACACTGCTGTGTATAGACACCCTCCTGGTGCACACACTGCAGTGTACAGACACCTTCCTGGTGCACACACTGCTGTGTACAGACATCTTCCTGGTGCACACACTGCTGTGTACAGACACCTTCCTGGTGCACAGTGCTGTGTACAGACACCTTCCTGGTGCAGTGCTGTGTGCAGACACCTTCCTGTTGTACACACCGCTTTGTACAGACACCTTCCCGGTGCACAGTGCTGTGTACAGACACCTTCCTGATGCACACCCCTGTGTACAGACATCTTCCTGGTGCACACACTGCTGTGTACAGACACCTTCCTGATGCACACCCCTGTGTACAGACATCTTCCTGGTGCACACACTGCTGTGTACAGACATCTTCCTGGCGCACACACTGCTGTGTACAGACACCTTCCTGGTGCACAGTGCTGTGTCCAGACACCTTCCTGTTGTACACACCGCTGTGTACAGACACCTTCCCGATGCACAGTGCTGTGTACTGTGTACAGACATCTTCCTGGAGCACACTCTGCTTTGTACAGACACCTTCCTGGTGCACACAGTGCTGTGTACAGACACCTTCCTGGGGCACACACTGCTGTGTACTGACACCTTCCTGGGGCACACACTGCTGTGTACAGACACCTTCCTGGTGTACAGACATCTTCCTGGTGCACACACTGCTGTGTACAGACACCTTCCTGGTGCACACACTGCTGTGTACAGACACCTTCCTGGTGCACACACTGCTGTGTACAGACATCTTCCTGGTGCACACACTGCTGTGTACAGACACCTTCCTGGTGTACAGACATCTTCCTGGTGCACACACTGCTGTGTACAGACATCTTCCTGGTGCACACACTGCTGTGTACAGACACCTTCCTGGTGTACAGACATCTTCCTGGTGCACACACTGCTGTGTACAGACATCTTCCTGGTGCACACACTGCTGTGTACAGACATCTTCCTGGTGCACACACTGCTGTGTACAGACACCTTCCTGGTGCACACACTGCTGTGTACAGACATCTTCCTGGTGCACACATTGCTGTGTACAGAAATCTTCCTGGTGCACACCCCTGTGTACAGACATCTTCCTGGTGCACACACTGCTGTGTACAGACACCATCCTGGTGTACAGACATCTTCCTGGTGCACACACTGCTGTGTACAGACATCTTCCTGGTGCACACACTGCTGTGTACAGACACCTTCCTGGTGTACAGACATCTTCCTGGTGCACACACTGCTGTGTACAGACATCTTCCTGGTGCACACACTGCTGTGTACAGACATCTTCCTGGTGTACAGACATCTTCCTGGTGCACACACTGCTGTGTACAGACATCTTCCTGGTGCACACACTGCTGTGTACAGACACCTTCCTGGTGTACAGACATCTTCCTGGTGCACACACTGCTGTGTACAGACATCTTCCTGGTGCACACACTGCTGTGTACAGACATCTTCCTGGTGCACACACTGCTGTGTACAGACATCTTCCTGGTGCACACACTGCTGTGTACAGACATCTTCCTGGTGCACACACTGCTGTGTACAGACACCTTCCTGGTGCACACACTGCTGTGTACAGACACCTTCCTGGTGCACACACTGCTGTGTACAGACATCTTCCTGGTGCACACACTGCTGTGTACAGACACCTTCCTGGAGCACACACTGCTGTGTACAGACACCTTCCTGGTGTACAGACATCTTCCTGGTGCACACACTGCTGTGTACAGACATCTTCCTGGTGCACACACTGCTGTGTACAGACATCTTCCTGGTGCACACACTGCTGTGTACAGACATCTTCCTGATGCACACACTGCTGTGTACAGACATCTTCCTGGTGCACACACTGCTGTGTACAGACACCTTCCTGGTGCACACACTGCTGTGTACAGACACCTTCCTGGTGCACACACTGCTGTGTACAGACATCTTCCTGGTGCACACACTGCTGTGTACAGACATCTTCCTGGTGCACACACTGCTGTGTACAGACACCTTCCTGGTGCACACACTGCTGTGTACAGACACCTTCCTGGAGCACACACTGCTGTGTACAGACATCTTCCTGGAGCACACACTGCTATGTACAGACATCTTCCTGGTGCACACACTGCTGTGTACAGACACCTTCCTGGTGCACACACTGCTGTGTACAGACACCTTCCTGGTGCACACACTGCTGTGTACAGACACCTTCCTGGTGCACACACTGCTGTGTACAGACCCCTTCCTGTTGTACACACCGCTGTGTACAGACACCTTCCCGATGCACAGTGCTGTGTACAGACACCTTCGTGGTGCACAGTGCTGTGTACAGACACCTTCCTGGAGCACACACTGCTGTGTACAGACATCTTCCTGGTGTACAGACATCTTCCTGGTGCACACACTGCTGTGTACAGACATCTTCCTGGTGCACACACTGCTGTGTACAGACACTTTCCTGGTGTACAGACATCTTCCTGGTGCACACACTGCTGTGTACAGACATCTTCCTGGTGCACACACTGCTGTGTACAGACATCTTCCTGGTGCACACACTGCTGTGTACAGACATCTTCCTGGTGCACACACTGCTGTGTACAGACATCTTCCTGGTGCACACACTGCTGTGTACAGACATCTTCCTGGTGCACACACTGCTGTGTACAGACACCTTCCTGGTGCACACACTGCTGTGTACAGACACCTTCCTGGTGCACACACTGCTGTGTACAGACATCTTCCTGGTGCACACACTGCTGTGTACAGACACCTTCCTGGTGCACACACTGCTGTGTACAGACACCTTCCTGGAGCACACACTGCTGTGTACAGACACCTTCCTGGTGTACAGACATCTTCCTGGTGCACACACTGCTGTGTACAGACATCTTCCTGGTGCACACACTGCTGTGTACAGACATCTTCCTGGTGCACACACTGCTGTGTACAGACACCTTCCTGGTGCACACACTGCTGTGTACAGACACCTTCCTGGTGCACACACTGCTGTGTACAGACATCTTCCTGGTGCACACACTGCTGTGTACAGACATCTTCCTGGTGCACACACTGCTGTGTACAGACACCTTCCTGGTGCACACACTGCTGTGTACAGACACCTTCCTGGAGCACACACTGCTGTGTACAGACATCTTCCTGGTGCACACACTGCTGTGTACAGACACCTTCCTGGTGCACACACTGCTGTGTACAGACACCTTCCTGGTGCACACACTGCTGTGTACAGACACCTTCCTGGTGCACACACTGCTGTGTACAGACACCTTCCTGGTGCACACACTGCTGTGTACAGACCCCTTCCTGTTGTACACACCGCTGTGTACAGACACCTTCCCGATGCACAGTGCTGTGTACAGACACCTTCGTGGTGCACAGTGCTGTGTACAGACACCTTCCTGGAGCACACACTGCTGTGTACAGACATCTTCCTGGTGCACACTGCTGTGTACAGACACCTTCCTGGTGCACACACTGCTGTGTACAGACACCTTCCTGGTGTACAGACATCTTCCTGGTGCACACACTGCTGTGTACAGACATCTTCCTGGTGCACACACTGCTGTGTACAGACACCTTCCTGGTGTACAGACATCTTCCTGGTGCACACACTGCTGTGTACAGACACCTTCCTGGTGCACACACTGCTGTGTACAGACATCTTCCTGGTGCACACACTGCTGTGTACAGACATCTTCCTGGTGCACACACTGCTGTGTACAGACATCTTCCTGGTGCACACACTGCTGTGTACAGACACCTTCCTGGTGCACACACTGCTGTGTACAGACACCTTCCTGGTGCACACACTGCTGTGTACAGACATCTTCCTGGTGCACACACTGCTGTGTACAGACACCTTCCTGGTGCACACACTGCTGTGTACAGACACCTTCCTGGAGCACACACTGCTGTGTACAGACACCTTCCTGGTGTACAGACATCTTCCTGGTGCACACACTGCTGTGTACAGACATCTTCCTGGTGCACACACTGCTGTGTACAGACATCTTCCTGGTGCACACACTGCTGTGTACAGACACCTTCCTGGTGCACACACTGCTGTGTACAGACACCTTCCTGGTGCACACACTGCTGTGTACAGACATCTTCCTGGTGCACACACTGCTGTGTACAGACATCTTCCTGGTGCACACACTGCTGTGTACAGACACCTTCCTGGTGCACACACTGCTGTGTACAGACACCTTCCTGGAGCACACACTGCTGTGTACAGACATCTTCCTGGTGCACACACTGCTGTGTACAGACACCTTCCTGGTGCACACACTGCTGTGTACAGACACCTTCCTGGTGCACACACTGCTGTGTACAGACACCTTCCTGGTGCACACACTGCTGTGTACAGACACCTTCCTGGTGCACACACTGCTGTGTACAGACCCCTTCCTGTTGTACACACCGCTGTGTACAGACACCTTCCCGATGCACAGTGCTGTGTACAGACACCTTCGTGGTGCACAGTGCTGTGTACAGACACCTTCCTGGAGCACACACTGCTGTGTACAGACATCTTCCTGGTGCACACTGCTGTGTACAGACACCTTCCTGGTGCACACACTGCTGTGTACAGACACCTTCCTGGTGTACAGACATCTTCCTGGTGCACACACTGCTGTGTACAGACATCTTCCTGGTGCACACACTGCTGTGTACAGACACCTTCCTGGTGTACAGACATCTTCCTGGTGCACACACTGCTGTGTACAGACATCTTCCTGGTGCACACACTGCTGTGTACAGACATCTTCCTGGTGCACACACTGCTGTGTACAGACCCCTTCCTGGTGCACACACTGCTGTGTACAGACATCTTCCTGGTGCACACACTGCTGTGTACAGACACCTTCCTGGTGCACACACTGCTGTGTACAGACACCTTCCTGGTGCACTCAGTGCTGTGCTGGCTGTAATGTCTGGGGACTCCAGGGGAAGGCAGGCAGTCCTCACAGAGCGGCAGCCTCTTCATCTCCCTCCCTGGCATTCACGCTTCACTTCTCCTTTACTCCAGGATATAAATCTCTGCCATCCCTGAGCTGGGCGCCTTCCAGCTGCTGCACCAGTCCGACCACTCGCCCACCGGACATTTTATCTTGTATTTTTCTGTTTCTGACATTTCTCCTGATTTGCATTGGAATTAATAGGAATAACCCTAATAATAATATTTCCACTAATCCTCCCCATCAGCACTCTGGTAGCAGGAGACGCATGCGCATGGGTGATGAGCAGCCAGCCCTGGGTGATGAGCCCAGCTTCAACGGATGTGAGCAGGGCAAAGACTTGCAGCTGTCTCCCAGCATTGATGGTGACATTGTGAGTATTCCCCGGCATGTCGTGCCGATCATCATCATCCTCCTGATCTGTCTGCTGCTCCCATATACTGCACTGCATAGAGGCAGAGCTCCTACCAGCTCCATCTTTGCATCTCCTGCCTCTTACATGATGCAAGTGCCCAGGGCATGTGTGATGATGAGGACTTGTGTGATGATGAGGGCTTGTGTGATGGGGGGCTTGTGTGATGATGAGGGCTTGTGTAATGGGGGGCATGTGTGATGGGAGCATGTCTGATGGGACATATATGATTGGGCATGTGGGAATGTGTGATGGGATATATATGATGGGGTATGTGTGATGGGATATGCGTAATGGGATATGTATGATAGGACGTGTGATGGGGGAATGTGTGATGGGACATGTGTGATGGGACATGTGTGATGAGAGATATATATGATAGGACATGTGTGATGGGACATATATGATGGGACATGTGTGATGGGACATGTGTAATGGGACATGTGTGATGAGAGATATATATGATAGGACATGTGTGATGGCATATATATGATAGGACATGTGTGATGGGACATATATGATGGGGCATGTGTGATGAGGGAATGCCGTGCAGCAGTTGGGGAATGTGTTCTTACTTTAAGGGGTGCAGAGCCGTATTGCTGGACATGTGCTGGGATCCAGTCCAGTATTGACATGTTGCTGGTGTCATGGCAGAATTGGTAGAAGGGCAGAGGTTCCCGCTCACAGGCTGCCCCTGCTCCTCGGGTGTGTGTGCCGGCATCCAGCAGGCTCCATCCTCCCAATACCGGAGTGCGGCTTCATCTCACTACAGCCGAGATGCAGATGTAGCTGAGCTGAATTCGTCATTCATCTCTTTCCTCTAAGATCAGATATGGAAAACACAATGTATGTCATGTTAGTCGGAAAACCCCAACACTCATCCATAAGCCCTGTGCTCAGTCTGTTGTGAGATGACACACACTGACAGAGCATGCTGGGACTTGCAGTGTGGTTCACCTCAGTTACAGTCTGCAGTGATTTATTTCCTACATAGACTTGTGAACATTGGTGATTATTGTACGAGTTGCCTGTGCGTCCATTATAGATGTGGGTCTTGGTGTTATCTCGCTTCAGCTCATCCTCTGTACGATGGAGCTGCAGGTTGGGTGTTATAAAATGCCGTTATTATGAGAGAACAGCCCCCGCCGGACCCACCATCATTGTAGGGGCTTTTCCTGCTGTATAATCCGCCTTTCATTTCAATGAATCCGATAGCAAAAGGACGTTAATGTCTGTATGTAATGGTGCGGAATCTGTCATTCTATCTATCTATCAGCTATCTATCTATCTGTCTATTACATATCTATCTTTCTATCTCATATCCATCCATCCATCTATTATCTATCCATCATCTATCTATCTATCTAGAAAATCAGAAAAAAACAGGCAGCACTCCAAAAATTAAAGTGAAAAACCGTGGCTTTACTGATCCATTAGCAGCTAATGGATCAGTAAAGCCATGGTTTTTTCACTCTAATTTTTTGGAGTGCTGCCTGTTTTTTTTTCTGATTTTCTATTTTGGAGGTTTGGATATCACCTTTACAGGTTGTATTGCTCCCGGTTTTTTTTTGGTAGTGCTGCCAAATTTTCTTTAATTATCTATCTATCTATCTATCTATCTATCTATCTATCTATCTATCTATCTATCTATCTATCTATCTATCTATCTAGCTAGCTAGCTAGCTATCTATCTATCTATCTATCTTATCTATCATCTGTCCTCCTATATAATTATCTCTTCATACTTCTACTAAGATAATATTTTGGTTGGTTTAATGTTTTCTTTATGTAAATAATTACAGACACCAAACGTTCGGATCATTCCCATCTGCTTTATTCATTTGCGCTCTTCCGTCACTGGAGCAGAACTACAAAACTTTTGGCGGTGCCCGCTCCGTCTCATGACAAGGACCAAACATGCCCGCTGATTGGACCCCATTGACAATAGTGGGTTCCGTCGGGCCGTACTCTGGATGAGAGCCCAGCACGCTGCTCTGTTCTGGGGATATTTTTGGCCACACTCAGTGCAGATTTGACTGAATGGAGAAATATCTCAGCTCTACCCTGGCGGCATGTATCACAGATGCAGCAGTGGTTCCGGAGATGGCTGTGCAGGTGTCAGGCCTACAGCGTGCTCCTCAGCTCTTTCCATGCTTGGTAATATTTGGCATACTACTGATGAACCTGATGTTGCAGGCGCCATTGTTGTCAGACACTTTTCCGTGGAACCCTGAAACATAAAAGTCTTTATAGAGACGGCTTGTTGGTAAGTCTGGTGGCGGCCCCCATAAATGTGATATCTAGACCATCCTCCATTCCCTCCATGTAAGGTGTGATATTCCTGTTGGGTGATCCTTCGATATGTTCTTGGAGGTAACGATAAATGTGCTGAAATACATATGTCACTGGTGTGTAAATTATCAGGGTCATTTCAGCAAACTTTGTATAAATTCCTAACACAAGTGAACATCGGGTTTTATACTTGTCTCATATACATGTATGTAAGATACTGAGTCAGACCATCGTGTGTATGAGGCGTACGGGAACCATAAAAATGCCGAAATGTAACTGCGTCAAGCTTGGACAGTCTTGCACCTGACCAGAAGCTTCCGAGCTACTTGATGCAGACGCCCGGTTTTCATCTTCGGTACATGTGGTCTTAAAAAAAATCATGGACCAACATTAAAGGGATTTTACACTTTTAGGGGAGTGGATCTTAAATGATTAATAACAAAAACAGATGACTCAATATCTATGGAACCTTCACTGGCTCCACGCCGCTCAGTGTTTTGGTTGACATCGTGTTGATAGCTCACATCACCGCTGCAGCCAGTCGCTGAGCTCATGTGGATGGCATGAACTGCTAAGCTCAGTTATTGGCTGCAGCGGTGATGTGAGCTATCAACGTGATGTCACCACTGCAGCCAAAATGCAGAGGTGGGGAGGGGGAGTTCTGACTGGCTTTATTTTGTGTTAGGCTACGTTCACATTTGCGTTGTTGGGCGCAGCGTCGGCGACGCAACCAACAACGCATGTACACAACGCAGCGTTTTGCGACGCATGCGTTGTCATAAGATAGTAAAGATCAGGAGCTTCGGCGCAGGGAAAACGCTACAAGTAGCGTCCTCTGTGTCCTGTCTTCTGCGTCAATATGACGCATGCGTCGTAAAACGCATTACAATGCATATCGGCGCATGTCCATGCGCCCCCCATGTTAAAGATACGCATGCGTCGGTATCTGTCAACGACGCTGCGCCCAACAACGCAAATGTGAACGTAGCCTTACAGGGATCATTTGGGGTCTACTTTTCTAAAAGTGGAAAACCCCTTGAAGCTCACCTTCACAATCGTCATTGCGACGTTGGGTATTTATGGTGAAACATAAGATTTACAAGATGACATTTTGAAACGGCAATGAGAAAGTGAAAAGGCCCATTGTGTGTTTTTACTTTTAGAGAGATATGGGGGCTACGTGGCAACACCGGCTGACTATGGGGCCCAGAGCCGCTCTCGCGTTTTGTGGTCGTTTTTGGTGCTTTATTATGGTTGTACGCACTTCTGGGGCATTTAATTGTGCTGCCAAGAACATATGCGCATTGGGTGTTGGAGCCCCTGGAGAAACAGGGCTCATTCTAAGTTGTTCTCGTCTTACTTTTAATAAGAACCTGCCCAAATATATGGTCTCCACAGTGTAGGTGGACATTCAATGTGGACTTGAGCCATAAATATGTGATGGGGGCATCTAATGGTTTGTAGTGAGATGGTGTCTCGTCACATGGGAAAGGAGCCGAACTCTCCCTGTACGTTGCGATATCAGGCTGCGCAGCATTGCGCTATAGCACAGGGAACCTGCAGATCTTGCCAAGAGTCAGTCCCATGTAATGGTTAATGTAACCTAGAGGAAATGAATTGTTCTTAAGAGTACATCTTACATAAGAACAACCAACCATCATTCATCTGTCGGGGCCGGAACTTCAGTGTAATATTGGAAATGGCCTCCAGTTAATTGATGAGAGTATATATGTAATTTATCTGTATCATTGTATGACCCCTGCATCATGCATGTATCACGCATTGCTGCATTGTCCCTTTTGAATGAATGGAATTTAGATTCAAAATCATAGACCTCCGTTCACACCACGTTTTCCCTTTACATTTGGCACATATGCTGGGGGGAGTGGAACGTAAAGGCCTAAGACTAACACTAACGCCATTTAGCTGCTTATGTCACCCATAGGTCAATAAATGATAATAAAGAACAACAAACCATGTTTTTATGTTGGTTCCTAAGCAATGTAATATTGAGCACAGGGAGACTAGACAGCCCCTTTACATTGGTCATAAATGGGAAGACGTGGCCTGGATTTGACCAGCGTCCTAATATTCGCTTTTTGAATATTCATCAGTAAAGGAGCATGCGTGGTTATTTGAAATAGTAAGAAGAGTTTTCTTCGTGGAACATTATTCTTAAAGGTGTATTTCCTTGTTGCAAAGTAATGGTGCATCGCTAGGATATTTAATTACTTTAATAACGGGACACTGTTGCTGAGAATGAAGGAGGCAAACTGTTGGGGTATTGCTGTGTCCCCTTCAATGTTTTTTTTCCCTGCACACTGCCCCGCATATCCGTGCAGGGAACTGTATCCATACATTTCAGGGTAATGGAGCTGGCTGGTGTTCCCTGTACAGGGAGGTGGCGGGGAGCTCCACTATGTGGGACTAAAACATGAAATGTGAACCGTGCCCTAAATCAGCCTGCTAGGCCCCTTATTCTCACCGTTAGGAGTCCCACAATTGACCCAACTAATAATAAAATGATGGCATACAGTTCTGGCCAAAAGTATTGACACCCCTGCAATTCTGTCAGATAATACTCAGTTTCTTCCTGAAAATGATTGCAAACACAAATTCTTTGGTATTATTATCTTCATTTAATTTGTCTTAAATGAAAAAACACAAAAGAGAATGAAGCAAAAAGCAAAATATTGATCATTTCACACAAAACTCCAAAAATGGGCCAGACAAAAGTATTGGCACCCTCAGCCTAATACTTGGTTGCACAACCTTTAGCCAAAATAACTGCGACCAACCGCTTCCGGTAACCATCAATGAGTTTCTTACAATGCTCTGCTGGAATTTTAGACCATTCTTCTTTGGCAAACTGTTCCAGGTCCCTGATATTTGAAGGGTGCCTTCTCCAAACTGCCATTTTTAGATCTCTCCACAGGTGTTCTATGGGATTCAGGTCTGGACTCATTGCTGGCCACCTTAGAAGTCTCCAGAGCTTTCTCTCAAACCATTTTCTAGTGCTTTTTGAAGTGTGTTTTGGGTCATTGTCCTGCTGGAAGACCCATGACCTCTGAGGGAGACCCAGCTTTCTCACACTGGGCCCTACATTATGCTGCAAAATTTGTTGGTAGTCTTCAGACTTCATAATGCCACGCACACGGTCAAGCAGTCCAGTGCCAGAGACAACAAAGCAACCCCAAAATATCAGGGAACCTCCGCCATGTTTGACTGTAGGGACCGTGTTCTTTTCTTTGAATGCCTCTTTTTTTCTCCTGTAAACTCTATGTTGATGCCTTTGCCCAAAAAACTCTACTTTTGTCTCATCTGACCAGAGAACATTCTTCCAAAACGTTTTAGGCTTTTTCAGGTAAGTTTTGGCAAACTCCAGCCTGGCTTTTTTATGTCTCGGGGTAAGAAGTGGGGTCTTCCTGGGTCTCCTACCATTCAGTCCCTTTTCATTCAGATGCCGACGGATAGTACGGGTTGACACTGTTGTACCCTCGGACTGCAGGGCAGCTTGAACTTGTTTGGATGTTAGTCGAGGTTCTTTATCCAACATCCGCACAATCTTGCGTTGAAATCTCTTGTCAATTTTTCTTTTCCGTCCACATCTAGGGAGGTTAGCCACAGTGCCATGGGCTTTAAGCTTCTTGATGACACTGCGCATGGTAGACACAGGAATATTCAGGTCTTTGGAGATGGACTTGTAGCCTTGAGATTGCTCATGATTTCTCACAATTTGGTTTCTCAAGTCCTCAGACAGTTCTTTGGTCTTCTTTCTTTTCTCCATGCTCAATGTGGTACACACAAGGACACAGGACAGAGGTTGAGTCAACTTTAATCCATGTCAACTGGCTGCAAGTGTGATTTAGTTATTGCCAACACCTGTTAGGTGCCACAGGTAAGTTACAGGTGCTGTTAATTACACAAATTAGAGAAGAATCACATGATTTTTCGAACAGTGCCAATACTTTTGTCCTCCCCCTTTTTTATGTTTGGTGTGGAATTATATCCAATTTGGCTTTAGGACAATTCTTTTTGTGTTTTTTCATTTAAGACAAATTAAATGAAGATAATAATACCAAAGAATTTGTGTTTGCAATCATTTTCAGGAAGAGTATTATCTGACAGAATTGACAGGGGTGTCAATACTTTTGGCCACAACTGTATCTTTCATGCTGCCAACATAGTCTAGGTACATTGCTGTGCTTTTAGCCTTATTTCTGTAATCTGCATAGTTGTCCATTAGTTGGCGCGGAATTTCTGTCATAGCGATAACTTACAATTAATTACTATTTACGGGATTATGTGCAACATACATTCACTTACTGATATACTGTCTGAAGATGAAGTAACTCTATAAGCCAATCTATGGTGCAATTATGTGTCCAATGCAGATGGGGGAAGTTATGAGCGTCCGGTCATAACAATGATGCTGCCTGCAAATCAGAAAGGCGTTTGGAAATTCAGCAAGTTGGAGGAGGTTCACAGGGTTCTCAAATGGCAGCCATAGACTACTGACATGGCCACTGGACCAGGGTCCTGCAAATCATTTTGCTAATCTATATTATTATTATTATTTATTATTATTATTATTATTATTATTTATTTATATAGCGCCAATGATTCCATGGTGCTGTACATGAGAAGGGGTTACATACAAGTTACAGATATTGCTACAAGTAAGCAAACTAACAATGACAGACTGATACAGAGTGGCGAGGACCCTGCCCTTGCAGGCTTACATTCTGCAGGATGGTGGGGAAGGAGACAATAGGTTGAGGGTTGCAGGAGCTCCGGTGTTGGTGAGGCGGTAGCTTCGATAGTGGTGAGGAAGCAGCGGGGTCAGTGCAGGCTGTCAGTCAGGTAGGCAAGATCTATTAGATGGAGGAAAGATGATGAGTTCAGATTTGTCCACATTGAGTTTGAGGAAGCGAGAGGAGAAGAAGGAGGATATGGCTGATAGACACTCCGGGATTCTGGACAGCAGGGGGGTGACGTCTGGGCCAGAAAGGTAGATCTGAGTGTCATCAGCACAAAGGTGGTACTGGAATCCATGAGACTTTATGAGCTGTCCCAGGCCGATAGTATAGATTGAGAAGAGTAGGGGTCCTAGAACAGAGCCTTGGGGGACTCCAACAGAGAGAGGGTGGGATGAGGAGGTAGTGTGGGAGCGGTAGATGCTGAATGTGCGGTTGGAAAGGTACGAGGAGATCCAGGATAGGGCGAGGTCTTTGATGCCAAAGGAGGAGAGGATCTGTAGTAGGAGGCAGTGGTCAACTGTGTCGAAAGCAGAGGACAGGTCTAGAAGTAGGAGTACAGAGTATTGTCAGTTAGCTTTGGCTGTAAGTAGGTCGTTAGTGATTTTGGTCAGGGCTGTCTCAGTTGAGTGATGGGGGCGGAAACCAGATTGTATATTGTCAAAGAGCAAGTTAGATGAGAGGTGGGAGGAAAGTTCAGCGTGGACGTGCTGCTCCAGGAGTTTGGAAGCGAATGGGAGCAGCGATATTGGGCGATAGCTGGACATAGCTGTTGGATCGAGGGTTGGCTTTGTAAGGATAGGCGTGATTGTGGCATGTTTGAAAGCAGAGGGAAGGTGCCAGAAGTTAGTGATAGGTTGAAGAGGTGGGTTAGGAATGGGATAAGAGTGGTGGTGAGGTTGGGGAGGAGGTGGGAAGGGATGTGGTCAAGCGATAGTGACCATGCTCCTTGTGACATCCCATACTCTGGACATATGGTTATCTTCCGCATCCCTTTTCAGTAGTACTGGAAAATATACACTATATACCTGTTATGTCTACTGATACCTGTTGTCCCCCTTCCCAGCCATTTCTGGGCGGCAGACAATACAAGACACGTTCTCCTTCCTATCTAGGAGGAATGTGTTTCCATTGCTGGGCAGCAGAAAATAAAAGACATACCGTAATCTCTCTCTTACTATCTAAGAAGAACGTGTTTCCATTGCTGGGGAGCAGACAATACCAGACAAGTTTTCCCTCTTCCTATCAAGTAGGGATGTGTTTCCATTTCTGGGTGGCAAACACTACAAAACAGGTTATCCTCCATTCTATCTAGGAGAAATTTGCTTACATTGCTGGGCAGCAGACAATACAATACAATTTATCCCCGCTACTCCCTAGAAGGAATGAGTTTGCATTGCTGGGAAGCAGAAAATACAAGACAAGTTGTCCCTCTTACTATCTAGGAGGGATGTGTTTCCATTGCTGGGCAGCAGACAGTACAATACTAGTTCTCCCTCTTCCTATGTAGGAGGAATGTGTTTCCAATCCTGGGCAGCAGACAATACAATACTGGTTATCCCTCTTCTTCTCTAGCAGGAATGTGTTCCCATTGCTGGGCAGCAGACAATACAAGAAAAGTTCTCCTCCTTCCTAGCTAGGAGGGATGTGTTTCCATTGCTGATTGCTGGGCTACAAAAAATACAATACATATGTTTCCATATGACAGCAGACAGTACAAGTTCTTCCTCTTCCTATCTAGGGGGAGTGTGTTTCTATTGCTGGGCAGCAGACAAGTTCTCCTTATCTAGGGGGAATGTGTTAACATTGCAGGGCAGCAGGCAATACAATATATAATCTCCTCCTTTCTATCCCAGAGGGATATGTTTTCCTTGCTGGCCAACAGACAGTACAAGGCAAGTTCTCCTTATCTAGGAGGGATCTATATATATAATTGTCTAAGGGGTACTTCCGTCTTTCTGTCCTCAACTTCCGTAACGGAAATCCCGCGTCGCTGATTGGTCTCGCCAGCTGCCTGTCATGGCTGCCGCGACCAATCAGCGATGGGAACAGTCCGATTAGTCCCTCCCTACTCCCCTGCAGTCAGTGCCCGGCGCCCGCATACTCCCCTCCAGTCACCGCTAACACAGGGTTAATGCCAGCTGTAACGGACCGCGTTATGCCGCGGGCAACGCACTTTGTTATCGCTGCTATTAACCCTGTGTGTCCCCAACTTTTTACTATTGATGCTGCCTATGCAGCATCAATAGTAAAAAAATGTAATGTTAAAAATAATAAAAAAAAACAAAAAACCTGCTATTCTCACCCTCCGTAGTCCGCCCAGCCGCACGCGGCTGCCACCATCTTCCGTTCCCAGAGATGCATTGCGAAATTACCCAGAAGACTTAGCGGTCTCGCGAGATCGCTAAGTCATGTGGGTAATTTCTCAATGCATCCTGGGAACGGAAGATGGCGGCAGCCGCGCGCGCATCGCGAGAGCTTCGCTGGATCCCGCCGGGTGAGTATATAACTATTTTTTATTTTAATTATTTTTTTAAACAGGGATATGGTGCCCACACTGCTGTATACTACGTGGGCTGTGTTATATACTGCGTGGGCTGTGTTATGTACTGCGTGGGCTGTGCTATATATTATGTGGCCACTGTTATATACTACGTCTCCTTTGTTATATACTGCGTGGCTGCTATATACTGCGTGGGCTGTGTTATATAGTACGTGGGCTGTGTTATATAGTACGTGGGCTGTGTTATATACTGTTTGGGCTGTGTTATATACTGCGTGGCCACTGTTATATATTGCGTGGCCTGTATTAACGCATTGGGTATTCTACAATATGTATGTATATGTATGTACTGTATATAGCAGCCACACAGTATATAGCACAGGCCACGTACTATTTGCTATATACTACATGGCTCCTATATACAGTGGGGCAAAAAAGTATTTAGTCAGCAATAGTGCAAGTTCCACCACTTAAAAAGATGAGAGGCGTCTGTAATTTACATCATAGGTAGACCTCAACTATGGGAGACAAACTGAGACAAAAAAATCCAGAAAATCACATTGTCTGTTTTTTTATCATTTTATTTGCATATTATAGTGGAAAATAAGTATTTGGTCAGAAACAAACAATCAAGATTTCTGGCTCTCACAGACCTGTAACTTCTTCTTTAAGAGTCTCCTCTTTCCTCCACTCATTACCTGTAGTAATGGCACCTGTTTAAACTTGTTATCAGTATAAAAAGACACCTGTGCACACCCTCAAACAGTCTGACTCCAAACTCCACTATGGTGAAGACCAAAGAGCTGTCAAAGGACACCAGAAACAAAATTGTAGCCCTGCACCAGGCTGTGAAGACTGAATCTGCAATAGCCAACCAGCTTGGAGTGAAGAAATCAACAGTGGGAGCAATAATTAGAAAATGGAAGACATTCAAGACCACTGATAATCTCCCTCGATCTGGGGCTCCACGCAAAATCCCACCCCGTGGGGTCAGAATGATCACAAGAACGGTGAGCAAAAATCCCAGAACCACGCGGGGGGACCTAGTGAATGAACTGCAGAGAGCTGGGACCAATGTAACAAGGCCTACCATAAGTAACACACTACGCCACCATGGACTCAGATCCTGCAGTGCCAGACGTGTCCCACTGCTTAAGCCAGTACATGTCCGGGCCCGTCTGAAGTTTGCTAGAGAGCATTTGGATGATCCAGAGGAGTTTTGGGAGAATGTCCTATGGTCTGATGAAACCAAACTGGAACTGTTTGGTAGAAACACAACTTGTCGTGTTTGGAGGAAAAAGAATACTGAGTTGCATCCATCAAACACCATACCTACTGTAAAGCATGGTGGTGGAAACATCATGCTTTGGGGCTGTTTCTCTGCAAAGGGGCCAGGACGACTGATCCGGGTACATGAAAGAATGAATGGGGCCATGTATCGTGAGATTTTGAGTGCAAACCTCCTTCCATCAGCAAGGGCATTGATGATGAAACGAGGCTGGGTCTTTCAACATGACAATGATCCAAAGCACACCGCCAGGGCAACGAAGGAGTGGCTTAGTAAGAAGCATTTCAAGGTCCTGGAGTGGCCTAGCCAGTCTCCAGATCTCATCCCTATAGAAAACCTTTGGAGGGAGTTGAAAGTCCGTGTTGCCAAGCGAAAAGCCAAAAACATCACTGCTCTAGAGGAGGTCTGTATGGAGGAATGGGCCAACATACCAACAACAGTGTGTGGCAACCTTGTGAAGACTTACAGAAAACGTTTGACCTCTGTCATTGCCAACAAAGGATATATTACAAAGTATTGAGATGAAATTTTGTTTCTGACCAAATACTTATTTTCCACCATAATATGCAAATAAAATGATAAAAAAACAGACAATGTGATTTTCTGGATTTTTTTGTCTCAGTTTGTCTCCCATAGTTGAGGTCTACCTATGATGTAAATTACAGACGCCTCTCATCTTTTTAAGTGGTGGAACTTGCACTATTGCTGAATGACTAAATACTTTTTTGCCCCACTGTACTAGGAGCCTGCCCTATACACTAGTGGCCTGTGCTATATACTATGTGGCTGCTGTATACATACATACATATTGTAGAATACCCGATGCGTTAGAATCGGGCCACCATCTAGTGTGTTAATATTGCTGGGCAGCAGACAAAACCAGACAAGTTCTCCTCTTACCTATCTAGGAGGAATATGTTTCCATTGCTGGACAGCAGACAGTATAATACAAGTTGTTCCCCTTCCTATCCAGGAGGAATGTGTTTCCATTGCCTGGCAGCAGACAGCACAATATAAATTTTACCTTTTCCTATCTAGGAGAGATGTATTTCCATTGCTGGGCAGCAGACAATACAAGTTCTCCTCCTTCCTATCTAGTAGGGATGTGTGTCCATCTGTGGGCAGCATACAAGGGAGTGTCCAGTGAATAGAGCAGCAAAGCTGTGCTGTGTTTGAAGATGAGGAGTGACTACAGCACTACTTGGCATCTTGTAAATCAGGGGTGTGGAATCTTTTTTTCTGCCAAGGGCCATTTGGATATTTATACCACCCTTCGGAGACCGTACAATCTCCACCAACACAGTACATCCTGACTCTGGCACTGGTGTCAAGATGTAATCTTTCATTGCATGCCCTTCAGTGTTCAGTAGTGAATACACCTCCCTGCCCAAGAATGCGGTCCCTGAGAATCTGCTCGGGGGCCTGATAATAGGTCATCAAGGGCCGTAAATGGCCCTGGGGCCTGAGGTTCCCCAACCCTGTTGTAAAAGAAGGGGAGTGGGTAGAGGAATCATTTGGGGCTGTAGTCTTTCATACCTGTAATCCCACTCTCAGCAAATCTCAACATAATCAAAACCAATCTGCAGCTCAAAGCTGGGCAAGATAACGAGATAAATGTACACTTCCGAGCTATTGTGGCATCAGAAAATATGCATTTAGATGGTATTTCTTTGCATTTTTAAATACCCTTTAATTATTATCGTGTGTGCTTTGATATAACGCGTTTCTTTCATCATTGTCTTTTTACGCTGAATATCTTATCAATTCCATCTGGTTTTGTTGCAGCGACATCATAAATGGGTTTGCATAAGGAATTGCTGTAGTGTGGTGAACGAAGATGTGACAGAAATTGTGACTTGTGTTAGGTTATTGCATTTGATGCTGGTATAAAATTCTCCATATTGTTTTCAAAACCTAAGGAATTGTAATGTGAGTCACAGTTAAATTTTAGGAAGAATTTGCCCATGGAAATAACAGCAATTAGTCATTACAAGTGTAAGTAATTTTGTGAGTCAGCGTGCCATACACTGCAGTAAACACTGAGTCAGGCGCTCGTACAGTAGACAATTGTTAATTTCATTCATAATATTGAGCAAAGAACATTTTATCGAGAATGTGATGTGAAGATATCTGCCAAAATTTCATAACTAGCAGAAAAATACATGAAAAAAAAAAAAAAAAGAGGGACAACAAATACCACTCCCAATGTGAGCAGAGCCTACCAGGGCTTAAAACACCCTGAGATAATAGTTAGACCAGTAGACCTTTTTGTATGGTGGATAGGGAAAGTTTGTTTCCTTTACGCTCCTTCAGACTCCAAGGCTCAGGTGCAACTGTTACTTCCACATGCACTATACAGTATAGTTCCATACTTTCCTGTATTTAAAGCAAACATGCCATCAGGATTTTGCTAAGTAAACTACAGACAGTATCAGGTTGTCAGTGTTAAACTGATTAAAATGATACATGGGGTGAAGACATCCGTCTTGTGGTTATTGTGTAATCAGTGTTAGAAGTTTTCAGTTAATGAGGTGCTCGTGGTCCAGGGGAGGACTGTAGTCAGAGTCTTATCTTCCTGCGCTAAGCCAGAGAAACCAAGGAAAGACCTGCCCGCAGGCCACCCTGAAGTACAAACATGTTCCTCATCATGGAGACAGAGAGAAACAGACTGTGCTTCGGAGTGGCTTGTGGGCAGGTCATTCCTTGGTTTCTGTGGCTTAGAGAAGGAATATAAGACTCTGCCTACAGTCCTGCCCCGAAGCACGGGCTTCTAATTAACTGAAACTTCTAACACAAGCGGATTTCTTCACCGCAGGTATCATTTTATTCAATGTAACAACGCCAACCTCACAATACCTGTAGTTTACTTAGCAAAATCCTGCTGACAGGTTCGCTTTATATAGAACCTTTTACCGGATTTTTTTTGTAAGCTGAGTACCTCCTCCAATTGATGCCTATCCATTAAGTCTGGAACTGTTTTTCTTTTTTTTTTCTGTCCCCTCCCCCCACTTCCTGTGGGAATAATGGTGCGAATTTTCAATTCAGCCAACCACTGGGCATATACCAAAGAAATTCTCTGTGGACATTTGCTCTTCTCCTCCGATGCTGGCCAATCAAAACACGGCCACGCCTATAGAGAAGTTTTGTGGTATATGCCTAGTTGGCTAAAGAGAATCTTTGCCTACCAGTGGGCATAACTTTAGAATGGCGGGCAGAGAAGGAAGAAAAACTGTTTCTGAATTAGGGGAGCAGCACCAGTTGGAAGAGGTACTCTGGTGAAAGGTCCTCTTTAAACCATGAAGGGTGTAAAATTGTAAAAGAAGACATTTGAAATTAGGGCACCTAAGGACATAACGGGACACTTAGAATTTCCTATGGGTAGGTGAGAAAAGCTAGTGTTATTTTCTTGAATTATTCTGCTGGGCAGATGGATATGATACTGTGACAAAATACATACGGTAAGTACAGAATAGCGTAGAGACCATAGCTAGATAGATATAGGAAAGGTGATAAAAAGGCTAGAATCGAGATGAATAATATAATGTACAGTATAGGCATTTCTGTGCTCACTCGAGCAAGGACGAAGGGAACATGTAGCACAACCTCAGTTACACCACTCTCAGAAATCGCTGTGATCTCAGAATGCAAATTTTGTTCCCAATTCATCAAAGCAATTTCACCAGAATTCTGGTGTAGATTGCTTTGAAAAGTCACAAAATTTTGGTATAATTGTGAGTTGCACAAAAATGTTGCAAACTTTGCCACTTTTTCCCGCTCTACCAAAATGGCTGGAGCTGGATAGATTGGTAACATCATAGCTCTTCTAATTCATGGTGCATGGAGGCGTGCGCAACTTGTCAAATGCTCCAGATTCATGAAGAAGAATGAGATTTTTCATGAATCAGGAGCGTCTGACTCCACCACGCTACCTCCTCAACACCAGCCAAAAAATCGCCAGCAGTCTTGATGAATCGGGGCCATTGCTTGTATTGGAAAGTTCTGCTTCATTCATTAATTTCTGCTCCAGCCTCTTTCACTTCATATCATATTAGCATAAAACCCCTTTGTAATCATAGCAAGGATTTAATCTAAAGGTTCATTTACACAAGTAGAAAATTAGCATTCGTGGTGAAGCTTATTTCTGATTATGCACAGGTGTAAACAGCGGTCAGCTGACGAAAGCGCAAACACTCGATCATCGGGTGTTCGGATAGCTTATATCAGAAAAAAAAATCTGTCAGCAGCACATCTACCGGTATAGACAGAGGATACGCGGCCAATAACCCGATAGTGAGTTACAATATTCATGTGGACGTCCCATGCTCTGCTCCACTACCTCCGCGCGCTCTCGGAGAGACTTCCCACGTAGTTACTGGTAAATCTGCAATAGAATGTGTCCCTGACACCAGACCTAACCCTTAAATTCTTTATTGGTCAAAACACATAATTGGGCAAAATAGCAATGTTTTGGCCACAATATGGCTTTTATCAAGCCTAAATATCAAGAGACAGGTAAGCTCTACACAGAAGCACAAGGACTTTTACCACTGATCTTTTTTCATAAATTGTTCTGAAAAATTTTGATGTTTCAAACCATTTTACATTATACATTGGTTAACAAAAGTATTCCGAGTAAAGGAGCTATTACTAAGATCAAAAATGACAAACTTAAAATAATGAAGTTATAACTTTATCTCAAAGTGGAAGAATAGTTTAGAAAACCCATTCTCATACCTACTTGAGAAGTCTGAGTATACTGAGGGGCCTCCTGTTCAAGATCCGAGCTCTTTACCGGAGTGCACAGTCAGTACTAAGAACATTTCTCTATCTGAAGCACCTTTCCTTTATTACAGAGATACTCATTGAGTTAAATAGACAATGTGTAATAAATAATATATGGTGGCGCTACTAGGTTTTCTCAATGGGTGGGCATGTCAGCAACAGTTTGTTTTCTCAAAAAATCCAGAAAAAGAAAATTGGAGATGGTTTCAAAACAATAAATTCTGGAATATTGCCTTACGGTGTGGATCCCATGCAGGCTGTGAAGGTCTGTACTGGAATAGAAAGCAATGATGTGCATTTGGTCACCTGACAGCTAAGGCTTGTGATTGGCTGCTGTGGTTGGGTGTCTGCTTCCCTCACCCTTGTCTGTTGAACTGTTGTACTCCACGTACGGCTTTGCAAGTGGCTCAACATACTCCAAGTGATCGTCTGCCTGGGCTAATATAAGGCCAACGAAGACACGCACCTGTGTCTTGGTATTAAGAATTTTAGTGTTCCTGAGTCCTGTCTACCTGCAGCTTCCAGTTTCCTGTCTGCCTGCAGATTTCTGCTACCCGTGTCCCACATGCCTGCTGCACTGACGCAGGTGGCCCATGTGCCCACCAGGACCTTGGGCTTGGAGCATCCACCACACCAAGTGAGCCAAAAAAGATCGTCATTATTTGTATCTCTGCTGAAGCTCTGTTCTAGTTACCTAAGCACTGTAACCAAGCCAATCACAGGCCTCAGCGGTAAGGTGACCAAATATTGGAATGTTGTGGCCTCCTATTCCAAATAGACCACCAGGGCGACCTACAGTGGATCCCCAAGAGTCAAAGCAGGCGAGTGTGCCTACCATCCCTGCCCCTTGTAAAGGTTTTTAGATGTCCGAAAAACTCCATTTACTAGAGGATATTTTTTTTTGTGATATTTGAACACTAAGTTCAAGTATTAAGATAAATTATTCTCAATGATTGTATCTGATATCTACACAAAATAGATTTACCATATATACTCGAGATTTTCAGCCCATTTTTTTAGGTTGAAAGTGCCCCTCTCGGCTTATACTCGAGTCATTGTCCCAGTGGGTCGGCAGCTGTCACGTCATACTCACCCTCCCGGCATGGTCTCTGCACGTTCCTGTGTTCAGCGGTCACATGCTACCGCTGATTAAAGTAATGAATATGAATGCGCCTTCACTCCCATAGGCGTGGTGTGCATATTCATTACTTTAATGAGCGGCATCATGTGACCGCTGAACACAGGAACAAGCTGCCGCCGCGCGCCGGAGACCATCGAAGAAGCAGGGACATACAGAGACCGCATCAGGAGGGGGCGAGTATGACGGGGGAGGGTGAGCATTGCGATATTCACCTGTCCCCGTTCCACCACCGCGCTCCGTCTTCCGCGTCCTCTGCCTGTGACATTCAGGCACCCCTCCCCCAGCGATGAGAGGTGAGTATGTCCTTTTTTTTTTTTTTTTTGTAAATCGCAGCAGCAGCATATGGAGCATATTATTGTTATATTATTATTTGTGCAGTATTATATGGGCCATAATATTCTATGGAGCATCTTGTGGGGCCATCAACCTTTGTGCAGTATTATATGGGGCAAAATATTGTATGGAGCATCTTATGGAGCCATCAACCTTTATGTAACAGCAAATGAAGTTATAATATTCTATAGAGCATCTTATGGGGCCATCATCCTTTATGGAGCAGCATATGGAGTTATAATATTCTATAGAGCATCTTATGGGGCCATCAACCTTTATGGAGCAGCATATGGGGCATATTATGCTATGGAGCATCTTATGGAGCCATTATTAACCTTTGAGCAGCATTATATGGGGCATATTTTAATATGGAGCATCTTATGGGGCCCATCATGAACTGTATGGAGCATTATATGGGGCTCCTGATTCAATATGGATATTCAAAAACACTTAACCTACTGATGTCTCAATTAATTTTACTGTTATTGGTATCTATTTTTATTTTTGAAATATACCAGTAGCTGCTGCATTTCCCAACCTAGGCTTATACTCGAGTCAATATGTTTTCCCAGTTTTTTGTGGCAAAATTAGGGGTCTCGGCTTATACCCGGGTCGGTTTATACTCGAGTATATACGGTACTTCCTAAATTTATACTGCGGCAATCAGTAAAGAATAAGTAAGTCCTAACTTTGTTTTCTTATTCCAGTTTAACCCCTTCATGCCGCAGCCCTTTTTCGTTTTTGCATTTTTGTTTTTTTTCTCCCCTGCTTTCCAGAGTCATAACTTTTTTTATTTTTCCATCTATATGGCCATGTATGGGCTTGTTTTTTGCAGGACGAGTTCTACTTTTGAACCACACTATTGGTTTTACCATATCAGGTACTCAAAAACGAGAAACAAATTACAAGTGCGGTGAAATTGCAAAAAAAAAGTGCAATTCCACAACTGTTTTTTTTTTACCAAGTTCATCAAATGCTAAAATTGACCTGCCATTATGATTCTCCAGGTCATTACGAGTTCATAGACACCAAACATGTCTAGGTTCTTTTTCATTTTAATGGTGAAAAAAAAATCCAAAGTTTGTTAAAAACAAAAATTGTGTAATTTTCCGAGACCCGTAGCAACTCCATTTTTTGTGATCTGGGTCTTGGTGAGGGCTTTTTTTGTTTGCCGAGATGACATTTTTAATTACCGTATATGCTCGAGTATAAGCCGACCCGAGTATAAACCGAGACCCCTAATTTTGCCACAAAAAACGGGGAAAACTTATTGACTCGAGTATAAGCCTAGGGTGGGAAATGCAGCAGCTACTGGTAAATTTCAAAAATAAAAATAGATACGAATAAAAGTAAAATTAATTGAGACATCAGTAGGTTAAATGTTTTTTTGAATATCCATATTGATTCAGGAGCCCTATATAATGCTCTATACAGTTCATGATGGGCCCCATAAGATGCTCCATACAAAATATGCCCCATATAATGCTCCATAAAGTTCATGATGGGCCCCATAAGATGCTCCATACAAGAATATGGCCCATATAATGCTGCATAAAAGGTTAATGATAGCCCCATAAGTTGATGGCCACATAAGATGCTTCATAGAATAATATGCCCCATATGCTGCTGCTGCTACTGCTGCAATTAAGAAAAAAATTACCTACTCACCTCTTGTCGCTGGGGACCAGGTGCTGGTGTCCTGAGCAGGTGGGGACAAGGTGCCCTATGGGGGCCAAGTGCTGGTTTCGCTGCTGGCTCACGCCACGGCACTTGCGATATTCACCTGTCCCCTTTCTACCACCACGCGCCGCTGTGACTGTTCAGGCAGAGGGCGCACATAAACACGTCTCTGCGCCCTCTGCCTGAACGTCACAGCCAGAGGACGCGGAAGACAGTGCCCGGCAGTGAAACGGGGACAAGCGAATATCGCATGGCTCTCCCTCCCCATCATACTCACCCCCTCCTGGCGCTGTCTCTGCACGTCCCTGCTTCTCTGATGCGATGGTCTCTCCAGCGCCGGGAGCTTGTTCCTGTGTTCAGCGGTCACATGGTACCGCTCATTAAAGTAATGAATATGCGCTTCACGCCTATGGGAGTGGAGTCGCGTGCATATTCATTACTTTAATGAGCGGTACCACGTGACCGCTGAACAACACAGGAAGAGCTGCCGGAAACCATCTGAGAAGCAGAGACGTGCAGAGACCGCGCCAGGAGGGGGGGAGTATGATGTGACAGCCGCCGCTCCTGCCGCTTCCCCTCCCCCTCCGACCCCCTGGGACAATGACTCGAGTATAAGCCGAGAAGGGCACTTTCAGCCTAAAAAATGGGTTGAAAATCTCGGTTTATACTCAAGTATATATGGTATACCATTTTGGTGCAGATACGATCTTTTGATTGCCCGTTATTGCATTCTAATGCAATGTTGTGGAGACCAAAAAAATGTAATTCTGGCGTTTTTAGTTTTTTTCACTACACCGTTTACTGATCAGATGAATTATTTTTATAGCTTGATAGATCGGGTGATTTGAACGTGGCGATACCAAATATGTGTACTTTTTTTTTAAATGGTTTTATTTTGAATGAGGTGAAAGGGGAGGGATTTGAACTTTTATTTTATTTATATCTTTTTAAAGCCATTTTTATTTTTTGCATGCTTCAATGGTCTCCATGGGAGACTAGAAGCTAAAGTCGTCCGAGATGATCAGATCGCCTGTGTGTAACAGAAATGCAAAAAAAAATTATTTTATATTGTACAATAAAACTGCAGTAATGAATTTACCCCTGGGGACATAGATCATTCTCTCATGAGTAGCTAGGTTAACGTATGTGATGCTTGAATGCTTACTCAGTCACTCAAGCTTACAGTGAGTAATCTGTGAAATTAGAATAAGCAGACAAATAGTTGATACAAAAGCAGGATCCTATTCTCAAAGCAATTATCTGCTTATCTACCCTGCTTAACAAGCTTATAACAGCTTTGATTATACATATATGTGTGTACTTATTCATACACACAGTAACATCATGTCAATGAAACCATCTTGGCATTTTAATCCGATTATAAATCTTGTGTGGCACACAGTATATGTAGTTGACAATTCTACACATTTTTTGGTTTGCAATGCATGAAATTCAAGGAAATTATTCTTCCCCTTTAATTACAATATATTCACCTTTCATACTGTAATTCCTTCAAACATATAACTAAACCTAACTCTTTGCATGTGTCACAACCTTCTTGTGAATCAAACCTCAAAAGGGGCATTGTTTAAAGAGAACCTGTTGTCGTTTTTTTTTGCTCTTATTTTATTCCCCCTGCTCCCTTCAGTATTCTATGTTTTCTATTTTTTAAATCCACCATATGGTTCCAGGTATATTGTCCTTTTTATTTGGTGCTACTTTTTATGGGCTTTACTAAAGGGGCGTGGCTCACAGGGTAATTATGTAGAACAGGCTAAAGACACTCCCTGGAGGATCCTGTAAGCCACACCCTCTTGTAAAGGCAATAAGAATTATCAAATATAGCAGGAATAAAAATAAGATTAAAAATGGCCTTGTTTGACCAGGTGTCAGGTCGTCTTTAAGCAGGTCAGCACCACTACAAAACTGATATATCGTCTATATAGCGACCATTGTGATCATGCATTCTACTAGAATACTCTTTAACAATACCATTCCTACTATATTACATTTCTGATTGTATGTGGGTTTCAGCCATGTTCCTGATTTTGGGTCTGTTGTTTAGCACTTAATGGGGTTTTCTTGTTTTAGAAAACCCCTGTTTCCAGGGGCAGTTTGTTTTAATATAAACCTGTCCTCCCCTGGTCACAGCAGGGTGGTGGGAGTGCTGCTGTGCAGGAAAAAAATGTCATGGGTTCCCAGTGCTGAAGCACAGTTGTGTGGTCATCATTCTCCGGATTGGAGAGAGTGCAGGGCAGAAACTTGACCCATTCCCGGCCATCTTAAATTTGTGTAGGTGCTCTCACTAGAAAATATAAACACATTCTAAACTTAGCTTTATTTGTGGTTCTAGTAAATTATTTAAAATGAATTGCAGTGACTGGCACAGGGTGGAGAATTTTGGGTACAGCTGGACTGAAATGTGAGCCATGTTCAGGATAGATTGGAGAGAGGAAAGTATACTGAGAGGAACACCGATTAGTGGTGGGTTTCAGAACGCAGGGCTGGGATGTCGGAGTCGTGAAGTCTGTGTCTGTGTTCATTTTGGTGGAGTCTGAGTCTGTGTTCATTTTGGTGGAGTCTGAGTCGGGATCAAATGGACCGACTCCTAAAATATACAATACAGTAGTACAATGCAAGATCTGATGGAATTGTTTAAGAATTTGGGAAAGTTATGGAATGTCCGCTGTTCCTGATCTAAGGATCACGGCTATTAGTTGAGATGAATCTGTGCTGCACTTTATATACATGCTCAGTAGTGACCAGGGCTGTGGAGTCTTAGATGAGATGAATCTGTGCTGCACTTTATATACATGCTCAGTAGTGACCAGGGCTGTGGAGTCTTAGATGAGATTAATCTGTGCTGCACTTTATGTACATGCTCAGTAGTGAAGCAGGGCTGTGGAGTCAGGGAAATTGAGGAGTCGGTAGTTTGGCTTACCGTATCTATCCACAGCCCTGTTCAGAAGTCAAGACAAGAATGAATTAGAGCAACAATTAGATTTTTAGTAGTTTCCAGGGGAAGAAAAGAGCAGATTCATTCTGGAGATGTTTTCTAAGTCTTGATGTTTCAACATATGTGTTAGTGTTGGTCGGTTTCAGGCTTCCTTACCTCAGCCATGTCTCTGAGCACAGAACACCTTGTACTTCTGGGCCCTCCAGGGAGGTTGAGTTCTGGAATATGACAGCACTGGAGGATATCACATTTGATTCTTTTCAGAACTACAATGTGCATCTTTTTTTCTGATCACCTTTTTTGTGACCCAGTTGACTCTGAAAGAAAACGTTTCATGGTTCTATGATCATGCCTCAATATCTTAGCAATTTCAATAGTGCTGCACCCTCTGTAAGACTTGTAACAGTTTTTTAATTTTCAGAGTCGGTTAAATCACTTTTTTTGCCAATCTTTCCTGAGGAAAACAAGTTGTCTAATAATTCTGCACACATTGATAAAGGGTGTTGAAATCTTTAGGCCTCACCCCTCTTATTACACAAATACACATCACCTGATCTACTTCATCCAATCAGCATTCAAGGAAAATCTGCCTAAAAATGGAGATATGCTCAAAATACTCACTTGTCTAATATTTCTGTGTCCAGTGTACCTAACTCTTTTTGCACTTTATTTACAGTAGTGACATAATACATTTAAATTAATCCCTAATCTATCTACCAGTAATTTCATTTTTTATCTATATTTTTTTTTTATAAATTACATTTTTTTTACAATGTGCTTAGCTAACTGCTGGTGTGCACCTCTGCTTTTTGTCTTTTTGAAACCATATGAGATGAGAAAAACCCCTTTAAATAAGAAACTCCTGATTTAAAATTAAACTCTTTTTTTATATTAAAGGAGGGAAAACAAAGATCAGACATATTTCACTCTGCAGGTAGCACTTCCCTGAAACTTTGTGTTTTCTATCTAACACCCAGTGTGATTGAAATACACTTTTTTTTTCAAATTATTTCATATGATTATAATTAATACACTGTGTTCCAAATTATTATGCAAATAATATTTCCTCATATTTTCTCTAAATTACCTATCTGAATTGCAGTCATTGTTATTTTCCAGTCATCTACTATTCTAGTATAATTGCAATGTTTTGGAACAAACTGCCTATGAAAACAGTATCTTTTTTTAAAAAATAAACACTCAAAATGCATGTTCCAAATTATTATGCACAGCAGAGTTTTCAACCTTTTTTTTTTATTTTGAACAAAAAAATGGTCAATTGTGAAGTTATAAGCATTATCAGCTTATTACAAAATGAAATCAGTTTTCAAGTGAAAACTTTATTCTAGGTGATGTTACATTTGCAAATAGGACCCCTTGTTCGAAAGAAGCTTCTGAACTCTCTCGTCCATTGAATTTGTCAGTTTTTGGATGGTTTCTGCTTCAATTGTTTTGCATGTGGACAGAATTCCCTCCCAGAGCTGTTTCTTAGATGTGAACTGCCTCCCGCCATCATAGACACTCCTTTTGATGATGCTCCAGAGGTTCTCAATGGGGTTGAGGTCAGGGGAAGATGGTGGCCACACCATAAGTTTGTCCTCTTTTATGCCCATAGCAGCCAGAGATGCAGATGTGTTTTTTGCAGCATGAGATGGTGCATTATCATGCATGAAAATGATCTTGCTGCAGAAAGCACGGTTCTTCCTCTTGAACCATGGCAGGAAGTGTTGTTTTAGAAACTCCACATAGATTATGGAGTTCATCTTTACCCCTTCAGGGATCATAAAGGGGCCGACAATCTCTCTCCCCATGATTCCAGCCCAAAACATTACTCCACCTCCTCCTTGTTGGCACCTTGGCCGTATTTTCATGGGGTGTCCATCAACCAGCCATCCTCCACTCCATCCATCTGGACCATCGAGCGTTGCACGGCACTCATCGGTGAACAAAACAGTTTGGAAGTCAGTCTTCATGTATCGTTTGGCCCACTGCTTGTGTGCAGTGGATAGAGGTGGTCCACAGGATGGCTTACGCACAGCTGCAAACCTCTGAAGGACCCTGCATCTTGTTGTTCTGGGGACGTTGGAGGCACCAGCAGCTTCAAAAACTTGTCTGCTGCTATGACAAGGCATTTTTGCAGCTGCTCTTTTAACCTTACGCAATTGCCTGTTGGAAAGAGTCCTCAATTTTTCCTTATCAGCACGCACACGTGTGTGCTGGGAATCAGCTACATACTTCTTGATTGTGCGATGATCACGATGAAGTGTCTTGACAATGTTGATTGCAGTCATACCTTGACCTAAATACTCCACAATTTGTTGCTTCTCAGCAGCCGACACATCCTTTTTCTTTCCCATTTTGGCAAAAAATGTAGGCTGCTTAATAATGTGGAACAGCCTTCTTAAGTAGTCTTGCCTTTATTTGGACACACCTGCCAAACTAATTTGCACAGGTATCTGCAATTGCTTTCAGTGATATAAAGAGCCCTGACACACATCACCATCAATGAGTGTAAATGACAAACAAAAAAATTCTAACCTTATCACTCCTAAACTCTTTGTGCATAATAATTTGGAACACAGTGTAGTATCAAAACATATAGCTAAATGTTATAAAAATTCTGTGTAGATCGTATCTTATAACACATTATTACATTTGTTGTCAACTTAAAAAGGACCTGTCATCAGATCAAAAGGTGGCAGTTTTTGCTCCTATTTATTCCTGCTGCTTCCTTGAGTATTTTTTTTTTTTAAGTCCACAATCCGGTTCCTGAAATATAAATGTTTTTAGTGCAGATTTTTATGGTATCTCAGGGGCGTTCCTCACAGGGTACTAATGTAAAGCAGCATAAGGACTCGCCCTAGAGAATCCCGTGAACCACGTCCAAATGTAAAGTCCATAAAAAGTACTGATGTCAATTGTGTCCAACCACAAACCATCTTGGAGCCTTCCCCACCCTGTCCACATGACTTTTGCCGTGAGGTCAATGAATTAATGGGCAATTAATGGGCGTAACCCACTTGAAGTGGGGTTTGCCCACAGTTTTGGAGTAGATCTAATGTATGGATCATATAGAGTGTTGGACTGGCAATTGTGGCAGCTGCCAGATGGGCTAGTCCAGTAGTGGTCCGCATGGGTCTGCAGTATTTACAATGCTATTAAACACTGTGGCAGAGCAGATATCCTTTGCTCCCACCTCTATCACTCTCTAGTGGGCTGAAGGGCACATTGCACGTGGCAATAACATCACTTTATGCTATGTATACGAGGGGGTATTGATATATATTTGGATCAGCGTAGAAAAAAAGCTCCTTTTCAAAGTAATACTATTTTATTCACCTTAATCACCTTTCATCTCTATTTAATGCATCAATCAAAAAGTAATTTTAATACTTTAGAAAACATAATTGTTATCTTGTTCTGCAAAACAATGACTTCCCAGCAATTACCATCTCATTTATTGTAATTTTTTACATTTTCTTCCTTCTAACGATTTTTTTCAGTTTAGAAAGAGATACTAAACCAATTGGGTCAAATCAGGAAAATATGTTTGTTTGACAAATTCAAAGAGTTTTTCGTTAGAACAGCACAAGCCTTGTTGGCTGGCGCATTATCCTGCAAAAGCAAGACAGTTTTCTAAACTTTTTGGCTGAATTTTCAATCTTCACCTGACGGGGTTAACTTTTCTTAATCACAATTTCAAAATGACAGAACCTTCTCTGCGAAAACTTAGCACGTGCACTTGTCAAAGTTAATACTTGTTTCCATAGCAACAAGATTTATTTTTGTCTGCTAGAAATATTCAGGGCCAACTATTTATCAATACCTCCTCATGTATATACATGTGCGTATACATATACTACATACATATATACATTCACACATACACGTATGTACACTGCTCAAAAAAATAAAGGGAACACTTAAACAACAGAATATAGCTCCAAGTAAATCAAACTTCTGTGAAATCAAACTGTACACTTAGGAAGCAACACTGTTTGATAATCAATTTCACATGCTGTTGTGCAAATGGAATAGACTATAGATTGAAATTATTGGCAATTATCAAGACACATTCAATAAAGGAGTGGTTCTGCAGGTGGGGACCACAGACCACATCTCAGTACCAATGCTTTCTGGCTGATGTTTTGGTTACTTTTGAATGTTGGTTGTGCTTTCACACTCGTGGTAGCATGAGACGGACTCTACAACCCACACAAGTGGCTCAGGTAGTGCGACTCATCCAGAATGCCATATCAATGTGAGCTGTGGCAAGAAGGTTTGCTGTGTCTGTCAGTGTAGTGTCCAGAGGCTGGAGGCGCTACCAGTAGACAGGCCAGTACACCAGAAGACGTGGAGGGGCCCGTAGGAAGGCAGCAACCCAGAAGCAGGACCGCTACCTCAGCCTTTGTGCAAGGAGGAACATGGGGAGCACTGCCAGAGCCCTGCAGAATGACCTCCAGCAGGCCACAAATGTGCATGTGTCTGCACATTTGAAACCGACTCCATGAGGATGGGCTGAGTGCCTGACGTCCACAGATGGGGGTTGTGCTCATGGCCCCACACCATGCAGGACGCTTGGCATTTGCCACAGAACCCCAGGATTGGCAAATTCGCCACTGGTGCCCTGTGCTCTTCACAGATGAAAGTAGGTTCACACTGAGCACAAGTGACAGACATGACAGAGTCTGGAGATGCCGTGGAGAGTGATCTGCTGCCTGCAACATCCTTCAGCATTACCGGTTTGGCAGTGGATCAGTAATGGTGTGGGGTGGCATTTCTTTGGAGGGCCACACAGCCCTCCATGTGCTCGCCAGAGGCAGCCTGACTGCCATTAAGTACTGAGATGAGCTCCTCAGACCCTTTATGAGACCATATGCTGGTTCGGTTGGCCCTGGGTTCCTCCTAATGCAGGACAATGCCCGACCTCGTGGCTGGAGTGTGTCAGCAGTTCCTGCAAGATGAAGGCATTGAAGCTATGGACTGGCCCACCTGTTCCCCAGACCTGAATCCGATCGAACACACTTGGGACATCATGTCTCGCACCATCCACCAACGTCACGTTGCACCAGAGACTGTCCAGGAATTGGCGGAAGCTTTAGTCCAGGTCGGGGAGGAGATCCCTCAGGAGAGCATCCGTCGCCTCATCAGGAGCATGCCCAGGCATTGTAGGGAGGTCATACAGGCACGTGGAGGCCACACACACACACACTACTGAGCATCATTTCCTTGTTTTGAGGCATTTCCACTGAAGTTGGATCAGCCTGTAATTTTGATTTTCCACTTTGATTTTGAGTATCGTTCCAAATCCAGGCCTCCATTGGTTAATAAATTAGATTTCCATTGATGATTTTTGTGTGATTTAGTTGTCAGCACATTCAACTTTGTACAGAGCAAAGTATTCAATGAGAATATTTCATTCATTCAGATCTCGGATGTGTTATTTGAGTGTTCCCTTTATTTTTTTGAGCAGTGTATTTATCTCTCGATAAGCTTCAGAAGATCCATCTTGAATCTACAAAAGTAGTAAAAGTGCACATAAATATTATTTAGAAGTCCAAACCAATAGCTTCTTGTGCTATAATTTTCTTAAAGAAGTTGTCCTCTACTTGAACAACTTCCTTTCATACCCCTCACTTGGCTCCAAAAAATAATAAAGCCTATACTCACCTCCCGTGCCAGTGCCTTTCCATCGGTGTTGGCACTTTCCCTGGGCTCCCGTGCTGTTGTTGTGACATGTGACGGTGTTGCCTAATTAGTGCTGGGGTCACTGTCCCTGACTCCTGTCGCAATGAGCAGGAAGAAGAAGCCAGGGATCAGCTGCAGCCTGGACTTCGTCTTCATGTTCGAAGGCGGAGACAGTGACGCTGGCGCTGATTGGGCTGCCAGCATCACATGTCACAACAACCGCCCCTGGGGAGAGTGAGTGCCGACACTGTGGGAACGGTGCCAGCAGGGGAGGTGAGTATAGGCTTTACTAGTACTGCGGGAAATGCATTTCTGCCGGTAGCAGTACTAGTACGGTGGCGGCCTCATGCTGAGCTGTATGTGACAGCTGACACCCCACAGCAACGCCCACGGTCGGTGCTAGCATCGATTGTGGGCATTTAACCCCTCTGATCGTGGGCTCCCTGCTCTCTCCCACCTGAACTACACAATGTGATCGCGTTGTTCCTGCGGTCTCCATGGAGACCCCCGGCTCCAAGATGACCTTCCGGGTCCTTCAGTGAGGTGGCTTGTCAGCGCCTGCAAAGAGCATGCGCTGGCAAGCCTCCTACACTGCTTGTCAGATTGCTGATCTGACACTGTACTATGCAAAGTGTCAGATCAACGATCTGACTTTATATAGTGATGTCCCAACCTGGGACAATGTAATAAAGTAAAAAAAAAATAAAAAAGAAAAATATATATATATATATACAGTGGGGCAAAAAAGTATTTAGTCAGTCAGCAATAGTGCAAGTTCCACCACTTAAAAAGATGAGAGGCGTCTGTAATTTACATCATAGGTAGACCTCAACTATGGGAGACAAACTGAGAAAAAAAAATCCAGAAAATCACATTGTCTGTTTTTTTAACATTTAATTTGCATATTATGGTGGAAAATAAGTATTTGGTCAGAAACAAAATTTCATCTCAATACTTTGTAATATATCCTTTGTTGGCAATGACAGAGGTCAAACGTTTTCTGTAAGTCTTCACAAGGTTGCCACACACTGTTGTTGGTATGTTGGCCCATTCCTCCATGCAGATCTCCTCTAGAGCACTGATGTTTTTGGCTTTTCGCTTGGCAACACGGACTTTCAACTCCCTCCAAAGGTTTTCTATAGGGTTGAGATCTGGAGACTGGCTAGGCCACTCCAGGACCTTGAAATGCTTCTTACGAAGCCACTCCTTTGTTGCCCTGGCGGTGTGCTTTGGATCATTGTCATGTTGAAAGACCCAGCCACGTTTCAACTTCAATGCCCTTGCTGATGGAAGGAGGTTTGCACTCAAAATCTCACGATACATGGCCCCATTCATTCTTTCATGTACCCGGATCAGTCGTCCTGGCCCCTTTGCAGAGAAACAGCCCCAAAGCATGATGTTTCCACCACCATGCTTTACAGTAGGTATGGTGTTTGATGGATGCAACTCAGTATTCTTTTTCCTCCAAACACGACAAGTTGTGTTTCTACCAAACAGTTCCAGTTTGGTTTCATCAGACCATAGGACATTCTCCCAAAACTCCTCTGGATCATCCAAATGCTCTCTAGCAAACTTCAGACGGGCCCGGACATGTACTGGCTTAAGCAATGGGACATGTCTGGCACTGCAGGATCTGAGTCCATGGTGGCGTAGTGTGTTACTTATGGTAGGCCTTGTTACATTGGTCCCAGCTCTCTGCAGTTCATTCACTAGGTCCCCCCGCGTGGTTCTGGGATTTTTGCTCACCGTTCTTGTGATCATTCTGACCCCACGGGGTGGGATTTTGCGTGGAGCCCCAGATCGAGGGAGATTATCAGTGGTCTTGTATGTCTTCCATTTTCTAATTATTGCTCCCACTGTTGATTTCTTCACTCCAAGCTGGTTGGCTATTGCAGATTCAGTCTTCCCAGCCTGGTGCAGGCCTACAATTTTGTTTCTGGTGTCCTTTGACAGCTCTTTGGTCTTCACCATAGTGGAGTTTGGAGTCAGACTGTTTGAGGGTGTGCACAGGTGTCTTTTTATACTGATAACAAGTTTAAACAGGTGCCATTACTACAGGTAATGAGTGGAGGAAAGAGGAGACTCTTAAAGAAGAAGTTACAGGTCTGTGAGAGCCAGAAATCTTGATTGTTTGTTTCTGACCAAATACTTATTTTCCACCATAAAATGCAAATAAAATGATAAAAAAACAGACAATGTGATTTTCTGGATTTTTTTTTCTCAGTTTGTCTTCCATAGTTGAGGTCTACCTATGATGTAAATTACAGACGCCTCTCATCTTTTTAAGTGGTGGAACTTGCACTATTGCTGACTGACTAAATACTTTTTTGCCCCACTGTATATATATATATATATATATATATATATATTTATATATAATGTGTCAAAATATTTAAAAAAAATCCCCTAATAATTTTTTTTTATATATATATATTTATTTATGTAAATAATAAAAACAATAAAAGTAGATAAGAAATGCGGCTTAAACAGCCTCAGCCAGCTCACCGACAGACCTGTGAAGCACGGGAATCTCCGTCCTGATCCAGACGTGAAACAACAGCATGCATGAAGAAAGTAGGTGTAGATTCCAGCTTCTTAAAACTTGAAAGGCTTTATTAGTACATCCAAAATATAAAATATAGCAAGTCTTTACTTATAGGTGGATGCAGACAGAGAATATAGACTATGCATTTCGATCTAACCGATCTTACTCATGTCTCAATAAAAGTACATGTTTGGTATCGCTGCGTCCGTAACGACCAACCTATAAAACTATCCCACTAGTTAACCCCTTTAGTGACCACCATTAAAAAAAGGCAAAAGAAACAATACTGCCGAACAAAAAGTGGAATAACGCGCGATCAAAAAGTTGGATATAAATAAACATGGTACCGCTGAAAACGTCATCTTGTCCCGCAAAAAACAAGCCTCCATATAGCTCCATCACTGGAAAAATAACAAAGTTATAGCTTTCAGATTAAAGCGATGCAAAAATAGTAATTTTTTCTATAAAATAGTTTTTATTGTATAAAAGCTCCAAAACATAAAAAAGATATAAATGATGTATCACTGTCATCGTACTGACCCGAAGAATAAAACTGCTTTTATCAATTTTACCACACGCGGAATGGTATAAACGCCCCCCCCCCACAAAAGAAATTCATGAATTGCTGGTCTTTGTTCATTCTGCCTCACAAAAATCGGAATAAAAAGCGATCAAAAAAGTCATGTGCCCAAAAATGGTAACAAAAAAAACATCAACTTTTCACGCAAAAACCAAGACCTCACATGATTCTGTGGGCCAAAATGTGGAAAAATTATAGCTCTCAAAATGTGGTGATGCAAAAACTATTTTTTTGCAATAAAAAGCGTCTTTTAGTGTGTGACGGCAGCCAATCATAAAAACCCACTATAAAAACCCACCATAAATAGTAAAACAACCCCCCCTTTATCACCCCCTTAGTGTATTTATTTCAATTTTCCCATTAGGGTTAGGGCTAAAGTTAGGATTAGGGCTAAAGTTAGGGTTATGGTTGGGGATAAAGTTAGGGTTAGCGTTGGGGATAGCGTTTGGATTACGTTTATGGTTGGGATTAGGGTTAGGGTTGGGATTAGGGTTAGGGGTGTGTCAGAGTTAAGGGTGTAGTTAGGGTTATGGTTAGGGTTGTGATTAGGTTTAGGGGTTTTTGGGTTAGGGGTGTGTTGGGGTTAGGGTTGTGGTTAGGGATGGGATTAGGGTTGGGGGTGTGTCCATGTTAGGGTTAGGATTGGAGATAGAATTGGGGGGTTTCCACTGTTTCGGCACATCTGGGGGTCTCCAAACGCGACATGGCGTCCGATCTCAATTCCAGCCAATTCTGCGTTGAAAAAGTAAAACAGTGCTCCTTCCCTTCCGAGCCCTGCCATGCACCCAAACAGTGGTTTACCCCCACATATGAGGTATCAGTGTACTCAGGACAAATTGGACAACAACTCATTGCGGTCCAATTTCTCCTGTTACCCTTGTGAAAATAAAAATTTGGGGGCTAAAAAATCATTTTTGTGGGAAAAAATGATTTCTTATTTTCACGGCTCTGCGTTATAAACTTTAGTGAAACACTTGGGGGTTCAAAATTCTCACAACACATCTAGATAAGTTCGTTGCGGAGGTCTAGTTTCCAATATGGGGTCACTTGTGGGGGGTTTCTACTTTTTAGGTACATCAGGGGCTCTGCAAACGAAATGTGACACCCGCAGACCATTCCATCAAAGTCTGCATTCCAAAACGGCGCTCCTTCCCTTCCGAGCTCTGCCATAAGCCCAAACTGTGGTTCTTCCAGCCCAGATATGGGGTATCAGTGTACTCAGGACAAATTGCAGAACAAGGTAAATAATAACGGATCACCGCGCAATAACTGAGATAGATTGAATCGTGTATACTCACACAATAGACGAGTCTGTATGGAGCGTGCCCATAGATTAATTTAATTGTTCATCCGTTTGGATAGTAAGGCTGATGAAAATAGTAGTGAAAAAATCGTAATAGAATAAATAAATGTATTTTTAAAAAGATATATAAATGTAATTGAACTATCTACAGACTAAGGAAGCAATATACTCACTGGTGCATGCAGGAATCCATGAAAAAGGGAGATAGCTCTAAAAGAAAGTGCTGAGTGCTGATTTGACAGGATGGTTGGACCCCGTGTACTTGCTGGCTAATTGACCAAGCGCATTAGCTATCTCCCTTTTTCATGGATTCCGGCATGCACCAGTGAGTATATTGCTTCCTTAATCAGTAGATAGTTCAATTACATTTATATATTTTAAAAAAAATACATTTATTTATTCTATTATGATTTTTTCACCACTATTTTCATCAGCCTAAGGGTGCGTGTCCACGGTCCGTAATGACAGCGCTTTGGACGGAGTGGAAAACCCGCTCCTACCAAAGCGCCGCCCCCTTCTGTACGCGCGGTGATTCCGGATGTGTTCATTGCACACACCCGGAATCTCCGCACCCCATACATAGGGCCTTGTGATTTACCTTGCGGCGACCGAGCGTAAACAGATATGCTGCGTTCTAAAAAGACGCGCCGCATGTCCGTAAACACAGGGCCGCAGGATGCATGTTCGCACGCATAGTGGAGACGGGATTTCATAAAATCCCCTCCACTGTGCTGTAACATCTGAACGCTGCGGTTGTATGCAGCGTTCAATCCGCAGCTAATCCGGATGTAATCCGGCCCGTGGACACATACCCTTACTATCCAAACGGATGAACAATTCCATTCATCTCTGAGCACGCTCCATACAGACTCGTCTATTGTGTGAGTATACACGATTCAATCTATCTCAGTTATTGCGCGGTGATCCGTTATTATTTACCTAAACCAGTATTTTTACAGTAGCTGGCACAGAGCCTGTTATTTTCACCAGCTGCATCTGAGATTCATTGCACTTCCTTTCTCGAGTAGGCAAGCGCCAGTGTGCATATCTATCTATTTAGCAAATTGCAGAACAACTTTTGTGGTCCAATTTCTCCTGTTACCCTTGGGAAAATAAAAAATTTGGGGTGAAAAGATCATTTTTGTAAAAAAAAAAAAGATTTTCTATTTTTCTCCCTTCCGAGCCCCGACGTGTGCCCAAACAGTGGTTTACCCCCATATATGTGGTATCAGCGTACTCAGGACAAATTGCACAACAACTTTTGCGGTTCAATTTCTCCTGTTACCCTTGCGAAAATAAAGCAAATTGGATCTGAATTAAATTTTTTGTGAAAAAAAGTTAAGGCGATGTGCACACGTTCAGGATTTTCTGCAGAATTTTCCTGAACAAAACCGGACATTTTCTGCAGGAAATCCGCATGCGTTTTTTACACTTTTTTGTGCGTTTTTTGTGCGTTTTTTGCCCATTTTTTTCTGGAGCTTCCAAATGCATTAAATAGTGGGAAAAACGTGAAAAATCCGCAAAATTAATGAACATGCTGCGCTTTTTACCGCGATGCGTTTTTTCACGGAAATAGTAAATATCCCCCCTTTTTCACCCCTATACAGTTGTAGCCAAAAGTATTGACACCCCTGTAATTCTGTCAGATAATACTCATTTTCTACCTGAAAATGATTGCAATCACAAATTCTATGGCATTATTATCTTCATTTAATTTGTCTTAACTGAAAAAACACAAAAGAGAATGAAGCAAAAAGCAAAACATTGATCATTTCACACAAAACTACAAAAATGGGCCAGACAAAAGGATTGGCACCCTCTGCCTAATACTTGGTTGCACAACCTTTAGCCAAAATAACTGCGACCAACCGCTTCCAGTAACCATCAATGAGTTTCTTACAATGCTCTGCTGGAATTTTAGACCATTCTTCTTTGGCAAACTGCTCCAGGTCCCTGATATTTGAAGGGTGCCTTCTCCAAACTGCCATTTTTAGATCTCTCCACAGATGTTCTATGGGATTCAGGTCTGGACTCATTGCTGGCCACCTTAGAAGTCTCCAGTGCTTTCTCTCAAACCATTTTCTAGTGCATTTTAAAGTGTGTTTTGGGTCATTGTCCTGCTGGAAGACCCATGACCTCTGAGGGAGACCCAGCTTTCTCACACTGGGCCCTACATTATGCTGCAAAATTTGTTGGTAGTCTTCAGACTTCATAATGCCATGTACACAGTCAAGCAGTCCAGTGCCAGAGGCAGCAAAGCAACCCCAAAACATCAGGGAACCTCCGCCATGTTTGACTGTAGGGACCGTGTTCTTTTCTTTGAATGCCTCTTTTTTTCTCCTGTAAACTCTATGTTGATACCTTTGCCCAAAAAGCTCTACTTTTGTCTCATCTGACCAGAGAACGTTCTTCCAAAACGTTTTAGGCTTTATCAGGTGAGTTTTGGCAAACTCCAGCCTGGCTTTTTTATGTCTCACGGTAAGAAGTGGGGTCTTCCTGGATCTCCTACCATACAGTCCCTTTTCATTCAGATGCTGACGGATAATACGGGTTGACACTGTTGTACCCTCGGACTGCAGGGCAGCTTGAACTTGTTTGGATTTTAGTCGTGGTTCTTTATCCAACATCCGCACAATCTTGCGTTGAAATCTCTTGTCAATTTTTCTTTTCCGTCCACATCTAGGGAGGTTAGCCACAGTGCCATGGGCTTTAAACTTCTTGATGACACTGCGCACGGTAGACACAGGAACATTCAGGTCTTTGGAGATGGACTTGTAGCCTTGAGATTGCTCATGATTTCTCACAATTTGGTTTCTCAAGTCCTCAGACAGTTCTTTGGTCTTCTTTCTTTTCTCCATGCTCAATGTGGTACACACAAGGACACAGGACAGAGGTTGAGTCAACTTTAATCCATGTCAACTGGCTGCAAGTGTGATTTAGTTATTGCCAACACCTGTTAGGTGCCACAGGTAAGTTACAGGTGCTGTTAATTAAACAAATTAGAGAAGCATCACATGATTTTTCGAACAGTGTCAATACTTTTGTCCACCCCCTTTTTATGTTTGGTGTGGAATTATATCCAATTTGGCTTTAGGACAATTCTTTTTGTGTTTTTTCATTTAAGACAAATTAAATGAAGATAATAATACCAAAGAATTTGTGTTTGCAATCATTTTCAGGAAGAAACTGAGTATTATCTGACAAAATTGCAGGGGTGTCAATACTTTTGGCCACAACTGTAGGTAGGGAAAATAATGAAATAAAAAAAATATATTTTTATTTTTCCACTAGGGTTAGGGTTAGAATTAGGGTTAGGGTTGGAGTTAGGGTTGGAATTAAGGTTAGAATTAGGGTTAGAATTAGGGTTAGGGTTAGAATTAGGGTTAGGGTTGGAATTAGGGTTAGGGTTGGAATTAGGGTTAAGATTAGGGTTAGGGGTGTGTTGGGGTTAAAGTTAGGCTTGTGGCTAAGGTTATGGTTAGGGTTGGGATTAGGGTTAGGGGTGTGTTGGGGTTAGGGTTGTGGTTAGGATTAGGGTTAGGGGTGTGTTGGGGTTAGGGTTGTGGTTAGGGGTGTGTTGGGGTTAGGGTTGTGATTAGGGTTATGCGTAGGGTTGGGATTAGGGTTAGGGGTGTGTTGGGGTTAGTGTTGGAGTTAGAATTGAGGGGTTTCCACTGTCTAGTCACACAAGGGTCTCTGCAAACGCGACATGGCGTCACCATTGATTCCAGCCAATCTTGCGTTCAAAAAGTCAAATGGTGCTCCCTCCCTTCCGAGCCCCGGCGTGCGCCCAAACAGTGGTATACCCAAATATATGGGGCATCAGCATATTCAGGAAAGATTGCACAACAACTTTGGGGGTCTAATTTCTCTTGTTACCCTTGGGAAAATAAAAAATTGAGGGCTAGAAAATTATTTTTGTGGAAAAAAAAAGATTTTTTATTTTCACAGCTCTGCATTATAAACTTCTGTGAAGCACTTGGGGGTTTAAAGTGCTCAACACACATCTAGATAAGTTCCTTGGGGGTCTAGTTTCCAAAATGGGGTCACTTGTGGGGGGTTTCTAATGTTAAGGCACATCAGGGGCTCTCCAAATGTAACATGACACCCGCAGACCATTCCATCAAAGTCTGCATTTCAAAACGTCACTACTTCCCTTCCGAGCCCTGACGTGTGCCCAAACAGTGGTTCCCCCTCACATATGGGGTACCAGCGTACTCATCACAAACTGGACAACAACTTTTTGGGTCCAATTTCTCCTGTTACCCTTGTGAAAATAAAAAAAATGCTGGCTAAAAAAATCATTTTTTGAGGAAAAAAATGATTTTCTATTTTCACGGCTCTGCGTTATAAACTTCTGTGAAGCACTTGGGGGTTCAAAGTGCTCAACACACATCTAGGTAAGTTCCCTGTGGGGTGTAGTTTCCAAAATGGGGTCACTTGTGGGGGAGCTCCAATGTTTAGGCACACAGGGGGTCTCCATACGTGACATGGTGTCCGCTAACGATTGGAGCTAATTTTCCTTTCAAAAAGTGAAATGGCGCTTCTTCCCTTCCGAGCCCTGCCGTGCGCCCAAACAGTGGTTTATGACCACATATGAGGTGTCGGTGTACTCAGGAGAAATTGCCCAACATGTTTTAGGATCCATTTTATCCTGTTGCCCATGTGAAAATGAAAAAATTAAGGCTAAAAGAAAATAAATTTTTGTGAAAAAAAAGTACTTTTTCATTTTTATGAATCAATTTGTGAAACACCTGGGGGTTCAAAGTGGTCACTATTAATCTAGATAAGTTCCTTGGGGGGGGGTCTAGTTTCCAAAATGGGGTCACTTGTGGGGGAGCTCCAAAGTTTAGGCACACAGGGGCTCTCCAAACACTACACCACGGAGTCCGCTAACGGCTAATTTTCCATTCAAAAAGTCTAATGGCGCTCCTTCCCTTCCGAGCCTTGCCGTGCGCCCAAACAGTGGTTCCCCCCCACATATGGGGTTTCAGCGTACAGGACAAATTAGACAACAACATTTTTGGGGTCCACTTTCTCTTTTTACACTTGGAAAAATAAAAAATTGTTGCTAAAAGATCATTTTTGTGACTAAAAAGTTAAATGTTAATTTTTTCCTTCTATGTTGCTTCTGCTGCTGTGAAACACCTGAAGGGTTAATAAACTTCTTGAATGTGGTTTTGATCAGCTTGAGGGGTGCAGTTTTTAGAATGGTGTCACTATTGGGAATTTTATGTCATATTGACCCCCCAAAGTCACTTCAAATGTGAGGTGGTCCCTAAAAAAAATGGTTTTGTAAATTTAGTTGTAAAAATGAGAAATCGCTGGTCAACTTTTAACCCTTATAACTTCCTAACAAAAAAAAACTTTGTTTCCAAAATTGTGCTGATGTAAAGTAGACATGTGGAAAATGTTATTTATTAACTATTTTGTGTCACATAACTCTGGTTTAACAGAATAAAAATAAAAAATTTGAAAATTGCGAAATTTTCAAAATTTTCGCCAAGTTTCCCATTTTTTCACAAATAGACGCAAAAATTATTGATCCAAATTTACCACTAACATGAAGCCCAATATGTCACGAAAAAACAGTCTCAGAATCGCTAGGATCCATTGAAGTGTTCCTGAGTTATTACCTCATAAAGGGACAATGGTCAGAATTGCAAAAAATGGCCAGGTCATTAAGGTCAAAATAGGCTGGGTCATGAAGGGGTTACGGGATTTTTTAATAGTTTTAGTAATGCAGCTAGCGCCTAACAACTGGTCATTGTGCTCTCTCAGCTGGTAGTCTGTTTATTTATTTTTTTTAAAGTTCGGTATGAAATTTTAAATGCTACCGCAGCGTGGAATGACTAATTTTCCATCAGCAGCGCGGTTAACTAGAAATGTCCATCTCCTTTTACTCCTCATTAGGGTGTATTCGCACATAGTAGTCGATCATTATAAAAACATGCAGTTTTTTGTGATCCATCAATTGATCACACACTTTTTTAAAGGTTAAGCACATATATTTAATTTTAAATGAGGAAAAATATGTTAATGGGACAATGGCAAATGTCCCTATTTACAAAAGATTGGGTTTTTTTTTATAAGAAGAGCTTATGCCAATTTTTGCCTCCTAAACTGTATATTTTTACACATAATAGCAAGAATACACAGTTGTGAAGATACAGGGTGCCGACATTACTGGTACCTAATGCGTTACATTTTTTATCATTTAGCTGGGCTTTTCATTTCATTCAGTCTTGTGTTATTTTTTTATTATTACACTAACCCCCAAAACAGAACAAACTGTAATGCATTGTATTTAGCAAATTTAAAGGGAACCTGTCAGCAGGATTTTGGTCAGTAACCTAATAATAATAATAATAATAATAATTTTATTTATATAGCGCCAACATACTCCGCAGCGCTTTACAACTTATAGAGGGGACTTATACAGACAACAGACATTACAGCATAACAGAAATCACAGTTCAAAACAGATACCAGGAGGAATGAGGGCCCTGCTCGCAAGCTTACAAACTATGAGGAAAAGGGGAGACACGAGAGGTGGATGGTAACAATTGCTTTAGTTATTTGGACCAGCCATAGTGTAAGGCTCGGGTGTTCATGTAAAGCTGCATGAACCAGTTAACTGCCTAAGTATGTAACAGTACAGACACAGAGGCTATTAACTGCATAAAGTGTATGAGAACATGATGGAGGAACGTGATTATGTTGTTGTTTTTTATTAATAGGCCACACAGGGATAATTAGGTTAATGCGTTGAGGCGGTAGGCCAATCTGAACAAATGAGTTTTTAGTGCACGCTTAAAACTGTGGGGATTGGGGATTAATTGTATTAACCTAGGTAGTGCATTCCAAAGAATCGGCGCCGCACGTGTAAAGTCTTGGAGACGGGAGTGGGAGGTTCTGATTATTGAGGATGCTAACCTGAGGTCATTAGCAGAGCGGAGGGCACGGGTAGGTTGGTAGACTGAGACCAGAGAGGAGATGTAGGGTGGTGCTGAGCCATGGAGTGCTTTGTGGATGAGGGTAGTAGTTTTGTACTGGATTCTGGATTGGATGGGTAGCCAGTGTAATGACTGGCACAAGGTAGAGGCATCGGTGTAACGGTTGGCGAGGAATATGATCCTGGCAGCAGCATTCAGGACAGATTGGAGCGGGGAGAGTCTGGTAAAAGGTAGGCCAATTAGTAGAGAGTTACAATAGTCCAGACGAGAATGAATAAGTGAGACAGTAAGAGTTTTTGCAGAGTCGAAAGTAAGAAAAGGGCGAATTCTGGAAATGTTTTTGAGATGCAGATAAGAAGAGCGAGCCAGTGATCGGATGTGGGGGGTGAATGAAAGCTCGGAATCAAGGATGACTCCAAGGCAGCGGGCATGTTGCTTTGGAGTAATGGTGGAACCGCACACAGAGATGGCAATGTCGGGCAAAGGTAGGTTTGTAGAGGGAGAGAACACGAGGAGTTCAGTTTTTGACAGGTTCAGTTTCAGATAGAGGGAGGACATGATGTTAGAGACAGCGGTAAGACAATCACTGGTGTTTTCTAAAAAGGTCGGCGTGATAACAGGAGAAGAGGTATATAATTGGGTGTCGTCAGCATAGAGATGGTACTGGAAACCAAATCTACTGATTGTTTGTCCAATAGGGGCAGTATACAAAGAGAAGAGGAGGGGGCCTAGGACTGATCCTTGAGGAACCCCAACAGTAAGGGGAAGGTGAGAGGAGGAGGAACCAGCAAAACAAACAGTGAAGGATCGGCCAGAGAGATAGGAGGAGAACCAAGAGAGAACGGTGTCCTTGAGGCCGATGGAGCGGAGCATAGTGAGGAGGAGCTGATGATCCACAGTGTCGAATGCTGCGGAGAGATCCAAGAGAATTAGCATGGAATAGTGACCATTAGATTTAGCTGTTAGTAGGTCATTAGAGACTTTAGTGAGGGCAGTTTCAGTAGAGTGTAAAGAGCGGAAACCAGATTGAAGAGGGTCGAGAAGAGAATTATCTGAGAGATAGCGGGTAAGACGGGAGTGGACCAGGCGTTCCAGGAGTTTAGAGATGAAGGGAAGATTAGAGACAGGTCTATAATTAGCGGCACAATTTTGATCGAGGGAGGGCTTTTTAAGTAGTGGATGTATGATGGCATGCTTAAATGAGGAGGGAAAAATACCGGAAGTGAGGGAAAGGTTGAATATTTTTGTTAGGTGAGAGGTGACAGCCGGGGAAAGGGACTGGAGGAGATGCGACGGAATGGGGTCGCTGGTGCAAGTGGTCGGGCGAGAAGATGCAAGGAGCCTGCTTACTTCTTCTTCTGTAACTGGTTCAAAGTCAGAGAGTGAACTAGATGCAGTGGGGGAGGGAGGACAGTGCTTGGTATGAAGAGATTGGGAAATGATTTCCTGTCGAATGTGGTCAATTTTTTCTTTGAAGTAATTGGCCAGATCGTCAGCGTGGAGATCTGTGGTTGGGGCCTGCTCTCTTGGGTTGAGTAGGGACCGGAAAGTGTCAAAGAGACGTTTAGGGTTATTGGACAGCGAGGTGATGAGGGTGTTGAAATAGGTTTGTTTGGAGAGGTGAAGGGCAGAGTTGTATGTTTTTAACATGAACTTATAATGGATGAAATCTTCGGGCAGATTAGATTTTCTCCACAGACGTTCGGCGCACCTGGAGCACCGCTGCAGGAAACGTGTTTGCAGCGTGTGCCACGGTTGTCGCCGTCTGTGCCGAGTTGTTCTATGTATAGGAGGTGCAGCTTCTTCCAGGGCACTTTGCAGGGTTTCATTGTAATGCTTCAGAGCAGAATCAGGACAAGAGATGGAGGAGATTGGGGCCAATGAAGACTGCAAGTTCTTCATAAGTTTCTGGGCGTTAATGGCCTGTATGTTTCTATAAGTGTGGAAAGTGGGGATGACCTGAGCGGGATGGCAGTTCTTGATAGAGAATGAAAGAAGGTTGTGGTCAGAGAGCGGGAGAGGGGAGTTTGTGAAATCATCCAGTGAGCAAAGCCGGGAGAAGACCAAATCAAGGGAGTTTCCATCATCATGTGTTGGAGAGTTAGTATGCTGCGAGAGGCCGAAAGAGGAGGTTAGAGATAAAAGGTGAGAAGCAGATGGGGAGAGGGGAGAAGCAATTGGGATATTGAAATCACCCATGATAAGGGTGGGGGTGTCACAGGAGAGAAAGTGTGGAAGCCAGGTGGCAAAATGATCCAGGAACTGGTGAGAGGGGCCGGGAGGACGATACACCACCGCCACTCGCATGGAGAAGGGGACGTAGAATCTGACAGCATGGACCTCAAAGGAAGGGAATACAAGTGAGGGTACTTGGGGGATAACTTGGAAGGTACATTTGGGTGAAAGGAGCAGACCAACGCCTCCACCTGCTCTGTTGTCTGATCTTGGGGTATGAGAAAAGTGTAGTCCACCAAATGAGAGAGCAGCAGCAGCGGTGGTGTCTGACTGCTGGATCCAGGTTTCAGTAAGAGCCAGGAGATTAAGAGAGTTAGAAAGGAAGAAGTCATGAATGAAGGAGAGTTTATTACACACAGAGCGAGAATTCCAAAGAGCACAATTGAAAGAGACAGAAGGCATGCATGGAATATTAATAAGGTTAGAGGGGTTTCTGGGTGTAGCACACAAACAGTGTGACGTCGGCGCTGTTATACTGGTTAAATTGATACCTTGGTTGATTAAATCTGTCTTGTGGTTGTTGTTTAACCCCTTTCTGACGTATGACGTACTATCCCGTCGAGGTGGTATGGGCCCCTATGACCACCGACGGGATAGTACGTCATCACCGATCATCCGCGCTCACGGCCGATTGGGGCCGGGTGTCAGCTGACTATCACAGCTGACTTCCGGCACTATGCCAGGAGCCGTCACAGACCACTCCTGGCACATTAACCCCCGGAACACTGCGATCAAACATGATCGCAGCTTTCCGCCAGCATAGGAAAGCATCGTGGCACAGGGAGGGGGCTCCCTGCGTGCTTCCCTGAGACCCTCGGAGCAACGCAATGCGATCTCGTTGCTCCGTGGGTCTCCTCCGTCCCCGTCCTCCTCCCTGCAGGCCCCGGATCCAAAATGGCCACGGGGCTGCATCTGGGTCCTGCAGGGAGGTGGCTTGCAAGCGCCTGCTCAGAGCAAACGCTGGTAAGCCTCCTGCAGTGCCTGTCAGATCGCTGATCTGACACAGTGCACTGCAAAGTGTCAGAACAGCGATCTGGCACTATATAATCATGTCCTCCCCTGAGACAAAGTAAACAAGTAAAAAAAAATATTTATGTGTAAAAAAAAAAAATCCTAAATAAAGAAAAAAAGAATATTGTTCCAGTAAATACATTTCTTTATCTAAATAAAAAAAACAATAAAAGTACACATATTTAGTATCGCCGCGTCCGTAATGACCCAACCTATAAAACTGTCCCATTAGTTAACCCTTTCAGTGAACACCGTAAAAAAAAAAACCCGAGGCAAAAAACAACGCTTTATTACCATACCGCCGAACCAAATGTGGAATAACACGCGACCAAAAAGAGGGATATAAAAAAAATGGTACCGCTGAAAACGTCATCTTGTCCCGCAAAAAACGAGCTGCCATACAGCATCATGAGCGAAAAAACAAAAAAGTTATAGTCCTCAGAATAAAGCGATGCAAAAATTATTATTTTTTATACAAAAATAGTTTTTATCGTATAAAAGTGCCAAAACATAAAAAAATTATATAAATGAGGTATCGCTGTAATCGTACTGACCAGAAGAATAAAACTGCTTTATCAATTTTACCAAACGTGGAACGGTATAAATGGCCCCCCCAAAAGAAACTCATGAATTGCTGGTTTTTGGTCATTCTGCCACACAAAAATCGGAATAAAAAGCGATCAAAAAATGTCACGTGCCCGAAAATGTTACCAATAAAAACGTGAACTCGTCCCGCAAATAAACAAGACCTCACATGACTCTTTGGACCAAAGTATGGAAAAATTATAGCTCTCAAAATGTGGAGATGCAAAAACAATTTTTTGCAATGAAAAGCGTCTTTTAGTGTGTGATGGCTGCCAACCATAAAAATCTGCAAAAAAAACCCACTATAAATAGTAAATGAAACCCCCCTTCTAGTGAGGGAAAAATAATAAAATAAAAAAAATTATTTCCATTTTCCCATTAGGGTTAGGGTTGAGGCTAAAGTTAGGGTTAGGGTTGGGGCTAAAGTTAGGGTTAGAGGTAAAGTTAGGGTTAGGGTTGGAGCTAAAGTTAGGGATGGGGCTAAAGTTAGGGATGGGGCTAAAGTTAGGGATGGGGCTAAAGTTGGATAGGGCTTGGATTACATTTACGGTTGGGATTAGGGTTAGGGGTGTGGTTAGGGTTATGGTTAGGGTTGGGATTAGGGTTAGGGGTGTGTTTGGGTTAGGGTTTTAGTTAGAATTGGGGGGTTTCCACTGTTTTATGGTCCAATTTCTTCTGTTACCCTTGGGAAAATAAAAAATTGGGGGCGAAAAGATCAATTTGTGACAAAATATGATTTTTTATTTTTACGGCTCTACATTATAAACTTTTGTGAAGCACTTGGTGGGTCAAAGTAATCACCACACATCTAGATAAGCTCCATAGGGGGTCTACATTCCAAAATGTCATTTGTGGGGGTTTCAATGTTTAGGCACATCAGGGGCTCTCCAAACGCGACATGGCGTCCTCTCTCAATTCTAGTCAATTTTGCCTTGAAAAGTCAAATGGCGCTCCTTCCGAGCTCTGCCGTGCACCCAAACAGTGGTTTACCCCCACATATGGGGTATCAGCATACTCAGGACAAATTGCACAACAACTTTTGGGGTCCAATTTCTCCTGTTACCCTTGGTAAAATAAAACAAATTGGAGCTGAAGTAAATTTTTTGTAAAGAAAAGTTAAATGTTCATTTTTTGTTAAACATTCCAAAAATTCCTGCGAAACACCTGAAGGGTTAATAAACTTCTTGAATGTGGTTTTGAGCACCTTGAGGGGTGTAGTTTTTAGAATAGTGTCACACTTGGGTATTTTCTATCATATAGACCCCTCAAAGTGACTTCAAATGTGATGTGGTCCCTAAAAAAAACATGGTGTTGTAAAAATGAGAAATTGCTGGTCAACTTTTACCCCTTATAACTCCCTAACAAAACAAAATTTTGGTTCCAAACAAATTAAAAGTTGGAAAATTGCAAAATTTTCAAAATTTTCACCAAATTTCCATTTTTTTCCACAAATAAACGCAGGTAATATCAAAGAAATGTTACCACTATCATGAATAGTGTTGAGCATTCCGATACCGCAAGTATCGGGTATCGGCCGATACTTTCGGTATCGGAATTCCGATACCGAGTTCCGGAATCGGGAATCGGTATCGGAACCATATTCATGTGTAAAATAAAGAATTAAAATAAAAAATATGGATATACTCACCTCTCCGGCGGCCCCTGGACCTTACCGCCGTAACCGGGAGCCTCTGTTCCTAAGAATGAGCGCGTGAAGGACCTGCGATGACGTCGCGGCTTGTGATTGGTCGCGTGAGCGGTCACATGAGCGCTCACGCGACCAATCAGAGGCCGCGACGTCATCGAAGGCCCTTCACACGCTCATTCTTAGGAACGGAGGCTCCCGGTTACTTCGGTAAAGTCCAGGGGCCGCCGGAGAGGTGAGTATATCCATATTTTTTATTTTAATTCTTTATTTTACACATGAATATGGATCCCAGGGCCTGAAGGAGAGTTTCCTCTCCTTCAGACCCTGGGAACCATTCCGATACTTTGCGTCCCATTGAAATGCATTGGTATCGGGTATCGGTATCGGCGAGATCCGATATTTTGCCGGTATCGGCCGATACTATCCGATACCGATACCAATGCATATCGGAAGGTATCGCTCAACACTAATCATGAAGTACAATTTGTCACGAGAAACAATGTCAGAATCACCAGGATCCGTTGAAGCATTCCAGAGTTATAACCGTGTAAAGTGGTCAGAATTGTAAAATTTGGCCCGGTCATTAACGTGCAAACCACCCTTGGGGGTAAAGGGGTTAATTTTCGTTAGCAGTTTTGAGTTAATTATATGCTCGTGCTTCGGGGCGGCCTGTGTGTGTGGGGGGGTTTATGTGCTGCTCTGCTTAGGTATTCATCTGTATGGCTTATTAAAATTACCTCCAGCAAAATGGTGCTGGCGGCATTGCCTGCGTAGTTGCATCTATCGGCAAGCGATGCTCTCAATATGTGCAAGCACCGCCCACTGGTGGGTGTGACTTGTGCAGATTACAAGCATCACTTGTTTGATTCAGTAAAATGGCACCACCACCGACGCATGCGCAATAGCAACTGTCAGTAGGCAATAGATACTACTGCGCAGGTGTCACCACCATTCACTGAAGGTAACTTTTTTTTTTCAAAGCCCACACTGCAATATTTAAAATAGGGGGCAGGTCACTGACCAGTCAGTTAAGGCTACTTTCACACTTCTGTCGGTACGGGGCCGTCGCCATGCGTCGGCCCGACGTACCCACGGACATTGTGCAATAAATAAACAACGGGGGCAGCAGATGCAGCTTTTCAACGCATCCACTGCCCCATTGTAATGTCCGGGGAGGAGGGCCGGAGTTCCGGCCGCGCATGCGCGGTCGGAAATGGTGGACACGTCGCACAAAAAAAGTTATATGGAACGTTTTTTGTGCCGACGGTCCTCCAAAACACGACGCATCCGGCGCACGACGGATGGGATGTGTGGCGATACGTCGCAACGCATCGCTAATGCAAGTCTATGGAGAAAAAACGCATCCTGCGGGCAACTTTGCAGGATGCGGTTTTTCTCCAAAACGACGCATTGCGACGTAGGCACTTAGGACTTAGGAAGTGTGAAAGTAGCCTAAGCCACAATAGTGAAGAGGAAGCCAGAGCACCACATAAAGCCCAGCCCACAGGCCTCCGCGGAGCACCAGAATCTCAGTAACTGAAAACTGCAAATAAAGATGAAACAGCAACCACAGGACGGATTTCATCACCAGGTATCATTGTAATCAGTACAATGGCGCCGACCTGACACTGTCTGTAGGTTACTGAGCAAAATCCTGCTGACAGGTTCCCTTTAAAGAAGTTGTATGAGCTCCACATAAATATGACTACAGATTGCAGAGTCCTGTGCAATATGCACACTGTCAGGATTCCACTGTACTGCAAGCCCAAACAATCTTCATGCGATTGCAGATATTTTGTTTGCACACTTACTGATGTGCCGACTGGCTTCTTGGTTTCTGTCAATAGAACATTCACAGAAGCAGGAAATGTTGGCAGTCAACCAGTGACCGCAAGCAGGCATATTATCTACTTGTGGCTATGTGACGACGGCTCAGGCTGGCAACCTAAGTGAGTACTGACAGTGTGTGGAAGCTATCTTCACGTGGCGTTTTTGCTGCATTAGAAAAAAAAATCAGGTTTTGCTTGTTTTTTTCTTGCTGTATTTTTGTCATGCCACATTGTCTCTTGTCCGTGCTGATATAGTTTAGTGACAAAAAAATCTTTAGAGAGATTATGGGTAATATATTTTTACTCCTTGTTTAACTGGAAAATCATCTAATATGTCCTAACGTTGTTATATGAGCCTCGCTGAAGTCTGGATACATGGGGTGTTTGTCCTTTCTGTCTTTTACCCTGCAGTGAATAGTACACTGTGGAATTAATAAATCTCATAACTGATTAAATCCAACAGCGGTAAGCTGCTTTTGTCCATGAAATCACTTTTATCCCCCGATCTTCATATGCAGCTGCATCTAAGAGTTTAAAGACTATTCAATAATCTGCATGTAATGGGAGACTGGAATCTGTTTAATTCCTCTGCATTAAAAATACAAAATTGTGTTATTCTCCATGCTGATATACAGAAATATATTGTATACATACTTAGCAAATTAATTACTGGTTTATTGCCACAGGCAACACAATGAGGAAAACTCAAGGCACTATTTCTACCCATTTGTTAAATTGAACGTGGCAGCACATTTTTACATATGGAAGTAGTGGTATGGCTGTTGGGCATTTGTCGCCATACAAAATTCCATGTACTTTCTTATATGTGATCTGATGTGCCAGTAATGAGAAATCTAGCATAGAAGCAATATGGAAATTAGGTTGGAGGTGCACTGGGGGTGTGCAATGCAGTGGAGGAAGCCGTCCAGGTTCATTGACAAACCCCCAGTGCACTTCCAGCCTGATTTGCATGTGGCTTTTACTCTAGATATCGCATGACTGGAACATCAGATCCTTATAAAACATTGTATCATTTATTATTTTTATTGGGGGACAGGTGTCTGTACAGTCACCTGTTCGTATGTAAAAAAAAAAAAGTGCCAGCAGGTTACTTTTAAGCTAGCCGCCATTTAAAATCCAAAATTCTTTTGTCCTAGATACTTCTGTATGTTCAGAGTTGTAGTTGTGTAATTATTCATAGATTCTGATCTATATTTTAATAATCTGAAAGCAAAAGCAATGAACTGGAATCTAGCTACATCCCTCATGTACTTGATTTCTATAGAAAAATGAAATAACAATATTGTGTCATGTATAAACAAATATGTCTTACATCCTACTGAAACCCTAATATCCCATTAAATTAAAGAAGTATTTCAGTCAGGCCTCATTTAGTTGTGTGATATTTTAGCATATGAGAAAATAGGATTGATTATTATGATCATACTCTAATAAGAGTTTAATCAGAATGTGGTACGGGTGTCATCTGATTTTCTCATATGTGGAGAAATTTAAAAACTAGGCTCTCACCTGTGCACTCTTAGCCACTCCCATCTGCTATATAAACTGGGCCCTGTCTAGCACTCATTGTCAGAGTTAGCTTATGCTGCATGGCTGGAGGTTGGTGGTTGTTATTGGAGAAGGCATTTGGTTGATTTATCTGAGACTGTTGCTAGGTGTTGAGTGTGTGATAATTCCCCTTCTTGTCCTACTTTCGACACTCCCCGGTGTTTACCTCTGTTGTTCGTGTGTGTGTATTTGTATGATTGGTATTTTCCTTTATCCCTGTTCGTATTACCTTATTAGTCTGGTTGATGTATTACGGTACACTACTATTCCCCTCTTCCCTGGGTAGGGGAAGGGTACAGACTAAGGGCGGATTCAGGAGTTAAGGCAAGATACAGTACGTGGCCCTGGCATCTTCACCATCAGAAGTACATGGCGTGCTAAGGCGCCTCTAGTGTTAGAGCGGGGAAGGAGCCCCTAGTCCTGGGGCACCTGAAAAGAGAGTCGTGACAGTATTGGTACGCAATGATGATGTTTTTTTCTACCTAGTATGCAGGATGTAGATTAAATAGGAAATGAAAGTTTCTACATTTGCTAGAACATATTTTATTTGACCTGTATCCTATCCTCTGCAAGGAGTTTGTACGTTCTCCCTGTGCTTGTGTGGGATTCCTCCCACATTCCAAAGACATACTGATAGGGAATTTAGATTGTGAGCCCCATCGGGGACAGCGATGATAATTGTGCAAACTGTAAAGCGCTGCGGAATATGTTAGCGCTATATAAAAATAAAGATTATTATTATCCTTTAATAGTTTTCTAACAGTAGGGAATAGAGTTGAGAGAACGTCACCAGATAAGGTGTTATCTGACCACACTCGGGTGCTATCAGAGTGTCTTCGGTGTGCTCGAATACTATGTTCGCGTTGCCGCAGCTGTTCGGTATGCAATCCCTGCATGTGTTGCGGCTGTCGAACAACTGTGAGATATGCAGTTGTGACAATTTGAAAATAGTACTTGAGCATGCCAAAGATACACTGCTAGCATCCGAGCATGCTTGGATTACATCTTATCGAAGCCTGTTCGCTCAACAATAGTTGGGAACATGCTAATTTGTTTTAGACATTTTCAGAGTCATGCTGAAATTCTGGAATTATAAAGAATAATAAGAAAGCAAGAGCACGTTCTAGTACAAGAAATGCAAAAAAAAGGATGCAACAATAATAATAGTTTGGAAATTGGTTTCCCTTTACTGTATAGTGTCATTTACAGGAAAGATTAAAGGGAACCTGTCACCACGTTTTTGGAAGATGGGATAAAAATAGCGTTAAATAGGGGCAGAGGTGGGCGTTACATTAGTGTGTTTGTTATGCGTTTATTACCCACCTAAGTTGCCGAAATACCTTTGCAAAGTCTCCGTTTTCGCCTGTCAATCAGGCTGGTCTGGTCAAAAGGGCGTTGTCTTCCCCCAGATTTTGCGTAGTTTTCCGTTGGTGGCGTAGTGGTGTGCGCATGCCCAAGGTCCCGAATCCTCTGCCAGTGGATTTAAAAGAGCGCGCTGTTCGTTATTTCATTGGTGATCGGTGGGCGCGGCCATCTTCCTTTGGCCACGCGTGCGCAGAAGCGGCGCTCTGCTGGCTGCGGCTTCAGGAAAATGGCCGCGGGATGCCGCGCGTGCGCAGATGGAGATCGCGGCGGCCATTTTCCTGAAGCCGCGGCCAGCAGAGCGCCGCTTCTGCGCACGCGCGGCCAAAGGAAGATGGCCGCGCCCACCGATCACCAATGAAATAACGAACAGCGCGCTCTTTTAAATCCCCTGGCAGAGGATTCGGGACCTTGGGCATGCGCACACCACTACGCCACCAACGGAAAACTACGCAAAATCTGGGGGAAGACAACGCCCTTTTGACCAGACCAGCCTGATTGACAGGCGAAAACGGAGACTTTGCAAAGGTATTTCGGCAACTTAGGTGGGTAATAAACGCATAACAAACACACTAATGTAACGCCCACCTCTGCCCCTATTTAACGCTATTTTTATCCCATCTTCCAAAAACGTGGTGACAGGTTCCCTTTAATGAAGGCCTCGGAGACAGATGTCATGATGATGTAATGACATGTCATTACACAAGGCCACTTCATTTGTCAGAGCTCTGTCATTGTTCTGGGTGTGAAGCTGTGTAATTTCCTGCCAGCTGCATTGTTTGGGAAGTGTCATTACCGGTATATGTGTAGGACATTGCACATACAAGGACTGCAATACTAAGTGAATGGGGTCTCTTGGTCATTTTTTTCTTAGTTATCTAAAGACCCTATAAGCATAAAAAACATCTTGTTCTCTACCCATTTTACTTTCTTATCACCTTGCTGTTAGACTAAAGTTTTTATTCAATAGGTGGTATAAAAAGTACAAGGGTGAGCCTGAAGGAAATGTGGCCGAAATGTCTTATTTACAGGGGTAAACCTTACAGAATTCCCATTTTTCTCTATAAATTTCAACTAAAACTACATCAGACTTTCACACAAGTCCTAAAAGTAGATAGAGAAAACCACATCAAACAAATGAATCCAAATTATTAGACTTGATCATTTTTTATAGAGGAAAATGATCCAATATCATATGTCTGTGAATGGCAAAAGTAAGTGAACCTTTGCGTTCAGTATCCGGTGTGACGGCCTTGTGCTGTAACAACTACAACAAAATGTTTCCGGTAATCGTTGATTAGTCCTGCACATCGACTTGGAGGGATTTTATACCATTCCTCCCTACAAAACAGCATCAACTCTGTGATATTGTTGGATTTGAAAACTTTCAAGCACCACTGCCATTATCTGAAACTTTTTATTAAGGAAAGGCAACAAATAGTGACAGAGATTTGGATGCCGCAGAATACTGTGCTCGCATGTTTTTGCAGTTTTCCCGCTAAATTATGAGGCCGTTACCAATGTGTTTTAAAGCCTTGCTGATTTTCTGTAAAACCGATTGTCTCTGATGTTTGACTGTTATATTGCCACGATTACTCTGAGATTAATGACACATACGGATTAGAACATACTTGACAACTTTTGAAAACTGTCTGCAGGAAGATTTCTGAGGAAGGTGTGCACAGTGCAAATGTTTCAGGATACGCAGTGCCACTTTACAGACCTTTATAAACCATGCAGTCCTATGTAACACCACAGATAGCACAGTGATTACTCTCTGATCACATATTGTACAGTAGATGTTACTTACAGTTCTATGTACCGCCACATATAATACACAGTGATAACTCTGAGTGCAGATATTGCAGTAGATATTACATGCAGTCCTATGTAACACTGCATATAACCATGTTATCTCTGAGTGCAGATGTTCCAGTAGATATTACATGCAGTCCTAAGTAACACCACAGTTAACACAGTGATCCCTCTAAGTACCGAGGTTGTAGTAGACATTATATGTAGTCCTATGTAACACCACAGAGATAACTGTTAGTACTGATAACTGTAGTAGATGTTGTATGCCGTCATATGACACTAATTTTACCACCATACAGTGACCATATAGCAGTAGATACCAGTTATACACAGGTGTTTTGCAGACCATATTTGTGTATACTACTGTATACAGATTAACCAATTGACTCACAGGTCATGCCTCCTCTCATCGCAGTTGTTCATTTTCCCTTTAAGGGGTTGTCCGCTACTTGGACAACCCCTTCTTATTCCTCATGTTTGCCCTGTTAAAATAAAAACACCTGTACTCACCTCCTGTGCCAGAGTCGTTCCAACAGTGTCAGCCCTCACGATCCGGGGGCACACGTGAGGTTATATCACATGAGCCCTGCTCTCAATCAGCGCTGGTGTCACTGTCCCCGCCTTCAGACGTATCGAACATCCACAGGAAGCCGCCGGGGCTGCTCTCTGACTTCCTCTTGATGTTCAGCTTGTCCAAAGGCTGGACGGTGACGCCAGCACTGATTGCGCGCCGGGCTCAAACTGTGCCACTGAAACTGTGCCAGCTTAGGAGGTGAGTACAGGTGTTTTTAATTTAACGGGGCCAAACATGAGGAACAAGAAGGGGTTGTCCAAGTGTGGACAACCCGTTTAATTTCTCCATTCAGTTGAAACTATTAAAACAACTTCTTCTAACCTTTTCTTTGCAAAATGTAGCCCAGACATCTTGTGTTGATCTCTTACCCAACACCCTGTCCTCTTTCCCCTCCTGAACTCAAACCACACAGTGCTATTATTGAGTCGCCCACCAGGGCCGTGGGGTACTTGGTACCGGGTCCCATACTTAAAGGGGATGTCCAGTGGCTGCGACCCGGTCTGTGGCCCTGGGCGCCCAATTAAAGGGAAAGGTCTTTAAGGGGATTGGTATTAAAGTTTGTGTTCATGACGCCACCTGTCAGTGGGGACTGACGCTGCTTAAAGGGGGTCCTCTGGGGTGATGTTATGGCAGCTAGATGGTATAACTTCCCACAGGTGAAGTAGGTCCCCAGGGCTCCCGGTGTGTAGCTGGAGATGGTGAGTGGTGCAGTAAGAACGGAGAATACAGGTTTGCAGTCTATTTACTTGGTTTACTGAAGGTCCAGGGCACCAGATCATAGGTACAGGCAGGGTCCGGCCGGCTTGGAAGCGAATCCAGAGTCCCCTTTACCAAGTGGAGTTAGAAGCCTTCCTATTAGCGCGGTGATGTTGTAGTCCCTTACTGCCTATGGCTTCTGGCAAGGTCCTCACAGTTCCCTCTGTCCTCCATAAAGGTGGGACACAAATCCATATGACAGGTGTCTCGAGCCTTTTTATAAGGTCTCTATCACGACCCGGGCTCTATATGCCACTGTGCCTCCTGGGTATTAGGGTGGACAGGTTACTTGTAATAATCCAGCTGTCCTGCCGGTTTCTGCTGTAAGCCTTAGAGTCCCTCACAACCTCGGTCTTCCGGCTACCGGTCTCTGCGCTTTGCCGGGAGATAGTTCAATCGCAGCTGTCCTCCCCTGTTGTCTCTCTCCTGTGCTCCACGCTCCTACATGTCCACTAACAGTGTTCTTTCCTTTGGTATCTCTCAATCCTGGAGCTGCAGCAACTCTGGCTGCACGGCCCCAAACACGTCTCTCTGCCTCAGACTGCTCCAGTCTGCTGTCTGGCACTAACTGTCTGACTTTCCCTCCAAGCCAGAATCTATATTAGGGAAGTTTGCCGTAATCCGGGTTCAGAGCTCCTCTTGGCCTGGAGTGTGAACACGTAGTGAGCATTGTGTTTACCTGGTGTAAGAGATCTTTCATTACTTCCAAGCGTGACATCACTCTTCCCGTGAGGAAAGCAATGGCACTGTGACGACCAGGACCCTGGGGCGTCACACTATCATGCAACTTTCCCAAGGCAGTAATAAGGGCCCCTTAGTGCTCTACATGGTTGTAGTGTCCACCAACAGTGCCTGTGCGCATTTTATGATTCCACACAGTAATAGTGCCCCCTCTGCAGCTCCAAAGATAATAGTGCCCTCATATGGTAATAGTACTCCTCTTTGCCCACATATACAGTACTGCCTTTGTGCTTTCATACTCTAATAGTGCCCTCTCTGTGCCTCTATGCAATAAGAGTCACCATAGTATTGGTGCCTCTTCCAAGAACCCACACCGTAATCATGCCCTCTCTGCACCTCCACACGGTAATGGTGCCCTGTCTGCACCTCCACACAGTAATCATGCCCTCTCTGCACCTCCACACGGTAATGGTGCCCTGTCTGCACCTCCACACAGTAATCGTGCCCTGTCTGCACCTCAACACAGTAATTGTGCCCTCTCTGCACCTCCACACAGTAATGGTGCCCTCTCTGCACCTCCACACAGTAATCGTGGCCACTCTGTGTCTAACATGATAATATTTCTCCCGCACAGTAATGTCCCTCATTTATGTCCCCACCTAGTAATAATTATACTTACTTCACCTTGCTCCCACGCATTAATAGCTCTCCTTTTTTTGCCTTCATATGATAATAGTGAATCCTCAGTTCCTCCACACTCTAATAGTGACGTAGCACACTACTAAAGCCCGCTCTGTGCCTCCATACAGTAATTGTGCACCCTCTTTTCCTGCCCTCAATAATAGTGGCCCTTTTTTTGCCTCTATTCAGCAATGGAGCCACCTCTGTACATCTACATAGTAATAGGGCACCCTATGTGTCTCCACACACAAGCAGTACCCCCTATGTGCCTCCACATAGTAATAGTCTGCACTTTACCTCCACGTGGTAGTATTGCCATCACGCACTAATTTCTCTCATTTGTGCCCCCACATAGTAATGATTTATGGAGCCATATAACATTAGTGTTCAGATTCCCTGTGATGCCAATTAGAACAAAATACACTTACACTCACCCCACTCCCTTGACAAGTGATGTTGTGCTTCTTCTTCTTCTTCTTCTCCCTGTAGTCTGTGGGCTGGCACGGGTGTCACAGTGAATTGATGTCATGTTGTCCCCTGTGCACTTTAGACCTCTGATAAGACACAGGTAGAGATGAGCGGACCCGTGGATGAAATTCAAAGCTCGTTCAGGTACCAGAACTTGACCCAAATCCCATAGAAGCCAAAGGGGATCCTAACTTTGTTACTGTAGAATGGTCGTAGTAAGGGCTAGGGGGCTGCAAAAGACTCTCTCTGTCTATCTTTAGCATCTTTTGGTAGAAGTCCATGTTTGGAATTCAGCACTGGACACTAGGTGACAGCAACCAACCACCGAACTTTACAATTCGGGTTCGCTTATCTCTTGTCTCAGCGATCGTGTGGGCATTGGGACAAAATGGGCAGCAGAATTGCCTTTGTTGTTCACATGGTGCTCAGTGTGTATAGGGAGATAGACAAAATGGTAAAAAATTAAGTTTCTACCTTCACTACTGGGCACTGGGTCAGAAAAAGGTGGTTGTCCACCTCTGGGGAACCCCATCAATGAGCCAGAGCAGTGACCAAATGTCCCTGTAGTGTATTACTTCCTCTGTAGCTGATCGCTGCCGATTCCAGGATCTGGTGTCAGACAGAAGGGCCTGTCTTCTTGGGACAATCGCATTAACACCAGCGTCTGCTGATTATATTCCACTAGCAATTTATTACCCTTAATGTGATAAAGAGGCCCTCTGCTTGAGAGAATTCCTATGGCTGTAATACAGAGGAGTCTCCTACTTGGGGACTGAGGAACGCTGCTCTTTTTGTGGAGGACCAGAATTGCCTGTGCATTAGACAGATGGCACATTGATCTCTGTGGACATTGGTTATTGCCAATTTCCCATTGTCAAATCATCAGTTGGTGGCAACAATGATCGCTTCTCCATAGACTTGTATGGGTGCACGTGATCCAATCATTGGATGCACTTGCAGCATTATGTGATTGTTTTCTCATCACGAAACGGCATGAGAAATAAATTGCAGATCTGCACTGCCCCATAATATAACATTGGGCCGAGTGCTATCCGATAAAACATCGTAGGAAAAACACTGAAAGGCACAAGGCACCTAGTCCTGTAGTGATAATCTCCTGCTGATAAAATACTGATTTTATTGAAAGAACAACCCACAGTCTACTTAGTGACTCACTGCTAAAATCAGGCTCTCATCCACTAGGTCATGTTGCTCTCAGATTATATCACAAAATCCTGCTGACAGCTTCCCTTTAAGCTAGGGTTTCTTTCAGCTGGGGAAAACAGTAGACTTAAGCCCCCGTCTCACTAAGCGAGATCGCTAGCGAGATCGCTGCTGAGTCACAAGTTTTGTGACGCAACAGCGACCTCAGTAGCGATCTCGCTATGTGTGACACGTAGCAGCGACCAGGCCCCTGCTGTGAGATCGCTGGTCGTGTCGGAATGGCCTGGACCTTTTTTTGATCGTTGAGGTCCCGCTGGGTAGCACACATCGCTGTGTTTGACACCTTACCAACGACCTCGTTGACGACTCAGACACTGAATCATCATAATAGCTCCCATGTGACATCGTTGTACAGGTCGCTACAGGTCGCTGGTGAGATGTCAAACAGTGAGATCGCAGCTGCGATCGTTGGAGATTTCACTGTTTGACATCTCACCAGCGACCACATAGCGACGCAGCAACGATCCCTGACAGGTCGTATCGTTGTCGGGATCGCTTTAGCGTCACTAAGTGAGACGGGGCCATTAGAGTAGACTACTGCTGCCCAACTATCAACCCTAGGGTCACAAGCCTCTGCAGCCATATATGAAGTCAGAATGTGAGATCTCAGGCTACGAGGACTTCTTGGTGCTTTCACTGAACAATCATCACTGCAGCGGTAACACATCAGTTGGCGATTGGTAATTCGTGTTACAGTCAGTACTGCTGTGATAATGCTTCAGACGGCGCTCGTTAGTCAAAGCCACAAGAACTCCTTGTAGCCCGTGGGATCTTGGGTTCTGACTCCATAGGCTCCTGTGGTGGCTCGTGACCCTGGAGTTGATACTTGGCAGCAGTGGTCTACTGTAAGATCTGTGATCCCTTTGTACAAGAAATCTTATTTGTTTCAACCAAATGATAACACAGGCAGATTGTTCCTCAGCTGAATCACAACCTCGGAGTGAGGAGTGGAAAAGAAAAACACTGCCCACTGGGGAATAAATGCAAAACAAGACAGGAACTGGCTGCTCTCTAAGGGTACAATTTTCCTATGGTATCTGCTCTTAGTAAATGGTGCTGGATCCGGACAACGTGTGCGAACTATGCAGCTGTTTATTGCAACATGAAATAATTGGAAGTGCAAAGCGTGATCATGTGAAATCATTTATCTATTTTTCTTCTTTGTCCCTCTCTCTTTAAATATATATGCTCATCAGCCGTAACAATAAAATGAATGCCAGGTGAAATGAATAACATTGAGCATGGGTAACATGGGTGACATCTCAAGAGCATTGGTGATTGCACACACTGTGACTTTCTGCATGTGTCCGAAACACCCACTGTGGGACTCGGGATGCACAATGTTGTTTCAGAATCATGGAACCACTGGATGTCACTGTTGACCTACCTGTTAAGGGGTAAGATGTTAGGCAAATTGTGAACAGTCAAAAAACATGGGTAAGCTTATGGATCTGAGCAATTTTGACGAGGGCCAAATCATGATGGCTAATGGACTTGAACTGAGCACCTGAATAGATAGCAGGTCTTGAAGAGTCTGCTCTTGGGCAATCAATAGTCCCTACCAAAAATGGTCCAAAGAAGGATAACTGGGGAACCAGAACAAGGGTCATGGTCTCACAAGGATCAAGGATGTGTGATTGGAGAGCTCATCTGCTCACATCTACAGTATGTTTACATACAGATGTAAATGTAGATAGCATCTGTATACACTATAGCAAGAAAGCAAACCCATTGTGGTAGTGTGAAGTGTTCTAAGCCATGTCCAGCTGGAAAACCTAGGATCATGTCATTTGTGAGGGTGTTACTTTGACACATGCCACTGTCACCTACCAAACGTTTGTTACATATAAGGTACATCATGGCAATGGTATTCTTGGCCTCCAAATTCCTCAGATATCAATCTGTCGAGCATCTGTGGAATAAAAATATGAATGAAAATTAATGAACAGATCTTCCATATGTGAAGTTTGCTTTAAAGTGAATCTGTCATTAGGATCAACTTTCGTAAGCTGTCTGGATGGGCATGTAGGTCACAGAAAGTTGAATAAAATGATACCTTAATATCTGTGATCTGATGTCTTATTCCAGAGAAATCCTTGTTTTTCCTAATATGAGCTGTTGCTGTTAAGATCTTTGGACAGCACATAGATCTCCCTAGAAATCTGCCTCCAGAGCTTATTTAAAATGAAAGGGGGTGTTACCAGTGTGAGACATGTAATGACTGGCAGTCTGACCTCTTGATTTATATGTCTCCCATTAGTAACTCCCCCTATCATTTAAAATAAGCTCTGGGGGCAGATTGTCAGGGAGATCCTATGCTTCCCATACCATGGGCAATATAAATCAGACCCTGGCTGCATAAAATTAGAAATCGCCCAGGGACCATAATCAGAGATTATCTGACATCCGGGCTTCTCCCAGCTCTGCTAAAGGTGACTGACAGGTCTCGCTAGGGAAGAGATCTGTCAATCACCTCTAGCAGCTCTGGGAAAATGCAAACTGGGGTGGTGCCGGACTGGTCTTGTCTTTGGCTATTTTCCCTGGCTGGTTCGCCTTTGGCTGTGGTCCATTTTTACCTATGTTTCTTTTGAAACAGCAGCACGTTTCGGAGAAAAATGTAACTGGCTGCAATTATGCAGCCAGGGTCTGATACATGCTGGCCCAGTTTCTCCAACATGAATTGCATGACAGGTTCCCTTGGAGCAACAGTGATTTGGGAAAGGAAAAAACTACAGAAAGAAAGCAATGTCAGTAGGCATATTTTAACTTTCTGGGACTGATTTTAGATGTACAGTATACGTTTCATTAAAATCTTTAGTATGTTTACTTGAAAATATATACCAAGTATAAAATATATACCATAGAATCCTTATTCTCATTTGCACATGGAAACACGAGAAGCAATGGAATGAAACTGAAAGGGAGAAGATACAGATTAGATAATAGAAAAAACGTTTTGCCAGTGAGGGTGATCAGTGAGTGGAACAGGCTGCCACGAGAGGTGGCGAGTTCTCCTTCAATGGAAGTCCTCAAACAGAGGCTGGACAGACATCTGTCTGGGATGAGTTAGTGAATCCTGCATTGAGCAAGGGGTTGGACACAATGACCCCGGAGGTCCTTCCAACTCTACCATTCTATAGCTCTATGTTCCCATGTAGAGTATGCTTTTTCCTGTTTATTTTCATTTGGTTTTCTTTTGTAGATGATCCAATGAGTTTAACATTTTAACCCCTTCACCACCTTGGGATTTTGCGTTTTCATTTTTTGCTCCCATCCTTTCTTCCCAAAGCCATCATTTTTTCGTCAATATGGCCATGTGAGGGCTTGTTGTTTGCTAGACGAGTTGTACTTTTGAACAACACCATTAGTTTAATTAGGCCTCTTTCACACATCAGTTTTTTGCCATCAGTCACAGTCCGTCTTTTTTAGAAAAAAACGGATCCAGCAAATATTGCTGCTGGATCCGTTTTTTTCTCATAGACTTGTATTAGCGACGGATTGTGACAGATGGCCTTCCGTTTCATCCATCGTTTGACGCATCCGTTGTAAAGTCTTTGTCCGTCAGCCGGAGACAACGGACAAAGTAACATTTTTTGTGTATTTCAAAAAGTCAGTTTTTTACAATTTGCACAGGATCCGTCTTTTCAACACTTTGACGGATTGTGACTGATCTTAAAAAACTGATGTGTGAAAGAGGCCTATTATATAGTGTACTGGAAAATTCCACGTTCAATGAAATTGCCAAAAAGTGGCATTACTAAATGCTAAAATGGACCTGCCATTATGATTTTCTAGGTCATTATGAGTTACCAGGTACCAAACATGTATAGGTTCTTTTTTATTTAATACGCCTATTTCTCACCTAAATATTATTGGCACTTCTAAAAAATTATGCTTGTATTAAATTATATTGTTATCCTAGGTTTAATCTGTTTTATTTAAGTGGTTAAAAAAAATCCAAAGTTTGTTAAAAAAAAAGAATGGCTCCATTTTCCAAGACCGATAGCGTGTCCATTTTTTGGAATCTGGGGCTGGGTGGGGGCTCATTTTTGCATGCTGAACTGACGTTTTTATATCATTTTGGGATAGATATGATGTTTTGATCGCCTGTTATTGCATTTTATTGGAATTTTGTGGCAACCAAAATAACATATTTCTGGCGTTTTTGATTCTCGTTACGCCATTTACCGATCAGATACATTTAGTTTATATTTTGATAGATCGGGCATATCCGAATGCAGCGACACCAAATATGTGTGTGGTTTTTTTTTTGGGGGGGGGGGTTATTGTTTTATTTTGAATGGTGCAAAAGGGGGTGATTGGAATTTTTATAATTTTTTAAAAACATTTTTTTTACTTGCTTCAATAGTTTCCTTAGGAAACTTGAAGCTGCTTCAGCCCTGCTGTGTGTAGCAGAAATAATCATCTGCCATGAACGCCGGCCACGGGGGCGGTGCTCATAGCAGATCTGCAATGATAAGCACGGGGGTCTCCTGCAGACCCCCAGTTGTTATGCCAACCCATCAGAGATTGACAGTGGCATTTAACATGTTAACAGGTGCGTGTGGATGACGATTCTACGTGCAGCTGTTAGGAGCACATGACAGCTGAGTAAATCAGCTGACATGTGCCGGAAAAGGTGCGGGCTCAGCGCCGGATCCCGCATCAAAGAGAGGGAGGCGACCTATTACGTACCTATATGTCATAAGTCATAATATGGGGGTTAAAAAAGAGCATGTGATTTCACAAAAATTCATGCCCATTGTAAGGTTTTTGGTGTGTTATTTTCCTATAGAATTTTATGAAGGACATGAAAAAAAATGTGGAATCACAATTGTGTTTTTGCACACGAAAAAAAAAAAGATTAAATAAAACATTGTGTTAAATGTGGGAACATGGCTGAAGGAAAGTGTTTTTCCTTATGGGACAGGCAAACCTTAATAGTAAAGATAACCCTTTAATGGCCACTCAGGCCCTTTAGAACAACCTTACTGTTTGGGAACCATGAATCTTCTGTCAGCTTTCCTTTAAAGGAAATATGTCGCCCCAAAAACGGCCTGTAAACTAAGGCCACCGGCATCAGGGGCTTATCTACAGCATTCTGTAATGCTGTAGAGAAGCCCGCGATGTATCCTGAAAGATAAGAAAAACAGGTTATATTATACTCACCCAGGGTCGGTCCCTGTTCGGGTCCGATGGGAGATGCGGTCCCGGCACCTCCCATCTTTATACGCTGACGTCCTCTTCTTGTCTTCTTGCTGCGGCTCCGGCGCAGGCGCACTTTGCCCTGTTGAGGGCAGAGCAAAGTACTGCAGTGCACAGGCGCCGGGCCTCTCTGGCCTTTCCTAGCGCCTGCGCACTGCAGTACTTTGCTCTGCCCTCAACAGGGCAAAGTGCGCCTGCGCCGAAGCCGTGGCAAGAAGACAAGAAGAGGACGTGATCATATGAAGATGGGAGGCTCCAAACCCGGACCGCAACTCCCATCGGACCCGAACAGAACCGGGACCACCCCTGGGTGAGTATAATATAACCTGTTTTTCTTATCTTTCAGGATGCATCGGGGGCTTCTTTCTGTAATGCTGTAGATGAGCCCCTGATGCCGGTGGCCTTAGTTTATAGGCCCTTTAATATGTATCACCCTATAAGCAGTTCATACTACTAATCAGTGGTATTAGAAAGGACAAATTCAGTTGTATTCATACGAAATGGGGATGTTACCTGAGCTTGTCATTGGATTTCTGCAAGTCCCAATCCGATGAATGATAGTAACAGAAATTCGTTAAGAAAGGCGGCTGTGGGGCCGACACCTACGTGGGTTGGGTCTCATAATAATAGGACATCGCCACCAAGAACTGTTTCCTCTTGTGTCGAGATAGAAGGACTGAAAATCTGATAAGGGCACTTATACACAGAAAGTCAGTCAAATCTTCTATATTTTAATCCAAGCAAATTGCAAAGTTCTTTTTCAATAAATCCAACAGTTTATAGACTTTTTTTTATTTCCTGAAAAAAACATTTAACAAGTCATAAATTTAATTCTGCAACAAAATCTTTGGTGATATTGATCAGTTTGCATACAAAATACCCTGCTGTATTAATGCCAAACATCTGAAGGCTAATGTATGTAAAGTAAAAAAGATGGCGCCGGTGGTCGCTCGCAGGGATGGATTCTTTGACAGTTGAAGGTAACATGTCGTGGTATCGTGTTACTTTTAGCAGGCTCGCAGAAGGTGACTTTATTAGAAATGATTGCATTCACAGAACTTTGCTCCCCAGAGGAGTGAACTCACCTTCGGCTATTTCCATTCCACGCACCTGGTAGCTGACATGCAAACTGCTTTATCTCACGGATAAACATTTGCCTAATGCGCCATGCGAGCAATACTTCATTTTCCTGCCAACACTGGTTGTGGTTCATCTTAATTATTCTTATTTTTATTTGCGATCTAAATACCACTGCATGCTCTCATTATTGGAAGACTCGTTGTCCATTCTAGAATTTGCCAAAAGCTGTTTACTGACAGATCAGAGTCACATTGAAAAGACCCAATCTACAGCGTGAAATACTGTGGTAAATCTAATGGAAATATTACGTTTTCTTATCTTAGGCTCTGTTCTCACTGCCTTTGGAGCCTGGAAGCGACTCCTTCAGCAGCTCCATCGTGTTAGATGACTAGAATAGAGCAGCCACCAAACCGGAGGGCTCTCTCACAGACCCCATTATAAGTTAAAGAACTCCATTGGGATTTGTTGTACAATAGATCTTACACCATGATATCATGGTGGTTTTTGTTATGATCACATGTGAACATAGCCTCATGTCTGTAGCAGAGCCACATTCATAGGGATTGTCTGGTGTCACACTTAATGGTCCTCATTCACACTAAAGGGATTGTATGGTGAAAAGAAATGATCTCCTATACACAGGATACTTGATAAAGTATAGATTGGTGAGGGTCCGACTACTGGTGGTCATATTAAGGCATTTTTATTCCTGGTAGAATGGAGCAGCAATGCACATGCTTGAACACCACTTCATGTATTGGATGTCAGAAAAAGTCATCCACATAGGGAATTAATGGAGGATCGGTTGAGCATGCGCACTGCCACTCCATGCTAACAAGGATAAAAGTGCTTAGCCGATCAATGGGGATTCCAGCTGTGAGACTCCCACCGATCTCGCAGTTATCATCTACCCACTTCTCATTACTGAAGAAAGCTTTTGAAGTCTGCCAAACCCACTAATTATAGTGGCATCAGCAAACCATCTAATGTGTACCAGGGCCTCAGGACTCTCCTCCCTGACAGATGATGGTAGGGGAGATAAGGATCGGGGGCGACTCCAATTCAACGGTCTAATACTTCTGTTCTGCGGGCAGATAAGCCACAGCCATATGGGTCTGGAGGCGGCTAACATCCATCTCACCATAGAGAACAGGAATCCAAGACATCAGGGAACCTTAAACGTGACGTCCGCAACTCGGAAACCACTGCTTAATCACTTCAGTGCCCCACAGAAAAGAAAAACATTGCTGGAGCTGCTCAGCTGTGGGAGGCGAGTATGCCCCTATGGCCCCTTACAAATAAAACCGAGCATGGTATGGTTTCTCTACTGATGAAGGCACTGACAGGAATATTTTGGACACATTCTTGTAGAAGTGTGTTAGTATGGCTCCTACTTCTCACAATGTTGGGATACCCGCACGCTTACATTATTGCGCAGAAGGCAGCTCCTCTATCTTTAGGGAAGTTATGGACGCCATGTGGTCAAGACCAGCTGGAGACCTTTATGCAGTGTGGATTCCTGGTGCATGGCGAACAACCAAATACCTTTCCCTTTTTCCTTTTAGGTCGTTCTGTTGTCCTTCACCAACACAATGGAGTAGTGTTCATACTGACTGCACATTATCACAACTGCAAAAATCGTCTTGTATGTGGACGATGCCTTGTATGTGCTTTACTGCTTGGAAGTACAAATGCAAAAAAAAAAAACCTTTTGGATATCCTAAAATTAGAAGCAGGATGCCATGTACAGCCTCATATTTGCAGCACATGCTTTTGGTCCTGACTTGCATTGGTGCTATAAATCCACGGTAAATGTTGAGTGCATGGAGGAATACAACCGGAGAGTAGTGCATGGATGTATGCGGCAAACGTCTGTAATGGGAGGCACATAAAGGCATCTACAGATGCCTGGACTTAGTTTTCTACTTTATCTTTGCGCTCTTTCTGTTTTGATGCACTATTGTATGTATCCTTAGCTGATAGAGGAGCCAACATAATGCAGGGCTGCCAACTTGACTCTTTATTTTTTCTGGATAGCTTATAAAAAAAATCCCGGAAAAACAGAATTTTTCACAGACACATTGGAAAACCATAATAAATCGTGATTATAACCTATGTCTGAAGAACCTAATTCTGAATTAAAGACATCAGTCGCATTCACTGTAAAATGCTAATTACAGTAAAAATAATCTGTATAATATTTATTCAGCTTAAAAAAAAAATTACGGTCGCATTAAAAGAAATTTACAAACAGGGATCAAAAGTGGCCTATTTTTACTGTCCTGGAATCTGTAGACAGGAGATGACCATGATACAATGAAACGGAATGGTTTTGTTTCACATTTCTCCATATTTCAGTCCACATGGTGGTGATGGTCGCCATGTGCTTGAATGAGAATTGGCTCTTTTATTATGGTAAAAGTGTGATAAGTTTTGTGTTAATTATTCTCTATTGTTTTCAGTCTTTTCTGGAACTGCACTGTTAAGATTGCGTTGATAGTGAATACTGTTGAGATATTCAGAGATTTTCAGAGAATAAGTACAGGAAGAACACTGATACTTTAGTATAATACAATAATGTACAGTCTAAGGGTACTGTCACACAGTGGCACTGTTGTCGCTACGACGGTACGATCTGTGACGTTCCAGCGATATCCATACGATATCGCTGTGTCTGACACGCAGCAGCGATCAGGGACCCCGCTGAGAATCGTACGTCGTAGCAGATCGTTTGGAACTTTCTTTCGTCGCTGGATCTCCCGCTGTCATCGCTGGATCGTTGTGTGTGACAGCGATCCAGCGACGCGTTCGCTTGTAACCAGGGTAAACATCGGGTTACTAAGCGCAGGGCCGTGCTTAGTAACCCGATGTTTACCCTGGTTACCAGCGTAAAAGTAAAAAAAAAAAAAACCGTACATACTCACATTCTGGTGTCCTTCAGGTCCCTAGCCGTCTGCTTCCCGCTCTGACTGACTCCCGGCCGTACAGTACAGAGCACAGCGGTGACGTCACCGCTGTGATCTGCTTTCACTTTACGGCGGCACTCAGTCAGTGCGGGAAGCAGACTGCAAGGGACCTGACGGACACTGGAATGTGAGTATGTACGGTTTGTTTGTTTTTTTACTTTTATGCTGGTAACCAGGGTAAACATCGGGTTACTGAGCGCGGCCCTGCGCTTAGTAACCTGATGTTTACCCTGGTTACCCGGGGCCTTCGGCATCGTTGGTCGCTGGAGAGCGGTCTGTGTGACAGCTCCCCAGCGACCACACAACGACTTTCCAACGATCACAGCCAGGTCGTATCGCTGGTCGTGATCGTTGGAAAGTTGCAGAGTGTGACAGTACCCTAACAGATATTCAGAAAAAGATTTCATCAGCTCTGGATAAGTTGCATTCTTGTGCGCTGTGACTATTTCCACGTACTGTGGGATTATCAGATACCTGGACACTAAGTGCATATAACTCAATGTACTGTCTTTGCCTTGGGCAAGCTCGGACTTCACATCCTTTATTCTGCACAGATTACCGTCTTTATTCACTTTGGAAAATGCCAGCACCCAGGGCTGCCACTAGGAAATTCAGGGCCCCATACTAGCAAAATTTTCTAGGGCCCCCTTGAGAGTCTGCCCAGGCTCCACCCCAGCCCCGCCTCCACCCCTCGAACCATCCACAGTCCCACCGCCCTCTCTTGGAAAACTCCACTTCTGCACCACATCCTCACCAATCACACATTTACAGTTCCCATCACCACATACATAGCCAGCAACTTTTGTTTTGGCCAAAAGATTTTTTAATCCACCACTTTGACAAGGTAGACTCTTTTCACAGAAAAAAGCAAAGGCTGACAGCACTCACTGTTTCTGGGGCGCCCGTTTCACATCCAGGGAACCGTCCTGGATCTCGCCAAACCATTCAATATACAATGAACAGCGCTCCATCCAGGTGTAAAAATCTTCAAAGTAAGCTTTATTGAGCCATGGTACAGCAGCGACGTTTCGACCACAACATGGTCTTTATCAAGCATACTTTGAAGATTTGTACACCTGGATGGAGCGCTGTTCAAGGTAGACTCTTTTGGCCGGGCTCTACTGTACTGTGACTTATTAAACATTTGTTAAAATATCCATTACAATTTAGATATACTTTTATTATTACATTTTTAAAATGACCAATAATATCACATACAAGGAACATATACTGCCACACCATGACCAGACCACATATTACCAGCATATAGTGATCAAATAATACCACATGCAAGTAACAAAAACTGCCACAACATGACCAGATCACATATCACCACATAGTGACCGAAAAATACTACATACAAGGAACAAATACCGCCACACCATGTCCAGACCACATATTACCACCACAAAGTGACCAAATAATAGCACATACAAGGAACAAATACCGCCGCACCATGACCAGATCACATATTGCCACCACATAGTGACCGAATACTACAATACTGATCATTAATATGAAAAAACAATACTAATGCCATTATACTGTACACAGGAGATCTGTACTTAGTATTCAGTGTCTGTGTACAGGTAATACAGTGATCACCGGAGACATTATATACAGGAGCTCTGTATATAGTGTCAGTGTACAGGTAATACAGTGATCACCAGTGACATCGCTAGTTGAAGTCCTTCATCTTCGCTTTTCATCTTCATCTAGTGCACACCGCCATCACTTCTTCCAGCCAGGACTCGTCTCTGCAGAAAATAACACTGTTATTTAGAGCACATTCCCCAATTTTCCCCAACCTCTACATTACGCCAGATGAAGAAAAAAAGCGACCATGTCGCCCTGCACAGTAACAGCACATCTCCCCCACACTGAAAACAGTATCCTCAAAATAATATCCTTGAATTAGCACCTACAGTAATAACATCCCACATTCTGGACCCCACGAGTCCTGCCATTCTGCCTCATGTCTCTCCATACTTCCCCCATGTCTCTCCATACTGCCCTCATAGTCATCCATAATAGTATAATGCACCCTATAGTACTATAATGCACCCCATAGCAGTATAATACACCCCCATAGCAGTATAATGCACTTTATAGTACTATATTGCAGCCCCATAGCAGTATAATGTAGCAGCCCCATAGCCGTATAATGCAGCAGCCCCATAGCAGTATAATTCAGTATCCCCATAGCAGTACAACATAGCAGCCCCATAGCAGTATAATGCAGCAGCCCCATAGTATATTGCACCAGCCCCATAGAAGTATAATGCACCCATAGTATAATGCAGCAGCCCGTAGTATAATGCACCCATAGGAGTATAATGCACCCCATAGTATAATGCAGCAGCCCCATAGCAGTATAATGCACCCCATAGTATAATGCACCCATAGTATAATTCAGCAGCCCCATAGTATAATTCACCAATAGGAGTATAATGCACCCATAGGAGTATAATGCACTCCATAGTATAATGCAGCAGCCCCATAGCAGTATAATGCACCCCATAGTATAATGCAGCAGGCCCATAGCAGTATAATGCACCCATAGTATAATGCATCCCCTTTCCCTTCCCCCTCCATACCAGAATAATATGCCGAATACTGCAGCTTTACAAAAAAAAAAAGTTTTTCCTTACCTGGCCGAGCTCCAGAGATTTCCTCACCTATGATTCGGCTGAGGCGTGCAGCGTCGTTCCGGTGTATAACAGTGACGTCATACGTCGGCGACGTGCGCGCTGATGTCAGCTCCTGGCCTCTGATTGACTGGCGGCTGTTAATAAATGATCATTTATTATACCACTAGATGGTGGCCCGGTTCTAACGCATCCGGTATTCTAGAATATGTATGTATGTATATAGCAGTCACATAGTATATAGCACAGGCCACATAGTATATAGGAGCCATGTAGTATATAGCAGAAAAATAGTACGTGGCCTGTGCTATATACTATGTGGCTGCTATATACATACATACATATTGTAGAATACCCAATGCGTTAATACAGGCCACGCAGTATATAACACAGCCCACACAGTATATAGCAGCGGTAATTTTGCAATGCATCTCTGGGAACGGAAGATGGCAGCAGCCAAGCGCGCCTGGGCGGACTACGGAAGGTGAGAATAGCAGTTTTGTTTTTTTTTATTATTATTTTTAACATTACATCTTTTTACTATTGATGCTGCATAGGCAGCATCAATAGTAAAAAGTTGGGGACACACAGGGTTAATAGCAGCGATAACGGAGTGCGTTACCCGCGGCATAACGCGGTCCATTACCGCTGGCATTAACCCCGTGTTTGCGGTGACTGGAGGGGAGTATGCGGGCGCCGGGCATTGACTGCAGGGGAGTAGGGAGGGACTAATCGGACTGTGGCCGTCGCTGATTCGTTGCAGCAGCCATGACAGGTAGCTGGCGAGACCAATCAGCGACGCGGGATTTCCGTGATGGAAGTTAAAGACAGAAGTACCCCTTAGACAATTATATATATACTAGATTGTGGCCCGATTCTAACGCATCGGGTATTCTAGAATATGCATGTCCCCGTAGTATATGGACAATGATGATTCCAGAATTCGCGGCAGACTGTGCCCGTCGCTGATTGGCCGAGGCAACCTTTATGACATCATCGTCGCCATGGCAACCATTATGACATCTACGTCGATACTGTGCCCGTCGCTGATTGGTCGAGGCGAATTCGCGGCAGACTGTGCCCGTCGCTGATTGGTCAAGGCAACCTTTATGACATCATCGTCGCCATGGCAACCATTATGACATCTACGTTGATACTGTGCCCGTTGCTGATTGGTCGAGGCCGCCAGGCCTCGACCAATCAGAGACGCGGGATTTCCATTATGACATCATCGTCGCCATGCTGTGCCCGTCGATGATTGGTCGAGGCCTGGCGGCCTCGACCAATCAGAGACGCGGGATTTCCTGGACAGACAGACAGAAAGACAGACAGACAGACAGACGGAAAAACCCTTAGACAATTATATATATAGATAGATGCCAATCTTTTTTTTTTTTGCGTGTGTGTGTATATATTTGTGTTTCTTCAGAAACTTTTGTTATACCATGCCTGGGGAAGGGACCTAAGAAGTCCCGAAAGCTTGCTTTGTAGCATCATTTTTTTTTTTTGTCATTAAAAGGTATCATAACTACAAGATGATCTTGTTTTTCACACTAAGAGCATTATTTTTTCAACTGGCTGTGCTGAAAACGCCCCCCTCGGCTTATACACGAGTTATTATCCCAGAAAGACGGCGGGGGAGGGGGAGCGGCGGAGCAGCAGGTCACAGAGGCAAGAGCTGGCGGCTGTGGCTAAAGCCTGTTCACGCTGCTAAAGAGAAATGAATATTCACTGCGCTGGCAGCGAATATTCATTTCTCTTATAGCGCGCACAGTTGCAGCCGCCGGTTTCCTGCACACATCCTATTTACGTTCCCTGTGCGCCCTTGCTGCATATCGTTCCGGTGCCAGCAGTTCTTCTGGACAAGCGATCATGTGTCCCCGGTCTTTAAAGTAATGAATATTCACCTCGCTCCACTCCTATAGGCGTGGAGGAAATATTCATTACCTTAATGAGCGGGGACACGTGATCGCTCGGCCGGAAGAACTGCTGGCACCGGAACAAGATGCAGTGAGGGCTCGCAGGGAAGGTAAGTAGGATGTGTTTTTTTTATAGGAACCATGCATACAAGGACAGGGATGGGAAGCCATGCATACAAGGATAGGGGAAAAGGAGCCATACATACAAGGACAGGGACGAGAGGACAATGCATACCCACACACATTGTCACCAGCCTATGTAGGAGCATTAAGAGAATGAACGTACATAGGCTGTAACCAGACCAGAAAGTTCTCATGCAGCGGTGCCATAAGTGAGAGCCCCGGAGCTGATGAACTCCTGTGAACTCTCATGGCACCTCAGTGATACACTGCGGGAGCGAGTACTCCCTGTCAGTGTATCGCAGGCAGCCGGGTAGAGCTGTCACATCTCACTACATGTGAGATCGCCATGGGACACTTGGGATTACGTGGACTACGGCGGACAGGTGAGTATATGTTGGTTTATTGTTTTAGATTATTTCTAGGAGACGAGGGCATCGGGGATTTGGTGTTAGGCAAGTATAATGGGTTTTTATTTATATTTGAATGTGTATGTAATTATTTAACTTTTTTTTTCAACTGTGAGCACCAGCGCCGGCAGATAAGACTATATCTCCCATCAGCGGCACCTGCTGTCACTGTTATCAGTGACAGCAGACGTAGCCCAATGGGAGCAGTAGTCTCATCAGCCCACGCCTGCTGACCTGCGGTAAGCTTTTTACCTCAGTTCTCCGCTGCGGGTCACATTCACAGCTGTGGGGTCACGCTGACATCTGACAGCATGACCCCGCAGCGCTCTGACCATCAGTCTTACAAGCGGTAGCGTTGCCGCGGGTCGCAATCACAGCTGCGGGGTCATTCTGACATCTGACAGCGTGACCCAGCAGTGCTCTGACCGACGGTCTTACCAGCCTTTGCGTTACTGCCGATAACTACCGCGCCAGTGTTTCCCACGCTGTCACACAAATGACAGTGTGGGAAACACCATAGGAAGCTGGTAAAACACAAAACAAAACCTCAGTAAATCCGCAAACATTTTTATACCTGCGTTTTTGCTGCGGATTTCACTAACTCAATTAAAGTCAATGGGTGAAAAGCACTGCAGAAATGCACAAAGAAATGACAAGCAGCAGGAACAAAACGCACTGCAAATACTTAAGGAAATTTACTGATCATGTGCACAACACTTCAGGATTGTAATTGAATTAGCTTGCATAAGGATTCCATAGCGGATTTGACCCATTTCCGCACAGAAATAACTCTGCGAAAACGCATGAAAAATGCACTGCATGCACACAGCCTAAAATCACTTGAACAAAGGCAGCATTACTGAGGGAGATGAAAGTTTTTTTGGAGTAAATGACATTCACATAAAAAACTTGTTCTGATAAGGATTTTTCCTACATTTACTTACAGATACAATAGTTTCAACCAAATAGACATCCTGAAGGGAGATCGATCGTCTGTAGACCACAAGTAGGCCATTATTGGAAACAATGAAGAGTTGTTAGTCATGGTGGTTAGGCTGGTTTCTGTCTGTACAGAAGTCATACTGTACATTTACTGGCTAAAACAGCACTCCCAATATAATCGTAGGGAAATAACTTTTTTTCCTACATCACATGAAGTTGTGATAATCATATTTTATATAACAAGATAAACCAAGTACAAATGACTAAATCATAAAGACAATTCTGGCACTTGGGTGATAGTTTGGAAGTACAGTATTTTAAAAGCATTCGGTCAACCCCAAAACACTAACTAAAATACTTATACAGCTATGTAGGGGACTTGGCCCCTATAAAAATCATACCTGTAAAATAGATTTTAGTGGTTTAGTTATCATAAATAAAAGATATATTTCATATTCAAATGAGAGAATTTTGGCGCCCCCTTGGCATAGAGAAAGTCTCAGTACGTCCCATTAGTTTTCATAGCAAGCACTACGTCATATTGTGATTCACAGTGCACTTTACAGCAGTGCTCACATAGTGTTAGTACGGTTCTCAATGACTCCTCCTGTCAACAGTACAGTAATGAGAGGCAGCGCAGACAGGAGTCAGCGATGAAACCTGGCAGTGACACACTGAGCTCGGCTGCAGGGTCCGTGCAGAGATGCAGAGCCACTGATTGTCATATATATTGATTGACTGAACTCCATCACTGGTTCTACACCTCTGCATGGAGTGCACTGTCAATCAGGATATGACAATGTATGCAAACTGAGAGGATATAACGGTTCTCTGAGTCCTTTGGCCACGCCAAGGATTAACCACATATTATTTAGATGTTATACAAATACATACCTACATATTGTCATGACCGAAAGTGTTGGCACCCTATAAATTATTCCAGAAAATGCAGCATTTCTCCCAGAAAAGTATTGCAATTACTCATGTTTTGCTATACACTATTATTTTTTTGTGTGTAAAAAAAAGAACAGAGAAAAAAGGCAAATCGGACATAATTTCGAACAAAAATTAAAAAATGGTCAGACAAAATTGTTGGCACCTTTCCATAATTGAGGGTAAACAACTTTGTTTCAAGCATGTGGTGCTCATTCAAACTCACCTGTGACAAGTAACAGTTGTGGGCAATATAAAATCACACCTGAAACCAGATAAAAAGGAGAGAAGTTGACTTAATCTTTGCATTCTGCGTTTCTGAGTGCCACACTAAGCATGGAGATCAGAAAGAGAAGAGCACTGTCTGAGAACTTGAGAACCAAAATTGTTGAAAAATATCAACAATCTCAAGGTTACAAGTCCATCTCCAGAGATCTTGATGTTCCTTTGTCCACTGTGCGCAACATAATCAAGAAGTTTACTACCCATGGCATTGTAGATGACGGCAGAATAACACAGGATAGTCCGGATGGTGGACAAGCAGCCCCAATCAAGTTCCAAAGAAATTCAAGCTGTTCTGCAGGTTCAGGGTGCATCAGTGTAAGCGTGAACTATCCATTGACGTTTGAGTGAAATGAAACACTATGGCAGAGACCCAGGAGAACTCCACTGCTGACACAGAGGCATAAAAAAGCTAGACTGCAGTTTTCCACAATGTACGTGAGTAAGCCAAAGTCGTTCTGGGAAAGCGTCTCATGGACAGATGAGACCAAGATAGAAACTATTGGTAAAGCACATCATTCTACTTTTTACCAAAAACAGAATGAGGCCTACAAAGAAAAGAACACAGTACCTACAAATATGGTGGCATTTAAAAGATGTTTTGAGTTTGCTTTGCTGCCTCTGGCACTGGGTGCCCTGATTGTGTTAAAGGCATCATGAAATCTGAAGATTGCCAAAGGATTTGGGGTGGCAATGTAGTGCCCAGTGTCAGAATCTGGGTTTGCATCCTATGTCATGGGTGTTCCATCAGGACAATGACTCCAAATATACCTCAATAAGCACACAGAAATGGATTGAAACAAAGTGCTGGAAAGTTCTGAAGTAGCCACCAATGAGCCTGGATCTAAATCCCATTGAACACCTGTGGAGAGACCTTAAAATTGCTGTTGGGAGAAGGCGCCCTTCAATATGAGAGACCTGGATCAGTTTGCAAAAGAAGTATGGTCAAAAATTCCAGTTGAGAGGTATAAGAAGCTTGTTGATGGTTATAGGATGCGATTGATTGCAGTTATTTATTCCAAAGGGTGAACAACCAAATATTAAGTTGAGGATGCCAACAATTTTGTCTGTCCAATATTTGGGGTTTTTGCATGAAACGCAGTAAAAATAAACATGTGTATATCAAATCATGTGTAATTGCAATCATTTTCTGGAACAATTTCAAAGGTGCCAATACTTTCGACCATGACGGTGAGTGGTTTAGCTAGCATTCTGGGCAGGGAAAACTCCCTTTAATTTTCCCAACAACCTTATTATAATTAATAAAATAAATCACAGAAGCTACAGTGGGAGAAATAAATACTTGATCCCTTCCTGATTTGGTAAGTTTGCCCACTGACAAAGATATGAACAGTCTATAATTTTAAGGGTAGGTTATTTTTAACATTGAGAGATAGAATATCAAAAATAAAATCCAGAAAATCACATTGTATAAATATATAAATTTATTTGCATTTTGCAGTGAGAAATAAGTATTTGATCCCTCTGGCAAACAAGACTTAATACTTGGTTGCAAAACCCTTGTTGGCAAGCTGAGCAGTCAGATGTTTTTTGGAGTTGATGAGGTTTGCACACATGTCAGGAGGAATTTTTGTCCACTCCTCTTTGCAGATTATCTCTAAATTATTAAGATTTTGAGGCTGTCGCTTGGCAACTCGGAGCTTCATCTCCCGCCATAAGTTTTCTATTAAGGTCTGGAGACTGGCTAGGCCACTCCATGACCTTAATGTGATTCTTTTTGAGCCACTCCTTTGTTGCCTTGGCTGTATAATTTGAGTCATTGTCTTGCTGGAAGACCCAGTCACGACCCATTTTTAATGTCCTCGCAGAGGGAAGGAGGTTGTCACTCAGAATTTTACAGTACATGGCTCCATCCATTCTCCCGTTGATGTGGTGAAGTACTGTTCCCTTAGCAGAGAAACACCCACAAAACATAATGTTTCTACCTCCATGCTTGACTGATGGGGATGGTGTTCTTTGGGTCGTAGGCAGCATTTCTCTTCCTCCAAACACGGCGAGTTGAGTAAATGCCAAAGACCTCAATTTTTGTCTCATCTGTTCACAGCATCTTCTCCCAATCACTCACAGAATCATCCAGGTGTTCATTGGCAAACTTCAGACGTATAAATGCAAATAAATTTATATAATTTATACAATGTGATTTTCTGGATTTTATTTTTGATATTCTATCTCTCAATGTTAAAATTAACCTACCTTTAAAATTATAGACTGTTCATGTCTTTGCCAGTGGGCAAACTTACAAAATCAGCAAGGGATCAAATACTTATTTCCCCCACTGAATCTACTGGACAACATTTATATCTTTTTGCTCATTTGTTTTACACTGTGTTTTGTTTTGATTGCAGCCCATGGGATCAGAGCGGATGGAGATGCGCAAGCGGCAGATGTCAGTGCACCAGGAGACCGTGAGCTCCTCTCAAGCACAGCAGGGAGTTGGGAATAGGGGATCCAATGCCTGTTGCTTCTGTTGGTGCTGTTGTTGCAGCTGCTCTTGGTAAGTACATCTTACCCTTCATATAATAATGCACATGGTGCAGCTATGTGCACGGTCTGTATGGCTCACAATGGCTGTGGCACCATAACAGAGCATCTGTGCAGCACCCCGTAACTTGTTAATGTAATAGTAGATATGGTAACGGCGCCCCTGAGCTTACGTCACCTTACCTAACTAGCTTTATTGTCATGGCAGCTACAAACTAAACTGACTGCAACACACTTATAATGCCAAAGTAGTTACAACCCACTTGTGATGTCACAGTTCACCTGATAAAGACACATTCGTGATGTCACAGTAGTTTGCCTGATGGGAACACCATTGTGATGTCACAGCAGAAGACCTGATTAAAATGCCCATGTGATGTCATAATAGTTTTCCTGACTTAATGGTTGTGATGTTAAATTGCTGTGATATCTTAGCAGTTTATCTGTATGAAACTCATTTGTGATGTCACAGCAACTTACCTAATAGAAAGAAATTAGTGATGTCACATTTTCACATGTTCCTACGACACTGACACTCCAACAAGTGAGGCCACCTGAGCAATAACACCATATGGTGACCTTGATTCATTCTGCTTATGTACTGACAGTAGCACATGTCTCGCAAGCACAGCGCACATGTCACACAAGCACAGCGCACATGTCACACAAGCACAGCGCACATGTATTCCTAAGCAGCAAAAAAAGGACTTAAAAATCCTACAAAACATAGAGGAAAATATAAGCAGAGCAGAGAAGTTTACCTGCCCAGGCCTCCAGACAAATGCACTAGCAGGATGCCGTGGACCCACCTAGCACAGGTCACGCCCCTACTATTAGATTAGGCGGGCTGTCATGCATCCCATGTGAACAGACAACACATTTCACAGAGCCAAATGGGCCCAACTGCATCCTGAAAAATAAAGTGCAAAAAACACACACAAAAATATGTGAGGTATTAGTTGATACTTTGGCCAAAATATGTAAGCTCGTAAACCACGTCAAGGGTCCTAACTAGTGTTGAGCATTCCGATACTGCAAATATCGGGTATCGGCCGATATTCGCTGTATCGGAATTCCGATACCGAGTTCCGATATTTTTGTGATATCGGAATCGGAAGTTCCTATAAGCTCCCAGGCGTGTGCGGTGCGTATGGTTCCCAGGGTCTGGAGGAGAGGAGACTCTCCTTCAGGCCCTGGAATCCATACTCATGTAAAAAATAAAGAATAAAAATAAAAAATATGGATCTACTCACCCTCGGACGGCCCCTGGACCTCAGCGGTGCAACCGGCAGCCTCCGTTCCTAAGAATGCAGTGAGTGTAGGACCTGCGATGACGTCGCGGCTTGTGATTGGTCGCATGTGCGGTCACATGAGCGGTCACACGACCATTCACAAGCCGAAACGTCATCGAAGGTCCTTCACTCTGCATTCTTAGGAACGGAGGCAGACGCTTGCAGCGGTGACAGCCAGGGCTCGTCCGAGGGTGAGTATATCCATATTTTTTATTTTCATTCTTTATTTTTTACATGAATATGGATCCCAGGGCCTGAAGGAGAGTTTCCTCTCCTTCAGACCCTGGGAACCATCCAGGATCACTTCCGATATTTGTGTCCCATTGACTTGTATTGGTATCGGGTATCGGTATCGGCGATATCCGATATTTTTTGGATATCGGCCGATCCAATCCGATACCGATACTTTCAAATATCGGAAGGTATCGCTCAACACTAGTCCTAACGCTTATGAGAGTGTTTTTTGCACTTTATGTTTCAGGATGCAGTTGGGCCCATTTGGCTCTGTGAACTGTCGTGTCTGTTCACATGGGATGCATTCTGGATAGCACTGGACAGCCCGCCTAATCTAATAGTATGCGCGTGACCAATAGGCTGTAAGCCGGATGCTCTGCATCGCCTTTGTGTGAACAGCGCCACAGAGACAGACTTTTTTTTGTGCATTAATATGCCAAGCAACCACCCCCTCCATGGATTGGCAGGTTGTGAGTGGTTGCCTCATCGGCTTTTTTTGCACCTGTGCTAGGTGGGTCCACTGCTTCCTGCTAGTGCATTTGTCTGGAAGACATGTCACACAACTCACACAAAAACAGTACACATGTCACAAACACTTTTCACACATTCCACAAGCACAATGCATATGTCATACAGGTACAGTTCATAAGTTACACAAGCACAATGCATGTCTCACAAGAACAGCACATACAGTACGTATATCACACACGCAGAGGGCACGTGACACAAGTAGAGGGCACATGTCACACAAGCACAGCACAATAGACACTCATCACAGACACACAGGGAACTTCACACAAGTACAGTGCACATGTCACAGAAGCAGAGGCCACATGTAACACAAGCACAGCACACAGGTTACACAAGCAGAGGCCACAGATCAGACAAGTAGAGAGCACACGTCACACAAGGAAAGGGAACATGTTACACAAGCCAAGCGTTCAATTCACAGAAGCAGAGCACATACTTATCACTCGTTAGGCCGGTTTTAGACAAAGTGGGGCCCTGGGCGAAGGTTTAAAGTGGGGTCTCAAATACTAACATATTTTTTACCATCACACAAAAATATTTCTGTTGTATTTACATGCGCTGATTTCAGGCCGCTAATGAGCGCGATCGACATTATTGAAGTCGTTTGACGCATGTTTCCCGGCCTCTGTACACCGGCTGAGGAAGAATGATGGGTACAGATAGTCCTCGATACAGTATAATGCAGGTCCCATATAGTATACTGCAGCCCCCCTCACAGAGTATAATGTAACCCCCCCTCAGAGTATACTGCAGCCCCACTCACAGTATACTGCAGCCCCCTCAGAGTATAATGTAGTCCCCTCAGAGCATGATTCAGCCCCCTCAGAGTATAATGCAGCCCCCACACACAGTATAATGCAGCCCTGCTTCAGAGTATAATGTAGACCCCTCAGAGTATAATACAGCCCCCTCATAGAGTATAATGTAGTCCCCTCATAGAGTATAATGTAGCCCCCCCACAGTATAATGCTGCCCTTTCAGAGTATAATGCAGACCCCTCAGAGTATACTGCAGCCCCCTCAGAGTATAATGTAGTCCCCTCAGAGCATAATGCACCCCCTCAGAGTATAATGCAGCCCCCACACACACAGTATAATGCTGCCCCTTCAGAGTATAATGTAGACCCCTCAGAGTATAATGCAGCCCCTGAGTATAATGCAGCCCCCCTCAAAGTATACTGCAACCTTTTCAGAATATAATGTCCCTTTAAAACATAATGCAGCCCCCTCAGTATAATGCAGCCCCTTCAGAGTATAATGTAGAACCCTCAGAGTATAATACAGCCCCCTCATAAAGTACAATGTAGTCCCCTCATAGAGTATAATGCAGCCCCCCCACACACAGTATAATGCTGCCCCTTCAGAGTATAATGTAGCCCCTTCAGAATATAATGCAGACCCCTCAGAGTATAATGCAGCCTCCCTGACTATGATGCAGCCCCCTTATTGAGTACAATATAGTCCCCTCAGAACATAATGCAGCATCACTCAAAGAGTATAATCCATTCACCCTCAGAGTATAATGCAGCCCCCTCATAGAGTATAATGTTGTCCCCTCAGAGTATAATGCAGCCCCCCACACACAGTATAATGCTGCCCCTTCAGAGTATAATGCAGACCCATCAGAGTATAATGCAGCCCCCTGACTCTAATGCAGACCCATCAGAGTATAATGCAGCCCCCCCTCACAGAGTATAATGTAGTCCCCTCAGAACATAATGCAGCATCACTCAAAGAGTATAATCCAGTCCCCCTCAGAGTATAATACAGCCCCCCTCAGAATATAATACAGCCCCCCTCAGAGTATAATACAGCCCCTCTCAGAGTATAATGCAGCTCCCTCAGATTTTAATGTAGTCCCCTCAGAGTACAATGCAGCCCCTTCAGAGTATAATTCAGCCCCCTCAGAACATAATGCAGCCCCGAGCATAATGCAGCCCTCCACAGAGTATAATATAGTCCCTTCAGAGCACAATGCAGCATCAAAGAGTATAATTCAGCCCCCCTCAGAGTATAATGCAGCCCCCCTCAGTACAATGCATCCCCCTTCAGAGTATACTGTAGTCCCTTCAGAGCATAATGAAGCCCCCCTCAGTATAATGCAGCTCTCCTCAGAGTATAATGCAGCCCCCTCATAGAGTATAATGTAGTCCCCTCAGAGTATAATGCAGTCCCCCTCAGAGTATAATGCAGCCCTCCTTAGAGTGTAATGCAGCCCTCCTCAGAGTATAATGCAGCCCCCTCATAGAGTATAATGTAGACCCCTCAGAGTATAATGCAGCCCCCTCATAGATTATAATGTAGTCCCCTCATAGAGTACAATGCAGCCCCCCCACGCACAGTGTGACGCAGCCCCTTCAGAGTATAATGCAGCCCCCTCAGAGAGTGTAAAGTAGTCCCCTCAGAGCATAATGCAGCATCACTCAGAGTATAATGCTGCCCCCTCAGAGTATAATGCAGCCCCCCTCAGAGTATAATGCAGCCCCCCTCAAAATATACTGCAACCTTTTCAGAATATAATGTCCCTTTAAAACATAATGCAGCCCCCTCAGTATAATGCAGCCCCTTCAGAGTATAATGCTGCCCCCTCAGAGTATAATGCAGCCCCCCTCAGAGTATAATGCAGCCCCCCTCAGAGTATAATGCAGCCCTCCTCAGAGTATAATGTAGTCCCTTCAGAGTATAATGCAGCCCCCTCATAGAGTATAACGTAGTCCCCTCAGAGTATAATGTAGTCCTCTCATAGAGTATAATGCAGCCCCCCACACACAGTATAATGCAGCCCCTTCAGAGTATAATGTAGACCCCTCAGAGTGTAATGCAGCCCCGTCACAGGGTATAATATAGTCCCCTCAGAGTATAATGCAGCGTCCCTCAGAGTATAATGCAGCCCCCTCATAGAGTATAATGTCCCCTCATAGAGTATAATGCAGCCCCTTTAGAGTATAATGTAGACCCCTCTGTATAATGCAGCCCCCTCAGTATAATGCAGCCCCCTCACAGAGTGTAATGTAGTCCCCTAGTTTCCCCTCATAGAGTATAATGCAGCCCCCACACACACAGTATAATGCAGCCCCCCTGAGTATAATGCAGCCCCCTCACAGAGTATAATGCAGCCCCCTTACAGAGTATAATGTCCCTTCAGAGCATAATGCAGCCCCCTCATAGAGTATAACGTAGTCCCCTCAGAGTATAATGTAGTCCTCTCATAGAGTATAATGCAGCCCCCCACACACAGTATAATGCAGCCCCTTCAGAGTACAATGTAGACCCCTCAGAGTATAATGTAGTCCCCTCAGAGTATAATGCAGCGTTCCTCAGAGTATAATGCAGCCCCCTCATAGAGTATAATGTCCCCTCATAGAGTATAAGATAGCCCACACACACAGTATAATGCAGCCCCTTCAAAGTATAATGTAGACCCCTCAGAGTATAATGCAGCCCCCTCAGAGTATAATGCACTCTCCTACACAGACACATAATATAATGCAGCCTCACGAACACACAGTATAATGCAGCCCCCCCACAGTTTAATGCAGCCCCCTTCACTCACAGTATAATCCCCTACACACAATATAGTGCAGCCCCCGCACACAGTATAGTGCAGCCCCCCACATACACAGTATACTGCAGTCCCCACACAAAGTATAATGCAGCCCCCACACCACACACAGTATAATGCAGCGCACCCCCACACACAGTATAATGCAGCCCCCCACACAAAAACACACAGTATAATGCAGCCCCCCAGAATATAAAGCAGTCCCCTCAGAGTATAATGCAGCCCCACACACAGTATAATGCAGTCCCCCCACACATAGTATAATTCAGCCCCCCTACAAACACACACACACAGTATAGTACAGCCCCCCACACCACACACAGTATAATGCAGCCCGCCCCCATCCACATACAGTATAATGTAGCCCACCCCAACACACAGTATAAAGCAGCCCCCCACAAAAGCACACAGTATAATGCAGCCCCCTGATTATAAAGCAGTCCCTTCAGAGTATAATGCAGCCCCACACACAGTATAATGCAGTCCTCCCACACACAGTATAATTCAGCCCCCCCCTACAAACACACACACACAGTATAGTGCAGCCCCCCTCACACATAGTATAATGCAGTCCCCCCACACACAGTATAGTGCAGCCGCCCCACATACACAGTATAATGGTCCCCCCACACAAAGTATAGTGCAGCAGACACACACACACTACTTACCTCTTCTCCTCGTTCCCCACTGCTCTGGCTTCTGTAGAGCATCTCAGTTCCCCTGCTGGCACATGCTGAGACAGAGGCAGACGGGGAGTGATGGGAGAGGGAGCGTCATCTGACGCTCTCTCCTCCATCACTGCTTCCAACTATATCGGCAAGTATGATACCAATAAGTGGAATGCGGGGGAGGGGGCGGCGCCGGTCCCTTTTACTCATGGAGCCCACAGCGGCCGCGTGGTGTGCCACTATTAGCGGCACACCACTGGCTGGGGGCCCCTGGAGACGCGGGAGCACTATGGCAGCTGCCTGGTCTGCCTGCCCCTAACGCCGGCCCTGCCTCTATGACTGAAAGATGGAGGCTGCCGGGATGAATAAAGTTCATTTCCTCCCGGCCGTGGGACTTTCAGTGCCGGGCAGCTTTAGCATACTATTAAACTGCGGATTAACCCCATATCTGCAGGTTAATAGTGTTTGTTGGAGGTTCAGATTTTTTTTTATGTATCACATGTCATTACTGGGTTATAGGAGCATTTTAGTTTTTTCCCCCATCCATTGCTAATGTGTGTGCATTAACATTCTTACCCATCATTGTGTCCTGACATTTCCAGCGCTGCTCCACTCCTCTGCTGCATCCTGTGACCACAGTTGTGGTTTGCTGGTACACACAGCAGATTCTTACTTCCTTTCTTAATGTAACTCCATGAAGGCCTTGTTCTGAGCCTCATAGATTTACATTGAGAAAGGACACGTTGTAGGTGCCGGCAGCTCAAAACTGAGGTCACAGGAGAGGACTGGAGCACGACAAAGCATACACACATTACTGAGGGGTAATAAAAAACATGTACATATAGCTGATATGCACGTTGTATGTATTTTACATTGTGCTGTACCCGCAGACAGATTAAGAGCCTGGGACACAGAACCGCTGGCACTTTGTCACAAGCAATTTTTCTGCAAATGCCAACTTGTTTTTTGTAATGTCCTCTGTAGAACTGGTAATATATTTTCCTTTATAAGCGGAGAGTATAAATAAGGTATATTAATGATTATATTTCTATTACTTTTTACTCTACGTATTTATGGGGCATTTAATTAACATCAATCATGCTAATCAGACAGACGGCAAATTAAATATCTCAACATGTCTTCTAAGAAATAAGGTCTATATTGTCATGTACGTACAACTGCTCGCCGACCTAAATGTCACTCGCCCGTATGGAAATATTTGATTTTTAAATGTGTAAAATCCCAAAGTGCCCCATATATACATAATATACAGCCATATGTATATAGACATACCAGGAATATCAGAAATCATGCGACAAATATGAGCCAATGAATATTTCATTACAACGTTTTTATAGAAGTCATGATATAAAAAATCCTCCTGTAAAGACTGAGTAAGTAATGTCATGCGTCAGTAAAATACCAGCCGTGCATAGTGTTCCTTTCACTCAGAACTTAATCAGAGAATCTACAATGTGGCTCTAACATGTTGTCCACTATATAGCCCCTATATAACTGAAGTTTTGGATGGCTTCACACTGTCATACTGTCGGACTCATGGCTGGCTGTATTTAGGATAGTGAGCCAATAGTTCCGTACTAAAGAGCCAAAGGTATTCCGTCTGTTGCAGCATGGACCCCCAATATGGCATGGACCCCAATATGGCATCACGTTCTCCCAGAGAAAGAATCTTTCTTAAGGGAGAATATCTACAAAAAGCAGATACAGAGCAACATGCCTCATTGTTTCTTTTCTTAGGCCAGAGCTTGTGTCACACGACAGGAAGACCGCAGTGTCGCAGTGCAACGACTTTGCATTTTCTGATTGTCGGAGGGGTCACCATGGCACGACTGTTCAAAAGATGATTTCTAATTGAAAGTTGCAATCAACTTTGCCTCCATAAAAATAGGAAAAAAAGAAAAAGCATAAAAATTGAGCTCAGTTTAAATGCAGCACATAAACGCATGTTCACTTTGGCCATAAAGCACACAGAACCTACTACAAGCCCTCTAGCTGTAACAGGGGTCACTGCCTCACATGAGATGCGTGTGCCATCTTCTGCAACTTGAGTGTTTTGAAAGCCAAATCGCATCTCTAAAATAGTCATGTGATGTATCGCAGACAAGTGCACTAATGTGTAGCCCCAGCCTAATTCCTTATAAATTTATGAGAATCTCTACAACATGCAATGATAATGTGATCATCAATATGGCCATACACATGAGGCAGCTGTCGGATGACTGCACCATACACATGGGACTTGGTTCGGTCCAGTGTTCATTTATATTCAACAGGGAGAGGGGAGAAATCTGGTGACAGACACTTCTGGCATATTGTTATCATCCGCGAAAACAATAAAATCAGGCATTGAATTATCAAATGCCCAATTTTACTCTCCCCGGACAATATCTATCGGTAGAGTCAGGAAGCTGACATACACATGAGACGGTGATGCTGGTTTGGTTCACTGTCTTCTACCGTGTGAGGGGCCTTCACAAGCAATTACTTCTATACAGAGAGAGTTATGAGAGGGACTGACCAGCGGACCTTTGTGAGACAGATCTCAGAGGACACCCCAGGAATATGGGGAAAGATAAACTGTCCTACAGTCTATTTGTGTCCAACAGTGGAGGTAAAACAATCCTAGAGCACAAACAGCTCATCCGAGAGAATCAGAGCTCACTATGATCACAATCTGATCAAACTATGATCGGAGTTTGATCAGAGCGTTATTTACATAATTGGCCCAATGAGAGCATATACACTGGTGTGACCCTAGCCTTAGACTGAGGGTAGGTTTTAGACAAGGTTGTAGATAGAACATAGGCTATACAGCTACTTTGAGGCCGCAAAAATGAGGACAAACTGAAGTTGGATGCATTTTTTCCCTATTGGGTAGTGAGATTTGTGTTAGTAGTGAAGAGGAACGACAATATTATCCTCAACAAGCTCCAAATCCTTGGAAAAAGGTTATTATTTTCATCGGGACTCTTCTTTTTATATGTGCCCCCTCATTTTAAAATAAAGCCATCATGTAATACATGTAAAGGGAACCTGTCACCCCCAAAATCGAAGATGAGCTAAGCCCATCAGCATCAGGGGCTTATCTACAGCATTCTGTAATGCTGCAGATAAGCCCCCGATGTATCCTGAAAGATGAGAAAAAGAGGTTAGATTATACTCACCTGGGGGGGCAGTCCGATCCGATGGGTGTCGCGGTCCGGTCCGGGGCCTCCTAGAGGATGACGTCTTCTTCTTGTCTTCACACTGCGGCTCCGGTGCAGGCGTGCAAAGTACTGCAGTGCGCAGGCGCCGGGAAAGGTCAGAGAGGCCCGGCGCCTGCGCATTGCAGTACTTTGCTCTGCCCTCAACAGGGCAGACAAAGTACACCTGAGCCGCAGCACAAATACAAGATTACGCTCACAGATTCCCTTTAAATTAATAGCCTAAAATTTCCAAGCCTGTGCATTGAAAGGTGAGTCCTGCCACATATCATCAGGCCATGAATTTAGTAGCAAATGGCTAAGTTCAGATACAGTTCTTGGCCTTTTTTCACAGAATATGAATGATAGCACCAAAACTTTTCCTCCACTCATGGTTAGTGGTTGGGTGAAGCCATTTATTGTCAAACTCTACTTTTTTTCTCTTTTTAAATCATAATGACAACCCAAAACATCCAAATTACCCTGATCAAAAGTTCACATACCGTAGTGATTTTGGTCTGATACCATAAAACTAAATAGCAAAGCCACTAAAGACTCAAAGTCTCCAAAAATTCAATTTAAAACAGCAGAAAAAAAGGCAGCAACACTTACCTGCCCAGATCTTGGAACAAATGCACTGCAGGGTGCAGCCAGCCCATAAAGCAAGATGTTAGCAACACAAGAGCTAAATACCAGATGAACAGCCACTCTCCACCTACCCATTCCTGGAGGGGGTGACTGCCCAGTATACAACTGCACAATAAAGGCCCACATAGGGCGTTGTTCACACAAGGGTACTGCATAGTGTCTGGTTCAGTGCAGTGCATTTGTTCCAAGATCTGGGCAGGTAAGTGTTGCCTTTTTTTCTGCTGTTTTAAATTGAATTTTTGGAGACCTTGAGTCTTTAGCGGCTTTGCTATTTAGTTTAGTGTAGGACTCGTAAGCGTGGGGACCCTTGGCGTGGGTTACGAGCTTACGTATTTTGGCCAAAATATCAACCAATACCTCACTATTTTTGTATATTTTTTGCACTATATTTTTCGGGGTGCAGCCAAGCCCAAACATGTTCGGTCTCGCATGAGGGGTGTTCGCACTGGGATGCATTGAAAGTGTGCTGGCCAGCCCGCCTAATCAAAAAATAGGGGCGTGACTAATAGGCTGTGAACCAGACACTATACAGTATCCTTGTGTGAACAACGCCCTATGTGGGCCTTCATTGTGCAATTGTATACTGGGCAGTCACCCCCTCCAGGAATGGGTAGGTGGAGAGTGGCTGTTGATCTGGTATTTTGCACTTGTGTTGCTAACATCTTGCTTTATGGTCTGGCTGCACCCTGTAGTGCATTTGTTCAAAGATCTGGGCAGGTAAATGTTGCTGCCTTTTTTTCTGCTGTTTTAAAATGGCCTGATAACATGCACAGAAGTTGACACAAATGGGTTTGAATGACTACTAAAGGTAACATCCTCACCTGTGACCTGTTTGCTTGTAATCAGTGTATGTGCATAGAAGCTGAGTGAGTTTCCCGGATCCAGACAGATTCTTGCATCTTTCATCCAGCCACTGACATTTCTGGATTGTGAGTCATAGGGAAAGCAAAAGAATTGTCAATGGATCTACGGGAAAAGGTAGTTGAACTGTATAAAACAGGAAAGGGATACAAAAAGATATCCAAAGAATTGATAATGCCAGTCAGCAGCATTCAAACTGTGATTAACAGATGGAAAATCAAGGGGTCTGTAAAAACAAAACCATGGTTAGGTAGACCAACAAAAATTTCATCCACAACTGCCAGGAAAATTGTTCGAGATGCAAAGAAAAACCCACAAATAACATCAGCTGAAATACTGGATTCTCTGAAAACTAGCGATGTGGCTGTTTCAAGATGCACAATAAGGAGGCACTTGAAGAAAAATGGGTTGCATGGTCGAGTCGCCAGAAGAAAGCTATTACTGTGCAAATGCCACAAAGTATCTTGCCTACATTATGCAAAACAGGACAGAGACAAGCCTCTAAACTTCTGGACAACTTAATTTGGAGTGATGAGACCAAAATTGAACTTTTTGGCCACAACCATAAACATTACATTTGGAGAGAGGTCAACAAGGCCCTATGATGAAAGGAACACCATTCCTACTGTAAAGCACGGAGGTGGATCGCTGATGTTTTGGGGATGTGTGAGCTACAAAGGCACAGGAAACTTGGTCAAAGTTGAAGGAAAAATGAATGCAGCTTGTTATCAGCAAATACTGAAGGCAAATTTGCACTCATCAGCCCGGAAGCTGCTCATGGGACATACTTGGACGTTCCAACATGACAACAATCCAAAACACAAGGCGAAGTCGACCGGTCTTTGGCTACAGCAGAACAAAGTGAAGGTTCTGGAGTGGCCAACTCAGTCTCCTGACCTCAATATCATTGAGCCACTCTGGTGAGATCTCAAGTGCGCAGTTCATGCTAGACAGCCCAGAAATGTACAGGAACTGGAGGCTTTTTGCCAAGAAGAGTGGGCAGTTTTACCATTTAAGAAAATAAAGAACCTCATCCACAACTACCACAAAAGACTTCAAGCTGTCATTGATGTTAGAGGGGGTAGGTAATACACGATAATAAGAAATGAGGTATGCAAACTTTTGATCAGAGTCATTTGGATGTTTTGGGTTGTCATGATATAAAAAGAGAAAACACAGTAGTTTGACAATAAATGGCTTCACCCAACCACTAACCATGAGTGGAGACAAAGTTTTGGTGTTATCATTCATATTCTCTGAAAAAAGGCCAAGAAAGCAAAAATTCTGCAGGGGTATGTAAACTTTTGAGCACAACTGTATATTCATGCAAAATGTTTATGACTTTTTTACTGCCTCTAAACTAATGTATTATTACATAAGATTATACATGCTGTGTAAAAGTTCATGATTAACCCTTTATGATTAATCATCTATGTCCACAGTCTCACAGTCAGGAATCAGGAAGATGAGAGGACCAGAAGGTCTTCTAATGAAATCAGAGGTGCTGGCATACCAAACTGTGAAGAAAGGCAAGTAGCTAGTTTTACTTTTTCGTATACAGGCTGAGACATCAATAATTTTGTGAGAAGGTTCTAGTACTACTATTTTTGACACCTATCCCTACATGACCATGGATACAGTATAAAAGCTGTCAACCAGTTAGTGACTCCACCTCCAGTACTCTTACACCCAGGAGCAGGCTCAGTTCCCGTTGCTGTGACTCCGCCTCCAGGACTATTACGTCCAGGAGCAGGCTCAGCTCCCCAGTGCAGGCAGCATGCTTTACGTGACCTGCATTTTCTAAATTGCAGTCTACCGATGCACAATATGAACTAATTCTGAACTAAGTTGTATACTAGCGCATAGTGAAGGAAAATTCCAGTCATTGTCTGATTTGTTGAGCCTCGTAAATCAGTGCCAGGCTTGTTTCTATACTGTCTTAAGTCATGAGTGGACAAATAAATGGTACCATAGAGGAATAAGGAGGTCTGCCCCCTGTCTTAGACCTCCTTGACACATCCATGTCTCCGGTACAAGTGGTATCTGTTTTTTCATGGTTGCCACATGTACACATTATAACCTCTGATGCTTCGCACATGTCCGTGTTTTCCTGGCAGCACGGATGACAGGAGCCAATACAAGTCTATGGGTACGTAAAATCATGTACAGTACACAATGGCATCTGTGTGCTGTACTTAGTTTAGCAGAAGCTTTATAATGGATTTATTTCTTTATCTGTACCAGAAAAACACTGATGGTAAAAACAGACACATGGATGACACACTTATGGCACCGGTGCCAGTTTTTCACGCTCGTGTTTTATACAGACGTATAAAGTGGTAGTGGTAAAAGCTGCAAAATGACTGCTACAGATTGTGGTCATATTGTGCTTTTTAGTAGTCGTGAAATTGGGAAAAAGTCACTTTTTTTTTTTCAATGAGTATATAGACCCTAATACCTGCCATAACATCTCACATGATAAACTTGCGGGCTGGAATGTCTGTCTTTCTAGAAAAAAATTAACACTTTTGTTTCATCCTGTATAATTTTGTAGCGACCTAGTGAATGTAGGATGCCATAAGGCACATATACGTGAAGGGGTTGTCTGGGACTAATATATTGTTGACCTGTTTCTAGGATAGACCATCAGTGTCAGATCAAAAGGGTCAAATACCCAGTTCCCCCACTGATTGGCTGTAATCTGCTCTGGCGGAGGCCGAGAATGTGGTTCAATATGTTGTTTAGTTGCCGCTCTTAGATACTGCATCTTTTCTCCCATTTGCTTGAGTATGGTATGAAGTTCAGTACCCAGGAGTGGCCACTAGACAATGTACGAAGCCACTTTGTTTTGTACACTATGTATATCTGGCCGCCAACGAAGCTGATAACATCTGATCGGTGCCTGGTGTCAAACTCCATCAATCTAACATTGATGACCTATTCCGAGGAACGCAATAGGATAGTCCTGGACAACCTTTTTGATCCATGGGCATTTCATCTGTGGAAGAAGGTGGGTAATGGAAGTACCAGTAATCTCCAATCCATATGACTACCTTAAAGAATTGACCAATAAAAGTAATGAAAGGCGTTTTTCTGACACAAAAGTACAACGCCTGCTTTCTTCCAGTAGAAATAAATCTTGACTTCATCTTCTCTTTAGTCCAACTCCTACTCTTGAAGATGTGTACTCTTGGGGTCAGTCTTTCGACAAACTTATGAACACTCCTGCTGGGAGAAATGCCTTCCGTGAGTTTCTCAGAACTGAGTTCAGCGAAGAGAACATGCTTTTCTGGATGGCTTGTGAGGATCTCAAAAAAGAAGCCAACAAAAATGTGATAGAAGAGAAGGCCCGGCTAATATACGAGGACTACATCTCCATTTTATCTCCAAAAGAGGTATATTGAACTGATGTTTTACACTCGTCTTTTTTTTTTTACCTCTCCTAATCTACATTGTGCCTGCCTTTTTACATAACCATATCTGCCACCATTCCTGACACACGCAATATATTCTGGTGTAGAACAGTGTTTCTCAACTCCAGCCTTTACGTACCGCATGTACAGACAGGCATACTCACGTGTTCTCTCTATGGCGTATCTGCCATATGTGACCTGTTGGGGTACTAAAAGAGGTTTTCCAAAAATATATCGTTTTTTTACTTCACAGACCGGCCAAGGTTGAAAATGAGAAACTGAATGGCACTCCTCCTCCATGATAAAACATATCAATAATGAGAGGAGGCAGAAGAAGAGTGCCAGTGCTGGAGCAGTGGTGGGCGAGTAACATTCAGTTTGTTTGTTTTTTTACCCTTGGCAGGTGTGAGGAGTAAAAAACAAAATATTTGAGGGAAAATCTTCTGAAAGGACGGAGTTGAGTAACACTGATGTCTGGTGTAGAAATTGAGCAGCGTCACAAACTCACCAAAAGCTCATCATGGTAAGTAGCCTCAGGGCTCGCTGACATGAGAGTATGACATGGCCGAGTATCATCCGATATTATATGGCATAGCACTCGGCTCCAAGCTATACTGTAGGCCGTGCACCGCACCTGTGCTCCGATGCTCTCATGTGAGAGTCACAGCTCACTAAGATGAGACACTCTGCTCAGACTGACAGAGAGCGTCATCAGCATAATCAGACCCATCTCTCGCATGAGAAAATGTACGTCCATGTGACCCCTGGCCTAAAAGCCTGGCATGCACCATTCCCCACACACCCAAAGGCAAACTAAATGTTAGTCTAATTAAAGTGGTATGGTATGGACAAGCTGCTCGTGTAGCTAATTAATTGGATGCCATCTTATAGCATAAAACCGTCTATTTTTTTCACACATACCACAGGTACTCATTATAGTCTATGGTGATCTTCACATTTCCGCTTTTTCCCGGTATCACGGATGACAAGGGTCAATACAAGTCTATGGTTCAGTGAAAAACATGTACAGCACTCGGATAGCATCAGTGTGTCAGTGTACAGTCCGTGTGCTGTACGTGTTTAACATTGCAAAGTATAGGAGCTTTGTAATTTAGTTTTTTCTTTATCCATACCGGAAAAACACTGATGACACACTGACGCACTGGTACTGTTTTTTCTGGAACCAGTTTTATACGGACGTGTGAAGGGGGCCTCAGGCAGACCTCTAAGTTGCGTTGTGGCCTTACTGTACTTTCATATGACAGGCTCCATTACAAGGTATATATTTGTTGGGGAGAATAGCTCCACACAGAGTCCGATATCACATGATCTGATTTTTGCCTTGTTACATTGACATAGGTTCTGACCGAAATAGATCATAGCGTATCTCTTCGGACTCCATTTGCTATATTCCCTCTGGAAACATTTCTTCTAGGGGAGGATACATGGACCTCGAAGCCATGATGCCTCTGTGCACTGCTGCACTGGCTCTCCCCAAATGTGCCCATAAATGTTTCACCAGGGTCTACATAAAGTTGAACGGTTCCTCTATGGGGAATATTCTGCAGCTTGCAAACATATCGGTGTAATCTCCGAAGATGCGACAGATGTATCTCCTACTGATGGATAAACAAGCCATCCGTCCTGACATATGGACAGGATCACATATGGAACAGTCTTGGGACTGAGATAAATACTATTATTAACTTTCCAACATTTCAGCTACAACAGATAAAACAGAGTAGAATTTACCACTATGACATTGTGAAGATGTATCGTGTCCAGAGACCGTTCTGTGGCTATAAACAACGGTAAGACATTTACGACGATCTCCATGTGAGATCCCCAAGGGGCGAATCTGAAGGCCTGGTGAGAAAGAGAATAATTATTCTGAAAACATTCTGACCTTTCAGGTATTATATTCTCAGACAATAAAAGATGGAATGATTAGCAGTAATCGAGAGACGAGAACAGAGCTGTCAATCACCAGAGTTACTTACGGTAAATGACTTGTGTATATAGAGATTGCGGCTTATTATGGCTCAGCATGCCGCTTCTCTGCTCACAGTACGGGGGGACCAGTCAGGGGTCTTCTGCTTTGTGAAAAGGTTGCAGTGACGAGGAATTTAAAAAAAAATCCACTTTTTATTTTTTCAGGTCAGCTTGGATTCCAGGGTGCGAGAAGTCATCAACAGGAACATGTTGGAACCCTCACAACACACGTTTGACGATGCCCAGCTCCAGATTTACACCTTAATGCACAGAGACTCTTACCCACGTTTCATGAACTCTGTAATCTATAAAACCCTACTTCAGACCTTATCGGAAAATACCGCCGAGTCTTAGTTTTGTTAATGTTTTGTCTTCTTTTTTTATTATTATTTTTATTGTCATTTTTATTTATTTAAAATAAACGGAAAAATGGGTACTACACCTGGCAGGGAGGTTCGCGCTACCATGAAGTTCACCTGAAAATTCTTCTCAGGCTTATTTTAATATGGACTATGTTACATTGTCTCCAGCTGTGGGCTCATCGCCGTGCCTGTTGCAGCTTGTGATCAATTTTAGTGATATTTAAAAAAAAAAAAAAAAAAGACGATGGAAACCTTTTGAAATTATATAATATATATAGTAGTTGTATTTTTACAACAGTAATTAGTATATATTCAGAGACAACTGTTACCCTGGTGGAAGTGCCTTGATGTATTTATGTCTATTTCCTAGGACTAGATTGGACTATTACACTACGACAATGTATATGATGTAAAATTCGATCTGTCTATAAAGGAGGGTACTTCCACTTGTCTTCGGGGATATATGTTTTGTGTGTATGCTATGCTTATATATATATATATATATATATATATATATATATATATATATATATACCGTATATAGCTATGCATATGTACTTACACACAGCAACAAAAAAAGTGTGCCGACGTGAACAATTTGCATTGTCATGGAACAAATCTGGCTTTTTGTTGAAGGCCAGCATTTCCAATATTATCGTGTGAATGATTTGAAGGGTTTTGGATAAATATTTCCTTTTCTTCGTTTGCATTGGGAGAATTAAAGAAATATATGGACATTCACCGACGACAACAATCCTACGCTGTAATAAAGCACAATAGTTTTATCCAAACAGTGGTGATTTTTTCCCTACAATAATCCACATTAAATATCACAATGAAAATGGAGATATATACCAGAAAATTACCGCACACTCAGAGCTGGTATGATGCAAAAATTATAACATGAGTTTATTGTGTTAACAAACAAAGTTACCACCCAAAGGTACGTGCAGATAGAAACCCAACGTTTATAGCTGTATAGAGCGGCGCTCCCGCGCCCTGCTAGAGGTGGCCACCTCTAGCAGGGCGCGGGAGCGCCGCTCTATACAGCTACCCAGGAGGATTACAGGCCCACCACTGAAATTGAGGCCCCCGCACCAAGCAATCAACACCTACATATGACCTCTATACCCCTTCCTCAGGCTTTATTAAGTGACTATATGCTAAGGGATCCTTCCTCCTGCCCTACTTCTGCCACCTTTATTTATCTAATCAGGAACCAAGTAACCCCATGAATAAGACCCAGGAGGGTCGAAACGTTGGGTTTCTATCTGCACGTACCTTTGGGTGACAACTTTGTTTGTTAACACAATAAACTCATGTTATAATTTTTGCATCATACCAGCTCTGAGTGTGCGCTAATTTTCTGGTATATGACTATTTGGACCTCATGGTCTGTTTTACCAGCACCTCCTCGTTTTCGACCTGAGTGCACACCATTACTCCCTTACAATGAAAATGGAGTTCATTCTGCTGGTGCCATGTTGTACATAGTTACGTAGGTTGAAAAAAAACCTAGGCCCATCAAGTTCAACCTTTCTCCACCAATTATACATTTTGTCACGAATTTAAATATAACTCACAATGTTTTGTGTATCGAGGAACTCATTCAGACCTTTTTTTGTAAAAGCTGTTACAGTATCCACCATTACTGCCTCTTGTGGTTGGCGTTCCACAGTCTGACTGCTGTAAATGTGAAGGACTCTTTTCTTTGATGCACTGAAAATACGTAAATGTTAAAAACTGACTCATTTCTCCCAAAACTATATATCTACTCTGCTCCTCCGGCTCAACATGGTGCCTGCAGATTGGACGCCATCGTTATGATGACCGGAGCAGTAGTCACGAGATATCTGAATGGCTCAGAACAGTACAAGCATCTCAGTGACAACAGCAGCCATGGATGCAATGAAAATGAGAAATACCCAGTAATTCAATTTCCATAAACTCCACAATGGCACTGACAGAAGAAAAAGTTAACATTGAAGCAGCCAAAATAATATGGTGGAAAGAAGCCATTGTGGAGGTTACAGAAAATCCAATTACCAGTTCAGAGTAGTGATGAGCGAAAGAAGGAATAACAAAGAATAAACCAGGGTATGGGACTGCTGCCGATAAGACTCTATGGCCAAAGGTCAAGTTCTGATTATCAACAGCTGGATGTAATGTTTGTGGAAAATCAGGTAATTTAGCCCCCCCCCCCACACACACAAAGAGGAGCAAGACAAATCTTCCTGATAGAAGGGGAAGGGGAAAGTTTCTCAGCCCAAGAGGTGGTGACAGGTCCAAGAGTGGATCTTCAAGAGGAGACCACGCAACCAGCTACCACAATAGAAAAGAACACGTCTGGCTGCATTGAGCATGTTTTCTGCGATATGTTGGAAGTGACATTTTGATACTACCTAGGGGAAAAATGGGAAAATGATGAGGAGAATAATCATTTAATTAAGGAAGGACATGTATGGGCAAATCTAAGAAAAAATCTGGAGCTCATCAACTGTTTTTGCTGTAGTCATAGCCGCAAGAATCAAGGCAGAAAGATCAAAAGACAGCGCCTCACAAACGGTGAAAGATCAATCTTACATTTTGTTCTGCCTCTTGTGGCGACATTTCGGTCAGGGGACCTTTTTCAAGCAAAAACCGAAATGTCGCCACAAGAGGCAGAATAAAATGTAAGATTGAACTTTCACCGTTTGTGAGGCGCTGTCTTGATCTTTCTGATATGGAATACGCTCTGGGATGGACTCCACTGTTTTGACGTGCACTTTTTCTCCTTAAAGGACATGGTTATTTTGTGGGGTGTGGTTTAACTTTTTTTGTTTAGACATAGCAAGATTCAAGGCAGACATACAGGACCGGAGTTTGTATATATATGTCTGTGGAGAATATCTTCACAGAGTGGATCAAAAAGGTTTCCGTCAGTTTATAGTCCAAGATAAGAGCTTATTGCTGTGAGCTAAACTCGAAAATTGGTGGGCACACTGGCAATGCTTTATAATAACAAAATTAATTATACACCTGACGAGTCGATGCTGGCATGGTTATCTCACAGTAACCCATAGGGAAAACACTCATTTTCACATTGCAAAGTCAGTAACGGTGGTGCTCAGCTTCACAAAGACGATCAATACTTGTATACTTGTAGTACATTCCAACGAAGACAAGCGGCAGCAATCACCATTGAGGTGTCCGTGTCCGGTAAGGATTATTCAGCCATGGGTTTAACAGAGGCACAAAGTTAGAAAACACCTGTTTCATGTGCATTCACGCTTCTTCCAGCCCCGACGTGAGGTGGTAAACCACCTCTTCAAATAGTTAAAATTACCATATTTAAGAAACTATATCTAAAAGTTAAAGGTGTTGTCCAGTCTTCTGAATCAATAATTATATGGGTAATATTCCTATTCTCAAATTTTGTACTAGAAAAATGGTGATCCTTTGTTATCTAGAATGGCTTTGATAAAATATATAATTTCATCTAGGCCAGGCATGTTAAACTCAAATACACAGGGGGCCAAATTTAACAACGTGCACAAAGTCTAGGGCCAACCTTGATATTTACTAAATAAAAACTACAATTGAGGACGTTTTTCTTTATCATCAAATATAACAACCTTTTCATATGGAAACAAACAAAAAGGGGTTGTACCACAAACAAAGTAAATTTTAAATAATAGATCTTAGATTAAAATAAACACAATCACAAATGGGGAATATTGGAATAATATAATATGGTATGTAAGGGCAGTAAAAGTATTACCGCTGCTGTGCCCGATCTTCCGGCTAGTGATGGAGCCTCCGGCTCTGCTTCCGGATCCTGGCGCGCTGTCCTCACTCGGCCCCGCTGTGCTCTTCCCTGGCTCTCGCTCTGCAGGAAGATCCCGGCATCTGCGAATGCACCCTGGGATCCTTAGAAGGCACGCGCACCTTTGCAGTTCTTTTTACCCTTGCATGCCCGGACCCCGAAATCCCCTACAGCATATCCGGGTAAGGCATACAATATTGCAGGCTGCCTCCTCCTCCAGGAGGTGCCTGGTTGTCATATAGCCTTCCACTAGTGTCTCAGGCCAGTACTTTCTTCCTCGTGCTCTGTGCTCTGTATGCTTGTGCCCTGTACGCGGTCCTGTACATTGCACTGCACGCTCGTACCCTGTGCACTGTCTTGCCAGTATCCTGCACATTCGTTACATTGTGCGCTGCCCTGGTCCCATATTCCTCTTCCCTCTAACATTCTCTCCGCAGTTACCTCCCGCCTCAGCGCTCCTGTAGTTCTGTCCAGACGTCCAAATCGAGTGTCTGCTGCTCCTGGCTCTATATCCCTGGTTCCTGTACTACTGTCCACCATCCTCCCATGGTTTCTCCTTATTTCTTGCCTCACTTACTATCTGAGCCACCCCTCTTGGTATCGGCCACTGTGGTCTAGTGACCACTGGCCTTGCCCCTGACGGTCCCTATATAGGGGTCGGTCTCCACTAGGTCAGCTCTCCCAGGGGTAGGTCTGTTCCACGGTCCAGAGGGTCCACTCTAGGTACTCCTCCCCAAGTGGTGTCACAGTACAACCCCGCCAATACAGCATTTTCCGCCCAGAAGGAACTGGCTCACTTGCGCGATAATCAGCAGCGCATTATGATGTTTATGCAGACTATGGAGTCTCGTCTGACCTCATTACAGGCCGCTGACCCGAGAAATACGACCCAGCTTGTGGGCCTCCAGCAGGAGCTGACATGCAGGCTCGCATGTTGAACTATATGGCTTCTGTAGATGACTATGTATAACTTGTTAGTCCAATGCTGTGGCCTCCGCTCAAGTAGCTTCCCAAGACCCCAGCATGGTTCACCTGCCTCACCCGCCGCCTCGTCTTGGCAAGCCTCCCTGGTTTAGTGGGGATCCGAAACTTTGCAGAGAGTTCCTGAACCAGTGCCGCCTCCACTTTGAGCTTCCCCTGCAATATCCCACTGACTGGGCAAAAGTGGCTTTTATAGTGTCCCACCTTGGGTCAATCCCCTGTGGGAGCATGATAATCCCATAGTCTCCCAGTTGGCGGGCTTCCTGAAGACCTTTCGCAGGATTTTCGACGAGCCTGGCCGGTTGGCCTCTACGAGTCCCACTTCAACCATCATCAGGGCTCCTTGTCGGTAGGACAATATGCCATTCGCTTTTGCACCCTGACCTCCAAGTTGGGATGGAATAATGAAGCTCTAGTCAGCTGTTATGAATCCCCAATGGCTAGGGATAGCACAGGACAAGCAAAGTACAAATAAATAACGGACGAGCTCTAGGGTGATGGAACCTGGGCTGACCGCTGCCCTACGCCTGACAAACGCAACTAGAGATAGCCAGGGAGCGTGCCTACGTTGGTTCTAGACGCCACGCACCAGCCTAAGAGCTAACTAGTACTGCAGAGAAAATAAAGACCTCACTTGCCTCCAGAGGAATGGACCCCAAAAGATATAGTTGCCCCCCACAAGTATTGACGGTGAAATGAGAGGAAGGCACATACATAGAGATGATATATATAGCTTTAGCAAATTGAGGCCCGCTGTAAACTAGAAAGCAGAACGATACAAAAGGGGTCTGAGCGGTCAGCAAAAAACCCTAATCAAAAAACCATCCTGAGATTACAAGAACCCATGTGCCAACTCATGGCACATGGGGAGAACCTCAGTCCACTAGAGCTACCAGCTAGCATAGAGACATAATAAGCAAGCTGGACAAAAAACCAAACAACTGAAAATCAGCACTTAGCTTATCCTGAAAGATCTGGGAGCAGGTAGGCAGGAACCAAACAGAGCACATCTGAATACATTGATAGCCGGCAAGGGAATGACAGAAAGGCCAGGTAAAATAGGAAACACTCCGCCTCAGATGGACAGGTGGAAACCAAAGGCCGCAACCCACCAAAGTCACCCAGTACCAGCAGTAACCACCAGAGGGAGCCCACAAACAGAATCCACAACAGTACCCCCCCTTGAGGAGGGGTCACCGAACCCTCACGAGAACCCCCAGGGCGATCAGGGTGAGCTCTATGGAAGGCGCGGACCAAATCAGTCGCATGAACATCGGAGGCGACCACCCAGGAATTATCCTCCTGACCATAACCCTTCCACTTAACCAAATACTGGAGTTTGCGTCTGGAAACACGAGAATCCAAGATCTTCTCAACAACATACTCCTATTCTCCCTCCACCAGCACCGGAGCAGGAGGCTCAACCGAAGGAACAACGGGCACCTCATACCTCCGCAACAACGACCGATGGAACACATTATGAATAGCAAACGATGCTGGGAGATCCAAACGAAAAGATACAGGGTTAAGAATCTCCGAGATCCTATAAGGACCGATGAACCGAGGCTTGAACTTAGGAGAAGAGACCTTCATAGGGACAAAACGAGAAGACAACCACACCAAATCCCCAACAAGAAGTCGGGGACCCACGCGGCGACGGCGATTAGCAAACTGCTGAGTCTTCTCCTGAGATAACTTCAAATTGTCCACCACCTGATTCCAAATCTGATGTAGCCTGTCCACCACCACGTCCACTCCAGGACAATCCGAAGACTCCACCTGACCAGAGGAAAAACGAGGATGAAACCCCGAATTACAAAAAAAAGGAGAGACCAACGTGGCAGAACTAGCCCGATTATTAAGAGCAAATTCGGCCAGTGGCAAAAAAGCAACCCAGTCATCTTGATCAGCAGAAACAAAACACCTCAAATAAGTTTCCAAGGTCTGATTAGTTCGCTCCGTCTGGCCATTCGTCTGAGGATGGAATGCAGACGAGAAAGACAAATCAATGCCCATCTTGGCACAAAACGTCCGCCAAAATCTAGACACAAACTGGGATCCCCTGTCAGAAACGATATTCTCCGGAATCCCATGCAAACGAACCACGTTCTGAAAAAATAAAGGAACCAACTCAGAGGAGGAGGGCAACTTAGGCAAGGGCACCAAATGAACCATCTTAGAAAAGCGGTCACACACAACCCAGATAACGGACATTTTCTGTGAAACCGGGAGATCAGAAATAAAATCCATGGAAATGTGCGTCCAAGGCCTCTTCGGGATGGGCAAGGATAACAACAACCCACTGGCCCGAGAACAGCAAGGCTTAGCTCGAGCACACACTTCACAAGACTGCACAAAGGTACGCACATCCCTAGACAAGGAAGGCCACCAAAAAGACCTGGCCACCAAGTCTCTAGTACCAAATATTCCAGGATGACCAGCCAACACAGAAGAATGGACCTCGGAGATGACTCTACTGGTCCAATCATCCGGAACAAACAGTCTTTCTGGTGGACAACGATCCGGTTTATCCACCTGAAACTCCTGCAATGCACGTCGCAAGTCTGGGGATACGGCGGACAATATTACCCCATCCCTAAGGATACCAGTAGGCCCAGAGTCTCCAGGAGAGTCAGGCACAAAACTCCTGGAAAGAGCATCTGCCTTCACATTCTTTGAACCTGGCAGGTACGAAACCACGAAATTGAAACGAGAAAAAAACAACGACCAACGAGCCTGTCTAGGATTCAAACGCCTGGCAGACTCAAGGTAAATGAGATTCTTGTGATCAGTCAAGACCACCACACGATGTTTAGCACCCTCAAGCCAATGACGCCACTCCTCAAACGCCCACTTCATGGCCAAAAGCTCCCGATTACCCACATCATAAGTGCGCTCGGTGGGCGAGAATTTTCTAGAGAAGAATGCACATGGCTTCATCACCGAGCCATTAGAACTTCTCTGTGACAAAACCGCCCCCGCTCCAATCTCGGAAGCATCAACCTCAACCTGAAAAGGAAGTGAAACATCTGGTTGACACAACACAGGAGCAGAAGAAAACCGGCGCTTAAGTTCCCGAAAGGCTTCCACGGCCGCAGGAGACCAATCAGCAACATCAGCACCCTTTTTAGTCAAATCAGTCAAAGGTTTAACAATACTGGAAAAATTAGCAATGAACCGACGATAAAAATTAGCAAACCCCAAGAACTTCTGAAGGCTCTTAACAGATGTAGGTTGTGTCCAGTCACAAATAGCCTGAACCTTGACGGGATCCATCTCAATAGTAGAAGGAGAAAAAATGTACCCCAAAAAAGAAATCTTCTGGACTCCGAAGAGACACTTTGAGCCCTTCACAAACAGAGAATTGGCCCGCAGAACCTGAAACACCTTCCTGACCTGTAGAACATGAGACTCCCAGTCATCAGAAAACACCAAAATATCATCCAAATACACAATCATAAACTTATCCAGATATTCACGGAAAATATTGTGCATAAAGGACTGAAAGACTGACGGAGCATTGGAGAGTCCAAAAGGCATTACCAAATACTCAAAATGGCCCTCAGGCGTATTAAATGCGGTTTTCCACTCATCACCCTGTTTTATCCGCACCAGATTATACGCACCGCGAAGATCTATCTTAGTGAACCACCTAGCCCCTTTAATGCGAGCAAACAAATCAGTTAATAATGGCAATGGATACTGGTATTTGACTGTAATCTTATTCAGAAGGCGATAATCTATACAAGGCCTCAGGGAACCATCTTTTTTTGCCACGAAAAAAAAACCTGCTCCCAGAGGGGACGAAGATGGACGAATATGTCCCTTTTCCAAGGACTCCTTAATATAATTCCGCATAGCAGTATGCTCTGGCAGTGACAGATTAAATAAACGACCCTTAGGGAACTTACTGCCAGGAATCAATTCTATAGCACAGTCACACTCTCTATGAGGAGGGAGCGAATTGAGCTTAGGCTCCTCAAAAACATCCCTATAGTCAGACAAAAACGCAGGGATCTCAGAAGGAGTAGATGAAGCGATTGAAATCGGAGGTGCATCATCATGAACCCCCTGACATCCCCAGCTTAACACAGACATTGTTTTCCAGTCCAGGACAGGATTATGAGTTTGTAACCATGGCAGACCAAGCACTAGTACATCATGTAAATTATACAGTACAAGGAAGCGAATCACCTCCTGATGAACGGGAGTCATGCGCATGGTCACTTGTGTCCAATACTGTGGTTTATTCATAGCCAATGGTGTAGAGTCAATTCCCTTCAGAGGAATAGGAACTTCCAGAGGCTCCAGACTAAAACCGCAGCGTTTAGCAAATGACCAATCCATAAGACTCAGGGCAGCGCCCGAATCCACATAGGCATCGACGGAAATGGAAGACAGAGAAAAAATCAGAGTCACAAACAAAATGAACTTAGGCTGCAGAGTACCAATGGCAAAAGATTTATCAACCCTTTTAGTGCGTTTAGAGCATGCTGATATAACATGAGCTGAATCACCACAATAAAAACACAATCCATTTTTCCGCCTATAATTTTGCCGTTCACTTCTGGACTGAATTCTATCACATTGCATAGTCTCAGGTGCCTGTTCAGAAGACACCGCCAACTGGTGCACGGGTTTGCGCTCCCGTAAACGCCGATCAATCTGAATGGCCATAGCCATAGACTCATTCAGACCTGTAGGCGTGGGGAACCCCACCATAATATCCTTAATGGCCTCAGAAAGACCATTTCTGAAGTTTGCAGCCAGGGCGCACTCATTCCACTGAGTAAGCACCGACCATTTCCGAAATTTTTGACAATATATTTCCGCTTCATCATGCCCCTGAGAGAGGGCTAATAAAGCCTTTTCAGCCTGAATCTCCAGGTTAGGTTCCTCATAGAGCAATCCTAATGCCAGAAAAAACGCATCCACACTGAGCAATGCAGGATCCCCCGGTGCCAATGCAAATGCCCAATTCTGAGGGTCGCCCCGCAGGAAAGATATTACAATCTTGACCTGTTGAGTAGGGTCTCCAGAGGAGCGAGATTTTAAAGAAAGAAACAATTTACAATTGTTCCTGAAATTCAGGAAGGTAGATCTATCTCCAGAAAAGAACTCTGGAATAGGAATTCTAGGTTCAGACATGGGAGTGTGAACAACAAAATCCTGTATGTTTTGAACTTTTGCCGCGAGATTACTCAGGCTGGAAGCCAAACTCTGGACATCCATGTTAAACAGCTAAGATCAGAGCCATTCAAGGGTTAAGAGGAGGTAAGAAGCAGCTAGACAGCAATTAAGGGCTAGGCAGCAAAACTCTGAAGGGAAAAAAAAATTTCCCTTAAACACTTCTTTTTCTCCTGCTTCAGCCCAAACAATTAACACTTTGTGGGCCGGCTATACTGTCATGAATCCCCAATGGCTAGGGATAGCACAGGACAAGCAAAGTACAAATAAATAACGGACGAGCTCTAGGGTGATGGAACCTGGGCTGACCACTGCCCTACGCCTGACAAACGCAACTAGAGATAGCCAGGGAGCGTGCCTATGTTGGTTCTAGACGCCACGCACCAGCCTAAGAGCTAACTAGTACTGCAGAGAAAATAAAGACCTCACTTGCCTCCAGAGGAATGGACCCCAAAAGATATAGTTGCCCCCCACAAGTATTGATGGTGAAATGAGAGGAAGGCACATACATAGAGATGATATATATAGCTTTAGCAAATTGAGGCCCGCTGTAAACTAGAAAGCAGAACGATACAAAAGGGGTCTGAGCGGTCAGCAAAAAACCCTAATCAAAAAACCATCCTGAGATTACAAGAACCCATGTGCCAACTCATGGCACATGGGGAGAACCTCAGTCCACTAGAGCTACCAGCTAGCATAGAGACATAATAAGCAAGCTGGACAAAAAACCAAACAACTGAAAATCAGCACTTAGCTTATCCTGAAAGATCTGGGAGCAGGTAGGCAGGAACCAAACAGAGCACATCTGAATACATTGATAGCCGGCAAGGGAATGACAGAAAGGCCAGGTAAAATAGGAAACACCCCGCCTCAGATGGACAGGTGGAAACCAAAGGCCGCAACCCACCAAAGTCACCCAGTACCAGCAGTAACCACCAGAGGGAGCCCACAAACAGAATCCACAACAGTCAGCGCTTTCTGGCATGGACTGTCGGGCCAGATAAAGGATGAGCTCGCAGAACGGGATACCCCAACCTCCCTGGAGGATCTAATCTCCCTGGCCACATGCATCAACCTGCGTTTCCACGAGCGATCCCGCGAATCGGCCAGAGAAAGGAGATCTATTCGTTCCACGCCTCCAGTACACAGGTCTGCTAGTCCGCGATCTTCAGTGTCCCCTTCTGTGTCTGCACCCGAACCGATGCAAGTGGATCGGGTCAAGATGGCAGAACAGCGCCGAAGAGAGAGACGTGCTCAAGGACTCTGTTTTTACTGCAGTAGCTCCTCCCACTTGCTGCAGGCCTGTCCAAAGAGGCCGGGAAACTCCCTCCTAGGACAGGTAAAAGAGGCCTCCCTAGGTGTTCCCTATTCCTCTCTACCCCTGACCCTGTCTGTCCTACTAGTTATCAGAGACGCTACTCTGAGGTCGCCTATGTGGATTCGGGCGCAGCGGGCAGTTTTGTCTGTCTTGAGGCAGTTCGGTGGCTTCGAATTCCAGTTCTCACCCTGGACAGTCCACGTCTGATTGCATCTGTGGATGGGAGACCTTTGCAAGAGGCCATCACCATGGTGACTGAAGAGGTAGAACGATGGATTGGGGCTCTACATCATGAAAGGATTGCCTTGTATGTACTGCCGAACCTCTCCCATGCTGTTACTTGGGTTTCCTTGGTTCAGGGCCCATGAGCCTACCCTTAACTGGTGCTCAGGAGACGTGCTCCATTGGGGACCCGGCTGCCAGAAACGGTGCCTACAGTCTGTTCGTCCAGTCGTCTCTCCACAGTCTACCTCTGTTCCCTCTGGATTACCTCCACCCTATTGGTCCTTTGTAGATGTCTTTAATAAGAAAAAGGCCGGAAACCTTCCTCTGCATCGTCCCTACGATTGCCCGATTGAGCTCGTTCACAGTTCCACACTGCCTAGGGGTAGGATCTACTCGCTGTCCCCTGCGGAGACCCAGGCCATGTCCGAATATGTCCAGGAGAACTTGGCCAAAGGATTAATTCAGAAATCTTCCTCCCCTGCAGGAGCAGGATTTTTCTTCATCAAGAAGAAAGATGGTTCTCTTCGTCCTTGAATAGACTACAGTGGTCTGAATAACATCACAGTCAAGAACAGGTACCAACTGCCTCTAATCCCAGAGCTCTTTGACCAGCTTAGGGGGCTTGAATTTTCACTAAACTTGACCTGTGGGGCGCCTACAATCTGATCCGTATTCACTCCGGGGATGAATGGAAGACCGCCTTTAACACTTTGGACGGTCATTATGAATATTTGGTCATGCCGTTTGGTCTCTGTAACGCCCCTGCAGTGTTCCAAGAATTTGTCAGTGATATACTCCAAGACCTCCTATACTCCTGTGTAGTGGTGTACCTGGATGACATCCTAGTCTTTTCGGCAGATCTACCGATCCACAGAAGAAGTGTTCGTCTGGTCCAGCAGCGTCTGAGAGAGAATCATCTTTATGCCAAGCTTGAGAAATGTCTCTTTGAGCAAACTTCTTTGCTTTCATTACCGACCTACCGAGTTCCTCTGTCTGTACCGTCATCCTTGTGGTAGTGGATCGGTAGTGGATCGGTCCTCCAAAATGGCTTATTTTGTTCCCCTGCCCTGGCTACCCTCTGCTCCTGAGTTGTCGAAGATCTTTATTGAGAACATCTTCAGACTCCACGGGTTCCCACAGCACATTGTATCCAACAGAGAAGTTCAATTTACGTCTCGCTTTTGGAGGGCTCTGTGCAAACTCTTGAAGATGACTCTGGACTTCTCAGCCTACCACCCCCAGACGAATGGAAAGGTAGAGCAGACTAATCAGATCCTGGCCACCTATCTTAGACACTTCACCAACGCTCATCAAAATGATTGGGTCAGTCTGCTTCCTTGGGCTGAGTTTGCTTACAATAATCATTCTAGTGAGTCCTCTGCCAAGACCCCTTTCTTCATCATCTCTGGACATCATCCGGGTATGCCTCTTCCAGTATCACCAGCCTCGAGGGTACCAGCGGCTGACTCTGAGATTTTCCATGATCTGAAGGGATGTTAAAGAAGTGCTCAATAAGGCGTCTGGAAGGATGAAAAGACATGCCGACTAGAGGTGCTTAGATTCTCTTCCTTTTAAGCCTGTTGACAGGGTGTGACTTTCCTCAAAGTACATCAGACTCAAGATACCATCTTAAAAATTAGGTCCACACTACATTGGCCCCTTTGAGATTCTGAGTTGTGTCAACGATGTTGCCTACAAGCTGAGATTGCCTGCATCGCTCCGTATTACCAACACCTTCCATGTGTCTCTGCTCAAACCCGCAATCTTTAACCGCTTCCATCCTTCATCTATGCTTCTCCTCAACCTGTCTGTGCCGATAACATATTTGAAGTGAGAGATATTTTAGCTATGAAAAAAATTTGCCTTCCATACAGTAGAATTTCCCCACATAGTCCTTCATATAGTATAATGGGCCATGCATTGCTTTACATAGGGTATAATGGGCCCTGCATTGCCTTTCATACAGAATAATGGCCTCACACAGTCCTCCACAACACAGTATAATCGTCCCTGCATTGCCTTCCACACAGTACTGTATAATGGGCCCACAAAGTCCTCCATACAGTATAATGGCCCCATATATTAAAAAAAAAACATGTCTCCCACTGCTCTGATCTTGGCAAGGAGCACTCTGAACCCCTGTACTGCTCAGTACAGAAGGCACTTTGTAGTGATGTCATCACGCCACCTGCGCTGAGACGTCAGACACAGAGGATGGATTAGAAGTGTTCCCTCTTTTATCATTGTTTTTAAGTGTATCGGCATCCTGGATGCTGATACAGTTGAAAGTATGTCGTGGGCCAAATACACTCAGTCTGCACCCCAGATTTTGCACGTGGGCCAGAGTTTCACATGTGTGATCTAGGGATATACTAGTTAAAGGCCAGACCAAACAAGAAACAAGTGATGGGAATTGATCAGGAGAGAAACCCAATTAATTATTAAAAAGGATGCATAATTTTTAGATTTTAGTTAAATATGCAAATTTTAGGTATTTAAGGGAGTGGCTTGCTGATTCACATCAGAGCCAGAAAAAACGTGAATGCACAAAAAAAAGCTGTTGCCTAAGTTTATGTCTCCCTAACACCCATGACTGAATAAATCTTACTGGACATATAATTGGTGAGTGCTGCCCCTTCTTTGTTCACCAATCCAAAGGCCCCTCTCGCTGCTCTCCAGCAGAGTTGGTTTACATGGCTGCTGTGGTGATGACCTATCTTGAGCATATTACGATGGCAGCCAATCACTGGCCTTAGCCGTCTCATGACATTCAATCAAGTCAAATGATTGGCTGCAGCAGTCAGATTTATTAGACAGGACACTGCTGCTGAAGTCCTGTAAGCAAAAAAGCGATGGGGAGCAGTGGAGTTGCCGGGGTTCAACAATATACTATTGTTTAGTTTGTTGAAGCAGTATCAGCCCCCCCATACCAATTTTCTATGAAATTGGACAATTTCTTTAAGGCTGTGTGCACACATTCCAGATTTTCCACGAATAAAACGAATCGCGGAAAAAATGCAGCATGTTCATTAATTTTGCAGATTTTTCGTGCATTTACCGCTATTTAATGCATTGGGAAGCTCTGGAAAAAAACGCAAAAAATCCGCACAAAAATGCAAGAAAAACGCATGCGGATTTCCTGCGGAAAAAGTCCGGTTTTGTTCAGGAAATTTCTGCAAATAATCCTGACGTGTGCACATAGCCTAAGGGTAATCATCTTATAAGAAGTCAGTATCAGAAATGCAAAGGTGGATACAAGGGTTTCATAAGGCTTTAGCAATGGACAAAATAGAATTCCAGAATTTTAGACTTCTCTGGAAATAACAGCTTCAAAAAACCCTGTGTTCTTCAGGATGATGCATTGTGCCTTCAAAGATTGATAGAAATATGAAAGCCAAATAGATGACACACTCTGACCAGAGGAGCCACCTACAGGCCACATTCAGGTATTGCCCAATGTCACAAGATTCACAAGATCATATAGTCTCTAGCTTTGCTATAACTGAAATAGTCACATGTGTACAACAGAAGTCAATTATATATGGTCACCTTAACCCTTATCAGTCTTTCATAGATTTCAAAGAAAGTAAAAACGGTTTTACCACTCAAATGGGCAGAGATCCTAACCCAAACCACATCTATTCACACCATGCTGTAGGTGATGGTAGCTATATATCGAAATCCCAGTGGTTGCGGTAGCCAGGGTTGCCAACTTGATTTTTTAATTTATCTGGACAAATTATCAAAAAATCAAGGACAGACAATATTTTTACAGCCACATTGGAAAACCATAACAAATCATTATTATTATAAGTGACTAGATGGTGGCCCGATTCTAACGCATCGGGTATTCTAGAATATGTATGTAGTTTATTTATGAAGATTTCAGAATAATACAATGAATATACAGGATTTTCCAGGTAAAATATATACATTATCATTAAATTTTATTGCTCATAGAACTTAATACAATTGAATTAAATTATGAAACAGATCATCAAAATACATAAGCCATTACATGAATATCTAACTGTATTTAAATAAATCATCGAACAAAAGAAGTACATCGACACTAATATATTTGTTAACAATATCAACCCCAAATATTTTTGTACACCAAATTTTTTGTGAATACCTTTTCACTACCAATATGCAACTTTCCTTGTAAAGGCGTAGGAAGAACTTGCACCTTGACGTTGGATCTCATTTTAACTCTTGAAAATGCAACGTAGAGTTGTCCATGACCAAAAACGGGCTGCGGTAGATATATGCCAACACGGTGTAGAGTTTGACTTTGTGACTTGTTTATTGTCATGGCAAAAGCTGGTTTAACTGGAAACTGTCGACGCCGAAGCCTAAATGGAAGACCCGTGTCTGAAGGACATAAATCAATGCGTGGAATGAACACTTCATCTCCTTTTGCTGATCCAGTGATCACTCTTGCTTGAATGACGTTAGAATGGAGTCCAGTAACAATAAGGCGAGTTCCATTACATAGACCATTTTTTGTATTTAGATTCCGCAGCAACATTATGATTGTTCCAACTTTGAGTTGAAGTCTGTGGGATGGCATTCCTGATGGCGTAAGACTATTTAAGAATTCAACTGGATTATGCTCTCGTTCATCTTCATTGTCTACATCCACTGAATCATCACTTTTGTACAACTTATACTCTCTAGGCATTCTATCCATCATACAGGAATTTAGCAGAGCCACATCATCGTTCTTGGGACAGAGAATTGCATGGGAAGAGGCCCTCTCAACACTGCTTTGGTCGTTCACATCAATTTCAATGCATTGTCCAAAAACATCAGTTACGATGCAGTCAGTGCACAACATGTCTTCTGGTATTTCAATAATGTCTTCTCCAAGGTTGTATTTGTTGCTCAGTTCACCGTTACCAAGTTTAAGAAGCCAGTTGCTATACTCTGGGTCAGAAGATCGCATGTTGTTAATTAGTTGGAGTTTATTAAACTGTTTCCAAAGGTCAGCCATTTTTAAGCTGGACTTGATAACATCTGTTCCTGTTCCATTTGGTATGACTGGAAGGCATTGCCTAAAATCTCCACCAATGACAAAAACTTTACCCCCAAATGGAATTTCATTTTTTTCAGCAACATTTGTAGTCATTAATTCACGCAGAAGGCTGTCAATTAAGCTCAAAGCGTATTTGGGTGCCATGGTGCACTCGTCAAGTATGAAAAGATTTGCGTTCTTTAACAGTCTTCCTGCAAATGTGTCTTGTTTTATTCTGGAAACAGAGATTTCGTTGACTAGAACTGGTATCCCAAAGAGTGAATGGATAGTGCGACCTCCTCGTAAAAGGTTTGCTGCAATATCTGTTGTAGCCAATGGCAATTCGACTTTTCCCAACCCTCTAATGTGATGCATTAAAACTTCATAGAGGTATGTTTTACCGCTCCCTCCTGGACTGTCAATAAAGAAACATTTTGGCCTTGCATCTGCTTGGTTTTCTATAGCACTCACAATAGTGTTATATGCAATCCGTTGTTGTTCATTTAAGGAGTTTCTTTTCTCTGTTGCCAACAATAATTTGTAAGCTTACTCTGGAACTTGTGGAACTTGAATTGCAGGCTGTGGAAAATTAAAGTCTGAAAACGTTTTCCATGCAGTAGTAAGACATTTTGGACATCTTGCATAGCATAAGATTCACAATTTTGACAATTTCCACTTCTGTTGTGAAAATGTAAGCAGTAATCCTCGATTAGATCTTCTTTAAAATTTGCCCAAAGTTGAGCCAGATTTGTAGGTGGTCCAAATACACAGATGTAGGCAAACAATTCACGAAGTTGCTTAGGCATATGTAGGGTAACTGCGTCTTCTAAAGTAAGTCTCCACACAGTATCATCCAATAGAAGTCCTAAAGCCAAAGCTGCAGATTTAAATGTATCCTGCAATACTCCATTAACTGTTTTCAAATCCTCATAACTTGTAGCTCCTTTGACATGCAGTAGTTACAGCCGAAGGCAATATCTTTCTTGATCCTTGACACTAACAGTATACATGCGTCCAATTATTCTGCTAACTCCTCGTTGTCTTGGATTCCAAGTTTTATTACAAATGTAATGCTCTGGAATCTCTCAATACAAATACTGCCTTGCGTTTTCGTCACGTTGGTTCAGCAAAAGCCATTCCATTAATGTTGACGTCGTGCTTAAAGTTTTTGAGACATCTTTGACTTCAGCATCTTCAAAGAAATAAAGCCTCTGTTGATTTGGTAAATGAATAGCTAAACGTATAATGGCATGGGACTGTGAATGCATTGGAAATGCAAATATCCTCCAAGCAGCTTCTGAAGCACTAACGTATCTTGAGTCAACGAAAGTTGATGATTCATCGTGATTGACTGTTTTCTGTTGTATTTCGATGTTAGCTTTGTCATGCCCCTTGTAGATGTACTTGAAAAGATATTTTACACTTTTTATTGAAGCACAGATTTCTACGTTGATGTGACAGTTGTAGCATTTTGATAAGTACGGGTTGTATGGGACTATCCATGAGTTATTTATAATTTTTTTGTTGCAAACAATGTTATTAATGTGTTGCTGCTGGTAGGATGGGTAGCCATCCAAGTCTTTAATAGTGTGCTGATTCAACTCCTTTGGAAGCCCTTTTGCACACTTTCCGTTTTCCATGCATGGACTTTTTGGATTTCCTACACCACATGGGCCATGAACCATATGAGAGACTACAATATTGTACAGTTCAGGACTTTTCTTGGTTAGGAATTTCAGCCCACACTATGATGTCAATTTCTTCCTCCGTACAAAACTTGGAATCTGCGTCTAAGATAATTAGTATATGCGCATGTGGGAGACCTCGTTTCTGAAACTCTATGACGTGTACCATTGCTATGACTGTTCCAAAAAGCCCATTTTTTATGTCTTTCAAAAGGCTGCTGAGTTTCAGTCAAAATACGCGTGCGACTAAGTCCGGTCTGTGTTCAATTTTTTGCCAGGGTTCTAGATTTTCGGTAATTTCCGGTCATTTAGGATTACAGGTCATTGTCACAAAAATGTCAGGTCTTCCATACTTTGTTACTATTGCCATTGCGTCTTGATAACGCTGTTGCATGTTACGGGGGCTACCTTCAAATGATGACGGGAGAATTACTGTTTTTCCAATTGGAATTCCTTTTTCAATTGATTGTTTTTGGAAATGTTCTTGAAGAACGCAGTAGTCTTCAACTTTAAGTTGTTTTTGGTTCATTCTTATGAAATTTAGACGATAAGCTTCAATTTTAACATATGCGTCAACTAAGTACTGTTGTGTCAGTTTCCCACCGTTTAAAATAGGATTGAAGTAATTTCGGACAGACAGAAGAAAACTGTAGTATTGCAGCTGTGCAATTTTTCTTGAAGTTCCTTGCTGGTTTAGGTTTTCATGCCACCCTTGATCACCTCTTGGAAAGAATAGCGGATACAGAAGAGCATCAAGCTTGCTGTGCAAAATGCTAATTCGTTGTTTCTTAGGAACCAAAGGATTGTTTTGGTCTGGCTTAAGATGGACTAATATATCCCTTTGAAAAGGAGGCTCTCCATCATCGTTTTGAAAAACAACTGCGACCTCACTTACATGTGGTTTGTTGTAAAGTCGAGGATTCTGTTTACGTTCTTGTTTAATGGCCATGACAGTACATGGCATTTCAATACCATTTTGTGTAGCCCTCTGTTCCTCCTCAGCTTCGATGTCTTTTAGCATGTGATATGCAGCAGCAAATGGGCTTATTTTTTGTAAATGTTCCGCAATTTGGTTCATCAGTTCAGCATCACACTTTTCGTTTTCTTTCAGGTTCATCCTTTGTTCTGTAGCCTCATTTGTATCAATGATGTATAATTGTGCAAATTTTGGTGGTTGTCCTATTTCTGGGTGAAGTGGTAGATCTGGCCGTGAATTTTAAAACAATATGGTCCGAATCCAGGGGGCGGTGCAATGTTGGCACCAAATGAAGCAAATGCATGAGAAATGTTGATGCTTCTGATATTTTCCATAAAATTTCTACTGTGTTGATGCGTTCCTTTCATCAACTGCTCAAACAGATCTGAGTAGTGAGGTCTCGGTAGCATAACTTTTCCTTTTTGGCAGCATTGAGTAAACTGATTGTCAGATGGTTTTTCATCAATGAAATTCTGAGAGTCACATTTAGAACAAACTGCATTCATATTCCCACAGTGGTGTTCAATAATTGTACTGTCATTGTCTGTTATGTAATGTGCAAGTTGTTGAATATTGTCCTGGGCTTGCCTCAGTTGGTAGAGCATTAGTTTTTTATGAATTTGGCGATCATGTTGTTCCTGTCGTAGAACAGTTTGTTGTGGTGTCTCCTGTTGGCAACGTTGTCTGTGAGATTTTGCATCCTGGGCTTGTCTGGCGGCAGTTTGCTGTGATGTCTCCTGTTCCCGACGTTGTCTGTGACATTCCACATCCTGGGCTTGTCTGGTGGCAGCTTGTTGTGATGTCTCCTGTTGGTGACGTTGTCTGTGAGATTCCACATCCTGGCCTTGTCTGGCCGCAGTTTGTTGTGATGTCTCCTGTTCCTGACGTTGTCTGTGAAATTCCACATCCTGGGCTTGTCTGGCGGCAGTTTGTTGTGATGTCTCCTGTTCCCGACATTGTCTGTGAGATTCCACATCCTGGCCTTCACTGGCGGCAGTTTGTTGTGATGTATCCTGTTCCCGACGTTGTCTGTGAGATTCCACATCCTGGGCTTGTCTGGCGGCAGTTTGTTGTGATGTCTCCTGTTCCCGACGTTGTCTGTGAGATTCCACATCCTGGGCTTGTCTGGCGGCTGTTTGTTGTGATGTCTCCTGTTCCCGACGTTGTCTGTGAGATTCCACATCCTGGGCTTGTCTTGCGGCAGTTTGTTGCGATGTCTCCTGTTCCCGACGTTGTCTGTGACATTCCACATCCTGGGCTTGTCTGGCGGCAGTTTGTTGTGATGTCTCCTGTTGGCGACGTTCTCTGTGAGATTCCACATCCTGGCCTTGTCTGGCGGTAGTTTGTTGTGATGTCTCCTGTTCCCGACGTTGTCTGTGAGATTCCACATCCTGGCCTTGTCTGGCGGCAGTTTGTTGTGATGTCTCCTGTTCCCGACGTTGTCTGTGAGATTCCACATCCTGGGCTTGTCTTGCGGCAGTTTGTTGTGATGTCTCCTGTTCCCGACGTTGTCTGTGAGATTCCACATCCTGGGCTTGTCTGGCGGCAATTTGTTGTGATGTCTCCTGTCCTGATGTTGTCTGTGAGATTCCACATCCTGGGCTTGTCTCGCGGCAGTTTGTTGTGATGTTTCCTGTTCCTGACGTTGTCTGTGAGATTGCACATCCTGGGCTTGTCTAGCGGCAGTTTGTTGAAGAGTCTGTTGCTCTCGACGTTGTCGTCGCCTTGCTACTGCTAATTTTCTGTCATCCTCATTGGCGTATTTTCGCTTACGACCCATTCTAAGACAGAAAGCGTAAATCGTGATAGCGTACAGTAAAGAAGTATCTGTTCAGCGCGCTGTGACTGACAGAAAATGTTCATTAAATGTGACTGAACTATGTCACATTGTGACTGACAGAAAGTGTTCATTAAATTTGACTGAACTACATGGCACTGTGACTGATCTGACAGAACTTATTCAGTAAATGTGAGTGAACTACGTCTCGCTGTGAGTGGGGGTTAAATTGCGCACCAATATCGCTGATCAGTGAAGCATGATTCAAATCAAGCGCCAATTCGCGGCCGGAGGTAGGACAGGCCCAGTCCAACCGAGAATTGGCGCGGGATTTGAACCACGCTTCGCTGATTGGTCGCCGCCGGCATGCCACGACCAATCAGAGACAGGCGCAGTCCAGCCTGAAGCATGGTTTAAATTCTGCGCCAATTCGCGGCCGGACTACACCTGTCGCTGATTAGTCACGGCCGGCCGCAACCAATCACCGAAACGGTGTTTAAATCCCGCACCAATCAGCGACAGGCACAGTCCGGCTGTGAATTGGCGCGGAATTTAAACACCACTTCACTGATTGGTCGCGTGCTGTGTTTAAATCCCGCGCCAATATCGGTGATCTACGTGGCATTGTGACTGACAGAAAATGTTCATTAAACGTGACAGAACTATGACTCACTGTGACTGACAGAAAGTGTTCATTAAACGGGACTGAACTACGTGGCACTATGACTGACAGAAAATGTTCATTAAACGTGACTGAACTACCTAGCACTATGACTGACAGAAAATGTTCATTAAATGTGACTGAACTACGTGGCACTATGACTGACGGAAAATGTTAATTAAACGTGACTGAACTACGTGGCACTATGACTGACAGAAAATGTTAATATAACGTGACTGAACTACGTGGCACTATGACTGACAGAAAGTGTTCATTAAACGTGACTGAAATATGTTGCACTATGACTGACAGAAAATGTTAATTAAACATGACTGAACTACGTGGCACTATGACTGATAGAAAGTGTTCATTAAACGCGACTGAAATATGTGGCACTATGACTGACAGAAAGTACAGTTTCTGTCAATCATAGTGCCACATAGTTCAGTCACGTTTAATTAACATTTTCTGTCAGTTGTCCTGTTTCTCTGCCTGTACCATCTGCCCTGTACCTGCTTGCATTACCTTGTCCATGCAATTTGCTTGAAATAAAGGACTAAGGATTTTTCGTCACTGGATTTTGAAGTGTTGCTGCATTTTTTCTTTCTTCTAATGGAATACGTGGCACTATGACTGACAGAAAATGTTCATTAAATTTGACTGAACTACGTGGCACTGTGACTGACCTGACAGAACTTATTCAGTGAACTACGTCTTGCTGTGAGTGGGGGTTAAATTGCGCACCAATAACCCTGATTGGTCGCAGCCAACGGGCGCGACCAATCAGTGAAGCTTGGTTCAAATCCCGTGCCAATTCGCGGCCGGACTGGGCGTGTCCCACCCCAGCCGCGAATTGGCATGTGATTTAAATCACGCTTCGCTGATTGGTCTCCGCCGGCGTGCCGCAACCAATCAGAGACAGACGCAGTCTGGCCTAAAGCATGGTTCAAATCTCACACCTATTCGCGGCCGGACTACGCCTGTCTCGCTGATTGGTCGCGCCTGTCGCTGATCAGCGACAGGCGCGACCAATCAGCGACATTGGCGCGTGATTTAAATCACACTTCACTGATTGGTACCGGCCAGCCGGTGCGACCAATCAGTGTTCATTAAACGTGACTGAACTACGTGGCACTATGACTGACAGAAAATGTTAAACGTGACTGAACTACGTGGCACTATGACTGACTGTCAGTCATAGTGCCACATAGTTCAGTCACGTTTAATTAACATTTTCTGTCAGTGACAGAAAATGTTCATTAAATTTGACTGAACTACGTGGCACCGTGACTGACCTGACAGAACGTATTAAGTAAACTTCAGTGAACTACGTCTCGCTGTGAGTGGGGGTTAAATTGCGTGCCAATAACGCTGATTGGTTGCGGCCAGCAGGCGCGACCAATCAGCGAAGCATGGTTCAAATCCCGCACCAATTCACGGCCGGACTGGGCCTGTCCCACCCCCGGCCGTGAATTGGCGCGTGATTTAAATCAAGCTTCACTGGTTGCCGCCGGCGTGCCGCGACCAATCAAAGACAGGTGTAGTCAGGCCTGCAGCGTGGTTCAAATCCTGCGCCAATTCGTGGCCGGACTAGGCCTGTCCCACCCCCTGCCACGAATTGGCGCGTGATTTGAATCACGCTTCGCTAATTGGTCGCCGCTGGCGTGCCGCGTCCAATCAGAGACAAGTGCAGTCCAGGCGCTGACCAGGCGTGACCAATCAGTGACATTGCCGCGCGATTTAAATCGCACTTCGCTGATTGGGCGGGCCCAGCCGGCGCGACCAATCAGTGACATTGGCGAGGGATTTAAATGGCGCTTAGCTGATTGCTCGCGCCCAGCCGGCGTGACCAATCAGCGACATTGCTGCGGGATTCAAATCCTGCTTCCCAGATTGCTTGTGCCCAGCCGGCATGACCAATCAGCGACATTGCCGCGGGATTTAAATCCCGTTTTCCTGATTGCTCGCGCCCAGCCGGCACGACCAATCAGCGAAATTGGCACCGTATTTAAATCCTGCTTCCCTGATTGCTCACGCCCAGCCGGCACGACCAATCAGCGACATTGGCGCAGGATTTAAATCGCGCTTCGCTGATTGGTCACGCCTTTAAACCCCGCGGCAATGTTGCTGATTGGTCGCGCCGGCTGGGCGCGACCAATCAGCAACATTGCCGCGGGATTTAAAGGCGTGACCAATCAGCAAAGCGTGATTTAAATCCCGCGCCAATGTCGCCGGCGCGACCAATCAGCGAAGCGGTGGGACCGGAGCATCGCGAGCTGCAGGAAAAGCTGCTGCGGAGGCGACGGAAGGTGAGAATATCACGATTTTTTATTTTTTTTAACATTATATCTTTTTACTATTGATGCTGCATAGGGTTAATAGCAGCGTTAACAGACTGCGTTACACCGTGTTATGCCGCAGTGTAACGCAGTTGGTTTAACGGACTGCTACAACGCTATGTGGGTGGTGGGCGCTGACTGGGGGGGGAATATGGAGGGGGCACTGACGGTAGGGGAGTAGTAGTAGGGGCTCACACAACTAGCCTAATAAGTCTCCCTCACAACTACACCATAGATATACACACTCTTGAGGGACTACAGGTCCCAGAACAACAACATTGCATCAGACTTACCACGCAGACTCCCTCTGCGACACATATCGGCCATTCACTACACTGCCAGTCACTGTTTTACTACCATTATCACAACAGATATGCCTCAATGCATATCCCAAGGAGCACACACAGCGCCCCCTAGCTGCCACAGGGGTAACTACACCACATATTCCCCCCCTCTGTTCAAACCCGTAGGGTTGAACACTTATCACACACCATCCTCATCATCACACCTTTGTTAGGTTTTTTTTTCCCCGCCCCCAGCGGTCAACATGTAAATCTTGAACTTTAGCCAACAAGTTACCATCTGTTCGTGTCAACAGACCTTTCGTCCCCACATTTTTTTGTAACAAGGTCTCCCACCTATGTCACTCTTAACCTCACCACTCCAGACCCATCCACCATCTCTTTCATGGCTTGACCATTCTTTGCATTAGGCTCTCACACGGCACTCAGCAGCCTGTCTCCAAGGCTCCTCTTGCTTTAACCGAGTTTCTACTTCAAGCGCCACTCCTTTGGTGGCCTTTTCTTCACTGTACTCCCTTATTTCTTCAGAGTCACAGTCACCCGCATAGTCTGTGTCACACCTCACAGCGTGGCGAACCCCCAAATCACACTCTTTCTGGGTGTCAGCTCCATACGTTTTATCTACCACATCCCTATCGGTCATATTGTGGCACGTATCAGGTGACATCAAGTCCGTAAGTTGGGACCGCCCACCATTTTCCTTGGTCACGCCCAACTTAGGACTGTCAAATATAGGGGGTGCATTCTCTGCATTAATTTTCATACACAACAATTCATTTGCCCCGGACAACAGTCCTACTGAATCACCCTTTTGGGATGCTCCGCCCCTTTTGGGAAACCACCATCCCGCGGGACTCCACCCCACTCTGGGCAACTACTACCTTTTGGGTTACCGCCCCCTTTAGGGACACCACCCCCTTTAGGGTTACCACCCCTTTTTGGGCAATTACTCCCTTTTGGGATACCACCCCCTTTTGGGCAATTACTCCCTTTTGGGATACCACCCCCTTTTAAGGACTCCGCTCCTTTTTTGGCAACCATCCCTGCTTGGGTTTTTCGCCCCATTTTTGGGGATGCTACCCTTTAGAGACACCACCCCTTCCCTGGGGTACATCCAACAGTACCAGTTCACACAGTACAGAGAAAAAAACAGGTCTCTTTGGGTCGCACCGGCCCTTTAAGAGTCTGCATGGAAAGAAGAAAAAAAAATATATTTTTTTTTTGTTTTTTTTTTCCTTCTCAGCACTTCACCAGCTCCTGCTGGCAATCACAAGCCGCTGCTGCTGAACCTCTTGCTGAAACTGCAGCCGCACTCCACAACGCTCTGTACGGCTCCACCGAAGACTTCGTGGACCCACCGATCCACAGCAAGACGCTTGTCACCTTCATAACCCCGCCGAGTTACAGCAAGATGCTTGTCACCTTCGTAACCCCGCCGAGTTACAGGCATTACTGCACAAACACTTTATCTCACTGATCCCGATCAGTATCACACGGTTGTCAGACCGTCGACTCCTCTGGCTTAGCCAGCACCGCACACGTGCTTCTTAGGGAACCGTTTGCCCGCATTCTCCACCAATTGTAGCATAGCGCCTACTACGTGTCTTGGGGGACACTCGCTTGGCACGGGATTAATGCACTCAGGCACGGTTTTCTATAAAAAACACAGTCTCTTAGGTTTATTTCGCACAACATAAACCACATCCACAGGAACTTAGTAACAGCTTGGACAGTATCCGGACATATTCAACTTTACCACAGTTCGTCTCTGACCCCGGTCAGCATTACACACGGTTTTCAGACCGTTACCCGTTGGCAACCTTCACGGGTTCCTGGACACATCTTGGCCTCAGAGGTGCCCCAGACACAATGTCTCTCTCTTTCTTTCTCTCTGACCCCGGTCAGTACAACACGGATCTCCATCTGTTACCTGTTGGTGCCGCACAGGTTCTCGGATACCTCTCTTCCTTAGAGGCATCCTGCAGACATTCACACTCTGTCTTTCCTTTTCTCTGACCCCGGTCAGTACAACACGAATCTCCATTCGTTACCTGCCATTGCTGCACAGGTTCTCGGATACCTCTCTTCACCAGAGGCATCCTTCCGACATTCTCACTCTGACTCCGGTCAGTACAACACGGATCTCCATCCGTTCCACAGTCTGGTCTGTGCAAGGTCCAGAGCCCCTGCCATGTGCTCTTCAGGGAGCCCACACTCCCAACACATGGGGCTCTCTCCAGGACCTTCCAGCACAGACCATTCAGATCCACACTCAGAGCCCCTGTGACCAAACCTCAGTCACATTATATGCTGCCAACCACTCCCCTAGATGGGAGTGCGTTTGTGTAGCTAGTTTGTCCTGCCCATCTCACACAACTAGCCTAATAAGTCTCCCTTACAACTACACCATAGATATACACACTCTTGAGTGACTACAGGTCCCAGAACAACAACATTGCATCAGACTTACCACGCAGACTCCCACTGCGACACATATCGGCCATTCACTACACTGCCAGTCACTGTTTTACTACCATTATCACAACAGATATGCCTCAATGCATATCCCAAGGAGCACACACTGTGCCCCCTAGCTGCCACAGGGGTCACTACACCACAATATATATATATATATATAAATATATTATATATATATATGTCATTGAGACACACATATATATATATTGTGGTGCAGTGACCAATGTTACAGCCAGGGGGCGCTGTGTGTGCACCTTAAGATGCACTTGGAGGCATAGTTGTGATGAAACAGTGATTGGCAGTGTTGTGAATGGCCGATATGTGTCGCAGAGGGAGTCTGCGTAGTAAGTCTGATGCAACGCGGTTGTTCTGGGACCTCAAGAGTTTGTGTAATGTTGTATGATAGTCAAGGGAGACTTACTAGGCTAGTTGTGTGAGATGGGCGGGACAAACTAGCCACACAACCACATTCCCACCCATGGGAGTGGTAACAGGTAGATAATGTGACCAGGGTGTGGGTCACATGGTGGTGCTGTGAGGTTCCTGTGTATGGATCCGTTTATTTCTGTGCAAGGTCCTGGACGGTCAGTGTTGGAGGCTCCTTGGAGTGGAGTCGTCCTGGAAACACCTAGAGACCGTAGACCTGGACGGTCTGTGTTGAGGACCTGGGACTGACATGATGTCAGCGTGAGGAATGGAACTCCTGAGAGGTAACCCCGGACAAGGGGATTATAATATACAGCAGAGAAGCCTATCTGCTACATGAACTGTCTGATGTCCTATAATGTTTCATGGCTGTAATGAAATGGACTGTACCCTATCTGGTTTATGCGGAGTTTAAATAAACCATATGGACAGATTTGTGTGAGGTACCGTGCCTGAGTGCTTGAATCCTATGCCAAGCGAGCGTTCCCCAAGACCTGTAGTGGGTGAAATGCTACAATATATATATATACTGTATTTATATTTAATTCAGCGCGAGATTTCTCCTTCACAAACCCGACAGGATATGAGACATGGTTTACATACTGTAAACCATCTCATATCCCTTTTTTTTTGCATATTCCACACTACTAATGTTAGTAGTGTGTATGTGCAAAATTTGGACACTGTAGCTTGTAAAATATAGGGTTAAATCGCGGAAAAAATTGGCATGGGCTCCCGCGCAATTTTCTCCGCCAGAGTGGTAAAGCCAGTGACTGAGGGCAGATATTAATAGCCTAGAGAGGGTCCATGGTTATTGGCCCCCCTGGCTAAAAACATCTGCCCCCAGTCACCCCAGAAAAAGCACATCTGGAAGATGAAGCTATTCTGGCACTTGGCCACTCTCTTCCCACTCCCGTGTAGTGGTGGGATATGGGGTAATGAAGGGTTAATGTCAACTTGCTATTGTAAGGTGACATTAAGCCAGATTAATAATGGAGAGGCATCGATTATGACACCTATCCATTATTAATCCAATATTACGAAATGGTTAATAAAACACACACACATTATTTAAAAGTATTTTAATGAAATAAAGACACAGGGTGTTGTAATATTTTATTATACTGCTAATCCACCTGAAGACCCTCGCTCTGTAAAAAAAGGTAAAATAAAAAATCAACAATATCCCATACCTTCCGTCGTTCACTCAGTCCCACGATGTAAATCCATCTGAAGGGGTTAAATCATTTTACAGCCAGGAGCTGTGCTAATGCAGTCGCTCCTGTCTGTAAAATGTTGTGAATGAATGTAATGCAGGGGAATCTCCTGTAGTTACCTTGAGTCGCGGTGATGCGCCCCCTGCTGGATGTCCTCATATGAACTCGAGCGTGGGAATGACGGAAGGTATGGGATATTGTTGATTTTTTATTTTACCTTTTTTACAGAGCGAGGGTCTTCAGGTGGATTACCAGTATAATAAAATATTACAACACCCTGTGTCTTTATTTCATTAAAATACTTTTAAATAATGTGTGTGTTTTATTAACCATTTCATAATATTGGATTAATAATGGATAGATGTCATAATTGACACCTCTCCATTATTAATCTGGCTTAATGTCACCTTAGAATAGCAAGGTGACATTAACCCTTCATTACCCCATATCCCACCGCTACACGGGAGTGGGAAGAGAGTGGCCAAGTGCCAGAATAGCTTCATCTTCCAGTTGTGCCTCTTCTGGGGTGGCTGGGGGCAGATGTTTTTAGCCAAAGGGGGCCAATAACTATGGACCCTCTCTAGGCTATTAATATCTGCCCTCAGTCACTGGCTTTACCACTGTGGCGGAGAAAATTGTGCGGGAGCCCACGCCAATTTTTCCCGCTATTTAACCCTTTATTTTACAAGCTACAGCGCCCAAATTTTGCACATACACCCTACTAGTAGTGTGGAATATGCAAAAAAAATATGGGATATGAGATGGTTTACTGTATGTAAACCATGTCTCATATCATGTCGGGTTTGTGAAGGAGAGAGAAAAAGCCGGCAATTGAATTACCGGCTTTTTTCTCTAACACCGGTGCGTATTTCTCGCAAGTCACACGCATGGTCCGTGTGTAATCTGTATTTTTCTCGCCCCCATAGACTTTCATTGGCGATTTGTTTTGCGCAATACGGTGACAAACTCAGCATGCTGCGATTTTCTACGGCCGTACAAGACCGTATAATACGGATCAGTAAAATACGGCAGATAGGAGCTGGGCCATAGAGAATCATTGTACCGTATGCAATCCGTATTTTCTGCACATCTCATACGTCCGTAAAACTCGCTAGTGTGACGCCGGCCTAAGGCTAGCATCCCACAGCTTGGGAGCCATAGTCAACTGTGGTCACCAAGGAGATGTGTTACCTGAAAACTCACCTGTTCATTGGTCCCTGTAGGTAGGCATGACTGCACTACCCCACATTACAATTTTAAACCGTGTTCTTGTTACATCAATTAGAAACACCTTTGCCAAAGTAAGACACAACAATAATTGAAAACCACTAAGGCCTCATGCACACATTGAGTATTTGGTGAGTTTTTTACCTCAGTATTTGTAAGCCAAAACCAGGAGTGGAACAATCTGAGGAAAAGTATAATAGAAACATGTGCACCACTTCTGGACTCTCCCCTTATCCCATTTACACATAAAGGTGGTTTGCACGTTAATGACAGGGCCAATTTTTACAATTCTGACCACTGTCATTTTGTGAGGTAATAACTCTGGAACGCTTCAAAGGATCCCGGTGATTCTGAGATTTCTTTTTCATGACATATTGTACTTCATGATAGTGGTAAAATTTATTCAGTATCACTTGCGTTTATTTGTGAAAAACACGGAAATTTGCTGAAAATTTTGCAATTTCCCAACGTTGAATTTTTATTCCCTTAAATCACCGAGATATGTCACACAAAATAGCTAATAAATAACATTTCCCACATGTCTACTTTACAATCAGCACAATTTTGGAACCATAGTTTTTTTTGTAAGGAAGTTATAAGGGTTAAAAGTTGACCAGCGATTTTTCATTTTTCCAGCAAAGTTTACAAAACCATTTTTTTAGGGACCACCTCACATTTGACGCCACTTTAAGGGGTCTACTGTATACGATAGAAAATAACCAAGAGTGACACCATTCGGAAAACTGCACCCCTCAAGGTGCTCAAAACTACATTCAAGAAGTTTAATCTTAACTTTAATCTTTAACCTTTAGGTGCTTCATAGGATTTTTTTTTTTAAATAAACATTTAACTTTTTCACACAAAAAATGACTTTGGTTCCAATTTTTTTTTATTTTGACAAGGATGACAGGAAAAAAATGGACCCCAAAATTTGTTGTGTAATTTCTCCTGAGCATGCCATTACCCCATATGAGGGAGAAAACCACTGTTTGGACGCATGGCAGAGCTCAGAAAGCTAGGAACGCCATTTGACTTTTTGAATGCAAAATTTGCTGAAACAATAGGCGGACGTCATGTCGCGTTTGGAGAGACTCTGATGTGCCTAAACAATGAAAGTCCCCTGTAAGTGACATCATTTTGGAAACTAGTCCACTCAGTGAACTGATCTACATGTGTGATGAGCATATTGAACCCTCAGGTGCTTCACAGACGTTTATAATGTTGAGCCATAAAAAAAAAATAAAAAATCTAATTTTCCCCGCAAATATGATTTTAACACAAAATACTGCATTGTCATAAGGGTAATAGGAGAAATTGCACCATACAATTTGTTGTGCAATTTCTCCTGAGTGCGCCAATATGTAATATGAGGGAGAAAACTACTGTTTTGGCACACGGGAGGGCTTGGAAGGGAAGGAGTGTCATGACTGTAAAACATCCTGGAATCATTAGCGGACGTCATAACCCATTTGGAGAGCCCCTGATGTGCCTAAACAGTGGAAACCCCCCACAAGTGTCCCCATTTTGGAAACTAGACCCTGCAAGGAATGTATTTTGATGCGTGATGAGCACCTTGACCAGCTTCTTCATAGAAGTTTATAACGTTGAGCCGTGAAAATAATAAAATCACATTGTCCTCACAAAAATGATATTTTAGCCCCAAATGTGCATTTTTATAAGGGTAACAGGAGAAATTGCACAATATAATTTGTTGTGCAATTTCTTCTTAGTACGCTGATAATACATATGTGGGGCAATACTACTTTTGAGATACAGTGCAAAGCTCAGAAGGGAAGACGCTCCATATTGGAGTTCAGATATTGCTGGAATGGTTTGAGGGTGCTATGTCACATTGGCAGAGCCCCTGAGGTGACAGAACAACAGAAATTCCCCATATGTGAACTCATTTTACAAGCTACACTCCCCAATGAATTCATCTAGAGGTGTAGTGATCATATTGACACCACATGTGCATCACAGAATTTTATACCACTGAGCAGTGAAGAAAGAATAAATTACATTTTTACCACTAAAATGATGTTTTAGCCCCAAGTTTTAAATTTTTCTAAGTGCTCATAGGATTTTTTTTTACAGCAAACTGAGGTCCATTGTTTTCTGAGTGCGCCAATACTCTACATGCAATCCGGAAATATTTTTCAGGCACACTGCAAAGCTCAGATGGCTAGGAGTGCCAGATTTTACTGTTATGGTTTGCTGGTGCCATGACCCACTGGGAGAGCCCATAAGGTGCCAGAACAGCAGAACTCCCGATTAGTGACCCCAATTTACAAACTACACCTCTCAATGAATTCATCTAGGGGTGCAGTGATCATATTGACACCATGAATGTGTCACATAATTTTATACTATTGGGCAGTGAAGAAAAAATAACTACATTTTTACCAACAGAATTTTGTTTTAGCCCCAGATTTTACATTTTCACACAGTTTGGCCTCTGTTCAGCGGTGTCCTTCTATTCAGAAGTGCACAAAACTGTGGCCGACGGCACTTTTATGCAATCACAAAAAGACGGATACCACCGGATCACAGGTCAGATGGCATCCACAGCACCTTCATCTGCCTCATTATATGGAATCTTCTGCCAGAGGTTCCATCTGAATCATATATTTCAGAGATTTACACGAAAACAACAGTGTAAGGGCTCAGTGCAGAACAAATGTGTGCAGAGTGCGATCTGTGGGAGGCAGAATGAAAAAAATCAACAGCAGGTGAAGAATTGGTTTTATTTATTTTTTACACCATTCCTCGTGCGTTATAAGTAATTAGGCGACTTTATTCTTTGGGTTGTGTGATTACAGTGATACCAGATTTATATCAGGTTTTTATGTTTGGCTGCTGTCACACACTAAAAGACACTTTTTATTGCAAAAAATAGTTTTTGCATCACCATATATTGAGAGCTATAATTTGTTCATATTTTTACCCACAGAGTCATGTGAGGGCTTTTTTTTTTGCTGGACGAGTTGGTATTTTTATTGGTACCATTTTCGGGCACATTATATTTTTTAATCACTTTCTATTGTGATTTTTGGGAGGCAGAATGAGCACAGACCAGCAATTTAGGTTTTTGTTTTTTTTGGGAGGGAGGAGGGGAGTTATATTGTTCCGTGTGAGGTAAAATTGATAAGGCACTTTTATTTTTTGCTTCAGTACGATTACAGCAATACCTCATTTATATCTTTTTTTATGTTTTGGCGCTTTTACACAAAAACTATTTTATAGACAAAATAATTATTTTTGCATCGCTTTATTCTGAGAGCTATAACTATTTTTTTTCACTGATGGAGCTGTACAGCGGCTTGTTTTTTGCTGGACAAGATGACGTTTTCAGCGGTACCATGTTTATTTATATCCGTCTTTTTTATCACGTTTTATTCCTCTTTTTGTTCGGCAGTATGATGATAAAGCGTTGCTTTTTGCCTTGTTTTTTATTTATTTTTTATGGTGTTCACTAAAGGGGTAAACTAGTGAGACAGTTTTATAGGTCGGGTCGTTGCGGACGTGGCGATACTAAATATGTATACTTTTATTGTTTATATTTTTTTCATTCAAATATTTGTAGCTACAATATCTTTAGATTTTTTTTATATTTTAGATTTTTTAAGAAAAAAATATTTTTACAGTTATTTAACTTTTTTACTTAGTCTCACTATGGGACAATAATTTTTTGCAGGCTGATTGCTTATACAGCATGGGTCTTAATGGTCCTTAATTAGTGTTTCCGCAAATTGTAAAGCAGAATCCGCTCTTGATTCAAAATAATCTAAACTATTCCTAGCGCAGAAATTAACCCATTGATACCATGCACTGAATAATTAGCCCATGTTCTATTGGAAATGGATTTTTCAATAAAATATGGAATTACTCCCAAAATATGTCCCGGAGATGAGGCGGGCAGGCTATTCCATTTTTGTCCACGTCTGGTGCCAGCTGTTGAAATTTTGACCACTGACGGTGAGAAAGGGCATCAGCTGTGTGATAGTTTTCACTTATGAATAAACTAGCCAGATCAAACAAATATTCTCCGCAAACAATGAAGAACTACGTCTTATAATTCTTGCTGCCACTTGTTTTTAGATGACAACGTACTGATACTAATTCTTGACTTTTTGAATAAATCAATATTCTCTTATTTTTTAACCAATAACCCCATATAAATACGATCACTAGTATGGAAAACCATTCTAGGACAGTCAAATTCTTTATAACTTTATTTAGAACCCAAGATTTGGGCCAGCGTTCAGTTGACCAGTGTTTGTTAAAAAATGCCCCAAAACCAATTATATCATTATCTTCTGTAATTAGGGATAGTGCTTCCGCTGAAATAAAATTAATTATCTTGCCAGCATGACCTACCATTGAAATTAATTAAAAATTCAAACCATATATTCTTATCTTCTTTTAATTCCTTGTTCATTCTTATGTGAGCTCTTGGTGAATGATAAGGAGTCTTTATGATGCCACAGAAGGTTAAGAAAATTCTCCCATTGGAATTATTTTTCCAATTTCAATAAACCCAGTAAAAACTGAATGTCTTTTAGGGTGACTTTTTCTTTACCTAAAAAATTTCTCAACGTTTTTACAAAGTTTCACTACTTTCTCCATTGGGAGGCTACATTCCATTTTTTTCAGAGTCAATTATAATACTTAGAAATTCTAATCTATGGGAAGGATATACTGCTTTCTCATTGGCGTGGGGAACACTGAATTCCTTTGCTACTTCAATTAATTTATTTAGAAAACCTAAACAAGTATGAGAATCCCTGGACCAATAAATAAAAAAAATCTAAACTGAAGAAACAACGAAAAGGCCTCATAGTAAAACCAGGACAGCGAAAAGCCTATAGGCAAGCATTTGTTAAAGAAATATTTTTTCTTCGAAATACAAGCCCAGGGAATTAAAACCTGCCGAATTCACAGGTAAAAGCCTTAATGCAGCTTGCCAATAGAGCGTTATGATCATGAGTTTGGAGCAATTCCACTGCTATGTCGAATGATGCATATTTAACAGATGATAATGATTTGCCCACTTCATCGTTTAGTGATGACCCAATGGGGTAAGATAGGTGGTGGATCAATCTAAAAAAGATGGTTTCCTTTTTTGGGACAACTACCAATGGTGAAATTCTAAAATTGGTGAATGGAGAAGTGTTAAAAGAGCCAGCACTTCTGTCCATCTCTAATTTCTTGGTATTTTCTTCCCTAATAACATCCCCGAATTTAAACACAAGTTAAATTTTCAAATACAATGGAACCCTTCCCTTTATATGTCAGCACTCTGAAACTTTCAGCAAAGCCTGTCATAATCAATTATCTGTTCTTCTGATCTAGTTAACAGTCTGGCCATGGCCACATTTTTTGCAGCTTCTCTGGGGTCGAGGCTCATAAAATTCTGTTCTCTGTTTCTATTCTGTTGATTTGATTGGGCAGTTCTTTTAAAACATTTTGCCATTGGGTTGGAGCCCCCTCAAAAGGAGCATTCCTGGTGAAATTTAAAATGACTAAGCCACTTACAAGTTGTTTCGTTGAAGGCAAAACATACCCCTCTTTTTTTAGTTGTGCTCGATGTTTGCCTATTAATTATGTGCCTCTGTGGGAGCATTAGATTTAACCAGAGTCCTACAACCTTCATCTACCACTTTATGTTTGCATGTACTGCTAACTTTTGCCTAAAAGACTCGTCATAGCTAAACCATGTCATACCCCCAAAATGTCGATAAGCCTCTAAAATTAAGTCTATGTGCTAAAAAAGACACCAACATAGACCATGAAATTTCTCAGCTAGAACAGCTGAGTAAACTGAAAAGGCTTGAAGCCAATTATTGAAAGATCTAGGAATGCCATGTTTCTTCTCATTCCCCTCAATTTTTTTCTTCCTTCTTAGCAAATTTACCCAGCTAGAACAAGGCAATAATGGAAAAATCTTGATGTATTCACTATTCCATATATGCTCTTTGACAGAGGCATTTAGATGGAAACCCAAAGGGGAAAGTTCACAGGTTAATGCTTCCTTCAAATTTGATTATGGGACCCAAGTTTCATTATTTTCTCTGTGGTACCAGAATCCAATGGTGATGGTTTACTATAATTAAGTAAAGCACTTCGATCAGTATTATTTAAAGGGACTCTGTCACCTGAATTTGGTGGGCTATGTAAATGCCCTATGTCCGGTCCGATGGGCGGTGTTACCTCTTCTTTCATTCACCCCTTCCTTTTCCGCGGTCCGCAATATTTTCTTGAATTTGAGTAGTTTTCCTCCATAGTTCACGCGTGTGCAATGCAATCTTGCCTTGCGCACGCGCAGTATGCTTTGTCCAACAGCGGGCAAAGCCGAAAAGCATTACTGCGCATGCGCCGCCGCAGTATGTCCCAGAAGTATTTTGCTGTGTTTCGGCAGCTAGACGCGTCACAGGAAGCATCAATATTTGTCAAAGCGTTTGTCACCTACCGATGACATTGCCGGTCTCACATTAGGCTTTAAAACTTGCGAGGAGGAGGGACCAATTTCCAGCTGTTTGCTTAATTTCGGATGGCAGTACACGGCGGTGAGTACGCCACACGAGTCTTCCGCTTCCTCTTCCAGATTGAACCTACTCATGAAAAATCACAGCTGACTGAATGACCTTTTGACCTGGAAATTATATTCAAAGTGAATATGAGAACCACCAATGTATATACTCTTTATATAATTATCTCCAGGATCTGTGTTACCATGAGACCCCCATTCTATTCTGGCTCTGGGAAGGGTTTTCATTACTGTCACATAATAAAACATATCAGAGAATGAAGGGAACAGTGGTTTTCGATTGTGTAAGTATACATGCCCATTTTGGCTCCCATAGCAGACTGTGTGACATCACACGCCATCCGCAATCCCTTTCAGGTAACGCTGCCGCATGGGGCTCCCTGCATCTGGGTTCACTTTAATTTGACTGCCTGGCCTGACCTGTTGCAGCACGTTTATGGCTCTTAGGCCGGAGTCACACTCAACGTATGAAAAAAAAATCAGTCTGATTTTGACGGCCGAGAATCGCACCAATGTTCTCCTTATGGTGATCCGTGTGTAATCAGTTTGCAATGCGTTTTTAACATGAGTTTTTACATACAGCAGTTCTCTGTCATTGACACATCATTTTCAGGGTATGTGCACACGCTGCGGAACCGCAGCGGTTTCCCATGAGTTTACAGTACAATGTAAACCTATGGGAAAATAAATCCGCAGTGCACATGCTGCGGAATAAAACGCGCGGAAACGCAGCGGTTTATATTCCGCAGCATGTCAATTCTTTGTGCGGATTCCGCTGCGGGTTTACACCTGCTCCAATAGAAATCTGCAGGTGAAAACCCGCAGAGGAAACCGCAATAGAAACGATAAATCCGCAGTAAAAAAACCGCAGCAGTTTTGCACTGCGGATTTATCAAATCCACTGAGGAAAATTCCGCAATGGAATCCGCAGGGTGTGCACAAGCCCTAAAACTAAATATTCTTCAAAACATATATATATATATATATATATATATATACACTCACCGGCCACTTTATTAGGTACACCTGTCCAACTTCTTGTTAACACTTAATTTCTAATCAGCCAATCACATGGCGGCAACTCAGTGCATTTAGGCATGTAGACATGGTCAAGACAATCTCCTGCAGTTCAAACCGAGCATCAGTATGGGGAAGAAAGGTGATTTGAGTGCCTTTGAACGTGGCATGGTTGTTGGTGCCAGAAGGGCTGGTCTGAGTATTTCAGAAACTGCTGATCTACTGGGATTTTCACGCACAACCATTTCTAGGGTTTACAGAGAATGGTCCGAAAAAGAAAAAAAATCCAGTGAGCGGCAGTTCTGTGGGCGGAAATGCCTTGTTGATGCCAGAGGTCAGAGGAGAATGGGCAGACTGGTTCGAGCTGATAGAAAGGCAACAGTGACTCAAATCGCCATCCGTTACAACCAAGGTAGGCCTAAGAGCATCTCTGAACGCACAGTGCGTCGAACTTTGAGGCAGATGGGCTACAGCAGCAGAAGACCACACCGGGTACCACTCCTTTCAGCTAAGAACAGGAAACTGAGGCTACAATTTGTACAAGCTCATCGAAATTGGACAGTAGAAGATTGGAAAAACGTTGCTTGGTCTGATGAGTCTCGATTTCTGCTGCGACATTCGGATGGTAGGGTCAGAATTTGGCGTAAACAACATGAAAGCATGGATCCATCCTGCCTTGTATGGAGCATCTTTGGGATGTGCAGCCGACAAATCTGCGGCAACTGTGTGATGCCATCATGTCAATATGGACCAAAATCTCTGAGGAATGCTTCCAGCACCTTGTTGAATCTATGCCACGAAGAATTGAGGCAGTTCTGAAGGCAAAAGGGGGTCCAACCCGTTACTAGCATGGTGTACCTAATAAAGTGGCCGGTGAGTGTATATATATATATATATGTACTGCTCAAAAAAAGGGAACACAAAAATCCCACATCCTAGATATCACTGAATTAAATATTCCAGTTGTAAATCTTTATTGATTACATAGTGGAATGTGTTGAGAACAATAAAAATGATCAGCGTAAATCACAACTAATATCCCATAGAGGTCTGGAGTTGGAATGATGCTCAAAATCAAAGTGGAAAATGAAGTTACAGGCTGATCCAACTTCAGTGGAAATGCCTCAAGACAAGGAAATGATGCTCAGTAGTGTGTGGCCTCCACGTGCCTGCATGACCTCCCTACAGCACCTGGGCATGCTCCTGATGAGGAGGATGGTCTCCTGAGGGATCTCCTCCCAGACCTCGATTAAAGAATCCAACTCATGTACAGTCCGTGGTGCAACGTGACGTTGGTGAATGGTGCGAGACATGATGTCCCAGATGTGTTCAATCGGATTCAGGTTTGGGGAATGGGCAGGCCAATCCATAGCTTTAATGCCTTTATCTTGCAGGAACTGCTGACACACTCCAGCTACATGAGGTGTGGCATTGTCCTGAATTAGGAGGAACCCAGGGCCAACCGCATGAGCATATGGCCTCATAAGGGGTCTGAAGATCTCATCTCGGTACCTAATGGCAGTCAGGCTACCTCTGGCGAGCACATGGAGGGCTGTGCAGCCCTCCACAGAAAAGCAACCCCACATCATTACTGATCCACTGCCAAACCGGTCATCAAGGATGTTGCAGATAGCAGATCGCTCGCCACGGTATCTCCAGACTCTGTCACGTTTGTCACATGTGCTCAGTGTGAACCTGCTTTCATCTGTGAAGAGCACAGGGTGCCAGTGGCGAATTTGCCAATCCTGGTGTTCTGTGTCAAATGCCAAGCGCCCTGCACAGTGTTGGGCTGTGAGCACAACCCCCATCTGTGGACGTCGGGCACTCAGACCATCCTCATGGAGTCGGTTTCTAACCGTTTGTGCAGACACATGCACATTTATGGCCTGCTGGAGGTCATTTTGCAAGGCTCTGGCAGTGCTCCTCCTGTTCCTCCTTGAACAAAGGCTGAGGTAGCGGTCCTGCTGCTGGGTTGTTGCCCTCCTTCAGCCCCCTCCACATGTCCTGGTGTACTGGCCTGTCTCCTGGTAACGCCTCCAGCCTCTGAACACTACGCTGACAGACACAGCAAACCTTCTTACCACAGCTCACATTGATGTGCCATCCTGGATGAGCTGCACTACCTGAGCCACTTGTGTGGGTTGTACAGTCCGTTTCATGCTACCACGAGTGTGAAAGCACAAACAACATTCAAAAGTGACCAAAACATCAGCCAGAAAGCATTGGTACCGAGATGTGGTCTGTGGACCCCACCTGCAGAACCACTCCTTTATTGAGTGTGTCTTAATAATTGCCAATAATTTCCATCTGTTGTCTATTCCTGTAGATTGTAAGCCCGCAAAGGGCAGGGTCCTCGTCCCTCTGTATCAGTCTGTCATTGTTAGTTTGTTTACTGTAAGTGATATCTGTAACTTGCATGTAACCCCTTCTCATGTACAGCACCATGGAATCAATGGTGCTATATAAATAAATAATAATGATAATATTCCATTTGCATAACAGCATGTGATATTGATTCTCAGTGTTGCTTCCTAAGTGGACAGTTTGATTTCACAGAAGTTTGATTTACTTGGAGTTATATTCTGTTGTTTAAGTGTTCCCTTTTTATGAGCAGTGTATATAAAAATATATATAAATATTAGATAGATAAAAAGTCGGCAAATGATCTGCCGCGTACAGTATAGAATAGGTTATAATATTTATATCAGTGAGATATATATATATCTTTATATTTCATAGAGAGATAGAAGATTAGCCGGTAATTCTTTTGTCGGCTTCTGTAAAACCACTGCAGGAGCCGACAGGATAGAAGACATGGTTTACATACAGTAAATAGATGCAGAATAGGTGGATATATAGATGTCAGTGACCAATACAATTAGTAGTGTGTGTGCAAATTAGGGGACATGCAATTAATAAAAGATTACTTTATGTAAAAAATGTTGTGGGCTCCTGTTATGACCCCAATGGCGAGGGTCTCAGAGGAACAAGTAAGTCTGCGACGTACAAAAATCCAGCTCATAGGGCAGTGGTAACTGGGTTGACCATATAACTACTCCTAACGCCAACACTAGAAGTAGCCGGGGAACATGCCTACGTTGGTCGCTAGATGTCTCGCGCCAGCCGGAGGACTAACTACCCCTAGAAGAGGAAAACAAAGACCTCTCTTGCCTCCAGAGAATAGACCCCAAAAGTCGGATACAAGCCCCCCACAAATAATAACGGTGAGGTAAGAGGAAATGACAAACACAGAGATGAACTAGGTTTAGCAAAGAGAGGCCCACTTACTAATAGCAGAATGTAGTAAGATAACTTATATGGTCAACAAAAACCCTAACAAAATTCCACACTGGAGATACAAGAACCCCCGAACCGTCTAACGGCCCGGGGGGAGAACTCCAGCCTCCCTAGAGCTTCCAGCAAGGTTAGGATACAGATTATGTACAAGCTGGACAAAAATGCAAACAAAAACAAATAGCAAAAAGCAAGAAAGCAGACTTAGCTTAATTTAGCAGGAACCAGGATCAGTAGACAAGAGCACAACAGATTAGCTCTGATTACAACGTTGCCAGGCATTGAACTGAAGGTCCAGGGAGCTTATATAGCAACACCCCTGACCTAACGACCCAGGTGAGCATACAAGGGATGAATGACATACCCAGAGTCAAATCACTAGTAACCACTAGAGGGAGCCAAAAGGTAAATTCACAACAGTACCCCCCCCTTAGTGAGGGGTCACCGAACCCTCACCAAGACCACCAGGGCGATCAGGATGAGCGGCGTGAAAGGCACGAACTAAATCGGCCGCATGTACATCAGAGGCGACCACCCAGGAATTATCCTCCTGACCATAGCCCTTCCACTTGACCAGGTACTGAAGCCTCCGCCTGGAGAGACGAGAATCTAAGATCTTCTCCACCACGTACTCCAACTCGCCCTCAACCAACACCGGAGCAGGAGGCTCAGCAGAAGGAACCACAGGCACAACGTACCGCCGCAACAAGGACCTATGAAATACGTTGTGAATGGCAAACGACACCGGAAGATCCAGGCGAAAAGATACAGGATTAATGATTTCCAATATCTTGTAAGGACCAATGAAGCGAGGCTTAAATTTGGGAGAGGAGACCTTCATAGGAACAAATCGAGAAGACAGCCATACCAAATCCCCAACGCGAAGTCGGGGACCCACACCGCGGCGGCGGTTGGCAAAACGCTGAGCCTTCTCCTGTGACAACTTCAAGTTGTCCACCACATGACTCCAGATCCGCTGCAACCTATCCACCACGGAATCCACCCCAGGACAGTCAGAAGGCTCCACATGTCCCGAGGAAAAACGAGGATGGAAACCAGAGTTGCAGAAAAATGGCGAAACCAAGGGGGCGGAACTAGCCCGATTATTAAGGGCAAATTCAGCCAACGGCAAGAAGGTCACCCAATCATCCTGATCAGAAGAGACAAAACACCTCAAATAAGCCTCCAGAGTCTGATTAGTTCGCTCCGTTTGTCCGTTAGTCTGGGGATGGAAAGCGGACGAAAACGACAAATCAATGCCCATCCTACCACAAAAGGATCGCCAGAACCTGGAAACAAACTGGGATCCTCTGTCCGACACAATATTCTCAGGAATGCCGTGCAAACGAACCACGTTCTGGAAGAACACAGGAACCAGATCAGAAGAGGAAGGCAGCTTAGGCAAAGGAACCAGATGGACCATCTTGGAGAAACGATCACATATCACCCAGATGACAGACATGCCCTGAGACACCGGAAGATCCGAAATGAAATCTATAGAGATGTGTGTCCAAGGTCTCTTCGGGACAGGCAAGGGCAAGAGCAACCCGCTGGCACGAGAGCAACAAGGCTTAGCTCGGGCACAAGTACCACAGGCTGCACAAATGACCGCACATCCCTAGACAAGAAAGGCCACCAAAAGGACCTGGCCACCAGATCTCTGGTGCCAAAAATTCCCGGGTGCCCTGCCAACACCGAGGAATGAACCTCGGAAATGACTCTGCTGGTCCATCTAGCAGGCACAAACAATCTGTCAGGTGGACAAGAGTCAGGCCTACCAGCCTGAAATCTCTGCAACACACGTCGCAGATCTGGAGAAATAGCAGACACGATAACTCCTTCCTTAAGAATACCCACAGGTTCAGCGACTCCAGGAGCATCAGGCACAAAGCTCCTAGACAGAGCATCGGCCTTCACATTCTTAGAACCTGGTAAATACGAGACCACAAAGTCAAAACGGGAGAAAAACAATGACCAGCGGGCCTGTCTAGGATTCAGGCGTTTAGCAGACTCGAGATACATCAGATTTTTGTGATCAGTCAAGACCACCACACGATGCTTAGCACCCTCGAGCCAATGACGCCACTCCTCAAATGCCCACTTCATGGCCAACAACTCCCGATTGCCCACATCATAATTTCGCTCTGCCGGCGAAAACTTCCTAGAGAAAAAGGCACAAGGCCTCATAGTAGAGCAACCAGGGCCTCTCTGCGACAAAAAGGCCCCTGCCCCAATCTCCGAAGCATCCACCTCAACCTGAAAGGGAAGTGAGACGTCAGGCTGGCACAAAACAGGCGCCGAAGTAAATCGGCGTTTCAACTCCTGGAAAGCCTCCACGGCAGCAGGAGCCCAGTTAGCTACATCAGAGCCTTTCTTGGTCATATCCGTCAGCGGTTTAACAACGCTAGAGAAATTTGCGATAAAACGACGGTAGAAGTTAGCAAAACCCAAGAACTTCTGAAGACTCTTAACTGACGAGGGTTGAGTCCAATCATGAATAGCTCGGACCTTGACTGGATCCATCTCCACAGCAGAAGGGGAAAAAATGAACCCCAAAAAGGGAACCTTCTGTACACCAAAGAGACACTTTGAGCCTTTTACAAACAAAGAATTTTCACGCAGAATCTCAAAAACCATCCTGACCTGCTCCACATGCGAGTCCCAATCATCAGAAAAAACCAGAATATCATCCAGATAAACAATCAAAAATTTATCCAGATACTTCCGGAAAATGTCATGCATGAAGGACTGAAAAACTGAAGGGGCATTAGAGAGCCCAAATGGCATCACCAAGTACTCAAAATGACCTTCAGGCGTATTGAATGCGGTTTTCCATTCATCGCCCTGCCTAATGCGCACAAGGTTGTACGCACCACGAAGGTCTATCTTGGTGAACCACTTGGCACCTTTAATCCGGGCAAACAAATCTGACAACAGCGGCAAAGGATACTGAAATTTGACAGTGATCTTATTTAAAAGCCGATAGTCAATACAAGGCCTCAAAGATCCGTCCTTTTTGGCCACAAAAAAGAATCCCGCACCAAGAGGGGAAGAAGAAGGACGGATATGGCCCTTCTCAAGAGACTCCTTGATATATGAACGCATCGCGGTATGTTCAGGTACCGACAGATTAAACAGTCTCCCCTTAGGAAACTTACTGCCAGGAATCAAATCTATAGCACAGTCACATTCCCTATGAGGAGGCAGTGCACTGGACTTAGACTCGCTGAAGACATCCTGATAATCAGACAAATACGCCGGAACTTCCGAAGGCGTAGAAGAAGCAATAGACAAGGGCAGGGAATCTCCATGAATTCCATGGCAGCCCCAACTTGACACTGACATAGCCTTCCAGTCCAAGACTGGGTTATGGGTCTGTAACCATGGCAAACCCAAAACAACCAAATCATGCATTTTATGCAGAACAAGAAAACGTATTACCTCCCGATGTTCGGGAGTCATGCACATGGTAACCTGTGTCCAAAACTGCGGTTTATTTTTTGCCAATGGCGTAGAATCAATACCCCTAAGAGGGATAGGATTTTCCAATGGCTCAAGAACAAATCCGCAGCGCTTGGCAAATGACAGATCCATAAGGCTCAGGGCAGCACCTGAGTCCACAAACGCCATGACAGGATACGATGACAGTGAGCAAATCAAAGTTACAGATAGAATAAACTTAGGTTGCAAATTACCAATGGCGACCGGACTAACAACCTTAGTAAGACGTTTAGAGCATGCTGAGATAACATGTGTAGAATCACCACAGTAGTAACACAAGCCATTCTGGCGTCTATGAATTTTCCGCTCATTTCTAGTCAGGATTCTATCACATTGCATTAAATCAGGTGCCTGTTCAGACAACACCATGAGGGAATTTGCGGTCTTGCGCTCCCGCAACCGCCGGTCGATTTGAATAGCCAGGGCCATAGAATCATTCAGACCTGTGGGAATGGGAAAACCCACCATCACATTCTTAATGGCTTCAGAAAGGCCATTTCTAAAATTTGCAGCCAATGCACACTCGTTCCACTGGGTCAGCACGGACCATTTCCGAAATTTTTGGCAATACACTTCAGCCTCGTCCTGGCCCTGAGACATCGCCAGCAAGGCTTTTTCTGCCTGAATCTCAAGATTGGGTTCCTCATAAAGCAAACCGAGCGCCAGAAAAAACGCATCAATGTCAGCCAATGCCGGATCTCCTGGCGCCAGCGAGAAAGCCCAATCCTGAGGGTCGCCCCGTAAAAAAGAAATAACAATTTTTACTTGCTGAGCGGAGTCTCCAGATGAACAGGGTTTCAGGGACAAAAACAATTTACAATTATTCCTGAAATTTCTAAATTTAAATCGGTCTCCGGAAAACGGTTCAGGAATCGGTATCTTAGGTTCTGACATAGGATTTCTGATAACATAATCTTGTATGCCCTGCACACGAGCAGCAAGCTGATCCACACTTGTAATCAAGGTCTGGACATTCATGTCTGCAGCAAACACAAGCCACTCAGAGGTAAAGGGGACAAGAAAAAAAAATGAGAGAGAGAAAAAAAAACTCAGAACTTTCTTTCTTATAATCCCGCTTCTGCAATGCATTTAACATTTAATACTGGCCTGGCAAACTGTTATGACCCCAATGGCGAGGGTCTCAGAGGAACAAGTAAGTCTGCGACGTACAAAAATCCAGCTCATAGGGCAGTGGTAACTGGGTTGACCATATAACTACTCCTAACGCCAACACTAGAAGTAGCCGGGGAACATGCCTACGTTGGTCGCTAGATGTCTCGCGCCAGCCGGAGGACTAACTACCCCTAGAAGAGGAAAACAAAGACCTCTCTTGCCTCCAGAGAATAGACCCCAAAAGTCGGATACAAGCCCCCCACAAATAATAATGGTGAGGTAAGAGGAAATGACAAACACAGAGATGAACTAGGTTTAGCAAAGAGAGGCCCACTTACTAATAGCAGAATGTAGTAAGATAACTTATATGGTCAACAAAAACCCTAACAAAATTCCACACTGGAGATACAAGAACCCCCGAACCGTCTAACGGCCCGGGGGGAGAACTCCAGCCTCCCTAGAGCTTCCAGCAAGGTTAGGATACAGATTATGTACAAGCTGGACAAAAATGCAAACAAAAACAAATAGCAAAAAGCAAGAAAGCAGACTTAGCTTAATTTAGCAGGAACCAGGATTAGTAGACAAGAGCACAACAGATTAGCTCTGATTACAACGTTGCCAGGCATTGAACTGAAGGTCCAGGGAGCTTATATAGCAACACCCCTGACCTAACGACCCAGGTGAGCATACAAGGGATGAATGACATACCCAGAGTCAAATCACTAGTAACCACTAGAGGGAGCCAAAAGGTAAATTCACAACAGGCTCCCACGCAATTTTCAAAACCAGCAGAGGGAAAGCCAGAGCCTGGGGGCAGATGTTTAAAGGCCGGGGAAGGGGGTAATACCCATGGAGCTTCCCAGGCTATTAATATCAGCTCACAGCTGTATACTTAGCCTTTACTGGCTATTAAAATGGGGGACCCTTCCTAGGCTATTAATATCAGCCCGCAGCTGTCTGCATAGCCTTTGCTGGTTATTAATAATGGGGGGCCCAAAATCATATTTTGGGGGGTCCACCATTTTAATAGCCAGTAAAGGCTAAGTATACAGCTTTGAGCTGATATTCATAGCCTGGGAAGCTCCATGGGTATTACCCCCTTCCCAGACTATAAACATCTGCCCCCAGTCTCTGTCTTTCCCTCTGCTGGTTTTGAAAATTGTGCGGGATCCCACGCCACTTTTTCCGTAAAATAATCTTTTATTAATTAAATACATGTCCAGTAATTTGCACACACACTGTCCTAATTGTATTTGTCACTGACAACTATATATCTACTTATTCTATTTGTATTTACTTTATATAATCCATCTCTTCTATCCTGTCGGCTCCTGCAGTGATTTTACAGAAGCCGGCAAATGAAATACCGGCTTTTCTTCTATCTTTCTGTGCAATATAAATACATATATATATATATATATATATATATATATATATATATACTAGACTGTGGCCCGATTCCAACGCATCGGGTATTCTAGAATATGCATGTCCCCGTAGTATATGGACAATGATGATTCCATAATTCGCGGCAGACTGTGCCCGTCGCTGATTGGTCGAGGCAACCTTTATGATATCATCGTCGCCATGGCAACCATTATGACATCTACGTCGATACTGTGCCCGTCGCTGATTGGTCGAGGCCTGGCGGCCTCGACCAATCAGAGACGCGGGATTTCCATTATGACATCATCGTCGCCATGCTGTGCCCGTCTCTGATTGGTCGAGGCCTGGCGGCCTTGACCAATCAGACGCGGGATTTCCAGGACAGACAGACAGACAGACAGAAAGACAGACAGACAGACAGACAGAAAGACAGACAGACAGACGGAAAAACCCTTAGACAATTATATATATAGATATATATATATATATATACTAGATGGTGGCCGGATTCTAACATATCGGGTATTCTAGAATATGTAGGTAGTATATAGCACAGGCTACGTACTATATTGCACAGTGACGTAGTATATAACACAACCGACGTAGTATATAACAGAGCTACGTAGTATGTAACACAGCGTATGTAGTATATAGCAAAGTTATGTAGTATATAACACAGCCACGTAGTGTATTGCACAGGTATGTAGTATATTAGTCAGCCACGTAGTATATAGCAGAGCCACATAGTATATAACATAGCCACGTAGTATATAGCAGAGCCACGTAGTATATAGCAGAGCCACGTAGTATACAGTTATATGAAAAAGTTTGGGCACCCCTATTAATCTTAAGCTTAATGGTTTATAAAAATTGTTTTTTTTGCAACAGCTATTTCAGTTTCATATATCTAATGACTGTTGGACACAGTAATGTTTCTGCCTTGAAATGAGGTTTATTGTACTAACAGAAAATGTGCAATCTGCATTCAAACTAAGAAAAGTTACATTAATATTTAGTAGATCCTCCTTTTGCAAAAATAACAGCCTCTAGTCGCTTCCTGTAGCTTTTAATGAGTTCCTGGATCCTGGATAAAGGTATTTTTGACCATTCCTCTTTACAAAACAATTCCAGTTCAGTTAAGTTTGATGGTCGCCGAGCATGGACAGCCCTCTTCAAATGATCCCACAGATGTTCAATGATATTCAGGTCTGGGGACTGGGATGGCCATTCCAGAACAGTGCAATTGTTCCTCTGCATGAGTGCCTGAGTAGATTTGGAGCGGTGTTTTGGATCATTGTCTTGCTGAGAGATCCATCCCCTGCGTAACTTCAACTTTGTCACTGAATCATGAACATTATTGTCAAGAATCTGCTGATACGGAGAGGAATCCTTGCGTCCCTCAACTTTAACAAGATTCCCGGTGCCGGCATTGGCCACACAGCCCCAAAGCATGATGGAACCTCCACCAAATTTTACTGTGGGTAGCAAGTGTTTTTCTTGGAATGCTGTGTTTTTTTGCCACCATGCATAACGCCTTTTTGTATGACCAAACAACTCAATCTTGGTTTCATCAGTCCACAGGACCTTCTTCCAAAAAGAAATTGGCTTCTCCAAATGTGCTTTTGCATACCTCAGCCGACTCTGTTTGTGGCGTGCTTGCAGAAATGGCTTCTTTCGCATCACTCTCCCATACAGCTTCTCCTTGTGCAAAGTGCGTTGTATAGTTGACCGATGCACAGTGACACCATCTGCAGCAAGTTGATGCAGCTCTCTGGAGGTGGTCTGAGGATTGTCCTTGACTGATCTCACCATTCTTCTTCTCTGCCTTTCTGATGTTTTTCTTGGCCTGCCACTTCTGGCCTTAACAAGAACTGTACCTGTGTTCTTCCATTTCCTTACTATGTTCCTCACAGTGGAAATTGACAGGTTAAATCTCTGAGACAGCTTTTTGTATCCTTCCCATGAACAACTATGTTGAATAATCTTTGTTTTCAGATCATTTGACAGTTGTTTTGAGGAGCCCATGATGCCACTCTTCAGAGGAGATTGAAACAGGAGAACAACTTGCAAGTGTCCACTTTAAGTAGCTTTTCTCATGATTGCATACACCTGGCTATGAAGTTCAAAGCTCAATGAGGTTACAAAACCAAAAAAAGTGCTTTAGTAAGTCAGTAAAAAGTAGGTAGGAGTATTTAAAACAAGAAAATGATAAGGGTGCCCATACTTATGCACCTGTCAAATTTTGTTTGAATGCAGATTGCACATTTTCTGTTAGTACAATAAACCTCATTTCAAGGCAGAAACATTACTGTGCCCAACAGTTATTAGATATATGAAACTGAAACATTAAACTTAAGATTAATAGGGGTGCCCAAACTTTTTCATATAACTGTATAACATAGCCACGTAGTATATTGTAGAGCCACGTAGTATATAACACAGTCACGTAGTGTATTGCACAGCTACGTAGTATATTGGTCAGCGATGTAGTATATAGCAGAGCCACGTACTATATAACATAGCCACGTAGTATATTGTAGAGGCACGTAGTATATTGCACAGCTATGCAGTATATTGCACAGTCGACGTAGTATATAACAGAACCGACACAGCCACATAGTATATTGCACAGCTACGCAGTATGTAACACAGAGATGTAGTATATAACACAGCCCACGTAGTATATAGCAATGTGGCCACTATATGCGTGGTTAAAAAAGAATTAAAATAAAAAATAAACATATACTCACCTTCCGAAGGCCCCTTGAAGTCCTGGCACCTGTGTGCGGTGCACGCGGCAGCTTCCGGTCCCAGGGTTGGTATGAGCGCAGGACCTGTGATGACGTCGCGGTCACAGTATCGACGTAGAAATCCCGCATCTCTGATTGGTCGAGGCCGCCAGTATCGACGTAGATGTCATAATGGTTGCCATGGTGACGATGATGTCATAAAGGTTGCCTCGACCAATCAGCGACGGGCACAGTCTGCCGCGAATTCTGGAATCATCATTGTCCATATACTACGGGGACATGCATATTCTAGAATACCCGATGCGTTACAATCGGGCCACAATCTAGTGTATATATATATGTTTTCTATGTGTATATTTCTATTCTATCTATTATAACCTGTCAGTGTGATTTTACTGTACACAGCACATGAATTACCGTCTTTTCACAGGACACAGGTGCGTTAAAATTGGACAACACTCACTTTGTGTGAGTGCTGTGCGATTTTTTTTTCCGCATCCATTGACTTGCATTGTGCGAGTCTCGGACAATATACGCGGCATGCTGCAATTTCACTCGCACGTATAATATGGCCAAGAAAAATAACGGTGATGGGAGCTGCCCCATAGATTAACATTGGTCCGAGTGCTATGCGATTTTTTTCTCGCATACCAGTCGTCCGTATTCCTCACTAGTGTGACTCCGGCTTTTTGTGTGACTTTGACCAGCTTCACCATTTTTTTTTCTTCATCCCCAGGTTTTAGGACTTATAAAAATCTACTGGATTCTTTTGTACTTTAAAGGCAATCTGTCTCAATATTTTAGCGATTTGACCTATTAATATGGACATACAAGTTATAGACTATTGAAAAAGTTCTACCTGTGTGTCTCATATCAGATGTCTTGTAGATAAATGATCTTTAATCACTTTATGTAAATGACCTCTTCCAGGCTATGGGGTGGACGCTGCCCAGAAGATAAAGCTGCCACCTTGCTTCATTATCCTATATTTTTCCTCCCACATAGCCAGTGTTCCTGTGATATCAGGTGCGCTGCTGGGAATCTCACACCTGCGTATTCCGATTTCCGTCGCTCCTCTTCACTTTTCTGGCCTTATATGGGCATTGGCTTCACTTTTGTTCTGTGCAGGCACCGGAGAGAGTAACTAACTTCTGCTCCCAGTGTTTTCCGGTGCGCAGGCCAGATACAAATTACATACTTATTATGCAGGACGGGAGGAAGTCGGGAGGGCACCATTCCTGTGAGTCGGACAACACTGAGAAAAAATTGTTTCGATTGCACTCATCCGATTAATAAGCAAGTGTGGAAGTACCCTTAACTATCGATGGTGAGTCAGCTCTATACTGCCTGCTCATTTATATTATTACATATGTACTGCTTACCATTCTAATATTGAGGGTGCCATTATCCTCAATCCTATCCCCCTTTTGGAGATTACTATATCTTGTTACAGGTGTCTGGTAGCTCGCTTTATCTCAGCTTTTTGTGCACTCATTTACTACAATTATTATGTTACATTTTATTTATATTTTTGTTATCTTAATTATCCTTCTATATTTTGTATATCATAATTGTAACAACTCTGCTGGCATCACTACATGGCCTCCCATCCCTCACACTCTATCTTACTCACTGCTCCATGTCATGTTGTGTTCTGTCTTCTGCCGGCTCCATATTCTGTGCCTCTGCTCTCTGTTTGCTTCCAGGCTGTGTGCATAGGGGGGCGGCGCCAGAACTCTCTGGTTATGGAATCAGGGTGCACCTGTCTAATCTGCTCCTGACCAATTACCAAGAGGCCTCCAGTATTTAGAGCAGCTCCACCCTGTGGACTGTGCCTGTGCAATGTGTTAACTCAGTTAGTGTTTTGCTTCTGAGCTGCCAGGCCTTGCTCTGTGTGCCTCCTTCTCTGGAGGTTCTACTCCTAGCTTTGCCTTGATCTTGTCTGCCCTCCAGGAGGCTGTATATGCTGGTCTCAATGTTTCTGTTCTAGCCTTGCCTTGATCTTGTTGTTCGCCCTCCAGGAGGCAGAATATCCTGGTCCCTGTGTCTTTGTTCTTGTACCTTGTCTTGTTCTATTACTTTGTCTGAACTTTGTCCTGTCTCCTTGTCTGTGACTTCTTTCCCTGCTGTGTCTTTCCTTGGTTCCTGTTTGCTTATGCTCTGCACTCTTGCGGCTCTTGTGACTTTGCCTGTGCTCCGCTCTCTTGCAGCTTTACCTCTGCTCTGCACTCCTGCGGTTCTGATCCGCTCCTGTTGCTGCAGGAATCTCTTGCTGCAGCTCCTCTCCGCATTCCTTGTGGTTCTGCTCTGCTTAGCTTCTGCAGTAATCTCTTGCTGCAGCTCCTCTCCGCATTCCTTGCGGTTCCGCTCTGCTTAGCTTTTGTTGCTGCGCTCTCTTGCTGCTCTACCGCTCCTATCCGCAGCCTTGCGGTTCGCTTCCTGTGTGAACAGGTCCCAACCTGTTCCTTCATGCTTCTTTCCTTTCTGCTTGTTTCCTTACCTGCACTTCCTGTGTGAACAGGTCCCAACCTGTTCCTTCATACTTCATATCCGTACCTGCACCTCCTATGTGATCAGGTCCCTACCTGTTCCTTCATACACACCAACCTGCCCTGTGTCTCTGCCGTGCCTGCCAGCCGTGTCTCAGCCATGCCAGCCTACTCATCTGAGTTTCAGCCATGCTCTTCTGCCAGTCCTGCCTGATTCCAGCACCTGTCCTAGTGTTCCTGTTCTTCAAGTGGGATCAGCAGCCACAGCCAGACACTACCCTGGAGTAGCACCTGGCAGCTGCACAAGTCTATCCTCGCCATCAGAGGCTCCAGAGAAGACCAAGGTAGCTGTCATAGTCACACCCCTTCCAGGGTAAACTGGTTCGTGGCACAGTAGGGCCACAAACCCCCTTGGCTCACGCCCATCAGTCAGGGCGTGAGCATGACAATAATGCCTCCTCTGTGCTCTAGACTCCTGATTATTCTAACAATAGTCCGATCTGTGTCCTTATTAATTTATTGTTGGTACCGACGACAACACTGAAGTGCAGTGAAGGACATATGTATATATTTTACATAACCAATTTTAATCACATTGTATGTCCTACAGTGGGTACGGAAAGTATTCAGACCCCTTTACATTTTTTCACTCTGTTTCATTGCAGCAATTTGGTAAATTCAAAAAAGTTCATTTTTTTCTCTCAATGTACACTGCACCACAACTTGACAGAAAAAAAACCAGAAATGTAGTAATTTTTGCAAATTTATTAAAAAAGAAAAACAAATATCAAATGATCATAAGTATCAGACCCTTTGCTCAGTATTGAGTAGAAGCACGCTTTTGAGCTAGTACAGCCATGAGTCTTCTTGGGAATGATGCAACAAGTTTTTCACACCTGGATTTGGGGATCCTCTCCAGTTCCCTCAGGTTGGATGGTGAACGTTGGTGGACAGCCATTTTCAGGTTTCTCCAGAGATGCTCAATTGAGTTTAGGTCAGGGCTCTGGCTGGGCCAGTCAAGAATGGTCACAGAGTTGTTCTGAAGCCACTCCTTTGTTATTTTAGCTGTGTCCCTAGGGTCATTGTCTTGTTGGAAGGTGAACCTTTGGCCAAGTCTGAGGCCCAGAGCACTCTGGAAGAGGTTTTCATCCAGGATATCTCTGTACTTGGCCGCATTCTTGTTTCCTTCAATGACAACCAGTCATCCTGACCCTGCAGCTGAAAAACACCCCCATAGCATGAAGCTGCACCACTTTCACTGTTGGGATTGTATTGGGCTGGTGATGAGCAGTGCCTGGTTTTCTCCACACATACTGCTTATAATTATCACCAAAAAGGTCTATCTACGTCTCATCAGACCAGAGAATCCTATTTCTCAGTCTGGGAGTCCATGTGTTTTTTTTTTTTTTTTAGCAAACTCTATGCAGGCTTTCATATGTCTTTATATCGATTTGTGAGTGCGTATATTTCTTTATGCTAACGTTGCATAAACATTGAAAAAAGCCTCTCACTGAGATTGGATTTACTATACCTGTTATTTCATCTTTTACACTCTTAGCCTATGGGTACATAGTTTTAGGTTTCAGCAGACAAGCTGGCACAGGGATCGGGTTAGGTCATTCTTTAATATGAACCAATTATTTTTAAAGGGAATCTGTCACCTCATTTTGGCACTATAAACTGCGGCCACCGCCATTAGGGGCTTATCTACAGCATTCTGTAATACTGTACATAAGCCCCTGATGTAACCTGAAAGATAAGGAAAAACAAGTGAGATTATACTCACCCAGGGGCGTTCCCAATTCGGGTCCGATGGGCGTCGTGGGTCCAGCACCTCCCATCTTTATACGATGTCATCCTCCTTCCTTCTGCTGCTGCTCCTGCGCAGGCGTACCGATTTGCCCTTTTGAGGGCAGCGTAAAGTACTGTAGTGTGCAGGGCCTCTCAGACCTTCCTCAGGGCCCTGCAGTACTTTGCTCTGCCCTCAACAGGGCAGAGAATTACGCCTGCGCAGGAGCCGCGACAGAAACAAGGAAGAGGACGACATCGTATGAAGATGGGAGGCGCCGGACCCTGACCTGCGAAGCCCATCGGACACGGACCGCCCCTGGGTGAGTATAATCTAACTTGTTTTTCTTATCTTTCAGGTTACATCGGGGGCTTATCTACAGCATTACAGAATGCTGTAGATAAGCCCCTAAGGACAGTGGCCGCAGTTTATAGGGCCAAAATGAGGTGACAGATTCCCTTTAACCCCTTTCTGACCTCGGACCTGATAGTACGTCCGAGGTCAGATCCCCTGCTTTGATGTGGGCTCCGGCAGTGAGCCCACTTCAAAGCCGCGACATGTCAGCTGTTTTGAACAGCTGACATGTGCGCGCAATAGCGGCGAGTGGAATCGCGATCCACCCACGGCTATTAACTAGTTAAATGCCGCTGTCAAACGCTGACAGCGGCATTTAACTAACGCTTCCGGCCGCAAATGCAAGCATCGCCGACCCAGTCACATGATCGGGGGTCAGCGATGCATCAGGATAGTAACCATAGAGGTCCTTGAGACCTCTATGGTTACTGATGCCGGTTTGCTGTGAGCGCCGCCCTGAGGTCGGCGCTCATAGCAAGCCTGTAATTAAGCTACATAGGAGCGATCTGATGATTGCTGCTATGTAGCAGAGCAAATCAGGCTATGCCAGCTTCTAGCCTCCCATAGCTATTGAAGCATGGCAAAAGTAAAAAAAAAAAAAAGTTTAAAAAAAAAAAAATGAAATAAAAAAAATATATAAAACTTTAAATCACTCCCCTTTTGCCCCATTCAAAATAAAACAATAAAAATCAAAATCAAACCTACACATATTTGATATTGCAGGGTTCAGAATCGCCCGATCTATCAATTAACGAAAAAAGGATTAACCTGATCGCTAAACAGCGTAGCAAAAAAAAAAAAAAATCGAGCAGCCAAAATTATGTTTTTTTGGTCGCATAAGCCGTCACCTGACCCCAGATCATGAAAAATGGAGAGCCAACGGGTATCGGAAAATGGAGCAATTTTTTTTTTTTTTTTTTTTAAGCAAAGTTTGGAATTTTTTTTTTTTACCACTTCGATAAAAAATAACCTAGACATGTTTGGTGTCTATGAAGTCGTATTGACCTGGAGAATCATCATGGCAGGTCAGTTTTAGCATTTAGTGAACCTAGCAAAAAAGCCAAACAAAAAAACACGCATGGGACTGCACTTTTTTTGCAATTTCACCGCACTTGGATTTTTTTTCCCCATCTTCTAGTACACGTCATGGTAAAATCAATTATATCGTTCAAAAGTTCAACAGGACCACATTTCACATCAGCATGTAGACTTTTGGAATAAGGTTTAAACATAAAGTAAGGTTTCAACATAAAGGTGTAAATAGGTAAAAAAAAAAAAAAAAGTCAAGACTATTGGAGCTGGGAGCTCCGTAGCCGATTTAGTACAGTCTATAGAAGAGGTAGAGTAAATCTTCCACTGCTTGCTATTCTGGGCCAAGTCTTGAGGATAACTTGGCGAGGATGAGTGAATAAGTGTTTTGAGACATTTCCGCTGTGGGAACTACAATGTTCAGAGTGGAGGTTTGATATAGTTATCATAGCGTAGAATATGGTGTAACCTGAGAAGTTCTTTACTCTGAAGATGTAATTTGGATTAAGATCTGTGTTCAATTGAGGGGTAAAACATTTTTTTTTTATTAAACATAAGAAAAGAAGTGGACTTGTGATCATATTATACATATATTCTTGAGGTATAACTAAAAGAGCCAAACAAAAACAAACCAGGATAACCAAGGTACCTATAGTCTGAAAAGAAAAAAAAAAAAAAAATCAACCCAAACTTGTCTCAACATAGACCTCCAGACAGTTGACCACTGCCTTCCACTACAGATCCTCTCTTCCTTTGGCGTCAAAGACCATGCCTTATCCTGGATCTCCTCATACCTTTCCAACCACACTTTTAGGGTATGTGCAAAAGTTGCGGATTTGGCTGCGGATCTGCAGCAGTTTTCCATGCGTTGTACAGTACCATGTAAACCTATGGAAAACCAAATCCGTAATGCACATGCTGCGGAAAATTCCGAGTGGAAACGCTGAGATCTATTTTCCGCAGCATGTTAATACTTCGTGCGGTTTCCGCAGCGTTTTACACCTATTCCATAATAGAAATCCGCAGGTGTAAAATCGCAGGTGAAATCCGCGGGGAATCCGCAGGGCGTTTTACCTGCGGATTCTGCAGAATCCGAGCGGAAAAATCCGCAACGTGTGCACATACCCTTAGTGTGGGAGATGCTACCTGCTCAACCCCCGCTCTCTTTCTGTTGGATTTCCTCAAGGCTCTGTCCTAGGACCTCTACTTTTCTCCATCTATACCCTTGGCCTGAGAACTCAGTCCAAGGCTTCAAGCACCACCTGTATGTCGATGACACTCAGATCTACCTCTCTGCTGTCCAGAATGTCTATCAGCCATATCCTCCTTCTCCTCTCCCTTCCTCAAGCTCAATGTGGACAAATCTGAACTCATTGCCTTTCCTCCATCTCACGCATCTTCCATACCTGATGTATAATACCTGATGTATATCACAATAAATGACACCACACTTTCCCCTGTACAGGAAATCTGCTGCCCCAGAGAAACCCTTGACTTTGCCCTGTCCTTCAAACTGCACATCCAAGCTCTCTTCACCTCCTGTTGCTTCCAACTAAAAATATTTCTAGAATTCGTCCTTTCCTCAACCCCCAATCTACTAAAATTCTTGTGCATGCCTTCATCTCCCACAATGACTGCTGCAACATCCTTCTCTTTGGCCTACCTGCTAACACTCTCTCACTTGTCAAGTCAGTCCTTACTCCGCTGCCCAATTCAGCCCTCTCCTTGATATTCCTCTGCTTCTCCCCTCTGTAAATCCCTTCATTGGCTCCCAAATAGTCAGCATACCCAGTTCAAACTACTAACAGTGACATACAAAGCCGTCCATAACCTGTCTCCGCCGTATATTTCCAAGCTAATTTCCCGATATCTTCCCTTGCTTAGTCTCCGGTCCTCTCAAGATCTCCTCTGTGCCACACTTGTTTGTTCCTCATCCAATCTCCTCCAAGACTTCTCCCGAAACTCTCCCATTCTCTGGATTTCTGCGCTCCAACACGTTCGTAACTACCACATTCGGATCCTTCAGACGGAACCTGAAAACCTCTCTCCAAGAACGCTTACAACCTGCAATGACCACGATACCACCTCAACCTACTGTCTCCTTCCCCATCATCCTGTAGGGTCCTCTTCCCTCTATACCAGTTTATCATTGTTGGTCAACTGCCTCCTACTTCAGATCTTCTCTTCTTTTGCCCTATCCTGGATCTCCTCATACCTTTCTAACCACACATTTAGAGTCTCACACACTACCTCCTCACCCCCTCTCTTTGTTGGAATTCCTCAAAGCTCTGTCCTAGAGATATTTATTAGACTATCCATCTCTCTCTATTAGTTTTTAATGACATTCATCATGTGATCAATATAAGACTTTCTAAGTGTGGGTGGTTACAGATGCAGCAATACCAATTATGTGCACTTGTTATTTATTTTTTTAAGTACCTGAAAAGTGGTCACTTTAATAATACATTGCAACACTTTTGTATTGCTATGTATTAAGCCTGCCATACTTACAGAATTGCTGTTTTCATTCAAGACTCAAAGGACTACTGCAGTGCAGATGTTCAGTACAGCAATCAGAAGAACTCCTACATAAATAACCTAATGTCAGGGGTTTCCATTGATCTTGTATTTTTACTGGATTGGTCTCTTGAGGTACAATTATGGGTCCTTTCCTTTTGCACCCCATCGTGTGCCCAAACAGCAATTTACATCCATATACACAACATTGCTTTATCCCAGGGAACATAATTTATATTGTGCAGTAATCCTTCTACGGATACCTCAGGACTCTGTAAATGTGACATGGTGCCCAAAATTTAAACCACCTTCCATTCCTAAATCCTACCATTTATAGCCATAAATGGGGTATTGACGTACTCGGGAGAAATTAATAAAATTGCGGAAAGAAACCATAGAAAAGAAGAAAAAAAAGAATTATCAGCACACAGCTCTTAGTGTGTGATAATCCACTGTGGGACAGATAAGCTGAACATAGGGGTCTGGGAAGAGTAAATGCCCACTATATCCCTAGGTGAAATTCTTGGGGATGTAGTTTTAAAAATGTCATTTGGGGGATTTGTGTTTAATTGTAAATAAAAATTTAGAAAACAGCCAAGTTTTGATATTTTTTTTTTTTTTCACAAACCAAAATTTACCAGAAAAAAAAAATCATGGCAAAGAAATAACAATCCAGTAATTACAAACAGTCTGTTTTAATGAAAAGCTATATAAAACAAAAATTAAAGCATGACAATTATTAACGGGAATGAAGATCAATCTAACCATGAGTTAACAAAATAACTTAATTTGGTGCCTGATAGTTAACACTTCTTATTTCATGATTAGAGCATTTCTAACATTTCTGTGAGAATATTCGTTTTCCACAAACGCATTGCAAACTATGTACACGTTCATTACAGCTCAGGGGACTCTGAAAGGGTGCAAAAGACTATGAAGCATACAATACAATCAGGATGCGACCTAAAGTTGAAACGGATTCAATAATGTTCACCAGATGCCTCAGCTGTATCCATAAAATGCAATATGACTCTGTTATAAAAAGACTTTCCTTTTTTCTAAACTTGCACCATAAAATTGTGGCTTCCTAAACTTTTCGAAAGAAAATTGTTTGAAAGTGTTTCGGTCTTAAAATTCCAAAAGATCCCACAAAGTTGAACCCAGATCCAATTAAAAAAATGAAGAAGAAAAAAAATTTGGAAGAGTACTTCGTCTTCTCAATTACAAAACTGCCTCTTCCTGGTTTTGGTGTCAGAATATGATAAATCTTAGCAAAACTGTAAAGAGAAAGAAAAGAAGAAAAAAATATTAGAATTATTTTTCACTAGTGTTAAAACACTTCTATGGCCGGTTTCAAATATCCAGAAATCGCCACAGAGCATGAACTATGATGTACGGACGTGCCACTGATCTCCTGACCCCCAAACTCATCAGTCCGATAGGAACACATGAGGGTGTAGAGCTCGGGTCCATAGACCATGGCCGTACTCCGATTATACACAGATGGGTGAAACCAGACTAAAACAATAAAAATTAACAATTATAACAAAAAAGTGTAATTTATTTTGGATCTCAACAGAATATACAGGGGAGAATATTTTTTTTTTTTTAGCCAGGGCCACACAGCATGCTTCTTTTTCCCCCTCTGTGCAGGTGACATCCCTAACAGTCCAAGCACAAACAGCGGGCACAATATTAAATCACAGAAAATACTACTACTATTAAAACATTCCTTTACTCAAAAATATTAAACAAATTGTAAACGCAAACCCACAAATACATGTGATAATCTGGAAAAGTATAGGTTAATCTAACACATGCATTGGCTGACAAATGAGTAATATCTATTTATTTTACTTTTTTTTTTACTACACAAAGGGGTTAGAAGCTCTGTTGATCAGGTCTAAAAACCCTTAAGGAAAAAAATACTGACAGCGGAGGCTGGAAACCTAATATACGATTGCTGCCCGCCCCCCCCCCCCCCCCCCCCCCCTTGACTCTCCCCTTCCTTGTGCCCTGTAGGCCCTATTCTATAAGGCAGAAAAGAAAAAAAAAAAAAAAAAGGGGGGGGGGGGGGGGGAAGTTTAGGTAAAGGAACCAAGATATTGCTGTCTATAGTGATAGAAGGATCATGACTAGTGATGGGCGGATATACTCGATACTCGAGATTTCTTGAGCATGCTCGGGGGTCCTCTATTTTTTAGTGCTCGGAGATTTAGTTTTTCTTGCCGCAGTTGAATGATTTACATCTGTTAGCCAGCATAAGTACATGTGGGGGTTTCCTGGTTGCTAGGGAATCCCCACATGTAATCAAGCTGGCTAATAGCTGTAAATCATTCAGCTGCGGCGAGGAAAACAATCTCAGAGCACTAAAAAATACTCGGAGGACCCCCGAGCGTGCTCGAGAAATCTCGAATGTATCGAGTATATTGGCTCATCACTAATCATGACTATTGTTCAAACTACAACCAAACTATAGTACTAAGTGGTATATGCAAACCATGTACAATAGTTGATTATATTTAGGTTACTAATTTTCACAGCTATATCATCATGTGTCTAGTTACATGTCCATAGGTGCAACCCACATCAATATAATTTAAAATCAAGTGACATGTGCACGCTGATACCAAGTAGAATAAATATAGGGTGGTATCTGATAACGTAGTCCCCACCACACTGCTCCTAAATAACTCCCATGTATACAGGTCAAGATAAATCAGGATATAAATGAAATTTCAGTCTGGATGAATCAAGCTAATTAAGAAACTCCACGCATTTCCCCCTTAGCTTGTGCCATTAGTCCTTGATAAGCACATGTTGGCCGTAGGGCATTAGAGGCTCAGTACTGCTCCATCCCGTTCATGTCAGGGGAAATCCCTTTAGGTGTGATATGCCACGCTGAGTGTCCGGCCAGAATAAAGACTGCGGCCGGAATGTCAATCCGGTGTCAAGTAGTAACATTCATGCGCTTCTCACACGTCCTATCCAGCGCATCCAGAGCATCAATGACGGCACATCGCTAGTGCACGCCATGGCGGCGTTAACGGACTGCGTTACACCGCGGTGTAACGGAGTCGGTCTAACGGACTGCCTGTAACGTAACGTGAACCCAGCTTAATCCATTAGGCAATCCTTTTGACACCCCGTAACCCTTCCCATTAGCCTGGAAGGCTACGAATAGGGACTAGGTCTAACTCCACAGGCTAGTCACAGATATATATTGTAACAGTGCCCTTCTAACGTCATGATTATGAAACTTCCTCTCTCCCGGATTAGGGTTATTACGGAAGGAGGTTAGGACAATCTCTTGACTTCGATTAAACTTTTTTGCTACCTTCGGAAGATAAGCCGGATCAGGCCTTAAACCCGACTTTATCTTCATATTTATGTATAAGGAGAGTTTATAGAAAGGGCCAGTAAGTCACTCACTAACTGATGTTAGAGCCACTAATATGATAGTTTTTAGGGCAAGGTATTTTGCTAATAACTACTGCACAGGTTCAAACGGCTCTTTGGTCAAAGCATCTAGTACCATGTTCAAATCCCATAGGGGGACCTTTGGGATTGGGACTGGTCTGGATTTATAGCAGCATTTTATGAACCTTGCCACCCAAGTATTAGTCACAAGGTTACAACTATATAATGCACCCAAAGCAAACACCTGGACTTTAAGGGTACTAGTAGCCAATCCCTGTTCAAACATCAACTGAAGGAACTCTAGGATGGGACAGATTAGAGGCTTTTGGCCTAATTGCTTTCCTAAAAATTCCAAACATTTTCTCCATGTCCTGCCGTTGATTCTTGCTATGGGTTTCCTACTTTTTAGCAAGGTGGAAACTAGCCTGGTCAAAACCCCCTGCTACTCTGTACTGCCCTTCAAATTCCACGCTGCTAGATGGAAGCCCTTTACTTAGGTGTGGGATACTGGCCCCTGCATAAGGTGGTCCGGGATCTCCGTCGGGTTCCATGGATCTAATAGAGACATTATCCTTAGAGAAAACCAAGGTCTTTTTGGCCAGAAGGGAGCAATCAAAACTCTCGCCTGATCCTCCCGATTTTCCTCACGACCACTTTGACCATCGTTACTGGAGGAAAGGCATAAGCAATCTTGAAGTCCCAGGGAATCTGGAGAGAGTCTACTGTGAATGGGTTTTCCCTGGGGTTCAGAGAACATAACCTTTTTACCTTTCTGTTGTGCCTGTCAGAAAACAGATCTATTTCCAGCAACCCCCAAAACATGGACTATCTCCTGGAACACTCTGCAGTTTAGGGCCCATTCACCCAGTTTTAGTCTGTTGTGGTTTTGAAAGTCTGTCTCGCCGTTCTCTGCTCCCCTTATGTGTAGTGCCGCAAGGGACAAAAGATGTTTTTACTGTCATCTGGAGGATGTCGTTTGCTGCTGCTATTAGGGAGTGGGACCTTGTTCCCCCCTGGTGATTTATGTATGCCACTGTTGCCCAACCGGACATGGGGGAACCCACGGGTAGAGGGAGGAAGCTTTCTAGAGCCCTTTCTACTGCCCCACAATTGTTTTAAAGGGAACCTGTCACCCCGTTTTTTCAGTATGAGATAAAAATACCATTAAATAGGGCCTGAGCTGTGCTGGACAATAGTGTATTTTGTGTACCCTGATTCCCCACCTATGCTGCCGAAATACCTTACCAAAGTCGCCGTTTTCACCTGTCAATCAAGGTGGTCTGGTCAAATGGGGGTGGTGAAATCGCTTCTTCTCCCCCAGATCTTGCTTATCTTTCCGTTGGTGGAGTAGTGGTTTGCGGAATGCACTGCGCAGCTGAAGAAAAAGAGCGCGATCTGCGCTATTCACCGCTTTATCGCTGGCGGCGGCCATCTTCCTGAGGCTGCGCGTGAGCAGATGGAGCGCTCTGCTGCCCGGGGCTTCAGGAAAATGGCCGCGGGATGCCGCGCGTGCGCAGATGGAGATCGCGGCGGCCATTTTCCTGAAGCCGAGTTCGCATATCTCGAACACAAAATACACTATTGTCCAGCACAGCTCAGGCCCTATTTAATGGTATTTTTTATCTCATACTGAAAAAAACGGGGTGACAGGTTCCCTTTAAATTTGAAGACGTTTCCAGCTCTGGAGGTGCCCAAGACCCCTGAATTGCCTGATCTCAGGTTTGCCCTCCAACCTGAGATGCTCGCGTCTGACGTGATTATGTCGCTTACTGGCCTTACCCATGGGACTCCTGATGTCAATTTCATCCTGTCTGTTCACCCTCTGAGGGAGTTCCTGACCTCCGATGATAGATCTACCTTCTAAACGCCCTTTTAGCAATCTCTGTGCCGACAGTATCTCCCATTGCAGCTGCCTGGTATGGAATTGGGCTCATTTGACTGCTGGGATGCAGGACGTTAAGGTTCCCAATAGGGACAATGTTTTCCTCAGGGACATCTGTGGAAGTTCTATGGCTACCCAGGTTAGGTTCATCACCTTCTCTACGTTGTCGGGCAAGAAACAAGACTGCAGCTCAGAGTTCAGGACAAAGCCCAAGAAGGTCAGCATCTTTAGGGATTGTAGCCTTGATTTTTGAGTGTTCATCATCCAGCCCAGTTCTTGTAAAATTACTCACACCTCTTTCAACTGCATAGCACAGTGGTCTTCCTACTATTAAAAGTCGTCCAGATATGGAACGATGACTATGCTCTGGATATGGAAGGCCGTCACTTTGCTATCACTTTGGTGAACACTCTCAAGGCTATTGACAACCAAAGGGAAGAGCACGAAAATGAAAATGTCTGACTTTGCCTTGAATGTATAGGGACACCCTCAGGTATCTGATTGTCTGGATGGATTGGGATGTTATAGTAAGCATCCTTTAAGTCGAATAGTGCCATAAAACAATGATGAAGAAGCTTTATGGTTATATTCACTGACTACATCTTGAAGGTGTGATTTTTTTTATCCAGTGATTGAGACCTCAGATTTAGGATTGTTCTGGATGAGCCATCCGGGTTCTTTATACAATCCCCTTCCTTTTTGTTCACTCAAAACCTCGCATAGGACCCGTTTATCCACTAGGCCCAGAATCTCTGTCTCTAGGGCAAATAGTTCTCATGCCGATCTTCTGATTTGGGGTTACTACAAATGTTTGACACGTCAGATGGTAAAACTATCTTCAGGCCTTTTCTCACTATATTCAGGACCCAGGTGCTGGAGATGTTCTCCCAGGCCTGAACAAAGAGGGAAAGCCTCCCCCTACTGCTGTGCAGCAGACATTATGAGTGGAGGAAGGACCACCAAACATGAATCCGGACTCAGTTTCTACCTATATCCTCCCACTTCCTTGTTTCCCCCGAAGGACGTCCCCTATTGATTTTTTTCCTCCGAAAGGAAGATCTTCTTGGCTCCACTGAGAACCTGGGAAAGCCATTCTTCCGGTCACCAGCTTTCTCCAGGATGTAATCAAGCTTTTTGCCAAACAAAAACTGCCCATCACATGGTAAAGAACATAACTTGTGCTTAGACTGTAGATCTCCTTGACAGCCCATGAGCTATAAGGCCGTCTTGTCGTGTTTGATAGACCAGCAGACCAGGCTGCCAGTCTCACAGATTCAGCGGCCAGGAATGCTGGGGCTCCATGCAATAGAGACATGTTTGACAGGATTCTATCCCTTGACACCTTGGACTTGAGCTGCTTCTCCAGATGATGTAGCCAAATCATTTGGGAACGTGTGGTACAAGTTCCAGCGATCGCTGGTTTTAGTCCTCCCGCTGGCGCTTCTCATGTGTCTTGGATAAATATCCACCTTATCTAAAGGGTCCCCGAGTACTCCCCGAGTCTTCCAAGGGAACCGCTGACCTCTTAGATGACATGGACACAGCGCCATTGATTCTAGGGACCTTGTCCCACAACTCTGTTTCCTTCTCCTCAAAGAGATATCTCCTTTTTGAGGATGAGTGCAGCGCACCAGATTTCTCCGGTGTACTCCACTCTCTATTAATGAGAGCCCGGACCTTAGTGTTGACTGGGAAGGTGCGTTTTTTCTTTTCCTCTAATCCTCCAAACATAACGTCCTCAAGAGACTTGGCTGCTTTCTCCTTCTTTAGACCCATAGTTCTAATGGCCTTAAGTAGCTTATCCATGTCCTCCATGGGAAAGCACGGTCTGCCCCTCGTGTCACTGCCGGAGGAGGACTCAGTATAGCATTGACCCTGTGATGATTTTGGAGAGGAGTCGGATTTAGAAGAAAACTGTCCACGCTTTTTCTTCCCTGTTTTCAACAGGGTTTTAAAGGGAGCCCTCCACTTCGGATGTAATAACAGACTTAAGGTTTGCTACAAAGTCAGGGGTCTAATCACTAATTGTTCTGTGGATGCAGTCGGAGCAGAGGTCCTTCTGACAGTCCACCGCTAGGGGTTTTTGCAAAGCACGCACTCCCTGTTCCTCTTTACGCTAGCTTTCCCAGCAGGCCTCTCCTAATGATTTAAACAAACAATAAGGGACCTATTAACAAAATGACGACATTCACAGAGATCACTCACCACCCCATGTTATTCAAGGGTACAGATTTCGGAGGCTGTTGTGGGACACATAACGTATCCTCTCTGGACACTGAGAAGTCTTTGGATGTCCTGCTCCTCTGGCTGGGACGGCTGCTGCTCTTGCCACTCGAACAGCTGCCTTCTTTGTGTCCAAGCTGATGGTGAGCTGTTGGCTGCTGCTGCTGAAGATTGTCTTGGTCCATATTCACCTGGTATGATGCTCTGGAGCCACCTTCTCCGCTGCTCACCCTTAAGAAGGGGTAGCCAGTGCCATCTTGTGGGGCCTCCCTTCCGATCCCGACGATTGCCTGCCCCTTCAAAAGCCAACCAGGCACGCAGTCCTGTTCCAGTATCCCGGCGTAGCATAGGGCTTCGCCATCTTGCTTCCGGCGCACTTCCATGACGTCACTCGGGCATGCCCATACCCAGCGCCTGTGACCTCAGTGGTACTTGCCGGATGTTGCCCCGGCCGCTCTACTATGCCGAGACCAGCGGGTCGCCGGCACAGGGAGCGCAGCAGGGGGAGGACGACGTGGCTGACCGAGCCAGGACAGCGCTGACTGTGCCGAGGCCCCGGGGACAGTGCTTCCAGCCACCCAAAGGCGGGAGCCACAGGTACGCAGCCTACTCATCTGACGTCGGGAACTTTTCCTTTCACCCATTACAGGTTGCTGCCGATTTCAGCACAGGAATCCGAACAAATTCAAAGTCACCAATTTCCTTCAAAGTGTGGTCACGGGGAGAACATTCAAGTGTCTACACTTTGCAAATTGCAGAACCACAGGGGTTGTTAATCTTTTTAGGTCTACATGACCACTTGAGTATATTGGTAAGGCCAAAATGGAGCTTAGAAACAAAGTTAGAGACCAATTAGGAGATATAAGGCACTCAAGAGATACGCCAATCTCAAGGCATATTAGGCAACTACACAAGGGGAGCCTTGATTGCTTTGGATTTTAGTATCAGACGTAATCCAACCATCAACGGGGTGAGGAGATTGGAACTGAAGGATGCTCCAGAAGTAGACAAAGTGTATCTATTGTATTCGGTCTCAATGAACAGATCCACTTTGGCTGCTTTTTATAAGTTCAATTTACCCAATAGGTCGATTCCCATACATTTCACAATCCTTCCTTTTCACCTTGATATATCCAAAAATCCCAGTAAACACATATAGCATCTATTTCTAGCATTATTTTGATTATTGAGAACCTTTTTTTTTTCCTGCCAAAATCCAACTGACGCAGATGAGTATTAGGATAAATGTAATATTTCTTTCAGAAATGATGCTGGGGTGGTTTATTCAAGGTGAAAATTTGGTGACTGTGGTCTAGATAGAAAATTCAGACACATCAATTTCATATTCATATTAGCACCTAGTATATATTATTCCTTGTATGGAAGAGGGTATTTATCCTCTCTAGATACCGGCCCACTCATTGGGATGGTTTTGGCAACTGAACTTCTATAATTCTTTGGTCTCAACAACACTTCCAATTGTTGTGCATTAATAAGGTACAAGTAATTAAGTAGCAAGCTTAATTCCGGGCCCCTAAGCATTTCTTGCTGGAACGCATCGATATCTTGGTCCCTTACCCAATTATTGTGGTTCGTTATACGATATACTTTCGGTCCAGGCTGGAAAGCAGGGACGTATTTCCGGCCCGACATATTTCTGGAGGGGACACGTGTAGTGATGAGCGAGTGTACTCGTTGCTCGGGTTTTCCCAAGCACGTTCGGGTGGTCTCCAAGTATTTATGACTGCTCGGAGATTAAGTTTTCATCACGGCAGCTGAATGATTTACAGCTATTAGCCAGGCTGAGTACATGTGGGGGTTGCCTGGTTGATAGGGAATCCCCACATGTAATCAAGCTGGCTAATAGCTAAGCACATTCAGCTGCCGCTCCACTCACAGTAGTGAAACCCAAAGACCCCTATTACCGGTATAATGACAGCCAAAGATTTTACACTGAAATCACACCAAGGCAGAATGCCAAGCTCCAGAGTTTCCGATCCATTTCCAGATCTACGCAGATCTGCACTACTGTGCTGGGCTACAGACAAAAGCCATCTAGAGATCTGCTCTTAATAGTCGTCTGCTACACCTGGTGCTAATGCACCAAGCTGGCAGACAGCCACGAGCCACACATTATGGGCCCGCGAGCCATAAGTGGCTCTCGAGTGAGTTACAGGTTGGGTACCCCTGCACTAGCCCATAATTCTGTGCCTCCTAATGAATTAAGAGGATTCTGGACAGTGTCTAACAAAGCCTACTCTCTCCTTCCCACAGACATAGTAGCATAGCAGTAGGGTGTTTATGAAATAACTAAAATGTTACACTGATTTGACTATAAAACATGCCAAACAATGCGTACAGGCTATATAACTCATTTGCGGGGCAGATTATCTGCACTTTGCATTTTACAAGTCTAGGAGCAACAACACAAATGCAATTTTTCTCCACCATATGAATGGATCAGAAGAAACATTTTTGTACTTCAAGCCCCAATATACTCATGACTAGGCATAACCGTATATTCCAGAGACATCCAGTAATCATACACTATACTCGTACAAGTCTTACCTTCCACCGATTTCCACATTCATTACAAAACACAAATGTTGTCATAGGTTCATCAGCGCTGCGGGTCTGAACCTACATAATGCAAATATAAGGTGTTAATTTGGAAAGAATACAACAATTCTGCACTGAAAGAATAGTGTTCATATTAGTAGAACGTGCTCCAATAACAAGCATTATTTTATTTACAAATATACAGCTACATTAAGCCCACCTCACTACTTCAAGTAAGAGGTCTCACTATAGGGGCTTCCAATAATAGCTAATCTATTGTGGGGGTAAAACAACTAGTGATGAGGGAATGTGCTCAGATAAGGAGTTATCCGAGCATGCGCGTGTGATAACCAAGTGTCTTTGTTGTGCTCGAAAAATATGTTCGAGTCCCCACTGCTGCATGTCTTGTTGCTGTCCGACAGTCGCAACATTTGCAGGGATTCCTTAACAAACAGGCGATCCCTGCATATGTTCCTGCTGTCGGACAGCCATGAGTCATGCAGCACTGGGCACTCGAACATATTTTTGGAGCATGCCAAAGTCACTTATCACAAGCATCATCATCTTATCACATGTTTGAACACCTTATCCAAACACGTTCCCTCAACACTAAAAACAACCTAAAAGCATTGAGTCAGTATTTCAACAATGACCCCAGTAGTCTTGGCCTCTTGGTAGGAAAAAAAAAAAAAAAGTGTGATCTATATATTGCTCCTAGCTTACAACATGAGGCATTATTAGTAGGGGGTAGAACAATACTATAAAAACCCCTTTTATAAAATGATACAATGCAACAAAGATGGATTTTACAGTTAGTACTACACTGTTTTTATTTAGAGTATTCATGTTTACACATTAGTTTTATTTGAACGATGTTATCTGTAATATAATTGCTTCAATAGTTTGTAAGAATAAAAGGAAAAAAAAAAGAAAAAAAAAGTTGCAAGCTCCCATATGCAATAAATAGCGGACCATAAGATCGGTTGGTTGACAATCTCCCCTCTACACAGTAACATTGGGCTTGGCTTAGTGCACCCATGGTCTCTATGAAAGACCCCCAGCCAGACCACACTGGAGGCAGGTTATGTCACAGAACAATACGAAAAGCAGTCAAAAATCAGACAACGGATCATTATCTTTCCCCAAAAATCAACTGCTAGGGAGAGTGGTGAGGCCCCATTATGCAGACTGTCAGCTCATCAAGCAGTTATCTGCAAGTTCAGTCGACAGTCTGTGTACAGTATTGGGGACTTAAGGTACCGTTACACTAAACGACTTACCAACGTTCACGACCAGCGATACGACCTGGCCGTGATCGTTGGTAAGTTGTTGTGTGGTCGCTGGGGAGCCGTCACACAGATCAGGGGAACGACTTCGTTGAAACTGTCTTCAACGATGCCGAAGTCCCCCTGCAGCACCCGGGTAACCAGGGTAAACATCGGGTTACTAAGTGCAGGGCCGCGCTTAGTAACCCGATATTTACCCTGGTTACCATTGTAAAAGTAAAAAAAACAAAACAAAACAGTACATACTCACATTCTGATGTCTGTCACGTCCCCCGCCGGCGTCCACAGGGTTACGCGCTGCTCTTCAGAGCTTCCCGCACTGACTGTCAGTGCCGGCAGTAAAGAGCACAGCGGTGACGTCACCGCTGTGCTCTGCTTTACTGCCGGCGTTGACACAGTCAGTGCAGGAAGCTCTGAGCAGCAGCGCGTAACCCTGTGGATGCCAGCGGGGGACGTGACAGACATCAGAATGTGAGTATGTAGTGTTTTTTTTTTTTTTTTAACTTTTACAATGGTAACCAGGGTAAATATAGGGTTACTAAGCGCGGCCCTGCGCTTAGTAACCCGATATTTACCCTGGTTACAAGTGAACACATCGCTGGGTCGGCGTCACACACACGCCGATCCAGCGATGACAGCGGGCGATCAAGCGACTAAATAAAGTTCTGGACTTCTAGCTCCGACCAGCGATATCACAGCGGGATCCAGATCGCTGCTGCGTGTCAAACAACGAGATCGCTATCCAGGACGCTGCAACGTCACAGATCGCTGTCGTTCTCGTTGCAAAGTCGTTTAGTGTGAAGGTACCTTTAAGGATGCAGTTTGCTTTATCTTACCTGTGTGTAAGTACAATTCTTCTTTTTGCACTTGCCGCAGGAGAATAGGTCAGTCTGTGTACCACCAGTTCTGGCCATTTGATGTTCCCGGATGGCCTCCTTTGTAAGGTTCTTTCTCATTTCTTTAAGTTCATCACTTGCCATTTCCTGGAGCAGTGAAATAAAAAACAAAAACAAAAAAACATTCATGTGTGGCTGGGGGAAGAAATCCCAAATGTTAAGATCATGCAGATTAAAGGGTTATTCATAAGTTGCCTTTTGAGCTACTCACAACTACACAATGCTTACTTCCTGGCATCTGGCAGGGTGGGTTCTCCTCTGGTGAGCAGCAGATCTTTAATATAAGGGCTTGTGCACTGGCGTATAAATCAGACGAGTGCAATATGAGAAAACATTGCATTACACTCTGACCAATGTTAGTAAAGGAGTCAAATGCAAATATTCCTCAGCTGCGATTGTCTGCGAAAATCAGATTGCACTCGCCAATGCAAGTCAATAGGTGCGAGGCAAAAAAAAAGAAAAAGAAAATCGCATGGCATACAGCCCATGCATGTGCCATCCAATTTTTACACACACATCTGAAGTAGAGTAAATTCACAGTCCGAACCATCAGAATAGAATAGATAGAAATAGGTCAGTGAGATATATAAACAGTGCTTTGCGTGATTAGTTTACTGAACATGTATTTAGCTAATAAATTACTGTAAAAAAATGGCATCGGGCCCCCCCCTATTTTAATAACCAGCTAAGGGAAACCAGACTGCTGTGAGCTGGTCTTAATAGTCTGGGAAGGGGCCATTATTCATGGAGCTTTGCAACCTATTCATATCAGCTCACAGCTGTCTGCTTAGCCTTTGCTGGTTTTTAAAAAGCAAAAGCATGGGGGTCTCCCCTATTTTTCATAACAAGCAGACCGCTGCGAGCTGATATTAACATGCTAGGAAAGTGCCTGGTTATTGGCTCCTTCCCAAAAAATGGCACACCCATTAGATGGACCAATTCTGGCGCTTAGCCTCGGCTTTTCCCGATTGCCCTGGCACGTTAGAAAGCGGGATAATGGTTTTGTGATTGATGTCAGCTGTGTAATGTCCGCTGACATCAAGCTCAGGGATTGTAATGGAGAGGTGCCTATCAGGATACCCCATTACTAACTCAGTCAAAAGAAAGAAATACACACACACACACGTCTTCATTTTTAAAAAGCACTCCCAGACAAATTCCTCTTTCCCCCATTACCAAAAAAATAAATAATCCAGTGGTCCGCCGAAATCCAAGTGGAGGTCCCACAACGATCCCAGCTTTCTTCGTCCAGTCTATGGAGCCCCATTCAGAACGCTGCAAGCGGTGACATCTGGAAGGTTACCGCAGTTCATTGGCTGTAATTTGTGGTAACCTTACCGGTCACAGCAGCTGGGTTCTCGCGCTACGCAGCGTGAAAGCTGGCAATGGCTGCAGCTCCAGTCTATGGAGCTTCGTTCTCTAAAGAGGGTTGCATAGACTGGATGAAGACGACTGGGGATGGTCGTGGGACCTTCATATGGAATGTCGACATTACTTTTTTTTTTTTTTTTTTTAATAAATGGGAAAAAGAGGGAATTTGTCAGGGAGTGCTTTTTACAAATAAAAGACGTGTGTGTTTCTTTTGACTACGACTTTTTTTTTTTTTTTATTTATTTCTAAAAAGCTGAACGATAAGCTCCAGAGGTTATTAAATATCTGACGGCTATCTCTTTTTCCATCATATCTGTATCATATCTATATCTGCATTATATCTAAAGAAGAATATAATGCTGTCTGCAGAACCTGCAGGGAAAGCTGATAATGCCTCTCAATTACTAATCCATGGGCTTGACGTCACCGGACAATATAAAGGCGACATCAACCATAACAAATATTACCCTACTAGCCACCGCTACCGGGCAAGTGGAAGAGCTGGGCAAAGTGCCAATACTGGCGCATCTACTAGATGTGCCTTTTCCAGGTAGCTGAGGGCTGCTATGTTTTGGCGGGGCAGGGCCAATATCCAAAGCCCCTTACCATCCTGAGAATATCAGCCCCCACCTGTGGGAGAGAGGGAGAGAGGGAGGGGTAGAGGGAGGGGGAGAGAGGGAGGGGGAGAGGGAGGGGGAGAGAGGAAGGGGGAGAGGGGGAGAGGGAGGGAGGGGGAGAGGGAGAGAGGGAGGGGGAGAGGGAGAGAGGGAGGGGGAGAGGGAGAGAGAGTGTGTGTGTCACGCCTTTCATTTAAAGGGCCACTGTCACCCCCCCCCAGCCGTTATAAACTAAAAGAGCCACCTTGTGCAGCAGTAATGCTGCATTCTAACAAGGTGGCTCTTTTAGTTTTAGGTTCAAGTATACCCCAAATAAAGCGTTTTTATACTTAGCCACAATTCCTGTCTTTAGCCAGGTAGGCGGGTCCTCACTCCCCAGCTTGGCCAGCTCCTCTGCCGTCACTCTAATCTTCCTGCGCTTTCGGCGCCGCCCACTCAGCGCTGTTATCGGTTCAAAACCGAAAAGTGTACTGCTGTGCTGCGCAGACGCAGTAAGCTCTGTCCGTCTGACGTTCCAGCCAGGCTTGCACACTGCGCCTGGGCGGGCATTGCGGCCAGCCACCTTTGGAATCACCATGTGTTATGCATTATGCACAGTGCGGGGCGGGGATTCCAAAGGTGGCTGGCCGCAATGCCCGCGCAGGCGCAGTGTGCAAGCCTGGCTGGAACGTCAGACGGCCAGAGCTTACTGCGTCTGCGCAGCACACTGCGCAGGTGCCGGTTTTGAACCGATAACAGCGCTGAGGGGGTGGTGCCGAAAGCGCAGGAAGATTGGAGTGACGGCAGAGGAGCTGGTCAAGCTGGGGAGTGAGGACCCGCCTACCTGGCTAGAGACAGGAAATGTGGCTAAGTATAAAAACGCTTTATTTGGGGTATACTTGAACCTAAAACTAAAAGAGCCACCTTGTTAGAATGCAGCATTACTGCTGCACAAGATGGCTCTTTTAGTTTATAACGGCTGGAGGGGGGTGACAGTGGCCCTTTAATTCATTAAAAAAAAATACAAAAAAAAGACACCACCACGTGTGGGAACCCCTTAATTCTTGATAACAGCTACAGGCTGCAGCCCAAACTGAGTTTTGCCTGGCTGGTTATAAAAAATACAGTGGAACCCAGTTTTTTTTTTTTTATTATTATTTATTTAGAACGAAGGCCCCGGGTGATGAATACTACCATCAGCCGCTGCCTACTTTCACTGTTAGCAGCAGGCATCAATTGATGAGAGTAGTAGTCACATCAGCCTACGCCAGTGATAGAAGGTAAACTTTTTACCTCCAGTAACAGCTGAAGGCTCAATCTGTCATTTGACAGCGTGGGAACAGTGGCTCTCTGACCGGTGGTAATGATTTTACCGCCGACCAGAAGCAGTGTTTGCCGCGATGTCATGCACAAGTGAATGGGATCTGGGTTCGGGTCCAGGTACTGTTCTGGTGCCCGAACTTATTTTTTTAATTTTTTTAATTTTTTTTTTTAACTGTTTGGCCGAACCTGAACATCCAGGGCTCTGCCCATCTCTAGTGGGGAGTTCTCCTTCAATGGAAGTCTTCAAACAGAGGCTGGACAGACATCTGTCTGAGATAATTTAGTGAATCCTGCATTGAGCAGGGGGTTGGACCAAATAATCCAGGAGCTCCCTTCCAACGCTACCTTTCTATGAATAAAAGATTGCTTTATTAGTTTAAAAACTACAGTTAGGTCCATATATATTTGGACAGAGAACATTTTTCTAATTTTGGTTATAGACATTACCACAATGAATTTTAAACAAAACAATTTAGATGCAGTTGAAGTTCAGACTTTCAGCTTTCATTTGAGGGTATCCACATTAAAATTGGATGAAGGGTTTAGGAGTTTCAGCTCCTTAACATGTACCACCCTGTTTTTAAAAGGGACCAAAAGTAATTGGACAGATTCAATAATTTTAAATAAAATGTTCATTTTTAGTACTTGTTTGAAAACCCTTTGTTGGCAATGACTGCCTGAAGTCTTGAACTCATGGACATCACCAGACGCTGTGTTTCCTCCTTTTTGATGCTCTGCCAGGCCTTCACTGCGGTGGTTTTCAGTTGCTGTTTGTTTGTGGGCCTTTCTGTCTGAAGTTTAGTCTTTAACAAGTGAAATGCATGCTCAATTGTGTTGAGATCAGGTGACTGACTGGCCATTCAAGAATATTCCACTTCTTTGCTTTAATAAACTCCTGGGTTGCTTTGGCTTTATGTTATGGGTCATTGTCCATCTGTAGTATGAAACGACGACCAATCAGTTTGGCTGCATTTGGCTGGATCTGAGCACACAGTATGGCTCTGAATACCTCAGAATTCATTCGGCTGCTTCTGTCCTGTGTCACATCATCAATAAACACTAGTGACCCAGTGCCACTGGCAGCCATGCATGCCCAAGCCATCATACTGCCTCCGCTGTGTTTTACAGATGATGTGGTATGCTTTGGATCATGAGCAGTACCACGCCTTCGCCATACTTTTCTCTTTCCATCATTCTGGTAGAGGTTGATCTTGGTTTCATCTGTCCAAAGAATGTTCTTCCAGAACTGTGCTGGCTTTTTTAGATGTTTTTTAGCAAAGTTCAGTCTAGCCTTTTTATTCTTGATGCTTATGAGTGGCTTGCACCGTGCAGTGAACCCTCTGTATTTACTTTCATGCAGTCTTCTCTTTATGATATATTTGTATATTGATACACCGACCTCCTGGAGAGTGTTGTTCACTTGGTTGGCTGTTGTGAAGGGGTTTCTCTTCGCCATGGAGATTATTTTGTGATCATCCACCACTGTTGTCTTCCGTGGGCGCCCAGGTCTTTTTGCATTGATGAGTTCACCAGTGCTTTCTTTCTTTCTCAGGATGTACCAAACTGTAGATTTTGCCACTCCTAATATTGTAGCAATTTCTCGGATGGGTTTTTTCTGTTTTCCCAGCTTAAGGATGGCTTGTTTCACCTGCATGGAGAGCTCCTTTGACCGCATGTTTACTTCACAGCAAAACCTTCCAAATGCAAGCACCACATCTCCAATCAACTCCTGGCCTTTTATCTGCTTAATTGAGAATTACATAACGAAGGGATTGCCCACACCTGTCCATGAAATAGCCTTGGAGTCAATTGTCCAATTACTTTTGGTCCCTTTAAAAACAGGGTGGCACATGTTAAGGAGCTGAAACTCCTAAACCCTTCATCCAATGTTAATGTGGATACCCTCAAATGAAAGCTGAAAGTCTGAACTTCAACTGCATCTGAATTGTTTTGTTTAAAATTCATTGTGGTAATGTCTATAACCAAAATTAGAAAAATGTTGTCTGTCCAAATATATATGGACCTAACTGTAGCTTTAACCCCTTAGTGACCACCAATACATCTTTTTCACTGGCCTGAGATATGAGAAAATAATATCCCCATAGAGATGACAATCCAGCACCGGTCAGCTGTACATTATAGATGTCAACTTTTTGCATTAGCCACGATCCATGTTGGCACCGACCATAATTTTTATGAGAATTACCTGTTTATATGATGTAATAATAAAAAAAACTTGTACCATGTGTTGTCTCATCATGTGCTACCATACAACCCTTACATTTTTATGTAAATGAATTGTTGTGTGTAATAGAGATTTGTCAATTATCATTTTAACCCCTTCCCGACCTTTGACGCCACGTAGGCGTCATGAAAACCCGTGCCAATCCGACCCATGACGCCTATGTGGAGTCATGGAATGATCGCGTCCCTGCAGATCGGGTGAAAGGGTTAACTCCAATTTCACCCGATCTGCAGGGACAGGGGGAGTGGTACTTCAGCCCAGGGGAGGTGGCTTCACCCCCCTGTGGCTACGATCGCTCTGATTGGCTGTTGGAAGTGAAATGGTGAAATATTACAATCCAGCCATGGCCGATGCTGCAATATCATCGGCCATGGCTGGAAACACTGATGTGACCCCCCACACCCCACCGATCGCCCCCCCAAGCCACCGATCTGTGGTCCGCTCCCCTCCGTCTTGTGCTCCGCTCCCCCGTCCTCCTGTCCGCTCCCCCCGTGCTCCTATGCCACCCCCCCGTGCTCCGACCCCCCCCCCCCCCCCGTGCCCTGATCTCCACCCCCTTATACTTACCGAGGCTCCCGGTGTCCATCCGTCTTCTCCATGGGCGCCGCCATCTTCCAAAATGGCGGGCGCATGCGCAGTGCGCCCGCCGAATCTGCCGGCCGGCAGATTCGTTCCAGATATAATTTGATCACTGCGGATTGGCCGCGGATCGCCCGCGGATCCGCCGCGGATCCGCAGCGGATCGCCCGCGGATCCGCAGCGGATCGCCCGCGGATCCGCAGCGGATCGGCCGCTGCGAATTCGTAGCAGTTTTCCATCAGGTTTACAGTACCATGTACACCTATGGAAAACCAAATCCGCTGTGCCCATGGTGCGGAGAATTCCGTGCAGAAACGCTGCGTTGTATTTTCCGCAGCATGTCAATTCTTTGTGCGGATTCCGCAGCGTTTTACACCTGTTCCTCAATAGGAATCCGCAGGTGAAATCCGCACCAAAAAACACTGGAAATCCACTGTAAATCTGCAGGTAAAACGCAGTGCCTTTTACCTGCAGATTTTTCAAAAATCGTGCGGAAAAATCTCACGAATCCGCAACGTGGGGACATAGCCTTAGGGTTGGAATTAGAGTTAGGGTTGGAATTTGGGCTAGGGTTGGAAATAGGGTTAAGATTAGGCTTGTGGTTAGGAGTGTGTTGGGGTTACAGTTGTGGTTAGGGTTGGGGTTAGGGTTAGGATTAGAGTTACGGGTGTGTTGGGGTTAGGGTTGTGGTTAGGGGTTAGGGTTGTGATTAGGGTTAGGGCTACAGTTGGGATTAGGGTTAGGGGTGTGTTGGGGTTAGTGTTGAAGTTAGAATTGAGGGGTTTCCACTGTTTGGGCACATCAGGGGTCTCCAAACGCAACATGGCACCACCATTGATTCCAGCCAATCTTGCGTTCAAAAAGTCAAATGGTGCTCCCTCCCTTCCAAGCCCCGACGTGCGCCCAAACAGTGGTTTACCCCCACATATGGGGTACCAGCGTACTCAGGACAAACTGCGCAACAACTGTTGGGGTCCAATTTCCCCTGTTACCCTTGGAAAAATAAAAAATTACTTGCTAAAACATAATTTTTGAGGAAAGAACAATTATTTTTTTATTTTCACGGCTCTGCGTTGTAAACTTCTGTGAAGCACTTGGGGGTTGACCGTGCTCACCACTCATCTAGATAAGTTCCTTGGGGGGTCTAGTTTCCAAAATGGGGTCACTTGTGGGGGGTTTCTACTGTTTAGGCACATCAGGGGCTCTGCAAACATAACATGATGCCTGCAGACCAATCCATCAAAGTCTGCATTCCAAAACGTCACTACTTCCCTTCCGAGCCCCGGCATCTGCCCAAACAGTGGTTTACCCCCACAAATGGGGTATCAGCATACTCAGGAGAAACTGGTCAACAACTTTTGGGGTCAAATTTCTCCTGTTACCCTTGGGAAAATTAAAACATTCTGGGCTAAAAAAAATATTTTTGAGGAAAGGAAACACATTTATTATTTTCACGGCTCTGCGTTATAAACTTCTGTGAAGCACTTGGGGGTTCAAAGTGCTCACCACACATCTAGATTAGTTCCTTGGGAGGTCTAGTTTCCAAAATGGGGTCACTTGTGGGGAGTTCCTACTGTTTAGGCACATCAGGGGCTCTGCAAATGCAACCTGACACCCGCAGAGCATTCCATCAAAGTCTGCATTTCAAAACGTCACTACTTCCCTTCCGAACCCCGACGTGTGCCAAAACAGTGGTTTACCCCCACATATGGGGTATCAGCGTACTCAGGAGAAACTGGACAACTTTTGGGGTCCAATTTCTCCTGTTACCCTTGGGAAAATAAAAACAATTGTGGGCTAAAAAATCATTTTTGAGAAAAGAAAAATTATTTTTTATTTTCATGGCTCTGCGTTATAAACTTCTGTGAAGCACTTGGGGGTTCAAAGTGCTCACCACACATCTAGATTAGTTCCTTGGGAGGTCTAGTTTCCAAAATGGGGTCACTTGTGGGGGAGCTCCAATGTTTAGGCACACAGGGGCTCTCCAAACGCGACATGGTGTCCGCTAATGATTGGAGCTAATTTTCCATTCAAAAAGCCAAATGGCGTGCCTTCCCTTCCGAGCCCTGCCGTGCGCCCAAACAGTGGTTTACCCCCACATATGGGGTATCGGCGTACTCAGGAGAAATTGTCCAACAAATTTTAGGATCCATTTTATCCTGTTGCCCATGTGAAAATGAAAAAAATTGAGGCTAAAATAATTTTTTGGGGAAAAAAAAATACTTTTTCATTTTTACGGATCAATTTGTGAAGCACCTGGGGGTTTAAAGTGCTCACTATGCATCTAGATAAGTTCCTTGGGGGGTCTAGTTTCCAAAATGGGGTCACTTGTGGGGGAGCTCCAATGTTTAGGCACACGGGGGCTCTCCAAACGCGACATGGTGTCCGCTAAAGCTTGGAGCCAATTTTTCATTCAAAAAGTCAAATGGCGCTCCTTCCCTTCCGAGCCCTGCCGTGTGCCCAAACAGTGGTTTACCTCCACATATGAGGTATCAGCGTACTCAGGACAAATTGGACAACAACGTTCGTGGTCCAGTTTCTCCTTTTACCCTTGGGAAAATAAAAAAATTGTTGCTAAAAGATCATTTTTGTGACTAAAAAGTTAAATGTTCATTTTTTACTTCCATGTTGCTTCTGCTGCTGTGAAACACCTGAAGGGTTAATAAACTTCTTGAATGTGGTTTTGAGCACCTTGAGGGGTGCAGTTTTTAGAATGGTGTAACTTTTGGGTATTTTCAGCCATATAGAACCCTCAAAATGACTTCAAATGTGAGGTGGTCCCTAAAAAAAATGGTTTTGTAAATTTTGTTGTAAAAATGAGAAATCACTGGTCAAATTTTAACCCTTATAACTTCCGAGCAAAAAAAAAATTTGTTTTCAAAATTGTGCTGATGTAAAGTAGACATGTGGGAAATGTTATTTATTAACTATTGTGTCACATAACTCTCTGGTTTAACAGAATAAAAATTCAAAATGTGAAAATTGCGAAATTTTCAAAATTTTCGCCAAATTTCCGTTTTTTCACAAATAAACTCAGAAATTATCGACCTAAATTTACCTCTAACATGAAGCCCAATATGTCACGAAAAAACAATCTCAGAATCGCTAGGATCCGTTGAAGCGTTCCTGAGTTATTACCTCATAAAGGGACACTGGTCAGAATTGCAAAAAACGGCCAGGTCATTAAGGCCAAAATAGGCTGGGTCATGAAGGGGTTAAACAAGAGTTCTCCAGTTTTTTGTAGGATGATCCAATAAATCAGGGAGTTTAGAGTTGAATGGAAACTACTTCTGCACTGCAGTGATGTGAATTTACAACACAGCCGAGAAGTATCAAGCTCTTCAGACCAGGGTGTATTATACTTTTGTACCAGATTTAGTGGTCACAGACTGTTCTAGTTTTCTAAGTAAATACTGCTAATGGTGACGCCTTTATGATGCTTTAACATCTTACAAGCAAATGTAAGCACACTAGATACTTATTTACTATAGAAAAGATTCAACTTGGCAAAGATTGCACAGTTGGAGAAAAAAAACAAAACTTTAAGGACTCATTCCATCCCTACCGCTGCTCTAGTGTCCTCATTGGTCCTTGTGTAATGATATCATGTCCATCACATACTGCACATGTCCGGCTCAGACCAATCACTGGCTGATGTCACATGTGAGATGGACATAACACGGGACTAGCGTTGACCACAAAAGCAGCGGTTGTGAATAGGCGAGGAATGCTTTCCTTTTTCTACTAGCCCCATATTTGAACATTCCTGCAAATCCATTTTATAGCATATTTGATGCACATTGTCCTCTTAGCTGGTACTGAATTAACCTGCAGGCTCTCCGCACAAAAAAAATCTAAGTAGATGAGATTTAAAAATTGATCTACACATTGCGGTTATTTTCCTGGCGCAAATTTATCTACAAGACAGATATTTAAATCTGCATCTTGTCACTTCTTCCTGCAGATGTTCAGTGCAAATTGTCATTTCACATGGTATAGGGTGAACTCAAAATAAGCAGATGACCAAGGCAGAGAACTGCGGCAGAAAATCGGAGTAAAATCTGCTATTGTGTGAGCAATGAGATGGAGTAAGTAAATTGCATGTGTTGTGCTTTGGGTACAAGAAAGAAATCACTACAAAAAAAACAAAAACATTCTACATTAATCCAGTTGTTGTGATCTTTACACCAATCCCTCATGGTAGAGAAGGTACAAGACTCCAGGGATAACAATGTGCTGTGTAAGAGGCCCAAGTGACCCGAGTCAGTAAGTGATTATTTATAGCGAGAATATTGTCATCTTCCTTCCCATACAGGAGCTCAGCTACTCACCTCCGCCGTCATCCTGGCAAACACATCTGGGGCGATGTTGCCGCAAAGCACGTTTCTCCTCAAGTTGGGATTTTTTGCATCCTTCAAGTTGGCAATTCGACTTCGCACTCTGTTCTTATATTTTGCGTCTGTGTTTTTAAATTCTTGGAAAGCGGGTACAGAGGAGTCAAGTAAAAACCTCAAATGCAGTGCAAACACCCAGTGAAGGAAATAACCATTTGATCCCTTGCTGATTTTGTAAGTTTGCCCACTGACAAAGACATGAACAGTCTAATTTTAAGGGAAGGCTAATTTTAACATTGAGAGAAAGAATATAAAAAATAAAATCCAGAAAAATCACATTGTATAAATTATATAAATGTATTTGCATTTTGCAGTGAGAAATAAGTATTTGATCCCCTACCAATCATTAACCCTTTCATGACCTTGGGATTTTATTTTTCCGTCAATGTGGCCATGTGAGGGCTTATTTTTTGCGTGACGAGTTGTACTTTTGAACGACATCATTGGTTTTAGCATGTCTTGTACTAGAAAACAGGAAAAAAATTCCAAGTGCAGTGAAATTGCAAAAAAAGTGCAGTCCCACACTTGTTTTTTGTTTGGCTTTTTTGCTAGGTTCACTAAATGCTAAAACTGACCTGCCATTATGATTCTCCAGGTCAGTACGAGTTCAAAGACACCTAACATGACTAGGTTATTTTTTACCTAAGTGGTGAAAAAAAATTCCAAACTTTGCTAAAAAAAAATAAATAAAAAAAAAAAATTAAAATTGCGCCGTTTTCCGATTCTCGTAGCGTCTCCATTTTTCATGATCTGGGGTCGGTTGAGGGCTTATTTTTCGCGTGCCGAGCTGGCGTTTTTAATGATTCCAATTCGGTGCAGATACGTTCTTTTGATAGCCCGTTATTGCATTTTAATGCAATGTCGCGGCGACCAAAAATAAGTAATTCTGGCGTTTCGATTTTTTTTCTCGTTACGCCGTTTAGCGATCAGGTAAATGCTTTTTTTTTTATTGATAGATCGGGCGATTCTGAACGTGGCGATACCAAATATGTGTAGGATTTTTTTTTTATTGATTTATTTTGATTGGGGCGAAAGGGGGGTAATTTAAACTTTTATATTTTTTTTATTTTTTTCATTTTTTATTTTTTTTTTTTACTTTTGCCATGCTTCAATAGCCTCCATGGGAGGCTAGAAGCAGGCACAGCCCGATCGGCTCTGCTACATAGCAGCAATCTGCTGTTCGCTGCTATGTAGTAGAAAATCAGGTGTGCTGTGAGCGCCGACCACAGGGTGGCGCTCACAGCTACCGGTGATCAGTAACCATAGAGGTCTCAAGGACCTCTATGGTTACAATGGAGAAGCATCGCCGATCTCCGATCATGTGACGGGGGTCGGCGATGCGCTCATATCCGGCCGCCCGGCCGGATGCGGTAGTTAAATGCCGCTGTCTGCGTTTGACAGCGGCATTTAACTAGTTAATAGCGGCGGGTGAATCGCGGTTTCACCCGCCGCTATTGCGGGCACATGTCAGCTGTTCAAAACGGCTGACATGTCCCGGCTTTGATGCGGGCTCACCGCGGAGCCCTGCATCAAAGCAGGGGAGCTGACCTCAGACGTACTATCCCGTCCGAGGTCAGTAAGGGGTTAAAAGTTCGGGCTCCTACAGACCAGTTAGACGCTCCTTATCAACTCTAACTGCATTAAAGACAGCAGTCTTACATAGTCAACTTTACAAAAAGACTCCTGTCCACAGACTCAATTGATCAGTCAGACTAACCTCTACAACATGGGCAAGACCAAAGGTTTATAAGGATGTCAGGGACAAGGTCATAGACCTGCACAAAGCTGGAAACTAGCTAAAAAACCATACACAAGATGCTGGGTGAGAAGGAGACAACTGTTGGTGCAATAGTAAGAAAATGGAAGAAATACAAAATGACTGTCAATTGACATCAATCTGGGCCACCATGCAAATCTCTCCTTGTGGGGTATCCTTGATCACAAGGAAGGTGAGAGATCGGCCTAAAACTACAAGGGGGAACTTGATTATGATCTCAAGGCAGCTGGGACCACAGTCACCAAGAAAACCATTGCTAACACATTATGCCGTAAAGGTTTAAAATCCTGCAGTGCCCACAAGGTCCCCCTGCTCAAGAAGGCACATGTGCAGGCCCGTCTGAAGTTTGCCAGTGAACACCTGAATGATTCCGTGAGTGATTGGGAGAAGGTGCTGTAGTCAGAGGAGACAAATTGAGGTCTTTGGCATTAACTCAACTCGCTGTGTTGGGAGGAGGAGAAATGCTACCTATGACCCAAAGAACACCATCCCCAATGTCACGCATGGAGGTGGAAACATTGTGTCTTGGGGTTGTTTCTCTGCTTAGGCTTCTTTTACACTTACAGTGTTTCTTGCTGGCCTTTTTTGCGGGCCGTATTGCCGCAATTTTTACGGTCTACCGCAATAACGGACCGCCAAAAACTTGCGGATCGCCGTTTTTCGGGTTTCCAATATTATGCAAAAGTATTGGGAAAAAAACGGCGTTTCGCAAAAAAGGTAGTCACGGTGCACCGCAAAAGAAGCTTCCATTGTTTTTGCGGCCCCATTGATTTTCAATAGGGGCCGTGTCCGTAAGCCGTGAAAGATATCAAGCAGGCTCAATATTTTTTCACGGCTGTAAATAAGGCCTTCACGGCACTCCGTGGAATTATTTGGGCCCGTTTTTGCGGCCCAATAGAAATCTATTGGGGCCGCAAAAACGGGAAGCAAAACCACGGTAAGTGTAAAAGAAGCCTAAGGGCACAGGACTACTTCACCGCATCAATGGGAGAATGGATGGAGCCATGTACTGTAAAATCCTGAGTGACAAACTCCTTCCCACCGCCAGGACATTAAAAATGGGTCGTGGCTGGGTCTTCCAGCAAGACAATGACCCAAAACATACAGCCAAGGCACAAAGGAGTGGCTCAAAATGAAGCACATTAAGGTCATGGAGTGGCCTAGCCAGTCTCCAGACCTTAATCCCATAGAACTTATGGGAGTTGAAGCTCCTAATTGCCAAGCAACAGCCTCAAAATCTTAATGATTTAGAGATGATCTGCAAAGAGTGGACCAAAATTCCTCCTGACATGTGCGCAAACCTCATCATCATCTACAAAAAAAGTCTAACTGCTGTGCTTGCCAACAAGGGTTTTGCCACCAAGTATTAAGTCTTGTTTGCCAGAGGGATCAAATACTTATTTCTCATTGTAAAACGCAAATAAATTTATATAAATTTATAGAATGTGATTTTCCGTATTTTATTTTTGATATTCTATCTGTCAATACTAAAATTAACCTACCCATAAAATTATAGACATGTCTTTGTCAGTGGACAAACTTACAAAATCAGCAAGGGATCAAATAATTATTTCCCCCACTGTAGGTATCCTAGGAACTATTAAGTCAGTTTGTATGCCAGGGGGCGCATGGCAGGGGCTAACCATGCCTAAAGTACTCCGGAAGAATTTGCTCACCCGTGTATTTGGAATTGGAAGACAAGGTATGCTTAGTAGTGGGGACGAAAACCATGGATGTCAAATAGTACCAGTACATAAACATGAAGCCACCCAGAACGCCTGCTAATGCCAAGGAGCCTTTTCTGTTCGGGTGAGGGCACAAAGAAGCCTTGATTAAGTACAGACACACATGGCAAAGATCAGCACACAATACAGGGAAGTTATTACCCTCCTATTCCATTGTCTCATATGCCAGTCTTAATATATGAAGTTTAGTAGTGTAAGATACGCCTACTTTATTAAGTGCATGATTCTTACTAGATTTGGCACATTTATAACCTCCCGTGTGCCAGAATATTAAATCATAGTTGGTATACATTATATAAAGTGTATGGCAATTTTTGGAATAAATGATGCCAATTGTGTCAGGTTCCTCACCCTCCCTTTAAACACCACTCTCTTAAAAACTTTAGCAAGTGCAGTGGAAAACAGGGAATCTTCCAAATGTGTGACCGAATGCCTCCTGAAAGCTGAAGTACAGCAATCGCTGCCCATACAGGACAGGTGTGCGATACCTGCTATTGGCGCAGGAGAGCTGGCAGATATCTGTAGACGTGCCCCCACCGGTCCTGCTCACCCACCGATACAGCAGTGACAGGAGCCGGATCACCCCTGTAACACTTGTATCCGACGAGTAAGGGTAAGTTCACACTAAGTGCTTTTGCAGCAAAACCTGATGTCTTTGCAGGAAAGAAGTGGTAGAAAAAAAAAAGCATGCTGGCGTTTTTTTTTTGCTGCTATTTTGGCATGCTAGATTTCTCTCATGTGCATGCTGATAAAGTTTAGTGATGAAAAAAAAGTCCTATTCTATAGAATCCGATTTTGGCACAAAAAAAATGCTGCAAAACCTGATACCTTCGTTTTTCTTTTTTTCCCACCATCCATTCATTTTAAAGGGGGGAAAAAACGCTGAAAAAAAACCCAAAAACAAACAAACAAAAAAAAACAAACAGAAAAGTAGTGCCATGCTCCATTGTGCATAAAAACATGCAAAGCACAAAATCCTGATTACAATAAAACCAAGCTGTGTACATGAGATTTCTGAAATCTCAGACTTTGCTGGTACTGTAAAACGCAGCTGAAAAGGTGCATTAAAAAAAAAAAAAAAAAAATGTAAAAAGCTGCAAAACCGCCCAGCGTGAACAGCCTAACAATGATTGCATTAACAAAAGGACTAGATAAAGGTTCTGAAATAAACATCAGGCTGTAAAGCAGAGGGATCAGTTACATCACTGAAGATACAGTAACTTATGTTAAGAGAAATCATAAAATCTCCATCCTAACACTGAGCTAATATTCCCAATTACTGCGTCACAAATGGACATATTACTGCAATGACACAAAGGATATCTTCTTCAATCTGAGCTCCGAGATCTTCATCATCCGCTCCAATAGTAATGTAGTCATCTGTGGAAGAGAATCGCAGTCAAAACCATTTGAACAATGTACATGGCAAAGTACAGTGTGTCCGTAAAGTCATGGTGCACTTTTGACCAGTCACAGGATCTATTTATAGTTTACATTTTGGTGCCCTTTCTCTGGCTCAATCATATCAGACCTGTTCATGAGGAGTGATAACAAGAACCAATCAAACCACACACAGTCATTTAAGCGGTTGCGGAGCCCCCAGTCAGATTAACCCCTGGTAAACTGAACTCTGATTAATACACTGCCAGGTCTGGGACGTCATGCAGCCACAAGCTTATGCCAGCTGTGTGGTTTTCCATGCTAGTCGAGATGTGGACGGTACAGAGGAAAGTTGTGTGTTCTTTGGCTCGCTAAATTCGAATCCGTGACCAAAGTGCTAGGTGAATAGATGCTTTTATAACTAAGCGCCACCACATAGGAATAGGGATAAGCAGTTGAAGGAGAAACCAAGTGATAGGCCCATTTTTTTTCCGCGGAGCGGTCTGTGATGGCAAACACGTATCTTGACATGTTGGAATTGTATGCAGTGTCACAATTTCCAGAAGGTGTCATCTATCAACAGGACGGCGCTCCTCCACACTACGCCACCATTGTTAGTGAGTTTCTGGATAGAACATTCCCCCGGTGGTGGATAGGCAGGGGTTTTGTCAAGCCACGGCCACCACTATCCCCGGATCTGCCAACCTTAGATTTTTACGGTTATGTGAAGAAACATGTGTACATTGAACGTATCAACGACATTAATCACTTAAAACAGAGAATCACAGACGTTATTCACTGTTACACCAGACGTCCTTACCCGTGTGTGGCAAGAACTTCACTATCGTTTGGATGTGTGTAGGGCAACAGATGGGAGCCCACATCGAACTGCACTGAATAGGTATGAAACTGGGAGAATTTTTCTTTTATTTGGAGCAGATTTCACATTTCCATCGTTTTTTGTTGCTTTCCAGTGACTGGTCAAAAGTGCACCATGACTTTACGGACACACTGTATATACACTGTATACTCTGTACTCACCTCCTGTTTTGAGAGCAGTAGAAAGCAACTCTCTACATTTGATTCTGACTGGGTCTGAGGTGCTGGGAGCTCGGGGAAAAGATGTAATGAAGGTTTCAGATGGGGCTGCACAATCTTCTTTCCGTCCGCTGGAACTACTACTGGAACTGCTGCTGGGGATAGTAGTAACGTAAAAGCGTTACCTGCCATAGGCCTACTACTTCAGAGCAGATCATGACAGTCTACTGAAAAACGTTACCATTAATTTCTACATAAAAGTGTCCCACCATTTACCATGCCGCTCAGTCAAGAAAATCACAAAGGCATTAATTAACGTATTATTGGGTTTTCGGTTAGGCCTCAAAATACACTTGATGCAGAAGTGATGAATGTGGTGGCCAATCATTGCAAAATACTCCTATCTGCCCCATAATGGGGAGCCAGTGCTGGAGCCAATGCTACAATCCATATCAAGGACCCTACGGCGAACAGAGCTGCCCGCTTCCAGGTCCCCTGCGGCGAACAGAGCTGCCCGTTTCCAGGTTCCCTGCGGCGAACGGAGCTGCCCGTTTCCAGGTCTGTTGACTGAGTAAGGGCTGCTCCTAGGTACTGCACATCAGCTCAGATGAATGGGACTGTCAAGACAGGATACTAAGTCTTATCCAATTCCTCACAAAATTTAAGTTATCCAGGAGGAGGAAGAGAGATGTGAGAGAACAAGTACCTATACAAAACAACATTTTAGTGGTTGGAAAAGTCTGTAGACACCAAACCAATTACTACATATGGTTTTGCCTAAAACTCCCTTTAACCCCTCCACGTCGTATATATACGTGGTCTGTTGTGTCTCCCCCTTTAATGTGGGCTCTGGCGCGGAGTGCATATCTTTTCTGGAACATAATTGATTTTATCACCAAAATGTATCAGCATTTTAACGCAATTGTGGAATTGCCCTTTTTTTGGGCAATGTCACGGCAATTGGAAGCTTTTCCAGTTTTCCAGTACGTACAACTCACCGGCAAAAAACAAGCCCTCACATGGCTATATTGATGGGGAAAAAAAAAAAAAAAAAGTTAAGGCTGTGTGAAGTAGTGGAGCAAAAAACAAAAAAAAAATGGCCCATGGGTGAAGGGGTTAATGCTAATCTTGGATATAACTGCATAAAAACACTGGGGGTATACCTCTCTTCCTTCGCTTCAGGACTGTTTTGGGCAGGAGGGGGCTGCTCTTTTTTCTTTTCTTCAGTTTCTTTTTCAGATGAGGGGCCATCTAGATAAAGAGGAAAAAAACACAAAACAAAAACAGCTATTTAAAAGTATTTTCTCTTTTACCTACATGAGGGCAATAAAGACAAATAAACAAACAAATACATTTCACCATAAACCAAGATGAAATGTAGAAAATCATCAAATAGAGTGCATAACTAAATCTAATCAAAAGGAATAAAGACGACCTGATGCAAATAGAAAAATCATCGTTATCAGTCCATTCGTGGAAAACAGCCATTGGACAATATAACAGCAAGAGTCTAACCCACATGTCCTATGTGTTTATAACCCTCACAGAGGGGTCCCCTGCTCCGGGTGCCCGGTCAGGCAGAACCAGTGGCCCTGTACAATCAGCTCTCATTATGGCAGACTTTGGCCGCCTTTGTCTGAGTGACCACCAAACACTTTGATCACATTTTCCAGGCAGATGTCTGACCTCAGTTGCCCCCTGACTAAATCAGATGCTTGAAGGGAGCAGGGCCCAGGGCGATGAGCCAATCCCGGCAACTGCCTTTATCCCTCTTATCTGTTTATCTATAATGAGACAACCAGATAATAACTCTGCCAATGCACTGACTTAGCAAGCTTTTACACTGGACAATTAACGGGAACCAGTGTTCCCAAGAACACTCATTAAGGGATAATCAGCCTCTCTGAACTGGCTGCCAATCACCCGATGAACTTACAAAACGCTCATTTACATTGGGAAAAATTACTTTTAAGCACGATTAAAAATCATTACTCTCAGTAGCACATCATCCTGTGTAAGCAGGACATGTGCTTCCGAGAACAATCATTGTTCTGGGCACATCAGAAGTGTGGCTGGCCTTACCACCCAGCCTACTACAAACTACTGCAGACTAGTAAACATGTATAGTGTCTGCGGACATTTATTGTCCACAGGTTAGCAAGGGGAAGACACTCTTATGTAAAGAAATCTATTACTACATGAGCCTTTTGACAAATGTGTCAACACCTAACTGCTTTCGACCTGGCACAAATGGTTAATAACCACCACACAGTAGGCCAGGTCATTACTGGACAAGCCTGAACTTGTGTTATCCAAACTAAAGCCCCCATTCCTTATGGTGGCTGTATGCCTGCACAATAAATGCTTCCGAAATACATTTTAACATAAGCGTAAGAGGCAAACAAGACTCCGTTACCGAGTAGTTTTTTCCAGGACTTGATAAGCGATTTGGCTAGTGAGGTCACATCGTCATCGGAGCTTTGTTTTCGGATAGCGTTTACAGACATTCCTATTCGGGTAGACTATTGGAGACAAAATGAAAAAAGGCTTTGATTACATGTAAGGGTTAATATCGCTAAAAATAAGCGTCAAGATTAACAAAACAAAACCTCAGCGTTATATTGGGTAAGTCCTAAGAAACAGCCAGGGCTGTTGAGTCGGTAAGCCAAGCTTCCTACTCAGACATTTCCCTGCCTCCGGCTCCACAGCCCTGCCTCACTACTGAGCATGTACAGTACAGACTAAAAGTTTGGACACCACCTCATTTAAAGATTTTTCTGTATTTTCATGGCTATGAAAATTGTAAATTCACTCTGAAGGCATTAAAACTATGATTTAACACATGTGGAATTATATACTTAACAAAAAAGTGTGAAACAACTGAAAATATGTCTTATATTCTTGGTTCTTCAAAGTAGCCACCTTTTTCTTTGATGACTGATTTGCTCACTCTTGGCATTCTCTTGATGAGCTTCAAGAGGTAGTCACCGGAAATGGTCTTCCAACAATCTTGAAGGAGTTCCCAGAGATGCTTAGCACTTGTTGGCCCTTTTGCCTTCACTCTGCGGTCCAGCTCACCCCAAACCATCTCGACTGGGTTCAGGTCTGGAGACTGTGGAGGCCAGGTCATCTGGCGTAGCCCCCCCCATCACTCTCCTTCTTGGTCATATAGCCCTTCCACAGCCTGGAGGTGTGTTTGGGGTCATTATCCTGTTGAAAAATAAATGGTCCAACTAAACGCAAACCGGATGGAATAGCATGCCGCTGCAAGATGCTGTGGTAGCCATGCTGGTTCAGTATGTCTTCAATTTTGAATAAATCCTCAACAGTGTCACCAGCAAAGCACCCCCACACCATCACACCTCCTCCTCCATGCTTCACAGTGGGAACCAGGCATGTAGAGTCCATCCGTTCACCTTTTCTGCGTTGCACAGAGACACGGTGGTTGGAACCAAATATCTCAAATTTGGACTGATCAGACCAATGCACAGATTTCCACTGGTCTAATGTCCATTCCTTGTGTTCTTTAGCCCAAACAAGTCTCTTCTGCTTGTTGCCTGTCCTTAGCAGTGGTTTCCTAGCAGCTATTTTACCATGAAGGCCTGCTGCACAAAGTCTCCTCTTAAGAATTGTTGCAGAGATGTGTCTGCTGCTAGAACTCTGTGTGGCATTGACCTGGTCTCTAATCTGAGCTGCTGTTAACCTGCGATTTCTGAGGCTGGTGACTCAGATAAACTTATCCTCAGAAGCAGAGGTGACTCTAGGTCTTCCTTTCCTGGGGAGGTCCTCATGTGAGCAGGTTTCTTTGTAGCGCTTGATGGTTTTTGCAACTGCATTAGTTTTCCCAATTATTCGGACTGACGGACCTTAATTTCTTAAAGTAATGAGGGCCACTCATTTTTCTTTACTTAGCTGCTTTTTTCTTGCCATAATACAAATTCTAACAGTCTATTCAGTAGGACTATCAGCTGTGTATCCACCAGACTTCTGCTCAACACAACTGATGGTCCCAACACCATGCAGTGTTTACTACATAAACCGAAGGCGCATGCAATTAAATTTTACATCCCAAAACCATTGCCAGCGTCAGGACGTACTTTGTGGACGGAGTTCTTGCAGGATTTATACAGCCCCCGAAAGATGGTATAAATATCAAAATGACTTCACAGGGAGAGGAGAAAAAAAAAAAAGGATTCCTCACCCCTGACCTAGGTGACAGAGGGGGTATTATGTATTATGGGACACTGTGAATATCCCAATTATATAGTTAAATCTCACAATTTGGGGTCAGTGTAACCCTCCTGTGATATGAGACAGACACTAACATTAGTGCCAAGTTTTCAGCAACCTGCAGAAATGCGGCCACCAGCAGGTGTAACAGCCCGCCAGAACTTACAACAGGGCTTCTGACGAACAAGGACACAGCTGGAGCTGTCTAGTAGAGGAGATCCGGGGACCGGAGAGAGGTACACAACTTTTCCCCCCCTATTTTTTAACACTAACTTCCAGGGTTAAAAAGGACAAACAAACAAAAAAAAAAATTATGGGACACTTCAGTGTAAGCAGCATTGATGCAATGTAACTTACAGAATAGAGATCACTGTTGTACATACGAAAGGTTCAGGTTCAGCTAACTCACCTGTGACAAGTAACAGGTAAGCCAGAAAAAAAAAATAAGGGGGGGGGGGGGGGGGAGAAAGCTGACTCAAGCTTAGCATGGTGTGTGTGTGTGCGCGCCACACAAAGCATGGAGAACAGAGAAGAACTGTGAGGATTTGAATACCCAAATTGTTGAAAAATATCAAGAATCTCAAGGTTACAAGTTTATCTCCAGAGATCTTGATGTTCCTTTGTCCATGGTGAGCAACATAATCAAGAACTTTACAACCCATGGCACTGTAGCTAATCTCCCTGGACAGCAGAGAAAAATTGATGAAATATTGCCAAACACGATAGTCTGGATAGATGATAAGCAGTTCCAATTAACTTCCAGAGAAGTTCAAGCTGTCCTGCAGGCTCAGGGTGAATCCATTCTAGTGCGACCTGTCAACATATGAATTAAATGAAATGCTATGGCAAAAGACCCAGGAGGACCCCAACTGCTGACAAACAAAAAAACTAAACTGCAGTTTGCCAAAATATATGCAAGACAATATACTTCTGGGAAAGGGTCTTGTGGACAGATGTGACCAAGATAGACCTGTTTGGTAAAGCATATCATTAGTCCGAAAAAAGTAATCAGGCCTACAAATAAAAGAACAGTACCTACAGTCAAATATGGTGGAGGTTCAAAGATGTTTTGCTGCCTCTGCCACTTGATGTCTTGACTGTGTGAAAGGCATCATGATATCTGAAGATTACCAAAGGATTTGATGTAGTGCCCAGTGTCAGAAAACTGGGTTTGCGTCCCAGGTCATGGGTCTTCCAGCATGGGTCTTCCCCAAACATACTTCAAGAAGCCCCCCGAAATGGATGGAAACAAAGCACTGGAGAGTTCTGAAGTGGCCAGTAATGAGTCCAGATCTAAATTCCATTCAATAACCATGGAGAGATCTTAAAATGGCTGTTGGGAGAAGGTGCCTTCAAATAGGAGACCTGGAGAAGATTGCAAAATAAAAGTGGTCCAAAATTCTAGTCGAGAGGTGTGAGACGCTTGTTGATGGTTAAAGAAAGTGATTGATTGCAATTTATTCCAAAGAGTGTGCAGCCGAATATTAAAGTTGAGGATGCTAACAATTTTGTGAAGCCTATGTTGGGGTTGTGTGTGAAATCATGTCCAATTTGCCTTTTTTTTCCTCTATTTTGTGTTGTTCCAATACACACAAAGGAAATAAACATGTGTATAACTAAACATGTGTAATTGCAATAATGTTCTGGTAGAAAATTTTTCTGCAACAATTTCAACGGTGCCAAAACTTTCAGGCATGACTGTACTTCCCCTATCAGTATGGTATTAACGGGAACATGTCAGCAGGATATTATTTTCAGTATGTAAAATAGGGGGCAGGTCAGTGAGGGATCAGAGACCTGTCATAAGCCATACACATGAATACCTAATCAGAGCTCCACATAAAGACCTCCACAGGCCGCCGCGGAGCACGAGCATAGCTAACTCAAAACGGAAAAGATTAAACAACCACAAGACGGATTTCATCAACCAAGGCAGGGCTGTGGAGTCGGTAAGCCACAGTTGCGACTCCAACTCCTGGATTTTATCAGGCTCCGACTCCGGCTCCTTCATAAATGGCCAATTCGTAACAATAAATTTACTGTTGTAAAATATTAACATTGTGCTTATTCAGTTTCTCACCATCATATAAGTAATCAGACCACTTAGAGCAAAAACTATATTTATTAGAATACAATTAGAATATAGCAAATAACTTTTCTAAACTCTTGTAAGTAAATATGCAATAAACACTGTTATGCAGTTAATAAGAAGAAATCTATAAATTTGTCCTCAGAAAAAGTATTGCCTCTGTCAGATCCTCCTTCATGGATGCCCTCAAATCTGATCTAATTATTTTGAGAGCAGAGAACAACCTCTCTACACTAACTTGGGTTGGTGGCAAAGCAGTAACCACTCGGGCAACATCTCTGACAATGTCAGGATACAGAGGAATCACTTGTTGCACTGTTATTTTTGATAAACGGTCAAATTTCTCAATTTCTTTTAGTGCACATGAAAAATTCTGCTGAAATGTACTGGCTGTGTTCTTTGCTGGGGATGACTCTTCTTCTATGCGGGAACGCTTTGCACGGTCCTTGTGATCCAAATATTTTTCGAAATTAAATTCTTCATCAGTTGATGAGGGTGAAGATGTGGCAGGACGACCAAATTCTTCTTGTTCCTCCTGACTGTTCTGCAACCCTTTCATCCTTACTGCTATTTCAAACAGAGCTTATTTTCCTTTAGTTAGCTGTTGATCATCTAGAAGAATCCGATGCATTGGGTCTACATAAACAGCTGCCAAAAGAATGTTATTTTGTAATAGTAGCTCCTCTCTCCGTTTCATTGATGTAGCAATGCCACTTGCAATTAACCCTCCTCTTTGGGACAGGCGAAACATCAGGTTCTTCCACTCCTTTAAGAAAATACCTGGAGTTAAGTCCTCTGCTTGTAATTTTTTAGTCACTGTAAATGGGTGCTCTAGCAATTTTTCCAGCTCAATCACCTGATTCCACTGACTTTCATTTAGCGTCAGTTGAGGGTTAGCCATGTCTACAAGAAAGGTTTTCAGTTCAACCAAGCGCTGAATCATTAAGTACTGCCCCATCGTGTGGCTTGATCAATAATTGCCCCTTTTCCAGCACGTCTCTTCAAAATTGAGTCAACTTTAGGGGTTCTGGCAAGAGTAGCCAATTTTCTCACCTTGCCAATCAGTGCAGCAGCATGTCCTCCTTGCAGACTGTCTCTTATAGCCAGCTGTAGTGTATGCACAACACAGCGCATGTGATGAATGAAAGAACGTATTGACACAGTTTTAACAAGATCATCTAAACTATCATGGTGCTGTTCATCTGAAGCAACTTCAGTTTGCTCCTCAGTTACAATACTGTGTTCCTCTATTTCAAACATTTCTGTGTCTGTGGACTCAGAATGTTCTTCTAGCTGCTGGTAACCATCATTACTCTCATTCATTAGCTTAATAGTACTTATCATATTTGAAGCATTGTCAGTTACGACAGAAAGAACTTCCTCTTTTTTAAGTTCATAGTTTTGCAGAACCTTTTCCACCAAGACCTGGACAAACTCACTGGTGTGATGAGCTTTGGTGTCTTTTACTGCCAATGTCTTGGTAACTATTTCATTTTTGTCACAAACAAATCGGACATTGATGGCAAAATAGTTCACTCTGTGACGTGTGCAGGCATCCATTTTAAGAAACAGAAAGCGTCCCTTGAGAGTTTTTTTAAGTTCTTCCTTTTGTTTAAAAGCTTCTTCGATTACTAATTTTCTAATACTCTCTCTCTCCAGAGAAACACCAAGCTTGCGGGCCATTTCCCCATTCAGACACATAAAAGCTGGTCGTGAAAATAATGAAATAGGCACACTATCCTTTACAACAAGCTCTATGATCTGTTTTTAAATGTATCTACTGACTTTGTCACTGACAAAATATCTTGCAACTGATGGCTGCAAAGTTCTCTGCTCCTTTGTTTGGCTGGAAGAGCTGGGCACTGGTTCATTGGTTTGGATGCAGTCTTTCTCATCCACTGCTTTCAGTACTTCTGGATGAAAGCGCTGTAAATGTCTCTTTAGATTAGAAGCTCTGGTAGGAGCATTTTTATCTTTGCCTCAATATGCACTGATCTTGGCTTCACAGCATTTGTTTTCGTCTGGATCATTTGTCATACGCTGACAGACAATGTTTTCCATCTTGTGTGATGGTGAAATGTTCAAATACAGCTGATTTAATGTGACGCTTCTTTGACACTCAGGTTTTTAATTCTGCATTCACAATCCAAATGACAATTGTTTTCCCTAAAAACAATTGTACAAAATTATTGCCAGGTCGTACAACTGATCTAGTGGTCAGTAATACTGTTATTCCTCATGTACTCACAGTTAACTGATGCAAAGTTTGTTGAAAGGATAATACTTCTTACAGTCTTCCTCTTCTGAGTAGCAGCTGTGAGATGCTTGGAAGACACACACCTAGTAAACATCTAGTCTAGAGGAGGAGCTTTACTACTAAGAATTTGCAACACTTTCACTTTCAGTTTCATACATTGTAAGTAGGGGGGTTGGGGCACCATGAGGTTAACCAAGTATAAGATTAGATAAGGGCAGTGGAGAACAGTGACACACAAGAAGTAAGAAATGTCTCTATCTCCAGCAGAACTGCTTATCACTGTTGTTCATAGTTTGATAGAACATATATATTTGAGTAAAGGCCCCGTCTCACATAGCGAGATCGCTAGCGAGATCGCTGCTGAGTCACAAGTTTTGTGACGCAACAGCGACCTCAGTAGCGATCTCGCTATGTGTGACACGTACCAGCGACCCGGCCCCTGCTGTGAGATCGCTGGTCGTGTCGGAATGGCCTGGGCCGTTTTTCGGTCGTTGAGGTCCCGCTGAATCGGTGTGTGTGACACCGATCCAGCGATGTCTTCACTGGTAACCAGGGTAAACATTGGGTTACTAAGCGCAGGGCCGCGCTTAGTAACCCGATGTTTACCCTGGTTACCAGCGTAAATGTAAAAAAAAACAAACAGTACATACTCACCATCTGATGTCCGTCAGGTCCCCCGGCGTCTGCTTCCCACACTGACTGAGCGCCGCAAAGTGAAAGTGAAAGTACAGCACAGCGGTGACGTCACCGCTGCGCTCTGCTCTCACTGTACGGCGGCACTCAGTCAGAGCAGGAAGCAGACGGCAAGGGACCTGACGGACATCAGATGGTGAGTATGTACTGTTTGTTTTTTTTGGTAACCAGGGTAAACATCGGGTTACTAAGCGCGGCCCTGCGCTTAGTAACCCGATGTTTACCCTGGTTACCCGGGTGCTGCAGGGGGACTTCGGCATCGTTGAAGACAGTTTCAACGATGCCGAAGTCGTTCCCCTGATCGTTGGTCGCTGGAGAGAGCTGTCTGTGTGACAGCTCCCCAGCGACCACACAGCGACTTACCAACGATCACGGCCAGGTCGTATCGCTGGTCGTGATCGTTGGTAAATCGCTATGTGAGACGGGGCCTTAAGGGTATGTGCACACGTCCGGATTTCTTGCAGAAATTTCCTGAAGAAAACCGGAAATTTTCTGCAAGAAATCCGCATTTTTTTTTTCCGTTTTTTTTTTCTCGTTTTTTTTAGCATTCTGCAAGCGTAATTAGCTTGCAGAATGCTAAAGTTTTCCAAGCGATCTGTAGCATCGCTTGGAAAACTGACTGACAAGTTGGTCACACTTGACAAGTGTGACCAACTTTTTACTATAGATGCAGCTTATGCAGCATCTATAGTAAAAGATAGAATGTTTAAAAATAATAAAAAAAATAAAAAAATGGTTATACTCACCCTCTGCAGACAGCCGATATCCTCAGCGGCGTCCGTTCCTATAGATGCCGGTGTGGTTCAGGACCTTCGATGACTTCGCGGCTTGTGATTGGTCGCGTGAGTCACATGAGCGGTCACGCGACCAATCACAAGACAGCGACGTCATCACAGGTTCTGAACCACACCATCTATAGGAACGGAAGAGAGAGCATGCACCGGAGAGACGGGAACACTTCGGGGGCCATCAGAGGGTGAGTATATCACTAATTTTAATTTTTTTTTTTTACCAATTATATGGTGCCCAGTCCGTGGAGGAGAGTCTCCTCTCCTCCACCCTGGGTACCAACCGCACATAATCTACTTACTTCCCGCATGGTGTGCACAGCCCCGTGCGGGAAGTAAGCAGATCAATGCACTCCTAGGTGTGCGGAATCCCCGCAATTCCGCATTTTTAATGAACATGTTGCTTTTTCCGCGATGCGATTTTTTCGCGGAAAAAAATGCAACATTTGCACAAAAAAATGCGGAATACCCTGTAAATAGGAGGCATATGTAAGCGTTTTTTTCGCGTTTTCATAGCGAAAAAACGTGAAAAAAAACTTGAAAATTATTATATTAATTAAATATTATATATTAAATATTAATACATTTTTTTTTTAAGCTGGAGTCGGAGTCGGTACATTTCTACCGACTCCAACCAAAACTAACTGACTCCACAGCCCTGAACCAAGGCATCATTTTAATCAGTATAATGGCGCCAACCTGACATTGTGTAGGTTACTGTACACAGTCCTGCTGACAGGTTCCCTTTATATAATTAAAAAAAAAAAAACAAACAACAAAAACGATCCTCTGTTCTGGAGAATGGAGACATTAATTAGATGTAAATTGCAAAGCAGCTCGTATTTACATGAACTTTGAAAATTTTATTTAATATAGGACCTATGAGCTCTGTAGTCATTTCTGTAAAATACATGCATTTAGAACTAACTTTATTCATGTTTTTTTTCCCCAAGATGCTTCTTTACTGCCAAGAGAGCAGGTTTTACCTGCAGAGAAAAACGTAGCAAAAAACGCAAAGCGTGAACATAGCCTTAGGCTGCATGTGACCTAAGAAAGTTTATTTTCATAGAGAGAAAAGAACAGCACCTTCCAAAAACCCTCCTGCAATATTCCCCTACACGTCACCGTGGATGTGGACTCCTTGGCTACAAACAGATTATATAGCACCTCCATTATAACGATATGAACCTTTATAATCCAATTTCACCTTCCAAAACCCTCTCAACTAAAAGGATTTTCACCTGTCAGGACGTCCGATGTTGCAGTGCGATGTTAGCGGCGAGTAGTTAGGGAGCAGGGCGCCCCAATAGCACGGTCCATTACTGATTAGAGGAAAGAGACAATGAAAACCAAAACTCGAGGTGCAGCCCACGGTTTTTGGGAAAGGCTGTTTGGAGGAGCCTGTATATGTACCAACGTATCGCAGAGAAATCTAGAAAGGCAACTGTATAAAGCAGTGCGTCGTTTAATCCTATAATCACATGCTCCAGTCACCTTTTTCGGACTAAAATCCTGGAAAACGTTTTGTGTAAAAACAACAAAAATAACCAGATACCTTTTTCCTCTTCAAAATATTTTATTAAAGGAAGAAACAGGTCATCCTATAAAACCCAAGCCCCCATAATGCTATGTTAACAGATGAAGAAAGTTACGGCCCATGGAATGTGGGGACAAAAACACTTCTATACAAAAAGACCAATGTAAAATTGGTATTCTACATCTTAATATTTTTTTGCATTTTGACCAAAGATGGTGGCATGGAGAATGAGAGCCGACCCCACAATAAGTTCTGTTTACTTGCATAGAGCCATCCTATTCCACAGCATTCTACAGATATCAGCACTGCTCCCACTTCCCCAGTGGGAACACTCGCTATTTCATTTCACGCTCAGTAGTTCTTTGGAATGAGGAAGGAAACCTACAGGCACGCATTTTGCTGATGCTCTCCTCAGTGTTAGCCCAGCGCTGCAAAGTCAAGGTGCTAACCACTGAGTCCCCATGAAGTCCATTGATGTAACACTAGGTACACATTCCATAGTCTCCAGGTTTAATATTCCCAAAAGTGCCCAGTCAGGATGAATGCTTTTGCATGTGTCCACCATAGAGATCATTGTTATAAAAAAAAAATAAAAAAATAAAAATAATAATATTATATATATATTAATCACACTGCTTGGAATATATTTCGCTCGCAGGCTCTCTATATAGGAGAGCACAGTTAAACAGTATGGAGGAGCTGATCCAGAAAGCAAAGGTAAAAAATACACTTGATGTCTGTCTGGTGAACGTGGGCCTATGGCAATGTTACAGTAGCGATGGCGGAGCACAAAGCTTAATACCATCAGCCTCCATGGAGACATGACAACGTACTAGCAAAACACTCATCCTTCATCTGAATGAATCCACTTATGTGAGCCATTAAGCCATCATTGTAGGCAGCACGTAGTGTTAACAGGATTTTCTGCAGACATCATGCACACTGTATGGGGTCAGAACAAACAGCCTCCATACAGTTTTGTCAGCTTTTAAGGGAGCCATAAACCAGCACAGATTGACTTTCATATTGTTGATTGGGGGTAGAAATAAGCCTGGATAAATAGGTCTGTAATCCATGTTATTGATCTGTACATGTTTTTGTAGGATCTTGTCCAGACGCTTACCTGAAGAAGCTCCAAAGTCATTGGAAGGTTTTTAAGTTCTTTGAGTAAATCTAAAGCCCCCACCTATAGAAAAGAGAATAGAAAAAAAAGTGATTAACATTCCCACAGAAGCAACCTTCAAGACATTCTCACACTTGAGTAAACTTTTCTAACATTATTATTATTTATTATTATTATAGCGCCATTTATTCCATGGCGCTTTACATGTGAGGAGGGGTATACATAATAAAAACAGGTACAATAATCTTGAACAATACAAGTCATAACTGGTACAGGAGGAGAGAGGACCCTGCCCGCGAAGGTTCACAATCTACAAGGGATGGGTGAGGATACAATATGTGAGGATAGAGCTGGTCGTGCAGTGGTTTGGTCGATCGGTGGTTACTGCAGGTTGTAGGCTTGTTGGAAGAGGTGGGTCTTCGGGTTCTTTTTGAAGGTTTCGATGGTAGGTGAGAGACTGATGTGTTGTGGTAGAGAGTTCCAGAGTAGGGGTGATGCGCGAGAGAAATCTTGTATGCGATTGTGGGAATAGGAGATAAGAGGGGAGTAGAGAAGGAGATCTTGTGAGGATCGGAGGTTGCGTGCAGGAAAGTATCGGGAGATGAGGTCACAGATGTATGGAGGAGACAGGGTGTGGATGGCTTTGTATGTCATGGTTAGGGTACTGGAGTCTCTGGGCAATGGGGAGCCAGTGAAGGGATTGACAGAGCGGAGAGGCCAGGGAATAGCGGGGGGACAGGTGGATTAGTCGGGCAGCAGAGTTTGGAATAGATTGGAGGGGTGCGAGAGTGTTCAAGGGGAGGCCACAGAGTAGGAGGTTACAGTATTCGAGGCGGGAGATGATGAGGGCATGGACTAGGGTTTTTGCAGATTCTTGGTTTAAGAATGTATGGATCCGAGAAATATTTCTGAGTTGAAGGTGGCAGGAAGTGGAAAGGGCTTAGGTATGTGGTTTGAAGGAGAGATCAGTGTCGAGTATTACCCCGAGACAGCGAGCTTGTGGGACTGGGGAGAGTGGGCAGCAGTTTACTGTAATGGATAGGTTCGTTAGGGGGGTCGCGTGAGATGGGGGAAAGACAATGAATTCTGTTTTGTCCATATTAAGTTTTAGAAATCTAGCGGCGAAGAAGGATGAAATAGCAGATAAACATTGAGGTATTCTGGTTAGTAGGGTGGTGATATCTGGTGCAGAGATGTAGATCTGTGTATCATCAGCATAGAGGTGATACTGAAAGCCGTGAGATTCTATGAGCTGTCCCAGGCCAAAGGTGTAAATGGAGAAGATCAGGGGCCCTAGAAATGAACCTTGTGGGACTCCGACAGATAGGGGGCGAGGCGAGGAGGGTGTGTGAATGGGAGACGCTGAATGTTCGGTCAGTTAGGTATGACGAGATCCAGGATAGGGCCAAGTCTGTGATGCCAAGGGATGAGAGGGTCTGTAGTAATAGGGAATGGTCCACTGTGTCAAAGGCAGAGGACAGGTCCAGGAGGAGGACAGAGTAGTGTCGCTTGCTCTTGGCGGTTAATAGGTCATTGGTGACATTAGTTAGGGCAGTTTCAGTGGAATGGTGTGACCGGAAGCCTGATTGTAAGCGGTCAAAGAGGGAGCAGGAAGATAGATGGGAGGACAGTTCAAGATGGACGTGTTGTTCCAGTAGTTTTGAGGCATAGGGGAGGAGTGATATAGGGCGATAGCTAGATACAGAGGATGGGTCAAGAGAAGGCTTTTTGAGGTTAGGTGTGGTTGAGGCATGTTTAAAGCTTGAGGGGAAAACACCAGTTGTTAGTGATAGGTTGAAGAGATGGGTTAGGGTTGGGATGAAGACTGTGGCGAGGTTTGGGATGAAGTGGGAAGGGATCGGGTCAAGTGAACAGGTGGTGAGATGCGACCTTGAGAGCAGAGTGGAGAGTCGATCTTCTGTAATGGTGGAGAAGTTGGTATTGGAGGTGGAGGGCTGGGTAGTTGGGAGGAAGGGCTCTGGGGGTTGTCGACTAAAACTGTCTCTGATGTTCTCATGACAAATGTTAAAAAGGGACAAGAGAACGTGCTTGCCAAAGAAACAAAATTATTCCCAAAATTAATGGTAACGTATAAGTGTAGTTTCAGACATGTCATGGAGCAGACACTCCCACTATTATTTAAATGAGGGGGCAGCACTGGATTGCTGTGGGGATTCCACAGTTAGCTCCCCAGAGGCCGAGCCCATGGTATGGAGGGCGCCCGTCCCCCCCCCCCAGAGGCCGGGCCCATGGTAAGGAGGGCGCCCGTCCTCCCCAACAGAGACAGGGCCGGGCCCATGGTAAGGAGGGCGCCCGTCCTCCCCAACAGAGACAGGGCCGGGCCCATGGTAAGGAGGGCGCCCGTCCTCCCCAACAGAGACAGGGCCGGGCCCATGGTAAGTGGTAAGGAGGGCGCCCGTCCTCCCCAACAGAGACAGGGCCGGGCCCATGGTAAGTGGTAGGGAGGGCGCCCGTCCTCCCCAACAGAGACAGGGCCGGGCCCATGGTAAGTGGTAGGGAGGGCGCCCGTCCTCCCCAACAGAGACAGGGCCGGGCCCATGGTAAGTGGTAAGGAGGGCGCCCGTCCTCCCCAACAGAGACAGGGCCGGGCCCATGGTAAGTGGTAAGGAGGGCGCCCGTCCTCCCCAACAGAGACAGGGCCGGGCCCATGGTAAGTGGTAAGGAGGGCGCCCGTCCTCCCCAACAGAGACAGGGCCGGGCCCATGGTAAGTGGTAAGGAGGGCGCCCGTCCTCCCCAACAGAGACAGGGCCGGGCCCATGGTAAGTGGTAAGGAGGGCGCCCGTCCTCCCCAACAGAGACAGGGCCGGGCCCATGGTAAGTGGTAAGGAGGGCGCCCGTCCTCCCCAACAGAGACAGGGCCGGGCCCATGGTAAGTGGTAAGGAGGGCGCCCGTCCTCCCCAACAGAGACAGGGCCGGGCCCATGGTAAGTGGTAAGGAGGGCGCCCGTCCTCCCCAACAGAGACAGGGCCGGGCCCATGGTAAGTGGTAAGGAGGGCGCCCGTCCTCCCCAACAGAGACAGGGCCGGGCCCATGGTAAGGAGGGCGCCCGTCCTCCCCAACAGAGACAGGGCCGGGCCCATGGTAAGGAGGGCGCCCGTCCTCCCCACAGAGACAGGGCCGGGCCCATGGTAAGGAGGGCGCCCGTCCTCCCCACAGAGACAGGGTCGGGCCCATGGTAAGGAGGGCGCCCGTCCTCCCCACAGAGACAGGGTCGGGCCCAAAGGTAAGGAGGGCACCCGTCCTCCCCACAGAGACAGGGTCGGGCCCATGGTAAGGAGGGTCTATACGAACATTCAGCGCTTTCGATCTAGCAAGACTTAACAGCAGCCATATTTTCTCATTGGTATTTTAGCTGCAATTCCTGTCCTGACAGCATGTCTTCGGACCCAAAAGAATAGGAATTATGGGCACACCATAAGCCTCTTAAAAAGGAATCTGTCTATTATTCTAGCACGCTGAAGTCACTTGGTTAGCACCCAAGCATGCTGGGATAACACCCTATCCGAGCACGTTCCCTCATCGTTAGTTTTTATCTTTATGAACAGCTCCAGGGCTGGCACACTCTGGTGGTCCCCAGTGGTCTCACTCCACTTTCTTGCAGTGATGCTAACACTTGTGACTGCTGCAACCAACCAGTGGCCTCATGTAGAGAATGAGATAGTCAAGGCCAGTGATTGGCTGTTGTGGTCACGATAATGTAGTACAGCATGTCATCACCGAAATAAACCACTGGAGACCTAAAGGTGTTTTCCCATAAACAAAGTTAATTTTAAAAGCAAAATTTTCATCAATAGATCTTGGAAAAATAATAATAATAGCAACTTTCACAACTGGATGTGTATAAATAAAATGTTCCTGTGCTGAGAATCTTATGAATGTGCCCCTGCTGTGTACTGTGTAATGTCTGAGTCTGACCGTACAAGATCATGGTCTGATCATACCACAGCTCCTGGGCAGGGGAGGAAGGAAAAGCGTATACAGAGATAAAACATTTTACTGTCTATTTTTTTTAAAAATGTGTTACGTCAAATAATCAGTTGTGATTGTGTGCTGCAATGTCAGTATACTCATTATTCCAAGATCAATTGATTAAAATTAACTTTGTGAGAAAACCCTGACAAATCATAATAAATGTCAATCTTTATTAAATACAGCAATAAAAACACATACAATTAAAGGGAGCCTGTCAGCAGGATTGTGCCCAGTAACCTACACAGTGTCAGGTCAGCGCCGTTATACTGATTAAAATGATACCTTGGTTGATGAAATCCGTCTTGTGGTTGTTGTTTAATCTTTATTTTCAGTTTTGAGTTAATGATATGCTCGTGCTCCGGGGCGGCCTTCATGTGGTGCTCTGATTAGATATTCATAATGCAGACTGCTGTCAGGTCACTGATCCCTCACTGACCTGCCCCCTAGTTTATTTACATAATGAATATCTGTACATAACGTAAAATAAAAACAAAAACAATCTGCAGGCAGGTGTCGGCCGTGGCACCTGCTCTGCAGCATAATCGCATGTTTTATGTGCCAGTAATATGGTACATTTTTTTCATGTTATCCAGCAAGGAGAAAAAAAAAAATCAATTGAAAATGGCGCCCATCACACCTGCGCAGTAGCTATCAGTGTCTATACCTGTGATCTAATAGCTGCTACTGCGCCATCTTAAGGCCCCGTCTCACATAGCGAGATCGCTAGCGAGATCGCTGCTGAGTCACTAGTTTTGTGACGCAACAGCGACCTCAGTAGCGATCTCGCTATGTGTGACACGTACCAGCGATCAGGCCCCTGCTGTGAGATCGCTGGTCGTGTCGGAATGGCCTGGACCTTTTTTTGGTCGTTGAGGTCCCGCTGACATCGCTGAATCGGTGTGTGTGACACCGATCCAGCGATGTCTTCACTGGTAACCAGGGTAAACATCGGGTTACTAAGCGCAGGGCCGCGCTTAGTAACCCGATGTTTACCCTGGTTACCAGCGTAAATGTAAAAAAAAAACAAACAGTACATACTCACCATCTGATGTCCGTCAGATCCCTTGCCGTCTGCTTCCTGCTCTGACTGCCGCCGTAAAGTGAGAGCACAGCAGTGACGTCACCGCTGCGCTCTGCTCTCACTGTACGGCGGCACTCAGTCAGAGCAGGAAGCAGACGGCAAGGGACCTGAGGGACACCGAAAGGCGAGTATGTAGTGTTTGTTTTTTTTGGTAACCAGGGTAAACATCGGGTTACTAAGCGCGGCCCTGCGCTTAGTAACCCGATGTTTACCCTGGTTACCCGGGTGCTGCAGGGGGACTTCGGCATCGTTGAAGACAGTTTCAACGATGCCGAAGTCGTTCCCCTGATCGTTGGTCGCTGGAGAGAGCTGTCTGTGTGACAGCTCCCCAGCGACCACACAGCGACAAAACAGCGACGCTGCAGCGATCAGCATCGTTGTCTGTATCGCTGCAGCGTCGCTGTGTGAGACGGGGCCTTTACTGGAGAAGAAAAAAAAATGTTCTCCTCCAAGATGGCGCCCGTGCCTGCGCAGTAGCAGCTCGGAGATAGCCGAGAGGGGGTAGGTCAGTGAGGGATCAGTGACCTGTCAGCAGTCTGCTTTATGAATACCTGATCAGTGCACCACATGCCGACCCCCACAGGTCACCCTGGGGCACGAGCAGATCATTAGCTGAAAATAAAGATTAAACAACAACCACAAGACGGATTTCATCAACCAAGGTATCATTGTATTCAGTATAACGGCGCCAACCTGACGCTGTGCGCAGGTTACCGAGCACAATCCTGCTGACAGGTTCCCTTTAAGGCCCCTATACACATCCACTAATGACGCCAATTTCTGCAGGATCGTCCAACCATCGGATGTACATTATTTGAGGGATAAGGATCGGCAAGTTTCAATTCGAGGTGCATGAACACATTTTTCATGAATTCGTCAGGTGATTCATGTTACCCAAAGCACAGGTAGCATGAATCAGAATCTAGATGCGCGACTGCAGACAGGTTCCTCTGACGCGCTCCGGCAACTTACAAAAATATTCTTTGAAGATGCGGAGAGCAGACAAGTCTGTGGGCACCTCTGGCCGGTTCTTCCCAGAGCCGATGCTGGGGACGGACACGTCTCTGCCCATATACACACGAGATTGAGACTTGTCACACACCTAGAGGTTCCCTTTAATGAAAGGGAACACAGGTTCCCTTTAATGAAAGGACTCATAATAACTACGTACAGAGCTGATTTAACATAAACTTTATTCTAAGAGGAAAGAAAACACAACCACACAAGTAAATACCCAAAAGAGCAAAGTGTACTTCTACAGCATGTGACAACACCTTCAGCACCGCCAGTGGTGATCCCTCCCCCAGTGTTTGCCCAGGGTGTGCGGCGTCCTGGTCTCTCCCCGGTATATGGTAGATACACTACATCACACTCTGCAGTCTTCGTTACGGTAATACAGAGCCAAAGACCCTCAGAGTAGAAGAAACTCCTCTCTGGTTTTAGATGAGGGAGATGCCAGGCATGCGTCCTGCCACTCCATTCAAGTGTGTTACACCACCCATATAGGTCACCCGCTGCCCCAGTCACTCCTCCGCGCTGTATACGTGTCTCCAAGGAAGAACAGGAGTCCCAAGATAACTGTCTTGGCTGGATCCTTCCCACATAAGTTATCAGCCACCCAGTGAGCAGGTGTTAACCCTGGAAGACCCCTTTACTGAATGGCTTAGCACTTTCTGCACTACTTATGCCCCTCATAGACACTCCCATGGTCACATCGGGTTTCGTCCCATCACTATCACCCACTGACACGCTGCAGATAATTAAAAAAGGTTCACATCTGCAATAAATAAAACAACAAAACAAAACAAAAAAACAACAACAAGCAGCATGTGCTTTTTTTTTTTTTTTTTTCAGTCTTCAGCATGTCAATTCTCATAGCATTTTCAAATCCACTGAAATGAATTATTTGGGGGGTGAATGCACCTAAAAACATGTATTCCTGCAGAAAAATCTGCTTTAGATACTCATTGTGTGCACATAGCCTTACATGGCTTATCTGCTCACAGAAGCTTCTCCCACACCAGCTACAATACAGAAAGTGAAAGTTACAGAGTGTTTATCAATGAGGCCACTAACTGTGGAGGGTAACCCCGTGTCTGCGAGACACCGCATGATCACATCCCCCATGAAAGTGTTACATAGAACTGCACAGAGAGCTATATTGGAGGCCCCATCCATAATGGCCTGCAGAACAGTCAGAAGGACTCAGACTGGAGCGCATACAATCACCGATAATGCAGCACACACCAATCTCCCAAATCTGCCCCCATACACAGCCCTGCTCCCGCTGTGTGCACACGCCGCATGACGGCTCGTGTTGTGGACAGCACCGCAGCGGTCAGGGTCAGTCCTGCTCACAGACAGAACGTTGCATAGTGCAGACTCTCCAGACAGCGCTGCTTTACTAAATACATGAAGTCCAGAAACTAATGATTACTGGGGAGGTTTTCTGAGCACTGAGATTTGTGATGTTCCTCTGCTATCCCTCCTGGAAAGATATGAATGACCTGACAGCAGGGAGTCACCACCGAGCGGCGTCCGACACTGCCCAATCAGCTCTGACCACGTGGAGACATCTCTCCAAGAAGGAGAGACGGTAACACCCAGGGGTCCATCTAATCATAGACTTCCAGGGGAATGGCCAGAGGCAGATGTAAGTATAAGAAAATCAGTATTCCACAGGGTACAAGTATTCACCAGGAGCCTCTGAGCAGTGTGATGAAGCCCCTCACAACACAGACCCCAGGACCCCACAGAGGAGCCTCTGAGCAGTGTGATGAAGCCCCTCACAGTACAGACCCCAGGACCCCACAGAGGAGCCTCTGAGCAGTGTGATGAAGCCCCTCACAGTACAGACCCCAGGCAGACCCCCGCAGAGGAGCCTCTGAGCAGTGTGATGAAGCCCCTCACAGTACAGACCCCAGGCAGGACCCCACAGAGGAGCCTCTGAGCAGTGTGATGAAGCCCCTCACAGTACAGACCCCAGGCAGGACCCCGCAGAGGAGCCTCTGAGCAGTGTGATGAAGCCCCTCACAACACAGACCCCAGGACCCCACAGAGGAGCCTCTGAGCAGTGTGATGAAGCCCCTCACAGTACAGACCCCAGGACCCCACAGAGGAGCCTCTGAGCAGTGTGATGAAGCCCCTCACAGTACAGACCCCAGGCAGGACCCCACAGAGGAGCCTCTGAGCAGTGTGATGAAGCCCCTCACAGTACAGACCCCAGGACCCCACAGAGGAGCCTCTGAGCAGTGTGATGAAGCCCCTCACAGTACAGACCCCAGGCAGGACCCCACAGAGGAGCCTCTGAGCAGTGTGATGAAGCCCCTCACAGTACAGACCCCAGGACCCCACAGAGGAGCCTCTGAGCAGCGGGATTATGGGGGTCGCTAGGTAAGAACTTTCCTAGTGCAGTGATGGAGGATGCCGGGATCTTGTGCGGGCTCTATGGGCCTTGTAGTCCTCCTGCAGTCTTCTCTAGGCTCCGCCCCCGCTCCCCAGGACGGACATTACAGTACTCTGCCTCTCCGGCTGGGGGCGCGCTCGCACTGACCGTGTTCTTCTTCTGCACCATCCGCTCCATCTTCTTGGCGATGCGGATGATCTCCTCCCCGCCGGCCGCGCTCATCTTGGCTCTCCCCGCACAGCAGCAGCGGCGTCACACACAGCCCGGAGCCGCGATACCAACACCCGGAGGAAGAGGCAAGTTCCCGCTTAGCGCGTCCTCCACACCCCGGCCGGAAGCTGCTGCCGACACTGCTGGAAAGCGAGGCCGCGGCTGTGTTGTCAGTACACGCGGGCTCTGCCTCTTCCTGTTACTAGTGATGGGGCCGCAGCTCCGCCCAGATCACCGCGGGCACATAGCCTCCAATAACAGCGCGCCACCTAGCGGCCGGAGGTGGAAGCACAGTGCGCAGGGTGACCTCCTATCAGACTGCCAGTGTGAGGGGCCGGTAACATGACGGGAGTGTGCAGGAGGAGGAGCAGCCTTTCTACAATTAAAGGGATTCAGAGCTGGGGCCGCTCCCTTCAGATGTCAGTTATGTCCGAAGGTGGGGAGAGTGACGGCAGCGCTGATTGGCTGCAGGGAGAACCAGTGCCGCCCCCTCCTGGAACCGCACAAGCACCACAGTATAGGGAGGGGAGCACAGTGACTTAGAAGGGGCTCCGAGGAGTGGACAGGCACTTTTTTTTATTTTGCAGAAAATATATATCTCTTTTGGGCTCATATTCACTTGCGAGAAAAACAGACGAGTGCAATGCGAGAAAAAATCGGACTCTGACCGATATTATTCAATGGGTGACATCTCATCTGCGATTTTTTTTCTCAGCTGAAATCGGACTGAGAGAAAAGGCTATTAATATAAGCTCACGGCTGTATACTTAGCCTATACTGGTGATTAAAATAGGGGACCCCCCAAAAAAAGAGACATGGGTCCCCTATAATTAAACAGCAAAGGCTATGCAGACAGCTGCGGGCTGATACTAATAGCCTAGGAAGGGGCCATGGATATTGCCCCCCCCCGGCTAAAAACATCAGCTCTCAGCTCCCCCAGAAAAGGCGCATCTGTAATATGCACCAATTCTGGCACTTAGCCTCGCTCTTCCCGCTTGCCCTGTAGCAGTGGCAAGTGGGGTAATAGTTGTGGGGTTGATGTCACCTTAGTATTGTAAGCTTTGTTAAAGAACGCATTGGATGTTTGAAACACGTAACTGTGTCTACACTCTTGATGGAATCTATTAATATTTTTTAATCCAATATATTTTTGCAAGATTGGAAACTGGATCATCTTTTTTTCATTTCCACAAGTGGTTCCTTGCAGATCCGTGCCTTCTTGAATGCCAAGCTGGGATGAGCTGGTTAATCTTCCCTCCCTTTTTTCTCCACACATATATTTGATCACTGTGTGAGTTTTATTTTAACCTCATCAGTCCACAGGACTTAGATGTTCTTTTGTTCACTTCAGACACTGAATTTTATGGTGAGGACACAGGAGAGGGTTTCTTCTGATGACTCTTCCATGAAGGCCATATTTGTGCAGGTGTCTCTGAACAGTAGAACCACATACCCCAACTCCAGTCTGCTAAATCATTCTGATGAACGAAAAACCTGTAGGAGAGATCAGCGCAAATAAGGTCTTATCTGGTAGATATTGAGAAAATGCACTCAGATTACCCGAACCTGATAGACCTATTCATAAAGGCGTATAGATCTTAGTAGAGGCATCAGCTGCAGCAAAACCACGGGTCAGCAGATCACCGTATCACGTATAATAAAATTGGAGATTTGGGGATAAAAACTGCGCAGCTGAGTTTGCTCATTTTGTTTCTTGTAGGTTTTGTATGTTTACCGCCAATGTGAACATGTGTTTGTGTGCTGCATGTATATCAACTCAAACCAAGCTCAATTTTTGTGTTTTTTCTTTGTATTTTTGCAAGCCATGGTGTGGCCTCTGTCTCCTGAGCTGGAAATTACATTTAAAAGCTTCCCCAGACTGGTCTCCACAGGTCAGGACCCGGTCCTTTGGTCTGCCTTTATTCACACACTGAGGTCAACTCTGACATATGGTAAGGTTTTTAATATTAGACAGTGTAGGACTGTCCCGATTAGGGGCAGCTTGTCAACAGATAATCTTTGCTTTTAAGACGGCTTCTTTCTCAGGTTATGTCCTGAGGAAGAAATCATCTGAACCTCAAAACGCGCTGAATAAAACCACCATCTTTTATTTCAAATTCATCTGATCCTACATCTTATTCAGCGGTGCGATTTTTATCCACAAATCTCCAATTTTATTATAAATCTTTCTGAATGTCTTTTGCAGTCAAGCGGGGGTTCTGATTTGCCTCTCCAGCAATCTTTCGAGCAGCTCTCACTGAAATCTTGCTTGGTCTTCCAGCCCTTATCTTGACCTCCACTGTTCCTGTTAACTGCCATTTCATAATTACATTTTGAACTGAGAGGGCAACTTGAAAACGCTTTCTATCTTCTTATAGCCTTCTGCTTTGGGCCTCCTCCATTGAGGTGTTAAGAAAAAGTAAATACATTTTTTACATTGCCGTCATGTTACTTTGCATTAATTCCTGAAATGCATTTGAAGGGTTAATAAACTACCTAACAGCTGTTTTGAACATGTTGAGGAGTTCTGTATTTAAGCAGTGTCAGTTTTGGGGGGGTTCTCCAATAGATTGGTCCCCCAAAGTCACTTGAAAACTGACTAGGGCTGTGAAAAAATAAATGTTGAAAATTTCCTTGAAAAAATATTTACTGCTGCAATTTAGATCTTCTAAAATTCTAACAAAATAAAAGAACATTTTACAAATGGTGATGATGTAAGGCAGACGTGAGGGAAATGTTATTAGTAGTGATGAGCGAATGTACTCGTTGCTCGGGTTTTCCTGAGCACGCTCGGGTGACCGAGTATTTATGACTGCTCTGAGATTTAGTTTTCTTTGCCGCAACTGCATGATTTACAGCTATTAGCCAACTTAAGTACATGTGGGGGTTGCCTGGTTGCTAGGGAATCCCCACATGTGTTCAGGTTGTCTAATAGCCGTAAATCATTCAGCTGCGGCGATGAAAACTAAATCTCCGAGCACTACCAAATACTCGGAGGACCCCCGAGCGTGTTCTGGAAAACCCGAGCAACGAGTACACTCGCTCATCACTACTACTAACATTTCCCTCACGGTGTGACTATCTGGATTAAAGATATAATTATTAATGATTTAGCTCACTCGAGTGTCTTTGGCGTGCTCGAAAAATAGAGTCCCCATGGCTGCATGTCTCGCAGCTTAACAAACAGCCAATCCCTGCATGTGTTGTGGCTGTCGAACAGCAGCGAGACATGCAGCCACGGGGACTCGAACATACAGTATCTAAATTTACTATTATCATAAAATATGTACCACAAAAAAAAAAAAAAATCTCAAAAGCACTGGAATATATTGAGTAACGTTTCTCCTTATGGAGAGTGACATACCAGCTGGCTTGTCAAGGTAAGGAGGCTTATTTGCCGTGCAATGCTCCTCTGGGAAATTAAATATGCAAATTGCCTCTTCTGAGAAAAATGACTTATCCTAAGTCATATTGCACGACTCATTAAAGAGTTAATTGTGACTTGTAGGATCGCTACTTCCAACAGGTGGCGCTATAGAGTTTAAGTCCTCTTTTTCTCATTAGAGGCAATTTGCTTATTTAATTTCCCAGAGGAGCATTGCACGGCGAATAAGCCTCCTTACCTTGACAAGCCAGCTGGTATGTCACTCTCCATAAGGAGAAACGTTACCCCTTAGGCCGGTTTCACACGTCAGTGGCTCCGGTACGTGAGGTGACAGTTTCCTCACGTACCGGAGACACTGACACACGTAGACCCATAAAAATCAATGCATCTGTGCAGATGTCATTGATTTTTTGCGGACCGTGTCTCCGTGTGCCAAACACGGAGACATGTCAGTGTTCGTGGGAGCGCACGTTTTACACGGACCCAATAGAGTCAATGGGTCCGCGTAAAACACGGACCTCACACGGACATTCTCCGTCTGGGGTCCGTGTGCGTGCCGGAGACAGCGCTACAGTAAGCGCTGTCCCCCCCACATGGTGCTGAAGCCGGTATTCATATCTTCCCTGTAGCAGCGTTTGCTATACAGAAAATATGAAGAATAGTGTTAAAAATAAAGATCCATGTGTCCGCCGCCCCCCCACCCCCTGTGCGCCCCCCCGCTGGTCAGAAAATACTTACCCGCTCCCTCGCTCCTTCCTGGTCTAGCCGCGCCTCCTACTGTATGCGGTCACGTGGGGCCGATCATTTACAATCATGAATAGTCGGCTCCGCCCCTATGGGAGGTGGAGCCACATATTCATGACTGTAAATGATCGGGCCCACGTGACCGCATGCAGGAGAAGCCGCGGCCAGACCAGGAAGGAGCGACAGCCGATGGGGGACCCGGGTAAGTATTTTCTGACCAGCGGGGGGGCGCACAGGGGGTGGGGGGGCGGCGGACACATGGATCTTTATTTTAAACACTATTCTTCATATTTTCTCTGCAGCAAACGCTACTGCAGAGAGGATATGAATCGCAGCTTCAGCACCATGCAGAGTGGGTACCACACGCTCCGTGTGGTACCCACTCGCCATACGGGCGGCACACGTGTGCCGCAAGTATGGCCTCCGTGAGTTCCCAGGCACACGGACACGGATAACTCCGGTACCGATTTATTCCGGTACCGGAATTATCTGGACGTGTGGGACAGCCCTTAGACCCCAGTCCAGAGCCTCTCACCTAGCCAAATCAGTTCTCATGCTTTGCACTGACGAGGGCCAACAGCCCGAAACACCGTGTCTGCGAATTGAGAGACTGATTTGGCTTTTATCCTAAGTCATATTACACGACTCGTTAAAGGGTTGATTGTGACTTGTAGGATCGCTACTTCCAACAGGTGGCGCTGTAGAGTTTAAGTCCTCTTTTTCTCTGAAGAGGCAATTTGTATATGGAATATATTGAAACATTCCAGAGTTATTGTCACATACAGTGACACTGGTCAGATTTTACAAAATTTGGCCTGGTCATTTATTCATCCATTTTAAATGAATTGAGCTGGCGGCACAGTTTGGGGCACAGTGCTGCACATTCACAGGCTCACTGGGGATGGATCCACAGCGATCAAAAAGAAGAAAGCCAATCAACCAGATAAGGTCAGAAATGAAGACAAATTTATTTTAAGTTATTTATTCACACAATTAGGTTGATCATATAAAAGTCCTAGAATACGACAGGTCAAGTTTATTTTAGAAAACAAGATTGTAATTTATCACATATTCCTACCATGATCAGAAATACCGCACCCTATCCACATTTGCGTCCATTGTATTCACCATGAAGGATTACCCAGTCTTCCAACAGAAAAAAAACTGTTCATATAAAGAAATCATTGCTATTACATCATGTACCATAAATAACTGCAGTCTGAGAAAATATAGACGCCGTATGCTTTCACATTAAATACAGAAAGAAAGAAAAATCCTGGCGATCAGAGATATAAAACATATGGCTTAGGAAAACTGCTAGTCTTCAACTGCCGAGGACGTCGAATACATAAAATCAATGTAGTTTCCGTCCATCTACGAAAGGAAGTAAAAAGAACCCAAACCCTTTTACACCGCCTGCTCACCACTAGAAGTATGCATATCCAGATCGTGGTTTACTTTTGGGGGGCTGCGATAGAAGAACCAATCAGACTCCTATTCTAAGGCTAGGTTCAGATTGCGTTAGTGCAATCCGTTTAGCGCGAGCGCTAGCGGATTGCGCTAACGCAATGTCTTTTTCGGGGCCGCGTTAACGTCCCCGATCTGCGAGAGCGGGGAACGGACCTCTGGCGCGCCGCGGACGCTGCAAGCAGCGTCCGAGGCGCGCTACAAAAGACCGGCACATCGCTAGCGCGTGCCAAAAATGACACGCGCTAGCAATGCGCTCTAACATTGCCGGCAATGGGAGCGCTAACGGACGCGGTGCACGGCGTTAATTTCGCCGTGCAACGCTGTCCGTTAGCGCTATCCCATTAACGCAATGGGAACCTAGCCTTATTTCTCAGGGGCCATTTGAAATTCAAAACATGCATCATGATTGGTTACTATGGAAAGTCCTCCACTGAGGTTTTGTATCGTTTTTTTGTTGGGTTATGTATCAGGTTGTCACAAAAATATATATTTACTAACTTACAGGGGTTATTCCATAAGCATTTATTACTTATCCACAGGATAGACGATAAATGTATCATTGTCGGGATCCAGATGAGGAGACCCTCACTGATCCTGAAAGCAAGGGTCCCAAAGTTACCTCTGTGAATAGAGCAGAAGTGTGAATGTGTGACCAGAGAGTGAATGGAGCAGTGGTCGCTATCACTCTGGTTACACGAGACCCCCATCTCGTGATTGGTGGTTGCCACAGTGGTCACACATTTATAACCTATCCTGGGTGGTCATCTGATCGCAATTATATGATTTGCATAATTTGAGAGAAGCGACTCTAGGCGGCATGAGACCGTGTGTGTGTGTGTGTGTGTGTGTGTGTGAGTGTGTGTGTATAAAGTCCATGTGACCGGCCATTTGGACTAGGAGTACTGCAAAATCGTGACAGTGTGCAATGTGCACAACTTGCAGCCACACAGAGTGATTGCAGCCAATTGACAAATTTTACTAATCAGCGTGCCGGATCTGATTTTGATCCCTTTTTGGTCTGAGTACATTTTTACCGTCATTGTGGCATCGGTTTTTGTGGAATGAGTGGAAAAAAAAATTCCAAGCTTCTCCTTCTCATTAAATAGTAAAAAGTGCTGTGCTGTTTACGGACCCGTACTCTTGTGTGGCTGGTTTTGATCAGCACTGTGACATAACTTCACTTCATTATTTTCACAATCTCAGCAAAAACTACATGGACAAGTCAACAGCCCCAAAGAATATAATGGTAGGTGTTCTATAAAAGAAAAAACCATGGATGGTAAAAATGGAGAGACCACACAGCGAAGCATTGATTAATGATTCCAGACCCCAGAACACCTTACCATCAAGTTTTCCTCAGGTGCTCCCAGCAAAAACGTTACCCCCTAATCTCTTGTAGTGTAGTCTTCCCCGGACTCTAGCATCTTTAACTCTTTTGGGTCACACGAGTGCTCCTTACCTTTGCCTGATCACTGAGGGACCGTTGTGTTTGTCGGAGCGACGTCCACCAATGTAAGTCTATGGAACCTCAGCGTCAGGCTCCCTAGACTTACCTTGTGGAAGCGACTTCCAGTCCACACATAAACCAGACTCTTGGGATCACACAAAGGGTTTGAGTTCACATGAATCAGAAGAAGACAGGGCGACATTGGAAACCTGAGAAGGCGTCAATCGGTAAGTATTTTAATGCACCTACACTACATCACGCACATATTTAGAGGGTGTAAGGGGATGAAATCTTTGCGCAGAGTGCTTCCTAGACAGTGGTGCAGCCTCATCTATAAAATTATATATATATATATATATATATATATATATATATATATATATATATATATATATATATATATATATATATATATATATATATATATAGTCAGTTTCTACAGCGCTGCAGACAATCAGTGAGCTCAGCACTGCTGCACTATTAGATGGCAAAAGCCACTTAGTTGCTGAGTTTAGTGACTGGCTGCAGCGCTGTTTACATTAAGTCAATGCTGCAGACAATAACAGATGCCAGGAGCAAGATCAACACTTGGACCAGGAGATGGTGAGTAAAGTGCATTTTGTAATTTTGATTGTTAAGCAAACTGCACCTAGGGGTAGGTTTTCTTAAATCCATTCAATATTGAAATGAATGATTTGTCTTTGTAAACGTGCAGACATGCCGTGTCCTAAAGTGCAGAGAGGCTCCTTTTAATCATGCTCCATACTGGCTAATAGAGGAGTCCTTATTGGGAGATGAAGGTCTTTTTTTGACAAATCCTCAATGGGGCATTTATTGGGTTTACAAACCAGACAAAGCGCTTTTACAGTTTTAACCATAGCAAAGGCAATAAAAGCTCCAGGTATGCACTTAGTCATATGTACACATGTGATCAAAATTGTTGGTACCCCTCGTTTAATGACAGAAAAACCCACAATAGTTACAGAAATAACTTGAATCTGACAAAAGTAATAATAAATAAAAGATCTATGAAAATGAACAATTGAAAGTCAAACAATGCTTGTCAACCATACTTCCGCAGATTTAAAAAAAAATAAAATGAAACTCATGAAATAGGCCTGGACAGAAATGATGGTACCCTTAACTTAATATTATGTTGCACAACCTTTTGAGGCAATCACTGCAATCAAACGATTAAATGTATCTGTCAATGAGACTTCTGCACCTCTCTACAGGTATTTTGGCCCACTCCTCAAGAGCAAAGTGCTCCAGTTGTCTCGTGTTTCAAGGTTGCCTCTTCCAAACGGCATGTTTCAGCTCTTTCCAAAGATGCTCAATAGGATTTAGGTCAGAGCTCATAGAAGGCCACTTCAGAATAGTCCCATGTTTTCCTCTTAGCCATTCTTGGGTGTTTTTAGCTGTGCGTTTTGGGTCATCATCCTGTTGCAAGACCCAGGACCTGCGACGGAGACCAAGCTTTCTGACACTGGCAGCACATATCTCTCTAGAATCGCATGATAGTCTTGATATTTCATTGTACCCGGCACAGATTCTAGGCACCCTGTTCCAGATGCAGCAAAGCAGCCCCAGACTATAACAGAGCCTCCTCCATGTTTCACAGTAGGACAGTGTTCTTTTCTTGATATGCTTCATTTTTCCGTCTGTGAACATAAAGCTGATGTGCCTTGCTAAAAAGTTCAATTTTTGTCTCATCTGTCCATAGGACATTCTTCCAGAAGCTTTGTGAATTGTCACCATGTAGTTTGGCAAATTCCAGTCTGGCTTTTTTATAATTTTTTTTCAACAATGGTGTCCTCCTTGGTTGTCTCCTTTGAAGTCCACTCTGGCTCATACAATGACGGATGGTGCTATCTGACACGGATGTTCCTTGAGCTTGAAGTTCACCTTTAGTCTGTTTAGAAGTTTTTTTGAGCTTTTTTGCTACCATTTGTATTATCCATCTCTTGGATTTGTCATCAATTTTCCTCCTGCGGCCACGTCCAGGGAGGTTGGCTACAGTCTCATGGATCTTAAATTTCTGAATAAAACGTGCAACTGTAGTCAAAGGAACATCAAGCTGCATGGAGATGATCTTATAACTTTTACCTTTAACATGTTTGTCTATAATTTTCTTTCTAATTTCCTGAGACAAATCTTTCCTTCGCTTCCTCTGGTCCATGTTGAGTGTGATACACACCATGTCACCAAACAGCACAGTGAGTATCTGTAGCCATATATACAGGTCCACTCACTGATTCCAAGATTGTAGACACCTGTGATGCCAGATAGTGGACACACCTTGATTTAACATGTCCCTTTTGTCACATTATTTTCAGGGGAACCATCATTTCTGTCCAGGCCTATTTCATGAGTTTTTTTTTTTTTTTTTTTTTTTAAATCTTGTGGAAGCATGGTTGAAAAGCAATGTCTGACTTTCATTTGTTCATTTTCATACATCTTTTATTTATTATTACTTTTGTCAGATTCAAGTTATTTCTGTGACCATTGTGGATTTTTCTGTCATTAAACGAGGGGTACCAACAATTTTGACCACATGTATGTCAGATGGTGTATACTTCAATGCTCTTCTAGACCCCCATTCACCAGAGGTCAAAAGTGTGTCCTATTAGACTACATCTAGCAGGTATGTGTCTGCATACAGATTATATGACCGTATAGGAACCATATAGTACATACCATCTTGTGCCAGACCCCACATATGCCATCACTGAACTAATTTAATCCCAAACCCACAGACTGTGAAGACTATACAGACAACTGTAATGGTGCATGCAACCAGTATTGGACTGGCCCACCAGAGGACCGGGAGGATCACAACAATTCACTTACTGTTTATACATAATGATATGCTTCCAAGAATGAGGATTTTAAAGTTAGCTAAAAATCACTGCACCTGACAAATGAGCGTTTTGCCGATTTATCAGGTGATTACTGCATTTTTTAGACAAGTCGAAAGTTGGGAACAACCATTCCTATGAAAGCTCATTTCCCGATTATCAGCTTGGCAAGATGGGAGATGAACTCTGCTGTTAGCACCACTTATGCATGGTGGTCCCCAAGAATGATTTTCTCTGGTGGGCCCAAACTACTCCAGTCCGATGCTGAATACGCCATGTAGCAATGGTGGTCCTCTAACACCTACACCATTCTGGTACTTTGTAAGAGAACTCAGAAGCCAAGATCTGCTGAAGGAACAGGTGTATAACCTCAGAGTCCTCCATTGTCTGGGAGCTCACGTACCTCAGCTATAGCTTCATGTTCTTACATGAAATATAAGGAGCCAGCAGATGTCATACAGATGAAATGCGATGCAGATCCTAAGATGTTAACGTATGACTTTATTCTAGGAAAAAACCTAAATAAAAATTTCTGGACTGTAAACCAATGTAATAAAATGGAGACAACTATTGGCATACTGTACACAGGTAGAGATGGCGATTCTGTGATGTGAACACGACATTAGTTACACTACTTATATAGCCCTTACACTGCTATAGTAATATAGCTATCGCTCTCCCTCAGGTCATGGGAACTGCAGGGTCTAAGGGATTTTTTTTAAAAACAAAACAAAAAAAAAAAAAACACAACAAAGATTACATGGAAGCAGGCAGTAATTCTGACTCTGCAAAACCTCTGGCAGTGCCTGATAGGTGACGAGGGAGTCATATTGAACATATCTTAAATACATCCATTTGGGCTAAAAATTATATTTCCCAATCAGGTTTCATTAAATTTTGCCTCGTTTGCCTTCTCTAGCCTCATGTCTATTGCTGGCTGCAAAGTTAACGGAGGATCCATCAGTAACCTCATTCTGGCGGGAGAGTTTGAAATCTTTTATCTGTTTTTTCTCTTTGGGCTCCCGTCAGCTGGTTTATGATCACATCAAAATGAACGTGCAGGGAAACAAAGAGCCCAAAAGGTGGACAATCCTTTTAAGGCTTCCAAAGAAAACGCATGCAAGACACAAAACAACTAACTAAATCTAAGAACAAAATGGGCCAATGTGAACACAAGTAGGTGAAGAATCGTGAAAGGTAAAAAAATGCATTGTTTGTACTGCAGTTATTATCTCTGCAAATCAATGTGGGGTTTTTCTATTCCATAGAGCAATGCCAAATGTTTGCGGGGCTCAACAGTGACATGTCCAGGGTAGAGATGAGCGAACCCCAACTGTAAAGTTCGGGGGTTTGTACCAGACACCTAGTGTTCGGGGTGAAACTCCGAACATGGACTTCTCCTGGAAGTCTGTTACCGTGTTTGAAGTTCGGGAGCAAGAGAGACCATTTTACAGCACCAAAGTTCATGGGTCCCCATTAACCTCTATGAGGTTTGAGTTCTGGTTAAGGTAGAGTTCTGGTGCTCGAACCGAACTTTGGAATTAAGTTCGGCGGATCTCAAACTTCCCCGGGTCCGCTCATTCCTAGTCCTGGGCTCACCGCTGTCAGCTCTTCCTTCCCCTGTGCTTTACAATGAAATCTATAGTGGTCTCCTTGAGGGGCGCAACAGCCATCACTCAGCAGCAGAGGGGAGGAATTCAAGAGCTTTTTCTGCAGCCGGCCCAGCACACTTTAACATTAATGATTGCCCAGAGGACACTTGGCATGCGACTCGTGACAAATTGAAAATTATTTTCTCGGTCATAATCCTACAAAGAACTAAACTGGGGTTTCCCTGTAACCTATGAAGCACTTTCAGCAGTTTTGTGGGGCTAAAACCATTGACAGACCCCCTTTAATGATTGGGTTGCTTCCAATGAACCCCAATGTGACTGTACAGCTTGGAATTTTTTTTTTTTTTTTTTTACTTTTGACAGTAAAAAGAGCATAGCGTCTTCTGCTGGTGAATTATTCCAGAAGGCATCATTCTCAGTTAACAGGGAGGTAACTGCTTCTCAATAAATTGCTTGATGTCGGTCATCTCCTAATGGCAGAAAAGAACAAAAACAATATGTATTAGCATCATATGTATTAGTTCACATGTTCAGTATTTGGTCAGTATTTTACATCAGGATTTGTAAGCCAAAACCAGGAGTGGTTGATAAATCCAAGAGTGGTGACATGTTTTTATTATACTTTTCCTTTGATTGTTCCTCTCCTGGTTTTGGTTTACAAATACTGACCAAATACTGAATGTGTGAACATGTCTAATGCAACAAATAGGAACGTGGAGTTTTCCACTACCGCTCAGTTTTGAGTTTAGTAGGGGAGCCATTTCAATGACTGCCCGTCTGCACCACCTGCCAGGACCTGGGTAAGTGCCCTACTCCAATGAACAGGACGGGTGCACGAGGATCAGCAGGTATATGTAGAGACAGTCATCAGCGCCGCTCACCTGATGCTGCGAAAGAGAGCGATGCTGAACCCCCTCAAAGAACAAGTCAGCACTTCAGCTTAAATCTACAGCTTCTTTACAAACACCATTTAAAAAGGTATGGATGCTTTAGGGGGCATCTTTTAAAAGCAGGGCTGTTGAGTCGGTAAGCTAAACCTCCCACTCCGACATTTTCCTGACTCCCGTTTCCGACCGCATGACTCCGACTCCACAGCCCTGCCTCACTACTGAGCATGTACATAAATTGCAGCACAGATTCATCTCACCTACGACTTCACAGCCCTGCCTCACTACGGAGCATGTACATAAAGTGCAGCACAGATTCATCTCACCTACGACTTCACAGCCCTGCCTCACTACTGAGCATGTACATAAAGTGCAGCAGATTCATCTCACCTATGACTCCACAGCCCTGCCTCACTACTGAGCACAGGGCCGGACTGGCCATCGCACTTCTGGCAAATGCCAGCCTGACTCCGGGTCACAACTGCCAGTACATTCCTGTGCATTGGTACATTTTCCCTCCTCGCAGGGGATCTCAGGTGGGTCACTTGCTTCCACCTTCCCTGCAGCATTTACTTGCAAGGGAGGAATATAGTGGGACACCATCCTACCCAAGTCTATGCCTAGCACCACATTGGTAGGAATAGCCTCTGATACTCCCACTTCTCTCAGTCCTTTCCCTGCTCCCCAGTCCAGGTACACACGGGCCATGGGCACAGCAGTGCTGACCACTCCAAACCCGGTTATAGACATAGTCTTTCCTGGTATGATATCGGCAGGGTTTACCATTGCTGGTCACCTCTGCCCCAGTGTTTCTGAGACCAATGGTGACTTTATTGCCAACAGTGACAGATTGACAGTTCTCATTATTCCTCGCATAAAAGGGGATAGAAGGTTGGGACACAGACGGCTTTGTGGTTGTGGTTGGGCGTTTCTCCCCCATCAGGGCAAACAGCGCTAACATGTCCCACTTTGTTGCAGGAGAAGCACCGGCGTGCATCACCTAAAGAATGTCTAGTCCCCGGGACCCCATAGGAGGTGGGCTTGGACAGCATTGGTGATCGGCCGGCAGAGGGAGAAGGGTCCTCGTTTGGCGTACCTCCCAGCTGAATCCCGATGGATTCCGCACCTCAGGCATCCTGTTAGCCACATAGCGCAGTTAGCAATCTTTGAGGCCTGATCCGCAGTTTGTGGCTCCCGATCACACACATTGCCGTACATCCGTGGGGCACATATTAAGAAATTGATCCTTGACTATAAGATCCGTTAAGTCCTCAAAACTGGTGACAGAAAGTCCCCTGATCCATTGGTGAAACGTGGTCCTCAAGGTGCTCACAACATCCGCATAGCTGTCAGTTGATCCACGTTGTAGGTTCCGGAACTTTCTCTGATACACTTCTGGTGTTAGGTTGTATTTCCTGATCAGGGCCTCTTTTATTGCCTCATAGTTCCCATCTAGATCTGGTGGGAGGCAAGCAAAAACTTCCAAGGCTTTGCCTCTCAACCCTGGGATTAGATACTGCGCCCACTGCTCACGGGGTAGATGGTATTGCCTGCAGGTTTTTCAACACCTTTAAGGAAAGTATCTAAGTCCGTATCCTTCTCCATCACAGGGAAGTTTTCCAGATGTAGTTTCCTTGGATTTATGTCCTGGGAGGGGGTTACCAACCAGCGGGATGTTACCCCTTTCTATTTGAGCCATCTGAAGCTTGAAAGTTCTCTACTCCCGGCATTCTGCAGCCTCTCTTTTGGCCCTGGCCCGGCGTTCGGCAGCAGCAGCCTGTCGGTACTGTAGAATACGCTGCATGCGCAGATTGGGATCACTTGTTCCCAGCTGTTGTAAGTCCATTGGTAAAGTAAAGTCCAGAGGCTCCTCAGCACTGGCATTACTGGCATCTCCATCAGGTATCTACGGTGCAAGAGCTGGCATTGCTGGGTCCCTCTGAGGTGGACTCTCTCCTTGGCCAGATGCTCCAGTTCTTTGCTCTATGTCCTGCTTGACCAAGGCGCGTATCAGCAGTTATTATTATTATTTATTATTATAGCGCCATTTATTCCATGGCGCTTTACAAGTGAGGAGGGGTATACATAAAAACACGTACAATAATCTTAAACAATACAAGTCACGACTGGTACAGTAGGAGTTCTTTGGATTTGCCGGCTGTCTCTATTCCTCTCTGCTCACAGAGGTCGGTCAGAGCATCTTTGCTCTGCTTCTTGTACTGGGCTGCCATATCAACGAACAGCCTTTGCCAAATAAAAGATAGAAAAGAAAAACGGGGAAGGGAAACTGTTTGCAAGTATGTCTAAGTAAGCACCGAGTCGAACCTTGTAGAACTGGTGCGCTCCTCACAAGGATACCAAATCTTTAGTACAGGGAGTAATTGCTTAAACCATGCACTAATAGGAGTTACTTCTATCCCACCGCACTGCCACCAATTTGTCACGTACCCACTTCTCAGCACGTGACTTGGGGTTGTGCCTGCAAGGGTTAATCTACCACCCTCTCACTCAGTCCAGCATTCAAAATCTGTCTTATTCTGTAATGGGAGCATAAATCACACACAGACACAGGCCACACACCCCGCTCATACACACTGCCACCACTCACCGAACACATGGGCGATGAGTCCTGAAAATATTACTACTACTGTCTGCCAGTCATAAGGATCACACACTTTAAGGCTATGGATTCTTTAGAGCATACAAGGTTCAGACTTATTAAAGTTTTAAGCTTTAATAGAAAAAGGTACAGTGCTTACAATAAAAGGAATATAAAAATTAAAATAAAAAGTAACATACAAATATGCAAAAACAGTTATAAAATAAAAGGGAGAACTGACAAATATCGAACTTTCCAGTCTGGTATTCTGTCCCTGAGGGAGGGAGAAATATGGAATGGCCCACATCAGCTTTCCAGGCTGCCCCCACATGTGAACATCTTTCTATGTGTAAAGATTAATTTATAGAGTCAACCTGGAGGTCAAATTTCTAGACCAGCCTCTCATGTTAATATTATAATTGCTGGTTTGTGACTGGACCATGGCCACTCCACCAATGAACATATTATTTTCTCTGAAACCCTTTGTGTAAGCTTTCTCATAGATAGATAGTGTCAGGCTGTAATTGGCATATCTCTTCAAAAGAGCCAGAAGGTGTGATATGTTTCCACTTCCTGGTTCTTAGCAAGGCCCCCTGGTGAGATTGGAGACAGGAGCCTGCCTTCTCAGGACAACATATGCTGTGACCCCTGTGAGACCTGCAATCTCAGGACAGATGTTAAATTACTGCTAGTCATACATCCATACCTATACATATTTCACTACACTTGGACTGCAGAGTGGCCGGTAAACTTAGCAACGAGCTGTACATTAGAACATTAAAAATCTTTCTTTTACCCATTTACAAAGTGGAAAAAATCCCGTTATCAGTTTACTTTTATGGGTAACCCTGCATTACTACTTCTAAAAAAACATACATATGCAAATTAGAAAACTTGGCTTAAAAGAGCTTGTTCAGCTGATATTTTATATTTTTAAAGAAGGTAGAATGGCAATAATATAAATATAACCAAAAGAACTGATGCTTCACTGCATTACTATGTTTTTTTTTCCAAGATCTAATAATATTATTATTGTTGTTAATAATAACACGATCCTCTAAACAACCCCAAATTATAAATCAATGAAACATTATAGTTACATCATTTAGAAAGTGAAAAGATTACTCACCTGGCTACACGAGCTGTGGGCCAACCCTGGGTACGTCTTGAAACTGACATTTGCTGGGTTCATTATAGATCTGAGTTTCTCCGAAGTCATAGAACCAAACATAATCGGAACTAGTGGGTCACTTTCCCCGTGGCACTGGAGAACAGACACTTCTTTGTTGGCACTATTAGAAGCAGCCTTGAAAGGGAACAGATGAGAATCAGCATTAGTTACTGCAAGGAAAACCAGTCAAACTGATGGGAACTTTACATGAAGCCATCTGGTGCTATGCAAGATAAATGGCCAAAAAAGGAAGTAGTCGTGGGGCATCTATAAGTTCAGACCACCAATTTCCAGAATGATTGGGCTGTACTTTTGTAGCATAAACCAGAAATCCTTTGGCACAGATTTTAGACACCTAGAGGTTGCAGAAAATATTGTGTCATCTTGTGTCCGCAACTTCTGACTGGTTGGAAGTCAGAAGTTACGTCACAAGCGCTCAAAGCAAGTCTGAGAGCCAGAACAAGGCCAGAACGATGCTCTCACAGAGTTGTATTGAAAAGTGACCTCCTCAGGTCAAAAACTGCAGGAGACTGATGGGAGCGGTAGCGAAAGAAGGGGAATACGACGGCAGGTATGTAAGAACAGGGATCTTCGGTTAAAAGCACTGCTCCAATAAAAAAAAAAAGTTTATAATTTATTTATTACAAATGATGTACAATAAAAAATCTAAAAATTAATAAATAGGATAAAGCTGGGGGATAGTGACACCTGAGGCTACGTTCACATTTGCGTTGTGCGGCGCTGCGTCGGCGACGCAAAACGCATGCAAAACGCAGCTTTTTGTGACGCATGCGTCCAATTTTGGCATGATTTTCGGCGCAAAAAAAATGCATCATGCAGCGTCCTGTGCGCCCTGACGCTTGCGCCAAAAATGACGCATGCGTCACAAAACGCAAGACAACGCATGTCCATGCGCCCCCATGTTAAATATAGGGGCACATGACGCATGCGCCGCTATGCGTCGCCGAACCTGCGCCCGACGCAACGCAAATGTGAACGTAGCCTTAGGGTACTGTCACACAGTGGCACTTTGATCGCTACGACGGTACGATCTGTGACGTTCCAGCGATATCCATACGATATCGCTGTGTCTGACACGCAGCAGCGATCAGGGACCCTGCTGAGAATCGTACGTCGTAGCAGATCGTTTGGAACTTTATTTCGTCGCTGGATCTCCCGCTGTCATCGCTGGATCGTTGTGTGTGACAGCGATCCAGCGATGCGTTCGCTTGTAACCAGGGTAAACATTGGGTTACTAAGCGCAGGGCCGTAAAAAGTAAAAAAACAAACAAACCGTACATACTCACATTCCGGTGTCCTTCAGGTCCCTTGCCGTCTGCTTCCCGCTCTGACTGACTGCCGGCCGTAAGGCAGTGGCACAGCACAGAAGTGACGTCACCGCTGTGCTCTGCTTTCACTTTACGGCGGCACTCACAGTCAGTGCGGGAAGCAGACGGCAAGGGACCTGAAGGACAACGGAATGTGAGTATGTACTGTTTGTTTTTTTTACTTTTACGCTGGTAACCACGGTAAACATCGGGTTACTAAGCGCGGCCCTGCGCTTAGCAACCCGATGTTTACCCTGGTTACCCGGGGCCTTCGGCATCGTTGGTCGCTGGAGAGCTGTCTGTGTGACAGCTCCCCAGCGACCACACAACGACTTTCCAACGATCACGACCAGGTCGTATCGCTGGTCGTGATCGTTGGAAAGTTGCAGAGTGTGACAGTACCCTTAGTGCCACATCCAATGAGGTTGGTACATAATACAAAAGACATTGTCACAAATTGTCCAAAAGAGTAATTAACAAAAAAAAAAAAAAGATAGTTATCTCCAATGAAGATTAGATAAACAGCACATGCAACTAATGGTAGTAGTATGGCAGGGATAATAAAACTGCATAGACCAACTCTAATTATAATATATAAAGTGCAAGTGCAATAAATAATCCAACCAAAATTCTAAACAAATATAGAGCCAGTCTGCAAGGTAAAAAGTGGCCTCCCGAAGAAGCACCATAGCAAAACGTGCGTTGGGGTTCTTCTTCCATGTCCTCTTTGAGGTTGGTATCACTATTTACAGTCTGATTGTATGGTCTTCTCTCTTACACCCTGTAGCACATGTGTTTCTCTCTTTCTCAAGTGGCTTACTATGGTAATACATCAGCCACAGGATGTTGTTCTTTGTGATTTGGCAGTGATTCCAAAGGCTTTTACCTTGCAGACTGGCTCGATATTTGTTTATAATTTTGGTTGGATTATTTATTGCACTTGCACTTTATATATTATAATTAGAATCGGTCTATGCAGTTTTATTATCCCTGCCATACAAATACCATTAGTTGCACGTGCTGTTTATCTAATCTTCATTGGAGGTAACAATCATTTTTTTGTGTTACTCTTTTGGACATTTTATGACAATCTCTTTTGTATTATGTACCAACCTCACTGGACGTGGTGGCACTTAGGTTTCCCTATCCCCCAGCTTTATCCTATTTATTAATTTTAAGATTTTTTTATTGTACATCATTTGTAATAAATTATAAATTAGATGAATTGCTCTGAAGTCCAATTCTTGTTTTTGGTTGTAATTCATGTTTTTTGGTTGAGCTATAATTTTTTGGCTTTTTCTGGTAATATCATTTTATAGACGTTATACCGAATATTTTTTTTTTTTTAGGAATTTCTTTAATTTTTGGATGAGAACATAGAGAGTGATTGAAATTTGTTTTTTTTAAATATTTTGAAAAATGCTTACATTTTCTAATCCTCGCCCCGGTGGGGTCTTGAACCAGCGATAATTTAATTACTTGTACTATATACATCAGTATATGAGTTTTGCAGCATAATGCAATGGTACATCATGGAATGGGAAGAGACGTTAGTTTTTCCTGATATATTCATTTTATACAATACTTCTCTTCATCAGTAAAACAACAATTCTAGAATCTCTTTATTACAGCTCTGCATTGTGCAGATCCTCCGTGGTTCCTCCAGGAAATAGATGAACAACTGGTTATTCCCACCAAGAGGGTGCAGACTGGACATCTTTAAACCTTGCACTTGGTGAATGGCCAGGAAAAAAATAAGCAGTCTGGTATGTTATATAACCCCAAGAGATCAGTTTTAGTAATTAAGAAAACATTCAGAGTTCCACTTTAAGGGTATGTTCACACGTTGGGTTTCTGCAGTTTTTTTATGTATGCAGATTGCCTCTTCTGAGAAAAAGAGTCCTGCAGATTTTTTATTCATCAACATAATGTGTTTAAATAAGATGTTCCTGTGCTGAGATAATCTTATAAATGTGCTCCTGCTGTGTACTGTGTAATGTCTGTGTCTGACCGTACAGGGACATGGTCTGATCATACCACAGCTCCTGGGCGGGGGAGGAAGAAAAACACCGGATTACGTACCGGTAATGCTCTTTTATAGAGCCACGACAGCACCCACTGAGAGAGGGGATCCGCCCCTAGGAACAGGAAACCCTATGGAGAGATAAAAAGGGGCGGTCCCCTCGCTCCCACAGTTTGGGTTACAGAGATTGCGAGGAACCGCCCACCAGTATTAGTAGGCAATTTTATTATCATTTTATCTTAGACTACTAATATTTACAAGAACCAATCACCCTTATCCGTGCTCATATGCAAACTAATATATAAGGGAGGGAAGTGAAGGGGTGCTGTCGTGGCTCTATAAAAGAGCATTACCGGTACGTAATCCGGTGTTTTCTCTTCGCCACGACAGCACCCACTGAGAGACTTTCAGAGATAGTCATTTGGGGGGGATTATCGTGTTAAGAACTGATCTACCGAAACACAGGTCAGTGGAGGCAGATAAATCTAGTCTATAGTGACTATAGAAGGTAGTAGGGGACGACCAGGTTGCGGCCTTACATATGAGTTCTATTGGAACCTCTCCCCGCTCTGCCCAGGATGATGCTATCGCCCGGGTGGAGTGTGCCTTTACAGTCTCAGGTGGATCTTCCCCTTTAGATGAATAGGCCAGGTATATCGCCTCCCGAATCCATCGGGATAATGTGCCTTTAGTAACACCAGCTCCTTTCCTTTGACCCTGGAAGGAAACAAAGAGAGCCCTGCTCTTCCTCCAGGGACTAGTCCTGTCTAGATAGGTTATCACAGCCCTTCTCACATCTAAAGTATGGTACTTTTCTTCATCCTGATTAGTAGGGTTATTATAGAAGGTAGGAAGAAGAATTTCTTGAGATCTATGGAATTTAGTACACATTTTAGGTAAGTAGGAAGGGTCTGTTTTTAGGACAATCCTATCTGGCAATATTGACATAAATGGAGGATCTACTGATAGTGCCTGTATGTCACTTACCCTTCTTGCCGATACTAAGGCGACAAGAAGAGCAGTCTTGAGGGAGACATGTTTAATGTGAGCAGAATGTAGAGGCTCAAATGGGTGATCTGTCAAGGCTTCAAGGACCAGATTAACATCCCAAGGAGGTGAGTGGGGAATTTGGACCGGTTCTGCTCTCTGGCAGGCTGAAATGAATCTGGATATCCACCTATCTCCCGCAACGTTGTGACTATACAGAGCCCCTAGCGCAGAAACTTGCACTCTTAAGGTATTAACTGAAAGGCCTAAGTCCCGTCCTTTCTGGAGAAATTCGAGAATGAGAGAGACTGGAATTTCCTTTGACAGGGCTGAGGGATAGAGGCTTAAAAATTTCTTCCATACTTTTACATAGATCGATGTAGTGGATCTTTTCCTACTCAGCAGTAGGGTATCAATTACTTTATCAGAGAAGCCCCTTAACTTTAACAGCTGCCTCTCAAATCCCAGGCTGTCAACCGCAGACCCTTCACATGAGGGTGGTTGAAGGGCCCCTGGAAAAGCAGATCTTGATTCTCTGGGAGAATCCATGGATCCGAGATGGACATGGCTCTGAGCAGAGAAAACCATGGTCTCTTTGGCCAGAACGGGGCAATTAAGATCACATTCGCTCTGTCCTCCCTTATCTTCCTGATTACTGTTGGAAGAAGAATCATCGGGGGAAAGGCATACGCTTTCTGAAATGTCCACGGAATCTGGAGGGCGTCGAGAACATCGGGGTTGTCTGTCCGGAACATTGAGGCGAATGTTTTCACTTGCCTGTTGTCCCTTGTAGCGAAGAGATCTATGTCGGGTATACCCCATTTTATAGTTATCATATTGAATATCCGACGATTTAACATCCACTCCCCTTGATGGAGGGTATGACGACTGAGAAAGTCTGCTTTTGCGTTGTCTATCCCTCGGACATGTAGTGCTGATAAGGACAGAAGATGATTTTCGGCTATAGTCAAGATGTTTTCGGCTATAGACATGAGAGTGCCTGATCTTGTTCCGCCTTGATGGTTGACGTAAGCCACTGATGTCATGTTGTCTGAGAGTACCCTGGTATGTGTTCCGTGCAACTGTGGGAGGAATTCACATAGGGCATGATAGATGGCTTTTAGTTCTTTTTTATTAGACGAGTCGTCTAACTCCGTAACCGACCATAACCCTTGGACAACCTGGTCCCCCAAGTGTGCCCCCCAACCATGAGGGCTGGCATCCGTAAATATTATGTTTGAGGGTTTAATTTCCCAGGGAACCCCGCTAATTAGATGATCTGGTTGTAGCCACCAGGTTAGAGATTGGATTACGTCATTAGAAAGGGATATTTTACCGTCTAACCGCCCTTGTAATTTTATTTCCTCATGCAAAATTGCATACTGTAAGCACCTCGAGTGGAATTGGGCCCATGGAACCGCCGGGATACATGACGTGAAGGAGCCAAGTAAGGACATACCTTCCCGAAGGGAAATTATGGGTTTATCTAGTATAGACTGAACTTTATTCCTCACCGTTATTTGTTTAGATTCTGGGAGAAAACATCTTTGACTTATAGAATCTAATATAATCCCCAAAAATACTTGCCGAGTCGTTGGGATCAGCCTAGATTTTTCCCAATTTATTATCCATCCTAAGTTCTGCAAGGATGAAATCATGTGACTTAACCTTTGTTGACATTGTGAGGGGGATTTTCCTACCACTAAAAGGTCGTCTAGATATGGGATTATGAGGGTGTCTTTTAATCTTAGAAATGACATGACCTCTGACATTAGTTTAGTGAATACCCTTGGAGCAATTGATAGTCCAAAGGGCATTGCTGTATACTGAAAGTGCCATATATATCCTTTTATGACAACCGCCACGCGGAGATATTGTTGATGTTCTTTAAAGATTGGGAGATGGTAATACGCATCTTTCAGGTCCAGAACCGTCATAAAGCAATGGGGAAACAGGAGTTTTATGGTGGATCGGATAGACTCCATTTTAAAGGTTTGATTTTCTAAGAAGGTGTTTAATTTCTTAAGGTTTATAATGGTTCTGAATGATCCATCCGGTTTTGGTATTAGAAATAAAGGGGAGTAAAACCCTTTGCCCTCCTGAGGAAGTGGAACTTCCACCAGAACCCCCTTGGACAGAAGACTCATTACTTCCTGCTCCAATGCCTCCTGTTGTGATTGAGATTTTAATGAAGTCAATAGAAATGAGTCCGAAGGGACTCGGGAAAATCTTAATTTTAAGCCGGAGGTGACAAGATCATTTGCCCAACTATTTGATGTTATCAGCCGCCATTTATCTGAGAAGGAGGATAATCTACCTCCCACAGGTAGATCCGCTCTAACGGGGTTTGTCCTCAGGTTTGAAAGGGCGCTTCCCAAAGAATGCCCCCCTTTGTTTGGTGTCTCTAGTGGCCCAGCGGTCTTGGTTCTTAAAATCTTTCCTTTTATTAAACACGGGCTTCCGGAATGCTCTCCTATAGGATGGAAGGTAATTAACGTTAGGGAAGCCCTTCTTCCTCTCTCCCGCTTTAGTTAAAATTTCGTCTAGTTTAGTACCAAACAGGTACTCACCCTGACACGGGAGGCCACACAATTTAGATTTTGTTTGGGGATCACCCTTCCATCCTTTAAGCCACAGGGCTCTACGTGCTGCATTCGTGAGTCCCGCTGACTTAGCCGCCAAGCGTATGGAGTCAGCAGATGAGTCCGCCAGGAAAGCTGTAGCCCCTCTGATCAGGGGTATAGAGGACATTAATCTGTCTCTAGAGAGACCGCTTTTTAGTCCTTCCTCCAAGTCATTTAGCCAGACTAGCATGGACCTAGCGGTGCATGTAGCCGATATTGCCGGCCTAAAGGCTCCCGTACATGACTCCCAAGCTCTTTTTAAAAGAGAGTCGGTTTTGCGGTCCAATGGGTCTTGTAATGAACCCGAATCCTCCACGGGCAGTGAGGATTTTTTGGATGTGGATGCCACTGCCGCATCCACCTTCGGGGCTTTTGACCATAATAAGAACTCGTCATCATTGAAGGGATAACGTCTTTTTGAGGTTGGTGGTAAACCCCTTTGCCCCTGGCTTTCCCACTCTTTCTTGATTAGATCTTTTACCGCTGATATTACAGGAAAGGAGGGCCTTTTCTTTTCTGACAGACCAGCGAACATGATATCCTGCTGCGTTTTAGGGACCTTAGAATCTTCAATACCCATGGTGTTGCAGACTGATTTTACCAGGTTATCAATGCTATCGGTGGGAAAGCATGTATCTTGATCCTCATCAGAGGAAACGTATTCACGGGAAATGTCCGAGTCTGCATTTTCTCTGTCAGACGACTGGTCAGATATAGGGGAAACGTATCCTTTTTTCACTTTAGTACGTGGCTCTTTGTCCGAACCATGTAAGGCTCGTAATTCTTCCCTGATCATGACCCTAATATCCTCAGATCTAACCGAGGCTTCTTCCCGTAGGGTAGAGTCAATACACGGTTTACACAGCCTCTTTTTATGACTATCCGGAAGGGGCTGGAGACATAACGCACACTGTCTGTGTTTCGTTTTTTCAGTCCTTTTGGCCTAGGGTGTGAGGGAGAGGGAACAGTAATCAGCCTAAATAGGGTAGATATACACTCACCCAGTGAAGCTGTTTGTGAAGGTACCGGCTGATGGGGAGGAGACTGAGGCACGGGTTGAGGAATAGCACGATCCGACTTGCTTTTCCTAGAAGATCCGCTCTGCTTAGAGCGGCTGGTGCTGGCATGGCTGCGTGGAGTGGATGCGGTGGCTTCTAAAGAAGACATCACAGCGTCCTGCGCAGAATCCATAGTGGACGCCGGAGCGGCATCGCCGGCGTCCTTTCATATGGGGGCCGCCATCTTCTTCCGGTTGTACCCGGAAGCGCTAGTCACTTCCGGGTCGCGGCCACACTGTATGGGCCTGCGCTGCCGCCGGTGTCAGCGCAGGCGCTGTCCCCCTCCTCCTCCATCACCCCGGAAGTTACCTGTATTTCCGGGGGAATACACTGGGGCTCCATGCTGTGTATGCGTCCGCCGAGAACGGCGCGACGCTGACCGCATCACAGCGTTGCTCCCGCAGACGAAACCGGCTGGTATCCCGAGAGCCAGCAACCACCGTCCTGGCCTCACGGCGTCTGCCAGCAGAGGGGGGAAACTGAGACAGGACCCCCGACGCTGCTTCCAGCCCTGGAGCCCCTGCCGTCCTCTAAGGTAAACCGCGCAGGCGGCATCCAGGCTGGGTATCCTCTTCTCTCCATGGATTCCCGTAGGAACAGGAAACCAAAACTGTGGGAGCGAGGGGACCGCCCCTTTTTATCTCTCCATAGGGTTTCCTGTTCCTAGGGGCGGATCCCCTCTCTCAGTGGGTGCTGTCGTGGCGAAGAGAAAAGAGAGAATACAGATATTAGGCTACGTTCACATGTGCGTTGTGCGCCGCAGCGTCGGCGACGCAACGCACAATCCAAATGTGAATGCATGCACAACGCAGCGTTTGACACATGCGTCCACTTTTGCATGGTTTTGGGCGCAGAAAAAACTGCAACTTGATGCGTTCTCTGCGCCCCGACGCATGCACCACAGCGACGCATGCGTCACAAAACGCAAATGCAACGCATGTCCATGCGCCCCCATGTTAAATATAGGGGTGCATGACGCATGCGGCGACGCTGCAGCGCCCGACGCTGCGGCGCCGAACGCAAATGTGAATGTAGCCTTACAGCATGCGATCACAGCTGATTCTTTCTGTGAGGTAAAACATTGTTTTAAAACCGGCAAGGAAATGTTTTACCTCACAAAAAGAATCAGCCGTGATCCCAGCTATAATGTCTGTATACTCTTGCTTCCCCTGCCCAGGAGCTGTGGTATGATCAGACCATGTCCCTGTACGATCAGACACAGCCATTACACAGTACACAGCAGGGGCACATTTATAAGATTATCTCAGCACAGGAGCATTTTATTTATCACATCCAATTGTGGAAATTATTATTCCAAGATATATTGATTAAAATGAACTTTAGTTAGTGGGAAAATCCCTGTAAATGTAGTTTAATGAACTATACACACACACATAATATGGCCACTGTTATAATACCTGAGGAAAAGAGGTCCTAAGTGGCAGCCAACAGCTTAGAGCAAGAATCCCCGCCAGCTTTTGGGTTGATGTAAGAGCCGTGTACAGCGACAGCGCTCCTCCCTGCAGAAGACACGGGCTCAGGTTATTATGGACAGCATGGGACACATGATAACGCTAGAATAGAAAATCATCTTCAGAGACATTGCAGAGAATACACAAACACATCCCCCAATTACTGACACATACTGCCCACCGTGTGCCCAAGATACAGCTCAGCCAAGAGTACTACACACATATATAGGAGAAATGTTCAAAAGTCATAATGGAAAGATGGCCATGTGTCATTAGGTCAGACACTACAGCCGTCACAGTTGCTTTACCAACCGAGATATCGTCATTTTTCTGTTTCATGGTGGTAGCCATACTGCCATATTGTACAAAAATAGAGAAAAGTAACACGGCACCTTGCTACTAGTGTCCCAATATTCCCACAGCTATGTGCCGCTGCTGTGCTGTTTTTTGCCTTTAAAAACGGACACTCAGGTGCACTATATTAAGTGTAATTTAAGAGTCCAAAAATAGAAAAAAACGAAAGGGCACTCACAGGGTTCTGTAATATACGATCCTTTATTTAGAACATGTGCAGGTAACCATAGGGAGAACGTGGAATGAACGGACGACGGCCGTTTCGCGCTGCCGTGCTTCTACGGGTACTGATGCCGAAAGGAAGTGGGAAGGGACCCTTTATCTGCCACTTGACGTCACCATGAAGGTAAAAACCCACCCACCAAACAGTGAATTGATTAAAAACAAAACCTTATTACCAAAACCAATAAAATAACAAAAAAAACGAATCATAAGTACACAATGTAAAATACACAATCTATCAGGAACATAAGAAAAAACAAAATAGTTACAAAAAACACTGCCATATCGATCTTCTCATTTAGGCCTAATGGGCCCATTGCATTAGTACGTAGGATCCATTTAACCTCTCTTCTTAAAAGCAGTCTGTGGAGGTTCCCCCCTTGTTGCGGTAAAGTCACCTGTTCTATCCCCGCAAATCGCAGTATATTTGTATTGCCTGCATGAACTTGTCTTACATGGCTAATTAGCCTGGGGGCTCCCTTTGCCTTCCGGATGGAGTTAAAGTGCTCCCTTATTCTGACAAAAAGCAGACGGATGGTTTTCCCAATATAGAAAAAACCGCACGGGTAGGTGATAATGTAGACTATATGTGTAGACCTACATGAAATAAATTGTCGCACATAATGGGAAATAGCTCCGACTTGTAACTTGCTGCCCGTTATGTGAAAGGAACAAAAGTTGCAATGGCCGCACTTCTAGTTCCCCTTTGGGGCCCCGGCTTCTAACCAGTCGGCTTGATCTTTCACAAAGCAATTACGGACTAGTAAAGGCCCCGTCTCACATAGCGAGATCGCTAGCGAGATCGCTGCTGAGTCACAAGTTTTGTGACGCAACAGCGACCTCCATAGCGATCTCGCTATGTGTGACACGTACCAGCGACCAGGCCCCTGCTGCGAGATCGCTGGTCGTGTCGGAATGGCCTGGACCTTTTTTTGGTCGTTGAGGCCCCGCTGACATCGCTGAATCGGTGTGTGTGACACCGATCCAGCGATGTCTTCACTGGTAACCAGGGTAAACATCGGGTTACTAAGCGCAGGGCCGCGCTTAGTAACCCGATGTTTACCCTGGTTACCAGCGTAAATGTAAAAAAAAAAAAAAACACTACATACTCGCCTTCTGATGTCCGTCAGGTCCCTTGCCGTCTGCTTCCTGCTCTCACTGACTGCCGGCCGGAAAGTGAGAAGTGAGAGCACAGCAGTGACGTCACCGCTGCGCTCTGCTCTCACTGTACGGCCGGATCTCAGTCAGAGCAGGAAGCAGACGGCAAGGGACCTGGACACAGAAAGGCGAGTATGTACTGTTTGTTTTTTTTGGTAACCAGGGTAAACATCGGGTTACTACGCGCGGCCCTGCGCTTAGTAACCCGATGTTTACCCTGGTTACCCGGGTGCTGCAGGGGGACTTCGGCATCGTTGAAGACAGTTTCAACGATGCCGAAGTCGTTCCCCTGATCGTTGGTCGCTGGAGAGCGGTCTGTGTGACAGCTCCCCAGCGACCACACAGCTACTTACCAACGATCACGGCCAGGTCGTATCGCTGGTCGTGATCGTTGGTAAATCGCTTAGTGAGACGGGGCCTTAAGTCCCTTATATTTCTACCACGTCGGCTTGCAAATAAGAGACCATTCTTGGTCATTTCTGCCAAATCTACGTCTTTTTCTAAGATGTACCAGTTTTTTCGAATGATCTAATGTAGTTGTCCATAGGGCCAAATTTGAATGAAAATACAAACCTTTTTTCTTTGCATTTATTATTATCACTTAAAGAATTGCTGACTGTGTTCACAGCAGCTCTTTGTAAAGCTGTATCAAGTAATGGGTGGGGATAGCTCCGTTGCTCAAACCTCTTATATAGTTATTGTGATCGTTTAATAAACCCGCTGAATGTACTATTAGCTCTCTTTACCCTCAAAAATTGGCTATATGGTAGAGCCCGTTTAGTATAATGGCGGTGGGCACTATGAAAGTGCAATAGAGAGTTGGACGTTGACAATTTCCGGAAGATTTCTGTATGAATTCTACCTTCTTGTATCACCAATTTCACATCGAGAAATTCCAGAGCATCTCCCCCGAATTTTGACGTGAACTTTAAATTCATGGTATTGGAATGGTCCAGGAAGTCGACAAAATGTGTGAAGTCTTCCTGGGAGCTTGTGTATTTTACATTGTGTGCTTATGATTCGGTTTTTTGGTTATTTTATTAGTTTTGGTAATAAGGTTTTGTTTTTAATCAATTCACTGTTTGGTGGGTGGGCTTTTACCTTCATGGTGACGTCAAGTGGGAGGCTCCCTTTGATTGTGGCAGTTAAAGGGTCCCTTCCCACTTCCTTTCGGCATCAGGACCCGTAAAAGGGCGGCAGCGCGAAACGGCCGTCGTCCGTTCATTCCACGTTCTCCGTATGGTTACCTGCACATGTTCTAAATAAAGGATCGTATATTACAGGACCGGTGAGTGCACTTTCGTTCATACTGCCATACTGGTTGTCACCTTGGAATTTGCTTCTCTTTATATTGTCACTATGTTACTGCAAGAACATGCTGACATAAGGATGGCAGATCAGCAGTTTCGGAGATGCTAATTTAAAAAAGCAGCACTTAGGGCCTTGTGTACATGTTACAGATTTGTAGATCTTTTTTCAGCACAGATTTGTCACAAAACCTGAAGGGTTTCCTGATGACAGCAAATTGAATGAGACTCCTGAAGTCTCATACACACGCTGCTTAATTGTGACTTGCAGATTTAAATCTGTAGCATCCCAATTTATTCAGCGTTTTTCCTGCAGATTTCACTAATAAGTAGGGAAAAATCTGAAACAAAAAAAGCATTAACAATGCACCTATTTTACGCTGTGTTTTTCCTGCCAAGTGATGGTCAGGAAATTCCTGCACCAAACACTTAACGTGTGCACATAACCTAGTGTAACTGTCGTATTAATTTTTATTTCAGAAAATCAAGACTAGACATGAAATTAAGAAACTTTGCAATGTATCTGCTTTTTTCTCTACCTTCAGTCATTTTCAAAATTCTCAATTCACAGGTAAGATCTGTATCCAGTGAAGACAGTCTTACATCACGGAGAGGAGAGATGGCAAATGAAAATAGTCCGGGGAGGAGCTCTGCCTCCAGAATGTTAGCAGCAGCAGCAGCCGTCATCTATCTCCGTGATGTAAATATTGGTCTTCCTTGATATTACCTGAAAACTGACAATTTTCAGATTGAATGATCAGTCCTGGCGGAGAAAGAAGCAGATTTCTATTTCTATCATAAGATATTACAAAGTTGCTTATTTTCATGGGTACTATTCATTTATGAAACAAAAATTATAAACAATGGTTACACTTTTACCCCTTAACGCCCAATGACTGACACAGGACATCATGAGCGGGTGGCCATTCCCGCACCATGACGTATGTCTATTATCACTTAATACCAGTACATATTATCAGAGCACACCCACGATACTCGGATAACATGTTATCCAAACACGTTCGCTCATCACTATTCAGCACCTCCCGCCTGATCACAGCAGGAGCTCAGCACTGCCAGTGGTCGAGCTCCTGCACTACCAGCCAGGAATGGTGCCAGCACCACGATCACAACATTTTGTAGGCAGACAGAGGGAGGGAGCTCCCTCTGCTTTCAGATTGGCGCCCCCGCGACATCATCGTGGGGCCCAATTGTTGACTACCAGCAGGTCACCAAGGTATGGAAAGCTGTTCAGAGCATGGTATAAGAAACTTTCTGTACAGGTATAATGCATTGTACCTGCGATCAAAGTAAAAAAAAGTAAAAGGTCCATAGAAGGACTAAGTAAAGTAAAAAAAAATAAAAATTGTCAAAATATTTGAAAAAATATCACACCAATAAAAACCCATTTTTATGTATAAAAAAAAAAAAAAGAAGTGCACATATTTGCTATCTACAAAACTGTCACAATAGTTAAACCCTTCAGTGAACGCTGTTAAAAAAAACATACCAAAAAATGTGGTAAACTATGGTTTTTCATCATTCTGTTGGAAAAAAGTGGAATAAAACACAATAAAGAGACAAAGGTAAATAAAAATGGTATCTCTGGAAAAACGTCATCTTGTCTCAAAAAAAACAAGCCGTCATACAGCTCTATCAGTGAAAAAAAAATATAAAAAGTTATAGCTCTCAGATTAAAGCGAAGCAAAATTAGTTATTTTTTCTATAAAATCTAAAAACCATATAAAGTGGGGTATCGCTGTAATCGTGCTCACCCGAAGACTAAAGCTGTCTTATCAATTTTACCACATACGAAACAGCACAAAAAAAAAAAAAAAAAAAAAAGGACCCCCCCAAAAAAACACCTTGTCCCGCAAAAAAACAAGCCCTCATATGACTGTCGGCAGAAATATGGAAAAATTATAGCTCTAAAAAAAGAAAAAAAAAAGAAAAAAGAAGAAGATATAAACCTGGTATCGCTGCAATCGCACCGACCTGAAAATAAAGTCATCTAATCACTTATCCAGCACAAAGAACGGCGTATATGGAGTCTGCAAACTATTGTAGGAAAGTCTGTGCTCCAGGAGTCAAATAGTGCTCCATCCCTCCGGAGTCTCGCTGTATGGCTAAGAAGTACAGCCACATATGGGGTATTGCCACATTCAAAAGAAATTATGTGACACATTTTGATGCCATTTTTACCCATTTCCCAATATGAAAATGTAAAATCTGGGGCTAAACCAAAATTTTAGTGGTAAAAATATAGTTATTTTTTCTTCACTGCCGAATGGTATAAAATTCTGTGACACACATGTGTTGTTAATATGATCACTGCACCCCTAGATGAATTCTTTGAGAGGTGTAGTTTGTAAAATGGGGTCACTTATGGGGGATTCTGTTGTTCTTGCACCTAAGGGGCTCTGCCAGCGGGTCATGGCACCTGCAAACCACAACACTAAAATCTGAACTACAGTAGGGCGCGCCTTCCCATCTGAGTTTTCCCACTGTGCCTCAAAAGTAGTTCCTGATTACATGCAGGGTTTTGGCGTACTCAGGAGAAATTGCACAACAAACCTTCAGGTCCATTTTTTCCTATTAGCCCTGATAAAAATTTAAAATTTGGGGCTAAAACAACATTTTAGCAGTATAAATGTAATTATTTTTTCTTCATGGTATAAATGTGGTGTAAACATGCTCACTGCACCCCTAGATGAATTCAATGAAAGGTGGTTTGTAAAATGGTGTTACTTAGGGAGGTTTCTGCTGTTCTGGCACCTCAGGGGCTCTGCCAATGTGACATGGCACCCTCAAACCATTCTAGCAAAATCTGAACTCCAATATGGAGCCTCTTCCCTTCTGAGCTTTGCACTGTGCCTCAAAAGTAGTTTTCGACCACATATTGGGTATTGGTGCACTCAGGAGAAATTGCAAAAAAAATTGCACAGTGCATTTTCTCCTGTTACCCTTACGAAAATAATAAAAATTGTGGATAAAACCATTTTTGTGGGACAACTATGATTTTTATTTCCACAACTCAACTATATAAACTTCTGTGAAGCACTTGGGAGAAACGGTACAACAAATTTTGTTTTGGAATCCCCGAGTATGCCAATACCCAATATGTGGGGGAAAACTATTGTTTGGTTGCACGGCAGGGCTCTTAAGGGAAGGAGCGCCATTTGACTTTTGGAGCCCAAATTTGGCTGTAATCATTAGCGGACACCATGTCGCGTTTGGCGAGCCCCTGATGTGCCTAAACAGTGGAAACCCACCCACAAGTGACCCCATTTTGGAAACTAGACCCCTTAAGGAATGTATCTAGATGTGTGGTGAGCACCTTGAATCCACAAGTGCTTCAAGTTTATAATGTAGAGCGGTGAAAATAAAAAAAGTCACCTTTTACCCACAAAAAATGTACTTTTAAGCCGAATTTTTTTTATTTTCACAAGGCTAACAGGGGAAAATTGTCCAAAAAATTTGTTGTGTAATTTCTCCTGAGTATGCTGATACCCCATATGTGGAGAAAACCACTGTTTGGGTGCACAGAAGGGCTTGGAAAGGAAGCAGTGACGTTTTGGAAGATAGACTTTGATGCTATGGTCTGCAGGTGTCATGTCGCGTTTGGAGAGCCCCTGATGTGCCTAAACAGTGGAAACACCCCAGAAGTTACCCCATTTTGGAGGTACTACACAGAATTTGATAACATTAGGTCATCATATTGAAAATTTTCATTTTTTTACGAAAATGTTGTTTTCATCCCAAATTTGTAATTTCTACAATGGATAATAGAAGAAAACAGACCACAAAATGCATTGTGCAATTTGTCCAGAACGTGATTATAGCCCATATGTGGTGAAAAACTTCTGCTTGGGCACATGGCAGGGCTAGGAAAGGAGAGAGCGCTATTTGCCTGGGATAGATTGTGAATGCTATGTCGCATTTGAAGGGCCCCTGACATGTGAAAACAGCAGAAACCCCCACAAGTGACCCCATTTTGGAAACTAGACCCCTCAAGGAATTCATCTAGGTGTGTAGTGAGCATCTTGAACCTATAGGTGCCTCACAGAATTTTATAACATTGAGATGTGGAAATATGACATTTTAGTGGTACAAATGTAATTTTTGTCAGGTACACAAGGGTTAATAGGTGAAACTAGACACCACAATTTATTGCTCAATTTCCACCAAACGTGGTGTTGCCCCATATGTTGTCAGAAATTACTGTTAGACTACCTGTCAAGGAAGGATCGCCATTTGGCTTTCGGAGCACAGATTTTGGTAGACTAGTTTACGGGCGATATTTGCAGAGCCCCAAAAGGTGCCAGAACTGAAGAAAAACCCCAAAGTGACCCTATTGTCATTGTCACTGCACCTGTCAATTAATTCATCTAAGGCTGCAATGACTATTGTGTAACAGCCACGCCAGGCTTTTTTTCTGGAGAATTGCAAATTTGCCAGTCTAGTACTCATACATTGTGTCCCCAGTGTAGAGCCCCCCCCTATATTATAGCGCCCCCATACATTGTGCACAGCTTGTGCTTCTGGGGATACGCACCCATAAATTAAGTGCCTTCTCTCCATTACAATAATACCAAACATGGCTTCTTTCTGTGGTTTAGGCACAGTGGGGCTCAGGAGGGGGGCATTTAAAAGATTTTATATGGGGGGGAGCCATGTCACTTTTCCAGAATCTTTGTTCTACCAGTAACATGGGAACCCACTATAGTTCAAGTGACAGATGACGGACCTGAGTGGGAGCTGGTTTTGGGCAGGATAAATTAGGGTTTTTATTGGTAACATTTTGGGGTACATAATTTTTTATTGGTTCCAGTATAAGGCTGGATCACATTCTTGTGTTCTTCGTTGAGCACTTACGTTGGGGTTTCTGTGTAAATCCCACAAAAATGTGAGTCAGATGAAACCTCCAACGGAACCACCCACCATGCAGCAGGTGGAGACACTTCGAACTCCAGAGACCAGTCCAAAGTGACTCCATCTGCCTCATAATTGAGTGGTTCCGTACGATTTTTTTCTAAATCGCGTTTTTGGGGAATTTACACGGAAACCCCGACGTATCAATCAGCGGAGAGCACAGGATAAGTGTGAGCCGAGCCTTATTCCGATTTTTGGGAAGTAGAATGAACAAATAGACAGCAGTACAAGAATAGTTCTTATTTTTATTTTTGCCTGTTCTCAGTGCGGTATAAGTCATTCGGCAAATTTATTCTTTAGGCACCCGCACCATTAAGTCATCATGTCTGCCGGAAACGCTAAGATTGGTAAACTCGCTCTGGAATTCAAAGCAAAAGCTGTGATGCCCGAAGGACAATTCAAAGAGCTGAAGCTCTAGGATTACAGAGGAAAGTATGTCGTGTTTACAGCGATACCAAATTTATATCTTTTTTTTGCTTTTGTTTTTTTTTAGATTTTGCCGCTATAACAGTAAAAAAGTCTTAATGGTAAAAAGTAGTTTTTCTTGTCGCCATATTCTGAAAGAAATAACTTTTTTATGTTTTGGTGAGCAGAGCTGTATGAGGGCTCATTTTTTGCAGGATGACTTGCAGATTTTTTTGGTACCCTATTGGAGTACATAATATTTTTTGATCACTTTTTATTCAGATTTTTCAGACATATAATGGACAAAACCAGCAATTCAGTTATTTTTACTATATTTTGCACTGTTCACCATGGGGTCAAAGTGACAGATTTGTTCGTCGGATTGGTACGATGACAGTGATACCAGATTTATATTTTTTTAATGCTTTGTTCTTTTTATAGATTAAAAACAATATTTTACTAAAATTAATTTGTTTTGCATCGCCCTATTCTGAGAGCTGTAACTTAATTTTGTTGCCAAATGAGCCATATGAGGGCTACTTTTTTGCATGACGGTTTGGCGTTAACATTTATACAATTTTTTATTTTTTTATTTTTTTTTAACATATTACTTTTTGATAACTTTTTATTCAAATTTTTGTAAGTCAGTGTGATGAAAAAAACCAACATTTTTGGCATGTTTTTTATTATTATTTTTTATGGCATTTGTCAAACCCAATAAAAAACATGCTAGTTTTGTAGAGCAGGTTGTTCCAGATGTGGCGATACCAATTATGTGAACTTTTTTTAGTTTATTTTTGTTTTATCACAAACGCTGCGTTTGGAGTGGTGAAATAGAGTTTAATAATTTGTGGGCACTTTGTGTGTTTATTTTTATAGATGTTATATTTTAATTTTTTTTTCAATTTTACTTTTTTTTTTTTTTTTTTCACAATCCCACTGTGAGACATGTGTAATTTTTATTTTGATCACTTGTCTTATACACTCATGTCTCATGTCAGTGTCTCGCTGATTGTGCTTATTGCAGGATCTCACAGGCCACCATACCCTCTGGTCATCACATGACCTCAGAGTACCATGGTAACCATCGGGACTCGCAATTCTCATTGTGGGGTCTGATGGTTACTAAGGGTGTCTTGTGACCCCCTTGCAACAACTTAAAATACCACTGTCGCGATTGAATGGAATTTAAGGGGTTAATCGGGCTCGATCGGTTGCAAATCCGGCCAGGTCTGATAGTGCAGGGTGTTTTCTGTCATGTACAGTTGACACCCTAGGGAATCGCCATTTTAAAACGGCAATGAGGGAATAAGGCCCCTTAATGACCGCTGTCTCAATGCGTATTGGTAGTTAAGTGGTTAAGAAAAATCTTACTGCAGTCCCTGACAGTAGTAAGGTTCCTGGCGAGGCGCACGCCACTTGTCAAATGCTCCTGATTCACTATGAGGTGTGCGCCTCTTAACCCCTACACCATCTTGGGTTTTTCTGTTTTTTTTTTTAATTTCCGTGTTTTGCTCCTCTTCTTCCCAGAGCCCTAACTTTTATATTTTTCCCCTCAATATGGCCATGTGAGGGCTTGATTTTTGGGGGACAAGTTGTAGTTTGAATGACACCATTGATTTCACCATATAGTGTGCTGGAAAACGTGAACAAAATTCAAAGTGTGGTGAAATTGCAAAAAAAGTGCAATTCCACAATAATTTTTTTTTTACCATGTTCACACAATGCTAATCTGACCAGCCATTATGATTCTCCAGGTCATTACAAGTTCATAGACACCAAACATGTGTAGGTTCTTCTTTATTCAAGTGGTGAAAAAAAAATCCAAAGATTGGAAAAAAAAAAAAAAAAGTTGCCATTTTCCAAGACCCATAGAGTCTCCATTTTTCGTGATCTGGGGTTGGGTGAGGTCTTATTTTTTTGGTTTAAACGATAGTATCAATAAAAACATCAGATCAGTGCAAAAAAAAAAAAAAAAAAAAGCCCTCACCCAACCCAAGATCATGAAAAATGGAGAAACTACGGGTATCGGAAAATGGTGCAATTTATTTTCTTTTACAAAATGTGTGTGTTTGTTTTTTCACCACTTAAATAAATAAGAACCTATACGTGTTTGGTGTCTATGAACTTGTAATGACCTGGAGAATCATAAAGGAAGGTCAATTTTAGCATTTAGTGAACATGGTAAAAAAAAATCTCAAAAACAATCGTGGAATTGCACTTTTTTTTTGCAATTTCACCGCAGATTTTTTCCCCATTTTTCAGTACACGATATATTAAAATCAATGGTGCCGTTCAAAAGTACAACTCGTCCCGCAAAAAAACAAGCCCTCACATGGCCATAGTGATGGAAAAACAACAAAGTTATGGCTCTGGGAAGCAGGGGAGGAAAAAAAATGGAAACGCAAAAACTGAAATACCCCTGGTCCTTAACCCCTTTCTGCCAGCTGACGGAATAGTACGTCAGCTAGCAGAACCCCCACTTTGAGGTGGGCTCAGGTGGTGAGCCCACCTCAAAGCCGCGACATGTCAGCTGTTTTGTACAGCTGACATGTGCGCGCAATGAGCACGAGCAGAATAGCGATCCACCCGCACCCATTAACTAGTTAAATGCTGCTGTCAAACGCTGACAGCGGCATTTAACTAGCGCTCCCGGCCGGAGGTGCTCGCGCCGCTGACTCCCGTCACATGATCGGGGGTCATCGGTGCATTGCCATAACAACCAGAGGTCTCCTTGAGACCTCTATGGTTGTTGATGGCCGATTGCTTTGAGCGCCACCCTGTGGTCGGTGTTCAAAGCAACCCTGCATTTCTGCTACATAGAGGTGATCTGTGCTTCACCTCTATGTAACAGAGGAGATCGTGTAGTGCATGCTTCTAGGCTCCTATGGAGGCTATTGAAGCATGCCAACATTTAAAAAAAAAAAAAGTTCAAATCACCCCCCTTTCGCCCCAATCAAAATAAAACAATAAAAAAAATAAAAAAAATCAAACCTACACATATTTGGTATCGCCGAGTTCAGAATCGCCCGATCTATCAATAAAAACAAAGGATTAACCTGATCGCTAAATGGCGTAGTGAGAAAAAAAATCATAACGCCAAAATTACGTTTTTTTGGTCGCCGCAGCATTGCATTAAAATGCAACAACGGGTGATCAAAAGAACATATCTGCACCAAAACGGTATCATTAAAAACGCCAGCTCGTCATGCAAAAAAATAAGCCCTCACCTGACCCCAGATCACGTAAATTGGAGATGCTACGGTTATCGGAAAAAGGCGCAATGTTTTTTGTGTTTTTTTTCTAGCAAACTTTGGAATTTTTTTTTACCACTTAGATAAAAGAGAACCTAGACATGTTAGGTGTCTATGAACTCATAATGACCTGGAGAATCATAATGGCAGGTCAGTTTTAGCATTTGGTGAACCTAGCAAAAAAGCCAAACAAAAAACAAGTGTGAGATTGCACTTTTTTCGCAATTTCATCGCACTTGGAATTTTTTTCCCGTTTTGTTACACGGCATGGTAAAACCAATCGTATCGTTCAAAAGTACATCTCGTCCAGCAAAAAATAAGCCCTCACATGGCCATATTGACGGAAAAATAAAAAAAAAAAGTTATGGCTCTGGGAATGAGGGGAGCGAAAAACGAAAAAGAAAAAAGCTCCGGGGGTGAAGGGGTTAAACGCAGCTGCTAGTAAAAGGAAACCACGTCATCTAAAAGCACTAAATTAGGAAATTAATAAAGTTCCCGATATTTGAAGCGGCACCAAAACTACAGATTTACCTTAAGCGAGTTGTCCCAAACTTGTCAGCATCGTGCACAAGTACACTGCTCTTACCTGAGAGAATCCTCCCAAGATGATCCTGTTGGAGGGTATCCCGTTTTTCACTTCTTGATCTATTAGCGCTTTAACTGTTGGGAAAAAGAAAAACTGGTGGTTATAGACGAGGAAATTCTGGTATTGAAGGGGGCTGATAATTCAGCAGTGATCATACTAAATAGAAGAGGCATTGCATCCATTGTACACGTGCATGACGCCAATGTGGGTGCATGGCAGCGATATCTGCTCACGATCTCACGCACAGCCAAACCTCACAAGTGATCTGGAGGCAGGAGACCTACATAGGGCGAATGGTTTCACAAGCATTGCTAACAGCTCCAGCCTTGCTCAGCAATAGTCTGACAAGAAGGCGGCAGAATGTGAGAACACGTAGGATCAGAATCTGCAAAATGTTCCAAACTATGAAAAATTACATCCGGAGTAGAATTCTTCAGGAGGAATAAATTCATAAAGAAACTGCCAAAAGAAATATCTAGAAAGAGATGACAATGAGAGGGCTGTAAATCTAAATATTCCGGTTTTAGTCCTTAGTCCTCCATATATAAAGGCCCTCATCATCAGTAAATTTCAGACACTAATGTCGTCTCCTGTCCAGCTATTATATTGCAGTGGTTATTCTCTACACTGCACAAGTCTGTAATTCCCACAGACCTCTATTGTACTCTATGGAGCGGGCGAGCATCATGAACTGGAGACCCCGTTTCTGCTACCACACATCCATAGTGAATTGTGCGAGCAGGTAATAAAAACACTCATGATGGGAATAACCCTTTAATTAAAAGTTATATTCAGCCATTTCTTAGGTTTTCTTATAATCAATCATCATAAAAAAAAAAAAACACACTCACTGACTCAAGTGACTATGGAGGGGCGTCTCAAAATTGTCCCTATCTAACTGCTGGGCCTCATCCCCCACCATGGCCATGTACTGCTAGAGTGTAATATGTCATATGACTCGCTGTGACATGGTCCTCATCTCCCACTATGGCCATGGACTGCTCGAGTGTAATATGTCATATGACTCGCTGTGACATGGTCCTCATCCCCCACCATGACAATGGACTGCTCGAGTGTAATATATCCTATGACTCGCTGTGACATGGTCCTCATCCCCCACCATGACCATGGACTGCTAGAGTGTAATATGTCCTATGACTCGCTGTGACATGGTCCTCATCCCCCACCATGACAATGGACTGCTCGAGTGTAATATATCCTATGACTCGCTGTGACATGGTCCTCATCCCCCACCATGACCATGGACTGCTAGAGTGTAATATGTCCTATGACTCGCTGTGACATGGTCCTCATCCCCCACCATGACAATGGACTGCTCGAGTGTAATATGTCATATGACTCACTGTGACATGGTCCTCATCCCCCACCATGGCCTGCTAGAGTGTAATATGTCGTATGACTCGCTGTGACATGGTCCTCATCCCACACAATGGCCATGGACTGCTCGAGTGTAATATGTCCTATGACTCGCTGTGACATGGTCCTCATCCCCCACCATGGCCATGGACTGCTCGAGTGTAATATGTCCTATGACTCGCTGTGACATGGTTCTCATCCCACACAATGGCCATGGACTGCTCGAGTGTAATATGTCATATGACTCGCTGTGACAGTCCTCATCCCCCACCACGGCCATGTACTGCTCGCTCCACTGATTTACTTCTGGCATGGATGGCTGGGCGCTCATTTGCCGTCAGCTCTCTCCCAAGACCCCTCATCTGTCAGGGAAAAGCTGAACGATGCTCACACACAGACGGTCGGCGGGTTGGGCTGACTTTAGACTAACATGTATGGGGGCCCTTAGTCTTTCAATGCGTACTAAAATACTTCAAGTCCCAGAATCCTCTTGACTCTTCTCTGAAGCCGCTATCCCCGCCATTTTGTCTCAGACACCAGCATCATGTAACTGCAGGGGGCTGTCCATCATAGCCAGTGACATGCCTGCTGGCGACCTGACATTGATGGGGGGTCGTGTTGCCACTAACGCTGTATCATTCAGCCAAGGTTGTCAGCAGCACCAGGCGATGGGTGCACGTTATCAGGACTTCTCTCCCCACATCATCCCAGGTTTTGGCGATTAAGCATTAGCTTCAATTAATTGGTAATGACATAGAGAAATACAAGTCCATGTTTTTGCCGCTGATGAGAAGGGAGGCCATAGCCGATGGAGAGACGATCTCATTATGGCCTCCGTAGTGCGGCCCTGACAAGGTCCTAGGACTCATAGTAAGTCCATCAGTGTGACAAGGAACTCTAGATCTTGGACGTGACACCATAGATGCCTACAGCAGCTTATTTGGGAGTACTTCGGAGCTGCAGCTTTGCTGTGTAGTCCTATGTGTACAGTGGACATTGCCTTTTTTGCCATATTAATAGCCGACGTGTTGTATCACCATTGCCCATAGCAGATACTGCCTTTGTAGCCATTTGCTGGCTGGGTCTTCTATACAATACACAGTGAACCCGCTTACTATTCTCCGCAGCCTGCTTGATGCCAGTGTCATCTTCCTGGGAGTCCGGAGACAATCCAATTATGTCAAACCTAAAACAACAATGTATTAAACACAGATTATTAAGTAAAAGGCTGCAGGTATCCATTGTATTTAACGAGAGGGCCCCGTGTGCCCGTCATTATATTCCCTAATACAAAAAGCAGCATTAATATCCTGCGGAGCAGCACTTCTCCGAAAGCCTCAAGGACCATTATGTTTGTCATGTTGTTTCCAGACAACACTAAGCCAGCTTCACTCTGTGGACGCTGAATTTTTAATTATAATGTCATTTAAAAATTAATTAGAAAGAAGCGGAGATAGTTAACGTCCCCTGACGGAGAAGCAGCAGGAGAATTACTACCTGTAATGGTGAGAAAGAGAAGATCTAGGGGCTGCAATGCCAGACAAAACATGTACGGTATTAATAGAGGAAGGATTGTACAGGGTGGAGGGACGTTACCACCACATTACGGAGCTCATTCTCCAGACTCCACTAATCTGTAGCAGTCGACATTTCCGATCCATCTAATCCATTTACAATGCTCGCATTCAATTTATTATACTGCAAAGTCCAGAGCCGAGGGACGTCACAGACCGAGATGATTGCTACTATAAAAGAGGGAACATTTCCTTCCCTACATCGGAGGGTACATACATGTCTGGATGCTATTACTTCTTTATCCGGCTTTCCAAGCTCTGCTAATCTGCAGCAGGGAAAACATTGATTCTGTCACAATTGCTGCACCCAGTAAACAAAGTGATACATTGCTGGAATCAGGGTCTCAGCCCCTGCCTCATGTTGCTGTCCGAGTACATAGCAAAAACCTGCTAGCAGATTCCTTTTAAGCGCTCTGCGAGTGTGAAAGCACTTCTCAAGCCTCTGCCTCCCCAGCCCAATCTTCTTCTCCTTGACTGCTCCCTAGCTTCACTACAGAGCATGGTAATAGACTTTTGGAAGTGCTTTGACTCTCCCAGAGCACTTAAAGGGGTTGTCCTGGTTTAGCATAAAAATTTGCAGACTTGTCAATCCTTACATTGTGCACAGTGCATTCAGGATAAACCGATGCTGGGAATAGACAATTGTGCAGCGATATGTGATATGCATACTTCCAGCCACATTCCCACTAGACATGCGCAGCCTCACTCATTTACTTACACTGAGCGAGGCTACAAAAGTCTAGTCGGAATGTGGCCGGGGGTATGCATATCACATCCTTGTGGTTACATGACCGCCTGACCTGGCACCAGAGAATCCTCGCATCGCGTGGTGTGTGCGACGTGAAGGTTCAGAGGTCTGCAGTAATATAGAGACAGCAGACTTCACTTATATAAGTAAAGGTGGATGGTGTTGTCCTTCAGAAGGCAACTCGACCATATCAACAGCTTTGGGTCCATATTGTTCTCACAGATTCCCCTTTAGGGCCATCTCTGTACAGCGCTGTGGCGTATGTTGGTGGTATGTGAATGAACAGAAATGAAGTGCTGGTCTGTGGAGGAGGGACAGAGCGGCTGATCTCACAAATAGAGTTATTGTCCTTTTTGGACAATCATTTTTATTAGCAGGAAGACATATCAGCAGCTACGGTTCCCTCAGGATAACGATGGGACATGGCTGGTGTTGCATAGTTGAGGGTGTTACATGATAACAGCACATGCCGCTTTTCTGTCAGGCAGATGCCTCCTCAACTCCAGAGTCAGCGCCAATCTAATACTGTGGCATATGGCAACACCTGCTAAGCTAGCCAAAAGAAAGGATCACTAATACTTGGCCCACATTTGGATAGGAACGCTGAATACCAAAGCTACAGTCATCGTGCTGTGAACTGCGTCTACACAGTCCACCGTGACCCAAGAAAGTGCTAAATGAACGGAGATCGACCTCAGATCAAGAGCTTTATAGTGGCCTCCTCAGCTGAGGGAGCAGCTATTCCTCCTCAGCGCCCCATACACATGCACGATCATTTCAGCTGAGTGTGCATGTATTATTAACAGAAACAGGTAAGTAAGCGCCTGTTAAACAGTTCTGGGCACGGCTTGAGAACAAACTATTGAGCATGGTAAAATTCAATATTTCTGATCCTTTTTTGCATCAGGTCATCCACAAACATTAGAATGATGGCCGACCCTGATGAAATGAATGAGTTTGGCTGACATTACCTAGATGTGTGTGGCCGCCTATACATCACCATGTACAGAAATATAGGGATGAAGGATAAGATGCAGGACAGGTCGGTATCAGAGCAGTGTCCCCCTATACAAACCACAGCAGCACGTCCACTAATGACACAACCACTCCTATAATTGACAAGCTGCAAAAGGCTAAATGTATGGCGGATACGCTGCAGCTTTCCTGGGCAGGTCAGGGCATTCGCTCCACAGAAGGGGGATATCCTACTGGGAGAACCCCCTTTATCTATGAAGATATCTTCTACAATTTCCAGTTAGAAAACGTCACTACATAGAGGATTCCAAACAGAAGTGATAGAAACAGTACCAGGTTTAACTGGGAATCAGAGATTGAGATGAGGCATCTACATGTAGTGAGCAGAGTCAGAATATAGTGCGTCCACAACGTGGAAAGAACAGAGCAAGCACACAGAGTACACAGCGAGAACAGAGAGCAAGCACAGACAGTACACAGCGAGCACACAGAAAGAGTACACAGCAAGCACAGAGTACACAGCGAGCGCACACAGAGAGTACACAGCGAGCGCACACAGAGAGTACACAGCGAGCGCACACAGAGAGTACACAGCGAGCGCACACAGAGATCTGATTTTGCAGGATGAATAAAAGATGTCGGAAACAAAAATGTCAGACATGCACACAGCCCCGTTGAATAACATTGGTCCTGGTGCGTTTTGACATTTTGTCGGATCAATTCAGACTGACAATACGTCCATGTGGACGAGCCCTTAGGCTGCATTCTGCTGACTGCTCTGTCGATTAAAAGAATTACAGAATACAAGGCTACATACTAAAATGGCTGTGAATTACATTTTAAGTAAGTCAGATAAGGCTTCTTTCACACTTCCGTCAGAATGGGGCCGTCGCTAAGCATCAGCACGACGTACCGACGAACGCTGTGAAAATTCTGTGCAACGTTGGCAGCGGACGCAGTGTTTCAACGCGTCCGCTGCCCACTGTATAGTCCCAGGGAGGAGGGGGCGGAGTCCCGGCCGCGCATGCGCGGTAGGAATTGCAGGACCAGACTTACGAAAAAAACGTTCCCTTGAACGTTTTTTCACTACGACGGTCCGCCAAATACCGACGCATCCAGTGCACGACGTGTGGAACGTGTGGCCATACGTCGCGATGCGTCGGTAATACTAGTCTATGTGCAAAAAATGCATCCTGCGGGCAACTTTGCAGGATGCGTTTTTTGTGCAGAACGACGCATTGCGACGGCCCCTAAACGACGGAAGTGTGAAAGAGGCCTAAGACGCCAGGAGCGGTCACAGGCTCAGCCTGTCATTACTCACCAGGATGGCATGGCCATGTTCATGTTCAGAGAAACTGGCATGATGGGCCTGAAATAAAAAAATAAAATAAAATCTGTAGTTTTACAAGAATTGAAGAACAATGACTTTTCTATGTCTGTAGACTAGATTATAAGAAATTAACCCTATAGTGCTTTAGGCTATGACTGAACGCTGGCATTTATAGCGCCAGCATATATGTCAATGTGATATCATGGTGGATAAGCTGGAGAGGAGAGGCCGAGAGATTTCCCAGGGACACCGCAGCAGACAATAAAGTGGCAATGAAATGTCAGGTACAACATCATGGCTGCAGGGACCATATTACATCTAGGTAAAACAATAGCTTATCTTTCGTCTTCTAACATGCAGACATATAACACTTACGCATGTGGACAAATATACTTCACATGGGGAGTTCTGATGGTCGCCATTGCTTCTGCCCAGCCATGCCTGGAGGGTAGAGACAAGACATTAATGTACATACATAGTCAGATAAACCGAGCTCCAGGGGTCCTGCATGCCCCCAGCATGTCACCCCTCTGTATCCCTGAGCATTGTGGGCGATATAAAGACATATTCTCACCCTACGCACTGAGAACACTAACAATCCTGCACTTTGCTCCCGGCGTGCCCGCTCACCCAGCACGCCCGCTCACCCAGCGCGCCCATGCCAGTCCCTACAACTCTGCATGCCAAGAGATTCAGACACCCATCTGCTGTTACCCAAACGTTACGTAGCAGCAGCCGCACACGTCCTCCGCGCCAAAAGGGCTATCCTAGCGTACAAGCACGCGGCAGGTGCCAAACACAAAGGTGCGCACTTCTTGTGTGTGCCGAATAGCCGGTAGAGAACTCCAACTAAGGCCTCATTCACAAATAAGGGATTTTTCACACACACAAAAAAAACAAACAATGGTACGAGTTCATCAGTGTTTGGTCTGTTTTTACCATCAGTGATTTTCACGTATAAAATAAATGACAGCGCTTCTCCTATACTTTACAGTGTTAATGACGGACTGCACACTGATGGTTCCCGCACGCTGTCAATGCCCCATAGACTTCTATGGGTAATTTTGATCTGTGACTCCGACTAAAAAACAGAGACGTCGCTGTGTTTTCTTCATTTACATGGTCCGCGAAAAAAGGAAAACACGGACATGCGAACAGCTCCATAAACGATGGAGTACATGTAGTAACAGCAAAAACTATGAACAGAACACGTGCGAGAAAAAAAAGAGTGTGAATGAGGCCTAAGGAAAAATGTAAAGGGTTTGAGAAGAACATAAGTGCTGTAATAGAATAAATAAAAAGCATTCCTGTAATTACAATTTTTCCCCACAAATATTTCACAATTTATGAAATATAGAAGCACCAATAGCCTAGGCCCAATTTCTAAGTAGTTTGTAAAAAAAAGCAGGATTTACAGCAGCCCTGCTCCGGGACAAGATGGGGTGGATCCGGCTCGCAGAAGCGGAGACTCGCTTGGCTTATTATTGTGCACACGCTGATGATGCCAGTGACATCAATGGAAGCCATCGGGGCCCATACTGGTCATAATGAAGGGCGGGCTGGAGTACAGTGCCCCAGGTTTATTAGAGGTGCACACCACTAGTGATGGCACAAACACGCACATTTATGGAAAGGTATCCCTGGGATTGTCTACAGCAGTGTCCCCTAACTCCAGTCCTCAAGAGCCACCAACAGGTCATGTTTTCAGGATTTCCTTAGTATTGCACAGGTGATAATTGCATCACATGGACAGGCAAGAATTCCATCACCTGGGCAATACGAAGGAAATCCTGAAAACATGACCTGTTGGTGGCTCCTGAGGACTGGAGTTAGGGGACACTAGTCTACAGAATGCAATATCTACAAAATGGCAAAACCAAGTCTGCCTTGTAACCGACAGTGGTAGAAACGCCTGACAATTCTCCAGCCCCTGGTCTAACAGCCTGGCCTCACCCCGAGGTGCAATGGTAAAACCACATTCCTCTCCGACTCCATGAGGAGGAGTCCGCAGACCATACCCGTATGTAGGACACATGGAGAACAGACATGATACATACCCAGTATCTCCTAAGCCGTGCAGGAATATAACCTGCAGAAAAGAAAAGCATGGGGTTAACACATAATATCTTACATAGTACAATGCAACTAATCTGGCCAGAGTCTTGTGCACAGATTGGAAAGAGAATCTGTCAGTAGGATCGTCCCTCCTGAGCCGTCTATATGGGCATGTAGGTCATAGGAAGCTGGATACAACAAGACCTTCATACCAGCGATCGGATGTCTTATTCCAGAGAAATCCACATTTGTCTTATATGTAAATGATCTGTTAAGATCTATAGGGCCGGACATAGATCTATATGAGAATCTGCCTCCAGAGCTTGTTTTAAATTACAGGGGGCGTTACCAGTATAAGACGTGTAGATCAGGAGCGCAGATTGTCAGTCATTACATGTCTCACCCTGGTTATGCCCCCTTTTATTTACAATAATCTCTGGAGGCAGATTCTCAGAGAGATCTATGTCCAGCCCATAGATCTTAACTTATTTCCATAAGAAAAACGTTGTTTTTTCTGGAATAAGATATCAGATCAAAGATATTAAGGTATCATTTTATTCAGCTTCCTATGACTTACATGTCCGCATAGACAGCTTAGGAGGATTTATCCTACTGATAGATTCCCTTTAATGCAAAAATCTGCAGTCCCATAACCACGGACTCTGGGAGTGAAATAACAAGAAGGTCCCTGACGGGAGAGACGCACTCTGGTGACATATGACGTAGAAGGAGCTTGAATGTTGTAGCCTGTCACAAAGCATTACAGCAAGATGGCCGCAGTATGGCCCGGCCCAGGAGAATGGACATATAACTTGGGTTACAATCAATTAGTAATGGCTTTTTGTAACGAAGAACAGATGATGCTCTACAAAGTAAGGCTGATTTCAGAAGTCTGTGATGGCCATACGTGATCCTTCAGTGATTATCGCATGTAGAACATGTACAGTCTAATGGGCACTAATCCGAGGGCCGCCCATTTCATGGGTAGTCAGAAACTTGACATTTTTTCTTGTTTTTCCATAGGCTGCACAACATTGATGGTAGAAATGGAAGCTGAGGAAAAACGGATGAAAATCAGGGGAAACAAAATATTGGAGACAGACCTCATCACTTGCCCTAAGGCGAGTGCACATGGGATGGAAATGCTGCAAATTTAGTAGGTGGTCAGTGCACGAGATCTGAAGAAACGTCGTCTACGTGTTGCAGGATTCCACACAGGAACTGACCGGAGGTGAGAAGTATGAAATCCACAATGTGTCAATCACTTGTATGGAGGAAGAAGGAAGATTAGGGAAAAATCCACAATAAAGCCTTGGTGATACCAACTGCCTGCAGATCTATAGCAAAAAAAATCCCCTGCCGCTCTGGTGAGGACCCATCCCTGCTCTCCTAGACCACCGTATCTCCAGCCACGACACGTCCACATGTGACTTATAGGCAGATTATTGCTGAGGAGCAAAATACAGAGACTGATGGGGAACCAGGCGACTACCATCACCAGAGTGGCAGGGGATTAGGAACGTTTTGTTTTTTTGCCAAAGGGAAAACCATAACAACATTTGCACAATTTGGGTGCTAATTTGCCTTTGCAGATTGTGGTAGACATGCTGCTGAAATTTGCTGCACAAAATCGGAAACATGGATATAACGTAAGGGTTTGGGCACGCAGCATCTACTTCAGGCAGATTAAGCTCGGAACACACTTGAAAATAAACAAAAAAAAACAATGAACGCGTGCACAGAAACGTAAAACAGACTCCCTGTTCGTAGGTTCAGTCTTTTTGAGCTTTTTCCAACCGCTTCAGACTTCCAAACCTGCGAGGGGGCTAAAAGAATTGAGTGGACCTTTCTTCAGGAAACGGCTAAACCATATGCATACAACCTGAAAACATAAAACGCTGGCAGAAAATTACCGCAAAAGACGTCAGTGCTATGTTAACATGGGCTTTGGATTTGTTTGTTTTTTGTTGGTTTTTTAAAGCTCATCCACAACAAAAATCCTTCTTAAAGGGAACCTGTCACCCCCCCCCCCCCCCAGGCGTTTGAAACTAAAAGAGCCACCTTGTGCAGCAGTAATGCTGCATTCTGACAAGGTGGCTCTTTTAGTTCTGGGTGCTGTAACTGCAGAAATAATCCGTTTTGTAATTTGTCCTAAATACCTTTCTTCAGTCCTGGAGGCAGGCCTTTCCCCCCGCTGCAGACGCCACACTGCCGTCACTCAAATCTTCTTGGCGCTGGGCACCGCCTCCTCACCGCTGTTTTGAAATCAGCCGGCGCCTGCGCTCTTTTCTCCTGCCTGGTGCAGGCGCAGTGAGCGCTGCCCGTCCTCATATGCAGTTCAGCTGACTGCGCCTGTGCGGCCGCCCTGCCTGTGAATCCCAGCCCCGCAATGTGAATAAATCAGAAGACACTGCGGGGCTGGGATTCACAAGCAGGGCGGCCGCACAGGCGCAGTCAGCTGGACTGCATATGAGGACAGACGGGCAGCGCTCACTGCGCCTGCCCAAGGCATGACAAAAGAGCGCAGGCTGATTTCAAAACAGCGCTGAGGAGGCGGCGCCAAGAGGATTTGAGTGACGGCTGTGTGGCGTCTGCAGCAGGGGGGGAAAGGCCGGCCTCCAGGACTGAAGAAAGGTATTTGGGACAAATTACAAAACGGATTATTTCTGCAGTTACAGCACCAATAACTAAAAGAGCCACCTTGTCAGAATGCAACATTACTGCTGCACAAGGTGGCTCTTTTAGTTTCAAATGCCCAGGAAGGTGGGGGGGGGGGTGACAGGTTCCCTTTAAAGCTGTGTGGAACACTCTTCCTAGTGATTTCTAGAGGAAATCCACATCACTGTTCTTATGAGGAGTTTTTGAGTGTTTAATTTTTTGTGAAAAGATATTGAAAACAGCCTGATGGGAAAAAGGGCATCAATCCTGATGGAATCTGCTCCAAACTTGTCTCAGGCCAATCAAATGGGTTTTGTAAAATACCCTACAGGAAAAGAAACCTCCTCCACAATGCTCAGAAAAACTCCCCGAAAAAGGAGCGTTTCCTGCAGAGGTGTGAAAGACTCAATGGATTTGAACGCATCAAAAAAACTCCTTGTAAACATTGCGGAGGTAGTGACATGAACTCCCCGCCCCCCAAAAGAAGAATTCTCCAGTTAGTGTGGGGGTTTTTTTAAACTAATTTTTGAGCATATCTGCTAAAAACAAAATCCTGACCATCCCCTCCAGTGTACAGTCGTCGGGAGTGCTCCATAAGAAGAAGCAATGCTGCATTACAAAGCACTTGGTAAATGGGCAGCTTCGCAGTTTTGGCCTTGGCATGGTCTACACGAGATTGTCTAGTGTCTGCTCAGGAACCCTGCTGGAAGGGATTGTGGAGATCCCTCCAATGCCACCGTTTTCTACTCTGCCCGAAGATAACAAGGGATAGAACTTCCTTTCAGAACATAGGTTTGGGGTCAGGGCCCTCCAGACACACGGTCTCTTTAATGTACATGATTTTTGTCTCCTCCTGACCTCCGTTTTTACTGAACTACGAACAAGACTTTGGTCTTTACCTCTTGGAGGAGTGGAGGCAGAGGATTTTTTGACCTTCCCACAAGCCCTCCATCAGTTCTAGATTTCAGGAATCTGGGTACAAGACGTTACACAGATGGTACCATGTGCCTTTTTGCACTCACAGTCTACAATCATTCATTCATTCCACGTGCTGGAGGTGGTTGGAGGAGGAACATACCGTGTTCTGTACCTTCTGGTCTTGTCCCTTTCTGAGAGTGTCCAACTGATCACCTCTAGACTTTCCAGCCTCAACAACTTCTTGCACCCAAACTACTTCTACTGCATCATTGTGATATCGCTATCCAGAGATACAAGTGCGTTCCCCTTCACCACCTGATGATCACTGCAGCTCGCTCTTGCATTCTCTTCACACTGATCCTCACGCCACCTGTGGTTCTTCAGGGTCAATGAGATCATGAGAATGGAGGACCTGATATCATCACAGAACACAGCCTCCTCCTTTAGCAGGAGCTGGTACCCCTGATCGGTCTTCCATGAAATTATAGAATACTGCTTGTATCTAGCCCTCACATTTGGATATCTAAAGTGCTGTTCAGACAGTTGTCATGTCACTTTCAATGTGATTTTTCTTCTCTCCCATTTACCTTTATTAACTCAGACTATTTTGTTAATAAAACAATGTCTGCAACCCACACCTACTAGGTCAGGTGCACTCTCTTGTGTGTCAACGATTTATTTCTATTTCTCTGGATTCAAGTTTGAATGTAATTTTGGATTCCTGTACCGATGGTGGTTTTGGTACTGGATTCATGTGCTGTGGGTGGCTCTGCTGCTGGATTCATGTACTGACGATATTTCGGGTGCATCTTTTGTGTACTGAGTAGTTTTGATTCTGTATTCATGTACTAATGGTTGTTCTGGTGATAGATTCATGTACCGACAGTGGCTTTGATGATGGACTCATGTACTAATGGTTGTTGTGGTGATGGATTCATGTACGGACAGTGCCTTTGATGGATTCATGTACTATGGTTGTTGTGGTGATGGATTCATGTACAGACAGTGGCTTTGATGATAGATTCATGTACCGACAGTGGCTTTGATGATGGACTCATGTACTAATGGTTGTTGTGGTGATGGATTCATGTACTGACAGTGGCTTTGATGATGGACTCATGTACTAATGGTTGTTGTGGTGATGGATTCATGTACGGACAGTGGCTTTGATGGATTCATGTACTAATGGTTGTTGTGGTGATGGATTCATGTACGGACAGTGGCTTTGATGATAGATTCATGTACTGACAGTGGCTTTGGTGATGGATTCATGTACGGACAGTGGCTTTGGTGATGGATTCATGTACGGACAGTGGCTTTGGTGATGGATTCATGTACAGACAGTGGCTTTGATGATGGATTCATGTACGGACAGTGGCTTTGATGATGGATTCATGTACGGACAGTGGCTTTGATGATGGATTCATGTACGGACAGTGGCTTTGATGATGGATTCATGTACTGACAGTGGCTTTGATGATGGATTCATGTACTAATGGTTGTTGTGGTGATGGATTCATGTACGGACAGTGGCTTTGGTGATGGATTCATGTACAGACAGTGGCTTTGGTGATGGATTCATGTACGGACAGTGGCTTTGGTGATGGATTCATGTACGGACAGTGGCTTTGGTGATGGATTCATGTACAGACAGTGGCTTTGATGATGGATTCATGTACGGACAGTGGCTTTGATGATGGATTCATGTACGGACAGTGGCTTTGATGATGGATTCATGTACGGACAGTGGCTTTGATGATGGATTCATGTACTGACAGTGGCTTTGATGATGGATTCATGTACTAATGGTTGTTGTGGTGATGGATTCATGTACGGACAGTGGCTTTGATGATAGATTCATGTACTGACAGTGGCTTTGGTGATGGATTCATGTACGGACAGTGGCTTTGGTGATGGATTCATGTACGGACAGTGGCTTTGGTGATGGATTCATGTACAGACAGTGGCTTTGATGATGGATTCATGTACGGACAGTGGCTTTGATGATGGATTCATGTACTGACAGTGGCTTTGATGATGGATTCATGTACGGACAGTGGCTTTGATGATGGATTCATGTACTGACAGTGGCTTTGATGATGGATTCATGTACTGACAGTGGCTTTGATGATGGATTCATGTACTAATGGTTGTTGTGGTGATGGATTCATGTACGGACAGTGGCTTTGATGATGGATTCATGTACTGACAGTAGTTCTGATCTTGTACACAATTAAAATATCTGAGAAAACCTATGGGTGGTCTGCATATGTCACAGGTTGGAGGAAGAGTTAAATCATAATCACGGCATAACATAAAAAAAGAAACATTTCAGTATTTCTCCGCCAGTCATTTACACTCCTAACCCAATTAATCCGTACAGAAATGATCAGTCGTTCCCCATATCACAGCGACGATGCGTCACGTATGATGACACTCAGGCGACAACATCATTAGAGCAGGCAGATCCAACACATGGTGGGAAGAACTACAACCTCCAACAGGCATCTTGATTGTCGGCTGGGAGTTGTAGTCTTCTATATATGGCCATACAAAGGGGTGTGTGCGTATATACACAGCTGTAAGCTCCCCACAGCCCTATGTATAGACAGATCTATACATACACCACTTACAGGGAATATAAGAAGTTACACAGGCGTGAGATGGCGGAGGAGTGCCGCTCTGGAGCACTGACAGGTGACGGTAGGGGGATCACACGCAGGACACAGACCTGATGAATGACATATAGGAAGGGGCGGGGAGAAGCTCACACTAACTACATGCTCAGACTCACCGCGGCCGTGGCCTTGCGGGCGGCGGGCACTATGGCAGGCAGAGGTGCGGACATGTTATTGCCGCACATACACCGGGTGTGCACAGAGCCGTCCTCGTTGTGCCGGGTCACTGTCTGGGCTCCACTGCGCCGCCCTTATCCTTCACTAACCCGGAGCTAAGCCGCGCGATGGGGGAGTGTCTCTACGGTCAGCTTCTCCAGGGATAGCCCCGCCTCCTAAGCAGCAGCCAATGACAGAGCAAACAGTGCCCAAAACTATAGCGAGTGGGCGGGCAGCAGAGCCGTTACGTCAACACATGGCTGTCTGCAATTGGACAAAATAATTTTGGAGGCGGAGTTATAGGAGGCCGCATTCGACCTTAGTTTTGGGAAGTGAGGAGTCGGAATCGTTAGTGACGTCAGCAGAGACACGAGGGTGCAGCGTGTGTGTCACCGAGCAAGTGTCGGCTGCTGCAGGGACCGTGCTGGTGACTACAGGACATGCCCTTGAAGACTGGTCACAGCATTAGTTCCACTGTGTGTGCGCTGTGTTTGTCGTGTGTGGCATCCATGGGCCACACACCAGAATAGAAATGACAGCTGTTTCGGTGTTAAATGTGTAACATAGAGAAAGCTATGGGGTAAATAGATATGTGTGCTGTGTATAATTAGTGCCGTGCATCTACTGTACACGTATTAGCCTAATGAATGAAGAACCAACGTGCCCCCTCCCACCTCCCCCTCCTGTTGGATGACCAGCTAAGGTAAAGCAGACAGCTGATATTATAGACTGGGCAGGTCCATGGCAGACAGCTGATATAGACTGGGCAGGTCCATGGCAGACAGCTGATATTATAGACTGGGCAGGTCCATGGCAGACAGCTGATATTATAGACTGGGCAGGTCCATGGCAGACAGCTGATATTATAGACTGGGCAGGTCCATGGCAGACAGCTGATATAGACTGGGCAGGTCCATGGCAGACAGCTGATATTCTAGACTGGGCAGGTCCATGGCAGACAGCTGATATTCTAGACTGGGCAGGTCCATGGCAGACAGCTGATATTATAGACTGGGCAGGTCCATGGCAGACAGCTGATATTCTAGACTGGGCAGGTCCATGGCAGACAGCTGATATAGACTGGGCAGGTCCATGGCAGACAGCTGATATTATAGACTGGGCAGGTCCATGGCAGACAGCTGATATTATAAACTGGGCAGGTCCATGGCAGACAGCTGATATTATAGACTGGGCAGGTCCATGGCAGACAGCTGATATTATAGACTGGGCAGGTCCATGGCAGACAGCTGATATTATAAACTGGGCAGGTCCATGGCAGACAGCTGATATTATAGACTGGGCAGGTCCATGGCAGACAGCTGATATTATAGACTGGGCAGGTCCATGGCAGACAGCTGATATTATAGACTGGGCAGGTCCATGGCAGACAGCTGATATTATAGACTGGGCAGGTCCATGGCAGACAGCTGATATTATAGACTGGGCAGGTCCATGGCAGACAGCTGATATTATAGACTGGGCAGGTCCATGGCAGACAGCTGATATTATAGACTGGGCAGGTCCATGGCAGACAGCTGATATTATAGACTGGGCAGGTCCATGGCAGACAGCTGATATTATAGACTGGGCAGGTCCATGGCAGACAGCTGATATTATAGACTGGGCAGGTCCATGGCAGACAGCTGATATTATAGACTGGGCAGGTCCATGGCAGACAGCTGATATTATAGACTGGGCAGGTCCATGGCAGACAGCTGATATTATAGACTGGGCAGGTCCATGGCAGACAGCTGATATTATAGACTGGGCAGGTCCATGGCAGACAGCTGATATTCTAGACTGGGCAGGTCCATGGCAGACAGCTGATATTCTAGACTGGGCAGGTCCATGGCAGACAGCTGATATTATAGACTGGGCAGGTCCATGGCAGACAGCTGATATTCTAGACTGGGCAGGTCCATGGCAGACAGCTGATATTCTAGACTGGGCAGGTCCATGGCAGACAGCTGATATTATAGACTGGGCAGGTCCATGGCAGACAGCTGATATTATAGACTGGGCAGGTCCATGGCAGACAGCTGATATTCTAGACTGGGCAGGTCCATGGCAGACAGCTGATATTATAGACTGGGCAGGTCCATGGCAGACAGCTGATATTATAGACTGGGCAGGTCCATGGCAGACAGCTGATATTATAGACTGGGCAGGTCCATGGCAGACAGCTGATATTATAGACTGGGCAGGTCCATGGCAGACAGCTGATATTATAGACTGGGCAGGTCCATGGCAGACAGCTGATATTATAGACTGGGCAGGTCCATGGCAGACAGCTGATATTATAGACTGGGCAGGTCCATGGCAGACAGCTGATATTATAGACTGGGCAGGTCCATGGCAGACAGCTGATATTATAGACTGGGCAGGTCCATGGCAGACAGCTGATATTATAGACTGGGCAGGTCCATGGCAGACAGCTGATATTATAGACTGGGCAGGTCCATGGCTTCGCCGATGCCCTGGTGCTTGTGGTTGTCCTCTGTGAATCGGCCACTCAGCTGATGTTTGCCCCTGGTGTTAGTAATGGAGAGACATCTATCAGACACCTCCATTACTAACTCAGGAATTAAAAAAAAAACACAGACAAAAATACTTTAGTTTTTTTTGTGTGTGTGTTCCTACGGGAAACGCATGGAGAGAAGAGGATACCCAGCCTGGATGCCGCTTGCGCAGTTTACCTTGAGGACGGCAAGGGCTCCAGAGCTGGAAGCAGCGTCGGGGGGGTCCTAATTCAGCTTTCCCCCCTCTGCTGGCAGGCACCGTGAGGCCAGGTCCAGGGAGTCGCCTGGCTCACGGAGATCCAACCGGCTGGCCTGCGGGGAACGAAGCGCTGAGTTAGGAGATCCTGTGGCGCCATCTTCGGTGGTGCACAGGCAGCGTGGAGCCCCAGTATATTTTCCCCCGGAAGTGATGCCAGAACTTCCGGGGTGATGTAGGAGGATGGACGGCGCCTGCGCTGACACCGGTGGGTGCGCAGGCGCATACAGCATGGCCGCGACCCGGAAGTAACGATCACTTCCGGGTTCGGCAGGAAGAAGATGGCGGCCCCCATTAACAAACGGATGCCGAAGCTGATACTCCGGCGTCCATCATGGCATCTCCCCAGGACCCTGCGATGGCTTCACTTGAAGTCACCGCTATTACACCAGGCAGCCATACAAGCAGCGGACGCTCCAAAAGCAGATCCTCTACAAAGAGCACCAAGGATAAAAGATCGGACCGATCTATTCCTCAATCTGTGCCTCTGTCTCCTCATCAGCCGGTACCTTGACAGCAGCTTCACTGGGGTGAGTGTGTATCTACCCTATTAAGCTGATTATTGTTCCCTCTTCTTCTATATACCCTAGGCGAAAAGAACAGGAAAAACAAAACACAAGCAGTGTGCTTTATGTTCCCAGCCTCTCCCGGATAGTTATATAAAGAAATTTTGTCACTCATGCATCGAATCCACCTTACGTGAAGAATCTTCAGTAAGGTCGGAAGATATAAGGAAAATGATAAGAGATGAATTACGGACCTTACGAGGTTCTGACAGTGTTCCTGAGTGTAAGGATAGAAAGAAATAAAATTTGCCCAGGTCTGAACAGTCTTCTGATTTTGAGGATAGAGATTCGGACGTTTCCCAAGAAATTGTTTCCTGAGATGGTAAACAAGATACATGATTTCCCACAGATAGCATTGATAATTTAGTCAAATCGGTATGTAACACCATGGGCATTGAAGACACTAAAGACCCTAAAACACCACAAGACATAATGTTTGCTGGCCTATCAGAAAGAAAAAGACCTTCTTTTCTAGTAATACCAGCAATAAAAAATTTGGTAAAAAAGAATGGGAAAGCCAGGGGCAAAGAGGGTTACCAACTTCATCAAAAAGACGCCATCCCTTTAATGACGAAGATTTTTCCACATGGTCACAAGCCCCAAAGGTGGATGCGGCAGTAGCAAACACGTCTAGGAAATCTTTGCAGCCAGTGGATGATTCAGGTTCTTTACAAGACCCGCTTGACCATAAAGCTGACTCCCTATTAAAAAGGGCATGGGAATCTTGTACAGAAGCTTTCAGACCAGCTATATCAGCTACATGTATAGCTAGGTCCATGTTAGTCTGGTTGAACGACCTAGAGGAAGGGTTGAGAGGCGGCCTTTCCAGAGATAAACTGATCTCTTCTATACCCTTGATCAGAGGTGCTACAGCCTTCTTGTCGGATTCATCTGCTGACTATACGGTTAGCAGCCAAATCGGCAGGTCTGACTAACGCAGCATGCCGAGCTCTGTGGCTAAAGGGGTGGAAAGGAGATCCCCAAACGAAGTCTAAGTTATGTGGCCTTCCATGCCAGGGTGAGTACCTATTTGGTACTAAGCTAGATGAGATACTAACCAAAGCGGGTGAGAGGAAAAAGGGGTTCCCTAATAATTATTTTCCATCCTATAGGAGAGCATTCCGGAAGTCCGTATTTAATAAGAGGAAGGATTTTAAAAACCAGGACCGCTGGGCCAATAGAGACTTCAAAAAGAAAGGAGCATTTTTTGGGAAGCGCCCATTTAAATCTGAAGATAAACCCCGTTAGAACAGATCTACCTGTTGGTGGTAGATTGTCATTTTTCTCTACACAATGGCTAGCAATAACCTCCAACTCTTGGGCAACTAGCCTCATAACTTCTGGTCTAAAATTAAAATTTGCCCAAGTCCCTCCGGACTCATTCTTATTGACTTCCTTAACCCCTTCCCGACCTTTGACGCATACGCTGCGTCATGAAAGTCTGTGCCTTCCCGACCTATGACGCAGCGTATGCGTCATGGAATGATCGCGTCCCTGCAGATCGGGTGAAGGGGTTAACTCCGATTTTACCCGATCTGCAGAGACAGGGGGAGTGGTGCTTCAGCCCAGGGGGGGTGGCTTCACCCCCCCGTGGCTACGATCGCTCTGATTGGCTGTTGAAAGTGAAACTGCCAATCAGAGCGATTTGTAATATTTCACCTAAAAAACTGGTGAAATATTACAATCCAGCCATGGCCGATGCTGCAATATCATCGGCCATGGCTGGAAATACTTAAGTGGACCCCCCCCACCCCACCGATCGCCCCCCCAGTCCTCCGTTAGTCCTCCGGTCCCCTCCGTCCGCCTGCCGGCTCCCCCGTCCTCCTGTCCGCTCCCTCCTTGTGTGAATAAAGCCCCCCTGTGGTCCGATCACCCCCCCTGTGCTCCGACACCCCCCCCCCACCACCCCTTCATACTTACCGATCCTCCCGGTGTCCGGCCGTCTCCTCGCTGGGCGCCGACATCTTGGAAAATGGCCGGCGCATGCTCAGTGCGCCCGCCGAATCTGCCAGTCGGCAGATTCCTTACAGGTACATTTTGATCGCTGTGGTAGGTTCTATCACAGCGATCAAAATAAAAAAAATAATAAATAACCCCCCCCTTTATCACCCCCATAGGGACAATAATAAAATAAAGAATTTTTTTTTTTTCTTTTTCCACTAGGGTTAGGGTTAGAACTAGGGTTAGAACTAGGGGTAGGGTTAGGGTTACGGGTAGGGTTAGGGGTAGGGTTATGGCATGTGCACACAGAGCGGATCGGCCGCGGATCCGCAGCGGATCGGCAGCGGATCCGCAGCGGATACGCAGCGGATCCGCAGCGGATCGGCCGCGGATCCGCAGCGGATCGGCAGCGGATACGCAGCGGATCGGCCGCGGATACGCAGCGGATCGGCCGCGGATCCGCAGCGGATCGGCAGCGGATACGCAGCGGATCGGCCGCGGATCCGCAGCGGATACGCAGCGGATCGGCCGCGGAAACGCAGCGGATCGGCCGCAGATCCGCAGCGGATCGGCAGCGGATACGCAGCGGATCGGCCGCGGATCGGCAGCGGATCCGCAGCGGATCGGCCGCGGATACGCAGCGGATCGGCCGCAGATCTGCAGCGGATCGGCAGCGGATACGCAGCGGATCGGCCGCGGATCCGCAGCGGATCGGCAGCGGATACGCAGCGGATACGCAGCGGATCGGCCGCGGATACGCAGCGGATACGCAGCGGATTGGCCGCGGATTCGCAGCGGATTGGCCGCGGATCCGCAGCGGATTGGCCGCTGCGAATTCGAAGCAGTTTTCCATCAGGTTTACAGTACCATGTACACCTAAGGAAAACCAAATCCGCTGTGCCCATGGTGCGGAAAATTCCATGCAGAAACGCTGCGTTGTATTTTCCGCAGCATGTCAATTCTTTGTGCGGATTCCGCAGCGTTTTACACCTGTTCCTCAATAGGAATCCGCAGGTGAAATCCGCACAAAAAAACACTGGAAATCCGCTGTAAATCCATAGGTAAAACGCAGTGCCTTTTACCTGCGGATTTTTCAAAAATGGTGCGGAAAAATCTCACACGAATCCGCAAAGTGGGCACATACCCTTAGGGTTAGGGTTGGAATTAGAGTTAGGGTACCGTCTCACAGTGGCACTTTGGTCGCTACGACGGTACGATCCATGACGTTGTGTCTGACACGCAGCAGCGATCAGGGACCCTGCTGAGAATCGTACGTCGTAGCAGATCGTTTGGAACTTTCTTTCGTTGCTGGATCTCCCGCTGTCATCGCTGGATCGGTGTGTGTGACAGCGATCCAGCGATGCGTTCACTTGTAACCAGGGTAAACATCGGGTTACTAAGCGCAGGGCCGCGCTTAGTAACCTGATGTTTACCGTGGTTACCAGCGTAAAAGTAAAAAAAAAAAAAAAACGTACATACTCACATTTCGGTGTCCTTCAGGTCCCTTGCCGTCTGCTTCCCGCTCTGACTGTCTGCCGGCCGGAAAGTGAGAGCACAGCACAGCAGTGACGTCACCGCTGCGCTCTGCTCTCACTGTATGGCGGCACTCAGTCAGAGCGGGAAGCAGACGGCAAGGGACCTGAAGGACACCGAAATGTGAGTATGTACGTTTTTTTTTTTTTACTTTTACGCTGGTAACCACGGTAAACATCGGGTTACTAAGCGCGGCCCTGTGCTTAGTAACCCGATGTTTACCCTGGTTACCTGGGACCTTGGCATCGTTGGTCGCTGGAGAGCGGTCTGTGTGACAGCTCCCCAGCGACCACACAATGACTTTCCAACGATCACGGCCAGGTCGTATCGCTGGTCGTGATCTTTGGTAAATCGTTATGTGAGACGGTACCCTTAGGGTTGGAATTAGGGCTAGGGTTGGAAATAGGGTTAAGATTAGGCTTGTGGTTAGGGTTAAGGATAGGGTTAGGGTTGTGTTGGGGTTACAGTTGTGGGTAGGGTTGGGATTAGGGTTAGGATTAGGGTTGGATTTAGGGTTACGGGTGTGTTGGGGTTAGGGTTGTGGTTAGGGGTGTGTTGGGGTTAGGGTTGTGATTATGGTTATGGCTACAGTTGGGATTAGGGTTAGGGGTGTGTTGGGGTTAGTGTTGAAGTTAGAATTGAGGGGTTTCCACTGTTTAGGCACATCAGGGGTCTCCAAATGCAACATGGCGCCACCATTGATTCCAGCCAATCTTGCGTTCAAAAAGTCAAATGGTGCGCCCTCCCTTCCAAGCCCCGACGTGCGCCCAAACAGTGGTTTACCCCCACATATGGGATACCAGCGTACTCAGGACAAACTGGGCAACAACTATTGGGGTCCAATTTCTCCTGTTACCCTTGCAAAAAAAAAAAATTACTTGCTAAAACATAATTTTGAGGAAAGAACAATTATTTTTTATTTTCACGGCTCTACGTTATAAACTTATGTGAAACACTTGGGGGTTGAAAGTGCTCACCACACATCTAGATAAGATCCTTTTGGGGTCTAGTTTCCAAAATGGGGTCACTTGTGGGGGGGTTTCTACTGTTTAGGCACATCAGGGGCTCTGCAAATGCAACGTGACGCCCGCAGACCATTCCATCAAAGTCTGCATTTCAAATGTCACTACTTCCCTTCCGATCCCTGACGTGCGCCCAAACAGTGGTTTACCCCCACATATGAGGTATCAGCGTACTCACAACAAACTGAGCAACAAATATTGGGGTCCAATTTCTCCTGTTACCTTGTGAAAATAAACAATTGCTTGCTAAAACATCTTTTTTGAGGAAAGAAAAATTATTTTTTATTTTCACGGCTCTGCGTTGTAAACTTCTGTGAAGCACTTGGGGGTTGAACGTGCTCACCACACATCTAGATAAGTTCCTTGGGGGGTCTAGTTTCCAAAATGGGGTCACTTGTGGGGGGTTTCTACTGTTTAGGCACATCAGGGGCTCTGCAAACGTAACATGATTCCCGCAGACCATTCCATCAAAGTCTGCATTCCAAATCGTCACTACTTCCATTCCGAGCCCCGCCATGTGCCCAAACAGTGGTTTACCCCCACATATGGGGTATCAGCGTACTCAGGAGAAACTGGACAACAACTTTTGGGATCAAATTTTTCCTGTTACCCTTGGGAAAATTAAAAAATTCTGGGCTAAAAAAATATTTTTGAGGAAAGAAAACACATTTTTTATTTTCACGGCTCTGCGTTATAAACTTCTGTGAAGCACTTGAGGGATCAAAGTGCTCACCACACATCTAGATTAGTTCCCTTGTGGGTCTAGTTTCCAAAGTGGGGTCAATTGTGTGGAGTTCCTACTGTTTAGGCACATCAGGGGCTCTGCAAATGCAACGTGACGCCCGCAGAGCATTCCATTAAAGTCTGCATTTCAAAACGTCACTACTTCCCTTCCGCTCCCCGACGTGTGCCAAAACAGTGGTTTACCCCCACATATGGGGTATCAGCGTACTCAGGAGAAACTGCACAACAACTTTTGGGGTCCAATTTCTCCTGTTACCCTTGGGAAAATAAAAAATTGTGGGTTAAAAAATCATTTTTGAGGAAAGAAAAATAATTTTTTATTTTCATGGCTCTGCGTTATAAACTTCTGTGAAGCACTTGAGGGATCAAAGTGCTCACCACACATCTAGATTAGTTCCTTGGGAGGTCTAGTTTCCAATATGGGGTCACTTGTGCGGGAGCTCCAATGTTTAGGCACACAGGGGCTCTCCAAACGCGACATGGTGTCCGCTAATGATTGAAGCTAATTTTCCATTCAAAAAGCCAAATGGCGTGCCTTCCCTTCCGAGCCCTGCCGTGCGCCCAAACAGTGGTTTACCCCCACATATGGGGTATCATCGTACTCAGGACAAACTGGACAACAACATTTGGGGTCCAATTTCTCCTATTATCCTTGGGAAAATAAAAAACTCCGGGCTAAAAATCATTTTTGAGGAAAGAAAAATATTTTTTTATTTTCATGGCTCTGCGTTATAAACTTCTGTGAAGCACCTGGGGGTTATAAGTGCTCACTATACATCTAGATTAGTTCCTTGGGGGGTCTAGTTTCCAAAATGGGGTCACTTGTAGGGGAGCTCCAATGTTTAGGCACACAGGGGCTCTCCAAACGCGACATGGTGTCCGCTAATGATTGAAGCTAATTTTCCATTCAAAAAGCCAAATGGCGTGCCTTCCCTTCCGAGCCCTGCCGTGCGCCCAAACAGTGGTTTACCCCCACATATGGGGTATCATCGTAGTCAGGACAAACTGGACAACAACATTTGGGGTCCAATTTCTCCTATTATCCTTGGGAAAATAAAAAACTCCGGGCTAAAAATCATTTTTGAGGAAAGAAAAATATTTTTTTATTTTCATGGCTCTGCGTTATAAACTTCTGTGAAGCACGTGGGGGTTTTAAGTGCTCACTATACATCTAGATTAGTTCCTTGGGGGGTCTAGTTTCCAAAATGGGGTCACTTGTAGGGGAGCTCCAATGTTTAGGCACACAGGGGCTCTCCAAACGCAACATGGTGTCCACTAACGATTGGAGCTAATTTTCCATTGAAAAAGTCAAATGGCGCGCCTTCCCTTCCAAGCCTTGCCGTGCACCCAAACAGTGGTTTACCCCCACATATGAGGTATCGGCGTACTCAGGAGAAATTGCCCAACAAATTTTAGGATCCATTTTATCCTGTTGCCCATGTGAAAATGAAAAAAATGAGGCTAAAAAAAATTTTGTGTGAAAAAAAAGTACTTTTTCATTTTTACGGATCAATTTGTGAAGCACCTGAGGGTTTAAAGTGCTCACTATGCATCTAGATAAGTTCCTTGGGGGGTCTAGTTTCCAAAATGGGGTCACTTGTGGGGGAGCTCCAATGTTTAGGCACACAGGGGCTCTCCAAACCTGACATGGTGTCCGCTAACGATGGAGATAATTTTTCATTCAAAAAGTCAAATGGCGCTCCTTCCCTTCCGAGCCTTACCATGTGCCCAAACAGTAGTTTACCCCCACATATGAGGTATTGGCGTACTCAGGAGAAATTGCCCAACAAATTTTAGGATCCATTTTATTCTGTTGCCCATGTGAAAATGAAAAAATTGAGGCTAAAAGAAAATTTGTGTGAAAAAAAAGTACTTTTTCATTTTTACGGATTAATTTGTGAAGCACCTGGGGGTTTAAAGTGCTCACTATGCTTCTAGATACGTTCCTTGGGGGGTCTAGTTTCCAAAATGGGGTCACTTGTGGGGGAGCTCCAATGTTTAGGCACACGGGGGCTCTCCAAACGCGACATGGTGTCCGCTAAAGATTGGAGCCAATTTTTCATTCAAAAAGTCAAATGGCGCTCCTTCCCTTCCGAGCCCTGCCGTGCGCCCAAACAGTGGTTTACCCCCACATATGAGGCATCAGCGTACTCAGGACAAATTGGACAACAACATCCGTGGTCCAGTTTCTCCTTTTACCCTTGGGAAAATAAAAAAATTGTTGCGAAAAGATCATTTTTGTGACTAAAAAGTTAAATGTTAATTTTTCCCCTATTTGTTGCTTCTGCTGCTCTGAAACACCTGAAGGGTTAATAAACTTCTTGAATGTGGTTTTGAGCACCTTGAGGGGTGCAGTTTTTAGAATGGTGTCACTTTTGGGTATTTTCAGCCATATAGACCCCTCAAACTGACTTCAAATGTGAGGTGGTCCCTAAAAAAAATGGTTTTGTAAATTTTGTTGTAAAAATGAGAAATCACTGGTCAAATTTTAACCCTTATAACTTCCTAGCAAAAAAAAAATTTGTTTCCAAAATTGTGCTGATGTAAAGTAGACATGTGGGAAATGTTATTTATTAACTATTTTGTGTCACATAACTCTCTGGTTTAACAGAATAAAAATTCAAAATGTGAAAATTGCAAAATTTTCAAAATTTTCACCAAATTTCCGTTTTTTTCACAAATAAACTCAGAAATTATCGACCTAAATTTACCACTAACATGAAGCCCAATATGTCACGAAAAAACAATCTCAGAACCGCAAGGATCCGTTGAAGCGTTCCTGAGTTATTACCTCATAAAGGGACACTGGTCAGAATTGCAAAAAATGGCAAGGTCATTAAGGCCAAAATAGGCTGGGTCATGAAGGGGTTAAAGTCTCAATCACAACAAGAGGCCTTAGAGCAGGAAATAATAAATCTATCTAAAGGGGTATTAGTGGAAGTTCCGTTTCATCAAGAGGGAAAGGGATTTTATTCCCCTTGGTTTTTGATTCCAACACCTGACGGGTCATTCAGAACAATAATTAACCTTAAGAGTAAAGGGAACCTGTCACCTGAATTTGGCGGGACCAGTTTTGGGTCATATGGGCGGGGTTTTCGGGTGTTTGATTCACCCTTTCCTTACCCGCTGGCTGCATGCTGGCCGCAATATTGGATTGAAGTTCATTCTCTGTCCTCCGGAGTACACGCCTTACTCGCCTTACGCGTGTACTCCGGAGGACAGAGAATGAACTTCAATCCAATATTGCGGCCAGCATGCAGCCAGCGGGTAAGGAAAGGGTGAATCAAACACCCGAAAACCCCGCCCATATCACCCAAAACTGGTCCCGCCAAATTCAGGTGACAGGTTCCCTTTAAACATCTTCTTAGAAAATCAAACTTTCAAAATGTAGTCTATCTGGTCCACTATAAAACTTCTGTTTCCCTATTGCTTTATGGCAGTGCTTGACCTAAAAGATGCGTATTACCATCTACCAATCTTCATTGAACATCAGTAATATTCGTGTGTGGCGATTATCATGAAAGGTCAAATACGGCATTATCAATATACAGCAATGCCCTTTGGACTGTCGATAGCTCCGAGAGTCTTCACAAAATTAATGTCAGACGTGATGTCATATTTGAGGTTAAAAGACACTCTCATAATACCATACTTAGATGACCTTTTGGTAGTAGGAAATTCTCCTTCACAATGCCATCAACGTCTATTTAACCCCTTCCCGACCCATGACGCCACGTAGGCGTCATGAAAACCCGTGCCAATCCGACCCATGACGCCTATGTGGCGTCATGGAAAGATCGCATCCCTGCAGATCGGGTGAAAGGGTTAACTCCATTTTCACCCGATCTGCAGAGACAGGGGGAGTGGTACTTCAGCCCAGGGGGGGGTGGCTTCACCCCCCCGTGGCTACGATCGCTCTGATTGGCTGTTGAAAGTGAAAGAGCCAATCAGAGCGATTTGTAATATTTCACCTATGAAAATGGTGAAATATTACAATCCAGCCATGGCCGATGCTGCAATAGCATCTGCCATGGCTGGAGACCCCGATCTGCCCCCCCCCCCACCCCACCGATCGCCCCCCCAGTCGTCCTTTCTGCCGCGATCTGTCCGCTCCCCTCCTCCCTCCTGTCCGCTCCCCCGGTCCTCTTGTCCGCTCCCCCGGTCCTCCGATCCCCCCCCCCCGTGTTCCGATCCCACCCCCCCATACTTACCTAGCTTCCATGTCCCTCCCGGTGTCCGGCCGTCTTCTCCATGGGCGCCGCCATCTTGGAAAATGGCGGGCGCATGCGCAGTGCGCCCGCCGAATCTGCCAGCCGGCAGATTCATTACAAGTACATTTTGATCGCTGTGGTAGGTTCTATCACAGCGATCAAAATAAAAAAATAATAAATAAACCCCCCCCCTTTATCACCCCCATAGGTAGGGACAATAATAAAATAAAGAAAATATTTTTTTTTCTTTTTCCACTAGGGTTAGGGTTAGAACTAGGGTTAGAACTAGGGTTAGGGTTACGGGTAGGGTTAGGGGTAGGGTTATGGCATGTGCACACAGAGCGGATCGGCCGCGAATCCGCAGCGGATCGGCCGCGGATCCGCAGCGGTTCGGCCGCGGATCCGCAGCGGATCGGCCGCGGATCCGCAGCGGATCGGCCGCGGATCCGCAGCGGATCGGCCGCGGATCCGCAGCGGATCCGCAGCGGATCCGCCGCGGATCCGCAGCGGATCCGCAGCGGATCCGCCGCGGATCCGCAGCGGATCGGCCGCGGATCCGCAGCGGATCCGCAGCGGATCCGCCGCGGATCGGCCGCGGATCCGCAGCGGATTGGCCGCTGCCAGTTCGAAGCAGTTTTCCATCAGGTTTACAGTACCATGTACACCTAAGGAAAACCAAATCCGCTGTGCCCATGGTGCGGAAAATTCCGTGCAGAAACGCTGCGTTGTATTTTCCGCAGCATGTCAATTCTTTGTGCGGATTCCGCAGCGTTTTACACCTGTTCCTCAATAGGAATCCGCAGGTGAAATCCGCACAAAAAAACACTGGAAATCTGCTGTAAATCCGCAGGTAAAACGCAGTGCCTTTTACCTGCAGATTTTTCAAAAATCGTGCGGAAAAATCTCACACGAATCCGCAACGTGGGCACATAGCCTTAGGGTTAGGGTTGGAATTAGAGTTAGGGTTGGAATTAGGGCTAGGGTTTGAAATAGGGTTAAGATTAGGCTTGTGGTTAGGGTTACGGATAGGGTTAGGGGTGTGTTGGGGTTACAGTTGTGGTTAGGGTTGGGATTAGGGTTACGGTTGGGATTAGGGTTAGGGTTGGAATTAGGGTTACGGGTGTGTTGCGGTTAGGGTTGTGGTTAGGGGTGTGTTGGGGTTAGGGTTGTGATTAGGGTTATGGCTACAGTTGGGATTAGGATTAGGGGTGTGTTGGGGTTAGTGTTGAAGTTAGAATTAAGGGGATTCCACTGTTTGGGCACATCAGGGGTCTCCAAACGCAACATGGCGCCACCATTGATTCCAGCCAATCTTGCGTTCAAAAAGTCAAATGGTGCTCCCGCCCTTCCAAGCCCCGACGTGCGCCCAAACAGTGGTTTACCCCCACATTTGGAGTACCAGCGTACTCAGGACAAACTGGGCAACAACTGTTGGGGTCCAATTTCTCCTGTTACCCTTGCAAAAATAAAAAATTACTTGCTAAAACATAATTTTTGAGGAAAGAACAATTATTTTTTATTTTCACGGCTCTGCGTTATAAACTTCTGTGAAGCACTTGGGGGTTGAAAGTGCTCACCACACATCTAGATAAGTTCCTTCGGGGGTCTAGTTTCCAAAATGGGGTCACTTGTGGGGTGTTTCTACTGTTTAGGCACATCAGGGGCTCTGCAAATGCAATGTGACGCCCGCAGACCATTCCATCAAAGTCTGCATTTCAAATGTCACTACTTCCCTTCCGAGCCCTGACGTGTGCCCAAACAGTGGTTTACCCCCACATTTGGGGTACCAGCACACTCACAACAAACTGGGCAACAAATATTGGGGTCCAATTTCTCCTGTTACCCTTGTGAAAATAAAAAATTGCTTGCTAAAACATCTTTTTTGAGGAAAGAAAAATGATTTTTTATTTTCACGGCTCTGCGTTGTAAACTTCTGTGAAGCATTTGGGGGTTGAACGTGCTCACCACACATCTAGATAAGTTCCATGGGGGGTCTAGTTTCCAAAATGGGGTCAATTGTGGGGGGTTTCTACTGTTTAGGCATATCAGGGGCTCTGCAAACGTAACATGATGCCCGCAGACCATTCCATCAAAGTCTGCATTCCAAAACGTCACTACTTCCCTTCCGAGCCCCGGCATGTGCCCAAACAGTGGTTTACCCCCACATATGGGGTATCGGCGTACTCAGGAGAAACTGGACAACAACTTTTGGCGTCCAATTTCTCCTATTACTCTTGCAAAAATAAAAAATTCTGGGCTAAAAAAATATTTTTGAGGAAAGGAAACGCATTTATTATTTTCACGGCTCTGCGTTATAAACTTCTGTGAAGCACTTGGGGGTTCAAAGTGCTCACCACACATCTAGATAAGTTCCCTTGGGGGTCTAGTTTCCAAAATGGAGTCACTTGTGGGGAGTTCCTACTGTTTAGGCACATCAGGGGCTCTGCAAACGCAACCTGATGCCCGCAGAGCATTCCATCAAAGTCTGCATTTCAAAACGTCACTACTTCCCTTCCGAACCCCGACGTGTGCCAAAACAGTGGTTTACCCCCACATATGGGGTATCAGCGTACTCAGGAGAAACTGGACAACAACTTTTGGGGTCCAATTTCTCCTGTTACCCTTGGGAAAATAAAAAATTGTGGGCTAAAAAATCATTTTTGAGAAAAGGAAAATTATTTTATATTTTCATGGCTCTGCGTTATAAACTTCTGTGAAGCACTTGGGGGTTCAAAGTGCTCACCACACATCTAGATTAGTTCCTTGGGAGGTCTAGTTTCCAAAATGGGGTCACTTGTGCGGGAGCTCAAATGTTTAGGCACACAGGGGCTCTCCAAACGCGACATGGTGTCCGCTAATGATTGGAGCTAATTCTCCATTCAAAAAGCCAAATGGCGTGCCTTCCCTTCCGAGCCCTGCCGTGCGCCCAAACAGTGGTTTACCCCCACATATGGGGTATCATCGTACTCAGGACAAACTGGACAACAACATTTGGGGTCCAATTTGTCCTATTACCCTTGGGAAAATAAAAAATTCTGGGCTAAAAATCATTTTTGAGGAAAGAAAAATTATTTTTTTATTTTCACGGCTCTGCGTTATAAACTTCTGTGAAGCACCTGGGGGTTATAAGTGCTCACTATGCATCTAGATAAGTTCCTTGGGGGGTCTAGTTTCCAAAATGGGGTCACTTGTAGGGGAGCTCCAATGTTTAGGCACACAGGGGCTCTCCAAACGCGACATGGTGTCCGCTAACGATTGGAGCTAATTTTCCATTCAAAAAGTCAAATGGCACGCCTCCCCTTCAGAGCCTTGCCGTGCACCTGTGGCGCCCCCACTGCCGCAGGGCCGAGGGGTACCCGATACCGGGCCTGTGAGTCTCTGCTCTGGGGTTGTCACGGCGGCTAGGCCCCGGTCCGTGACCCTGCCGTGGGGCGCACAGTGAATAACAGGTGTGGATGATGGTGGTGATGCTGTGGTGGTGCGGTGCAGTAAATAACGAGGACACCAGGTTGCAGTCTCTTTACTGAAGATCTCTGGGTCCTCAGTCCGGAACACGGTTCACCAGGCTGCGCAAGTCCGGCCGGTCCAATGGCACCTCCAGAGTTCTCTTCACAGGTGGAAATCGGTGCCTTCCTACTAGCGCTATGTGTTGTGGTCCTTCCCTGCTGTGCTTACGGAAAGTCCCCCACAACTGTTGTGTCTGTTTCTTAAGTTCCAAATATGATCAAAGAAGAGAAAGAGCCAAAAAGAACGTGCACACCTACTACAAAATATATAGCAAAATATAGAATAAATTTTATTACAAGCAAAAACACCATACAAATATAAAATCAATTAAAAAACGTGTAACAAAGTACACAACACCCCAATATAACAGCCTATGCAGGAAATGCGAAATCTGCAGAAAACACGCTAAATACACTGTGCTGATAAACACCTAGTTCACAAGAGATACAATATGAGGTATGCCAACATAAATGTTTATAACAGAAATGCACGGACCAAGCCCTCTAAAAAGCACACACACATTATAGGCGTCCCTATATGTGTCCTAAATGAAAGCACATGTAAAGGGCATATAGCGTGTACACATATACAATATGCTAGTGGCCCTGAATGGGTGAAAGGAATGCTGCAAATGAGTTAAATTTCGCAAAGTACCAGCCTGCAATAAAACCTGGGAACCACAGAGAGTGGAGAGAAGCTCAGGTAAAACAGGCAATAAATGCAACCTGGAGCCCAGTCATGTATCTGGAAAAAAAAAAAAAAAAAAAAAAAGTGGACCACAGAGAGAGCAGGAAACGCTGTGCAATGCTGAAAAGTGAAGGCAGCAGGGAAAATAGTCCACAAAACACCCAGATATGTCAGGGCCAAAATGTGGGGTGTGGAAAGATCTTTCCACACCCCACATTTTGGCCCTGACATATCTGGGTGTTTTGTGGACTATTTTCCCTGCTGCCTTCACTTTTCAGCATTGCACAGCGTTTCCTGCTCTCTCTGTGGTCCACTTTTTTTTTTTTTTTTTTTTTTTTTTTTCCAGATACATGACTGGGCTCCAGGTTGCATTTATTGCCTGTTTTACCTGAGCTTCTCTCCACTCTCTGTGGTTCCCAGGTTTTATTGCAGGCTGGTACTTTGCGAAATTTAACTCATTTGCAGCATTCCTTTCACCCATTCAGGGCCACTAGCATATTGTATATGTGTACACGCTATATGCCCTTTACATGTGCTTTCATTTAGGACACATATAGGGACGCCTATAATGTGTGTGTGCTTTTTAGAGGGCTTGGTCCGTGCATTTCTGTTATAAACATTTATGTTGGCATACCTCATATTGTATCTCTTGTGAACTAGGTGTTTATCAGCACAGTGTATTTAGCGTGTTTTTTGCAGATTTCGCATTTCCTGCATAGGCTGTTATATTGGGGTGTTGTGTACTTTGTTACACGTTTTTTAATTGATTTTATATTGGTATGGTGTTTTTGCTTGTAATAAAATTTATTCTATATTTTGCTATATATTTTGTAGTAGGTGTGCACGTTCTTTTTGGCTCTTTCTCTTCTTTGATCATATTTGCTGTTTCCATGCCTAATGTAGCACCCTGTTACTTCATTATATACTTGCCTATATTCTAGTGGTGCACCCGCCATTATTCTTATTTTCTGTTTCTTAAGTTCCCTCACAACTCGATTAGATGATGTTCTGCTAATCCTCCGTCCCTCCCTGATGTTCTGGTTGGGACGGCACCCGTTTGACGGGTAGGCTCGGAGCTCTTCTGGGACCCTAGAGTCGCCCCTCTCCACAAGTTGCCCCCCAAGACTGCATAGGTGATATGTGTTAGACAGCCCGCCTTAGACTGACTGTCCTGCCGCTGTTTGGAGTATTGCTTGAAGCTGAATGTTATTCTACTCCCTCGACGTTCCGGCCACCGGTAGTGCGCCTCAGTAGCATGTTGCTTCGGTCTTACAGCACGACTCCTACTGGTATTTCTCCTTTGCGTGATCTCGTTTGTCACTCAGCACAATCTATCTCTCTTCTAATCCTTTCTTGGGCACCGCCGCTACCCGGAGCAGGCACGGTCCCGTTACGTTCGTTCTTGTTGCCAAGCCTCTGTCAGGATCCCACCCCTGACAGAGACCCTACTGTATCTTCCCCTACAACACCCTCTGCCACAAGGTGTTGCCTGGTTCCAACCCAGTCAGCTTTCTGATCTAACTTCCTGCCTGACCCCCAGTTTACCCACTATGGTGGGGAGTGGCCTAATGAATAGCACCCTTAGCTCCCCCCGGAGGCCCAGCTGTGAAATGTATTGGTGTCTGTGATACCTGATCAGATGAACCCCTTCAGTGCCATCAGACGCACCATAGCTCCCCGTAGTGGCGGAGCCACAGTACTGCAACGACCAGGACTCTGGGGCGCTGCACTCCCCCCTGGTTAAACAAAGTACTCCGGGACTGGGAAGAAAACAACAATACAAGTTAGCAAAAAGACATACAGTTTTGTTGAGTGCAATAACAATAAGTATACTTGAACAGGCTTCCCTTTATGGGAGGTGAGGACACTTGAACGTTACAAACATGGTTAACGTTATAAATTACAGGCTATAAATAACTCCTGTTACCCAACCGGGTATTCTACTAAGTGCAAAATTGTTGGACAATAATTTAACATTGCCTTTAAGGACATACACTCTAAATCCACTAAAGACCTTCCTATAATCACATTATAAGGTCATTTAACTTTTTCATTCTCCTTCTTTAGATCTGCAGGACCGCCTGTCCTATCGGCACCAGACCTTCTGCCTCTCCTTTCGGTTACAGGACCGCCCCGTTCAGCCAGGGCCTACTGCCTTTTCAACTACTATACACAGTATAGAACATAACATTACTTTCAGTTTAAGAGCACTGAGCCATCTCTACATGACTCCTATGAGGACTCAGGGTTTACCTTCTATCCTAACTATCAACATTATCAAAACATTTTCTATCGAACATTAAGCCTTCTCATTATCTTTCTTTCTATCATGCATGCTGGACACCACGTCTATCCCTACGGGCCCACTGCATCCTCCTTCTATCTTTCACTTTTTCCTTCTCAGAGAACATCATCAGCTTTTCTTCACAATTAACTAATCAAATACATATAACGTTCTCATGTAAACATTATCATCTCTTTCTTTGGTCAAGACATTATTGCTTCCTATCTTAAGCAATATCACGGGTTAAGCGCAACAAATGAACATCCCCTTTAAGAGGGGACCAAGTCTCTATGAGGTAGCGCGCCTTCTCAAGCTACCAGTCCATACTCAGCAAAGGTTCCAGTGTGGTATCTTCACAAAGAGTCCTTCTTTAAGTAAAACCAGTAGGGGTCACCTTTAATAAGGTGCAAACTATATACAAGAAGTTCGGATCATGCACTGTTCATGATTTCAGCAGTTCTTTTTAACTAGAAACTTGTGCAAAACTTTAGAAAAATCAAACAAAAGCAAACAATAGGGATCCTAGGTCCACAGAAGGATCCCCTTAAGAGTTAACCCTGGACGGGTTCAGCAGCAACAATCAGGAAACCAACAAACAGTTAAAAAACTATGTACATCTTTAAAGCATTATGCTTACTCGTTCTTCGGGGAGGAAGGTGGTTTCCTCCCGGGCATCACCAGACCAACGGGTCGTCCTGCTGGTTCAAGGATCGGGTCCCGCCCCAACAACGACAGGATCCCTCGCCGGGATGTTCTTTTCTCCGAAGCTCCGGTACGCCCCCAAGGTACACGGTGAGTCCGGTTGCTCCGCTGTTCCACAGGATCAGGTTCTGTGGTTTTTTCGGCGGGAGGTTCATCTTCGGGGGTTGCAGCGGCGGCCTGGAGCGCAACGCATCGCTGGACGCCCCGCGCCATCCAGCCTGCTTAGCCGGTTGCTCTCCTCCACCTGGTGTACGTGACGGCGTCACCCGGCTCCAGGTCGCGATCAAACCTTCCACTGCAAGGTTCCACCTCCTCGGTCCACGTGGACTTGTAGCGGCTCCCCGATCTCCTGGATAACCCCGCATCCATGTCGGGGGTTGAAGGAGACCACTACACCCCAGTGGGAAAAGGGGGGCTCCGCAACGGTGGTTAGATCCACCTGGGTCGCCGGTTGTGGTTGGGCTCGCCATGCAGCCATCAGGCGCCGCAGGTGTTCGGCCTCAGGCATAAGCTTCAGGCCCTGTATCTGCGGCGCACTTTCAGCCGCGACCGGGTCGGGAGGAGCAGGAGACACTGGAGCCAAGCGGACCTCCGTGGGCTGGCCCAGCCGAGCAATCACGCGGGCATCGGCCTCCAGGCGGGCAGCGATCCGCCGGGCTTCGGCCGCGGCCATACGCTCCTCTGACGGCTGCCGGGGAGGTCGGCCCATCGTTGGTTCTGTAAGGGTCAGCTCTCGCAGTGACGGCGTACCCTGGGCCACCTCGGGCTGTCCAGCCTCTCTCCGGGTTCGACCATTCCCGCGCGGTGCCTCCGGTGTCGCCATCTTTATTTCCTCTCCAGTGTCTTCTTCCCGCGGTCTTTTTCGTGGGCGGCCCCGTCTCCATGGTCTCCACCCTCCAAACAGGATCAGGAGGCGGACCTCAGCTGTTGACGGACACGTCCGCAGGACACAGAAATATTTAGACTGGGCGGCCATTGCTGTTCCCGCTCTCCAGCTTGCCTACGCCTACTCCACGCCCCTCCTCTTCTTCGGCGCTCTCCTTAGCGCTGCAATGGCGGCGGATTTTGGCGGTAAAGGGCACAGCACAGTCTTTGCAATAAAGTACAGTCCAAGCACAACAAATCACAGTTCCAAGGCACACATGACCTGATTCTTCAGGCTTAAGTAGATCCTGTTTGTGACGCCAAGTTGTGGCGCCCCCACTGCCGCAGGGCCGAGGGGTACCCGATACCGGGCCTGTGAGTCTCTGCTCTGGGGTTGTCACGGCGGCTAGGCCCCGGTCCGTGACCCTGCCGTGGGGCGCAAAGTGAATAACAGGTGTGGATGATGGTGGTGATGCTGTGGTGGTGCGGTGCAGTAAATAACGAGGACACCAGGTTGCAGTCTCTTTACCTCTTTACTGAAGATCTCTGGGTCCTCAGTCCGGAACACAGTTCACCAGGCTGCGCAAGTCCGGCCGGTCCAATGGCACCTCCAGAGTTCTCTTCACAGGTGGAAATCGGTGCCTTCCTACTAGCGCTATGTGTTGTGGTCCTTCCCTGCTGTGCTTACGGAAAGTCCCCCACAACTGTTGTGTCTGTTTCTTAAGTTCCCTCACAACTCGATTAGATGATGTTCTGCTAATCCTCCGTCCCTCCCTGATGTTCTGGTTGGGACGGCACCTGTTTGACGGGTAGGCTCGGAGCTCTTCCGGGACCCTAGAGTCGCCCCTCTCCACAAGTTGCCCCCCAAGACTGCATAGGTGATATGTGTTAGACAGCCCGCCTTAGACTGACTGTCCTGCCGCTGTTTGGAGTATTGCTTGAAGCTGAATGTTATTCTACTCCCTCGGCGTTCCGGCCACCGGTAGTGCGCCTCAGTAGGATGTTGCTTCGGTCTTACAGCACGACTCCTACTGGTATTTCTCCTTTGCGTGATCTCGTTTCTCACTCAGCACAATCTATCTCTCTTCTAATCCTTTCTTGGGCACCGCTGCTACCCGGAGCAGGCATGGTCCCGTTACGTTCGTTCTTGTTGCCAAGCCTCTGTCAGGATCCCACCCCTGACAGAGACCCTACTGTATCTTCCCCTACAACACCCTCTGCCACAAGGTGTTGCCTGGTTCCAACCCAGTCAGCTTTCTGATCTAACTTCCTGCCTGACCCCCAGTTTACCCACTATGGTGGGGAGTGGCCTTATGAATAGCACCCTTAGCTCCCCCCGGAGGCCCAGCTGTGAAATGTATTGGTGTCTGTGATACCTGATCAGATGAACCCCTTCAGTGCCATCAGACGCACCATAGCTCCCCGTAGTGGCGGAGCCACAGTACTGCAACGACCAGGACTCTGGGGCGCTGCACACCCAAACAGTGGTTTACCTACACATATGAGGTATCGGCATACTCAGGAGAAATTGCCCAACAAATTTTAGGATCCATTTTATCCTGTTACCCATGTGAAAATGAAAGAATTGAGGCTAAAAGAAATTTTGTGTGAAAAAAAGTACTTTTTCATTTTTGCGGATCAATTTGTGAAGCACCTGGGGGTTTAAAGTGCTCACTATGCCTCTAGATGAGTTCCTTGGGGGGTCTAGTTTCCAAAATGGGGTCACTTGTGGAGGAGCTCCAATGTTTAGGCACACAGGGGCTTTCCAAACGCGACATGGTGTCCGCTAACGATGGAGATAATTTTTCATTCAAAAAGTCAAATGGCGCTCCTTCCCTTCCGAGCCTTACCATGTGCCCAAACAGTGGTTTACCCCCACATGTGAGGTATTGGTGTACTCAGGAGAAATTGCCCAACAAAATTTAGGATCCATTTTATCCTGTTGCCCATGTGAAAATGAAAAAATTGAGGCTAAAATAATGTTTTTGTGAAAAAAAAGTACTTTTTCATTTTTACGGATCAATTTGTGAAGCACCTGGGGGTTTAAAGTGCTCACTATGCCTCTAGATGAGTTCCTTGGGGGGTCTAGTTTCCAAAATGTGGTCACTTGTGGGGGAGCTCCAATGTTTAGGCACACGGGGGCTCTCCAAACGCGACATGGTGTCCGCTAAAGATTGGAGCCAATTTTTCATTCAAAAAGTCAAATGGCGCTCCTTCCCTTCCGAGCCCTGCCGTGCGCCCAAACAGTGGTTTACCCCCACATATGAGGTATCAGCGTACTCAGGACAAATTGGACAACAACGTCCCTGGTCCAGTTTCTCCTTTTACCCTTGGGAAAATAAAAAAATTGTTGCTAAAAGATCATTTTTGTGACTAAAAAGTTAAATGTTCATTTTTTACTTCCATGTTGCTTCTGCTGCTGTGAAACATCTGAAGGGTTAATAAACTTCTTGAATGTGGTTTTGAGCACCTTGAGGGGTGCAGTTTTTAGAATGGTGTCACTTTTGGGTATTTTCAGCCATATAGAACCCTCAAAATGACTTCAAATGTGAGGTGGTCCCTAAAAAAAATGGTTTTGTAAATTTTGTTGTAAAAATGAGAAATCACTGGTCAAATTTTAACCCTTATAACTTCCTAGCAAAAAAAAAAATTGTTTCCAAAATTGTGCTGATGTAAAGTAGACATGTGGGAAACGTTATTTATTAACTATTTTGTGTCACATAACTCTCTGGTTTAACAGAATAAAAATTCAAAATGTGAAAATTGCGAAATTTTCAAAATTTTCGCCAAATTTCCGTTTTTTTCACAAATAAACTCAGAAATTATCGACCTAAATTTACCACTAACATGAAGCCCAATATGTCACGAAAAAACAGTCTCAGAATCGCTAGGATCCGTTGAAGCGTTCCTGAGTTATTACCTCATAAAGGGACACTGGTCAGAATTGCAAAAAACGGCAAGGTCATTAAGGCCAAAATAGGCTGGGTCATGAAGGGGTTAATATAATTTCGTCCCTGCAGGAATTGGGGTGGTTAATAAATTGGGAAAAATCCAGATTGTCTCCCACAACTCGGCAAACATTTCTAGGACTTATTTTAGACTCCGTAAATCAGAGGTGTTTCCTTCCAGATTCTAAACAATTAGCAATTAGACACAAAGTACAATCAGTGATTAATAACCCCCTAATTTCCCTAAGAGAAGGTATGTCCCTTCTTGGTTCTTTCACATCATGCATTCCGGCTGTCCCATGGGCTCAATTCCATACTAGGCGGTTACAGTATACAATCTTACAGGAAGAAGAAAGATTACAGGGTCATTTAGATGGTCGATTATCCCTTCCAACGGACGTATTACAATCTCTGACCTGGTGGCTAGAGCCGAATCATTTTGTCAGTGGGGTCCCCTGGGTGGTTAATCCCTCAAAGATGATTTTCACTGATGCCAGTCCTAGTGGTTGGGGAGCACACTTAGGAGATCAGATAGTTCAAGTTCAGTGGTCTATTAGGGAATCGAACGATTCATCTAATGAAAAAGAGCTAAAAGCTATCTATCATGCCGTGTGTAAATTCCGTCCGCAGCTACACGGAACGCATACAAGGATTTTTTCAGACAACATGACAGCAGTCGCATACATAAATCAACAAGGTGGAACAAGATCGGAAGCTCTCATGTCTATAACCGACGACATTCTAGCCATGGCCGAAGAACACCTTCTATCCTTATCAGCACTGCATGTCAGAGGAGTCGACATTTCAAAGGCAGATTTCCTCAGCCGCCACACCCTCCACCAAGGAGAGTGGGTACTCAGTTGTCGTATCTTCTTAATGATAACCAAAAAATGGGGCACTCCCGAAATAGACCTTTTTGCGACAAAAAAACAGACAAGTCAAAAAGTTTGCTTCATTGTTCCTGTCCGACAATCCCAATATCTTCGATGCCCTGCAAGTCCCATGGACACTCCGAAAAGCATATGCCTTTCCTCCGTTGATACTTCTACCAACTGTGATCAGAAAGATAAGGGAGGACAGAGCAAACGTGATCTTAATAGCTCCGTTTTGGCCCAAGAGACCATGGTTTTCCTGGCTGAAAGCCATGTCAATCTCAGATCCATGGATTCTCCCAGAGGATCAGGATCTTCTCTTCCAGGGTCCCTTCAACCACCCTCATGTGAAGGGCCTACGGTTGACAGCCTGGAATTTGAGAGGCAGCTGCTAAAACTAAGAGGCTTTTCAAACAAAGTAATTGATACCCTTCTACTAAGTAGAAAAAAATGCACCACATCTATATATGTAAGGGTGTGGAAAAAATTTTTAAACCTCTACCCGACAGCCTTGTTGAACGAAATTCCTATTCCTGTGATTTTAGAATTTTTCCAAAAAGGGTGTGATTTAGGTCTATCAGTTAGTACTTTAAAAGTACACATTTCTGCCCTTGGAGCTTTATATAGTCACAATATTGCAGGTAACAAGTGGGTAGCCAGATTTGTTGCAGCGTGCCAAAGGTCAGAATCAGTCCAAATTCCCCACATACCACCTTGGGATGTTAATTTAGTCCTCGAAGCTCTGACAGGGCACCCTTTCGAGCCACTACATTCAGCTCACATAAAACACGTCTCCCTCAAGACAGCTCTTCTTGTCGCCTTAGTGTCGGCAAGAAGAGTAAGTGACATACAGGCATTGTCAATAGATCCTCCTTTTCTGTCAATATTTCCAGATAATAATAAATAATAATCTTTATTTTTATATAGCGCTAACATATTACGCAGCGCTTTACAGTTTGTGCACATTATCATTGCTGTCCCCAATGGGGCTCACAATCTAAATTCCCTATCAGTATGTCTTTGGAGTGTGGGAGGAAACCCACGCAAACACGGAGAGAACATACAAACTCTTTGCAGATGTTGTCCAAGGTGGGATTAGAACCCAGGACTCCAGCGCTGCAAGGCTGCAGTGCTAACCACTGCGCCACCGTGCTTCCAGAGTTGTCCTAAAAACGGACCCTTACTACTTACCTAAAGTTTGCGCTAAATTTCATAGATCACAAGAAATTTTCCTTCCTTCCTTCTATAATAACCCTACAAATCAGGAAGAAGAAAAATACCATACATTAGATGTGAGGAGGGCTATAATAGCTTATTTAGACAGAACTAGCGCCTGGATGAAGGGCAGGGCTCTCTTTGTTTCCTTCCAGGGGCATAGAAAAGGAGCTGGAATCACGAAAGGTACTTTATCTCGGTGGATTCGAGGTGCAATATGTCTGGCCTATTCATCTAAAGGGGAGAGCCCGCCATTCCACCCGGGCGATAGCATCAACCTGGGCTGAACGAGCGGAGGTTCCAATAGAACTAATATGTAAGGCCGCAACCTGGTCTCCTCCTACTACCTTTTATAATCACTATAGATTGGATTTATCTACCTCATCTGACTTGTCTTTCGGTAGATCAGTTCTTAACACGGTGATCCCTCCCAAATGACTATCTCTGAAAGTCTCTCAAGTGGGTGCTCTCGTGGCGAAGAGAAAACACCGGATTACTTACCGGTAATACTCTTTTATAGAGCAACGACAGCACCCCTTCACTTCCCTCCCTAATAAGTTAATTTTGGATATGAGCAATGTTAAGGGTGATTGGTTCTTATAGTTAGCCATACTTAAGTTAACTAAAGATAAATAATGATATTGAATTGCCTACTAAAACTGATGGGCGGTTCCTCGCAATCTCTTTAACCCAACTGTGGGAGCGAGGGGGACCCTTTTATCTCTCCATAGGGTTTCCTGTTCCTAGGGGCGGATCCCCTCTCTCAAGTGGGTGCTGTCGTGGCTCCATAAAAGAGTATTACCGTTAAGTAATCCGGAGTTTTTAATTTTTTTTATGCTCCCTTAGACTTGAATAAGTGAGTCTCATCCGATATACAGACCAATAGAAATATCAGTCACCTGAACAGCCCCATTGAATAACACAAGTCAGTGTGCAAAATGGTGCAAGTTCTCTCACATACTGCTGTGTGCACTGGTTCTACATGGTGGCATACAATCATGAATGGTAGTCACACTGTGCTGCCCAATGGTGCTTCTGTACAAGTAGGGGTTTGTAACACAGATGTGATGAAACATGCCACTATTCTCCTGCCTGTGCATGAACTAGTTGCAGATGGGTTTTAAACAGATGTATAGCCTGAAATCCCCGAATCCACCATAAGACTTCACTTAGGCTACTTTCACACTAGCCTTTTTCGGTGGACATCGCAATTCGTCGTTTAGGAGAAAAAACGCATCCTGCAAAGTTGTTGTTTTTCCCCATAGACTTACATTACCGACGCATTGCGACGTATCGCCACACGTCGTGTTTTGGCCGACCGCCGGCACAAAAAAAGTTACATGCAACTTTTTTTGTGCGTCTAGTCCGCCATTTTCGACCACGCATGTGCGGCGGAAACTCCGCCCCCTCCTCCCCGGACCTTACAATGGGAAGACTGCTTCCGCTGCCCCCGTTGTTCTTTCACAGTATGCGTCATAGCATGCGTCAGTACGTCGGCCTGACGCACTGCGACGGACCCGTACCGACGCTAGTGTGAAAGCAGCCTTACATGTCCGCTTTTCCCTTACAGTGAAGGAATATAAGTATTTGATCCCTTAATTTTGTAAGTTTGCCCACTGACAAAGACAAATAAATGTATATAATTTATACAATGTGATTTTCAGGATTTTATTTTTGATATTCTATCTCTCAATGTTAAAATTAACCTACCCTTAAAATTATGGACTGTTCATGTCTTTGTCAGTGGGCAAACCTACAAAATCAGCAAGGGATCAAATACTTATTTCCACCACTATACATGTTCAATCTGTGGTTTTCACAGAACATTTACCCTTTATAGTCCACAGGGCTGTTATCATGTCCATGTTTTCTTGCGGACCGTCTGTCAGTTTGTCCGAAGGCAGAAACAGTGACTCCAGCGCTGATTGGGTGGCAGTGTCACGTGTCCCAACACCACATCACAGCCCCGGGGAGAGAGAGTGCCGACCCCACTGGAGCGGCACGGGAGGGCAGTATTAGCTTTATTACCGTATATACTCAAGTATAAGCCGAGAATTTCAGCCCATTTTTTTAGGCTGAAATTGCCCTTCTCGGCTTACACTCTAGTCATTCCCAGGGGTCTGCAGGGGAGGGGGAGCGGCAGCTGTGTAATAATACTCACCTGCTCCTGGCGCGGTCCCTGCACATCCCTGGTTCCCGGGCGCCGGCAGCTTCTTCCTGTAGTTAGCAGTCACATGGTACCGCTCATTACAGTAATAAATAGGGACCTGGCTCCACTCCCATAGGGGTGGAGCTGCATATTCATTACTGTAATGAGAGGTACCATGTGACTGCTCACTACAGGAAGAAGCTGGCGGCGCCAAGGAACAGACATGCAGGGACCGCGCCAGGAGCAGGTGAGTATAACGCAGTGCGCTATATTCACCTGTCCCCTGTTCCACCATCGGCGCCGCTGTGTCTTCCCCGTCCTCTGCAGTGACGCTCAGGTCAGAGGACGCGATAAGTACGCGCTGCCCTCTGCCTGAACAGTCAGAGCAGAGGACGGGGAAGACACAGCGACGCTCAGCGGTGGAATGGGAAAGGTGAATATAGCAAGTGCCGGGGGCCTGAGAGGTGAGTATGTAATTTTTTATTTTTGTTTTTATCGCAGCAACAGCATATGGGGCAAATGTCTGTATGGAGCATCTTATGCGGCCATGAGCAGCGTATATATGGGGCAAATATCTGTATGGGGCCATGTGCAGCATTATATGGGGCAAATATCTGTATGGGGCCATGTACAGCATTATATGGGGCAAATATCTTTATGGGGCCATGTGCAGCATTATATGGGGCAAATATCTTTATGGGGCCATGTGCAGCATTATATGGGGCAAATATCTGTATGGGGCCATGTGTAGCATTATATGGGGCAAATATCTGTATGGGGCCATGTGCAGCATTATATGGGGCAAATATCTGTATGGAGCATCTTATGGGGCCATGTGCAGCATTATATGGGGCAAATATCTCTATGGAGCATCTTATTGGGCCATGTGCAGCATTATATGGAGCAAATGTGTCTATGGAGCATCTTATGGGGCCATAATCAACATTTGTGCAGCATTATATGGGGCAAATGTCTGTATGGAGCATCTTATGGGGCCATAATCAACATTTGTGCAGCATTATACGGGGCATATTTTTTGTATGGAGCATCTTATGGGGGCCATCATAAACTGTATGGAGAATTATATGGGGCGTATTTTGTATGGAGTATCTTATGGGGCCCATCATGAACTGTATGGAGCATTATATTGGGCACCTCGTTCAATATGGATATTCAAAAACACTTAAACTACTGATGTCTCAATTAACCCCTTTCTGACCTCGGATGGGATAGTACGTCCGAGGTCAGAAGCCCCGCTTTGATGCGAGCTCCAACGGTGAGCCCGCATCAAAGCCGGGACATGTCAGCTGTTTTGACATTCGCCCGTAATAGGCGTGGGCAGAATCGCGATCTGTCCGCGCCTATTAACTAGTTAAATGCCGTTGTCAAACGCAGACAGCGGAATTTAACTACCGCATCCGGCCGGGCGGCCGGAAATGATGGCATCGCCGACCCCCGTCACATGATCGGAGGTCGGCAATGCTTCAGAATAGTAACCATAGAGGTCCTTGAGATTTTCTGCTACATAGCAGCGAACAGCAGATCGCTGCTATGTAGCAGAGGCGATCGTGTTGTGCCTGCTTCTAGCCTCCCCTGGAGGCCATTGAAGCATGGCAAAAGTTAAAAAAAAAGTTTAAAAAAATGTGAAAAAAAAAATATATATAAAAGTTTAAATCACCCCCCTTTCGCCCCAATCAAAATCAATTAAAAAAAATCAAACCTACACATATTTGGTATCGCTGCGTTCAGAATCGCCCGATCTATCAACAAAAAACAAGCATTAACCTGATCGCTAAACGGCGTAGCGAGAAAAAAATTTGAAACGCCAGAATTACGTTTTGTTGGTCGCCACAACATTGCATTAAAATGCAATAACGGGCGATCAAAAGAATGTATCTGCACCACAATGGTATCATTAAAAACGTCAGCTCGGCACGCAAAAAATAAGCCCTCAACCGACCCCAGATCATGAAAAATGGAGACGCTACGAGTATCGGAAAATGGCGCAATGTTGTTGTTTTTTTTTTAGCAAATTTTGGAATTTTTTTTCACCACTTAAGTAAAAAATAACCTAGTCATGTTAGGTGTCTATGAACCCGTACTGACCTGGAGAATCATAATGGCAGGTCAATTTTACCATTTAGTGAACCTAGCAAAAAAGCCAACCAAAAAACAAGTGTGGGACTGCACTTTTTTTGCAATTTCACTGCACTTGGAATTTTTTTCCCATTTTCTAGTACACGACATGCTAAAACCAATGATGTTGTTCAAAAGTACAACTCATCCCGCAAAAAATAAGCCCTAACATAGCCAAATTGATGGAAAAATAAAAAAGTTATGGCTCTGGGAAGGAGGGGAGTGAAAAACGAACACGGAAAAACTGAAAATCCCAAGGTCATGAAGGGGTTAAAGGGACTCTGTCACCCCCTCCAGCCGTTAGAAACTAAAAGAGCCACCTTGTGCAGCAGTAATGCTGCATTCTGACAAGGTGGCTCTTTTAGTTATTGGTGCAGTCAAAGCAGAAATAAAGCGTTTTATAATTTCGCAAAAATACCTGTCTTTAGCCATGGAGGCAGGTCTTAACCCCCTGCTGCACACGCCACACTTCAGTCACTCAAGGCTTCTTCGGCGCCGGGCAGCGCCCCCTCCGCGCTGTTTTCAAATCAAATCTGGCGCCTGCGCTGTTTTGTTCTGCCTGGGGCTGGCGCAGTGTTTGCTGCCCGTCTGACCTCAGATGCAGTCTCGCAGACTGCGCCTGTGCGGCAACCCAGCTTGTGAATCCCAGCCCCGCACTGTGCATAATGCATAACACAGTGCGGGGCTGGGATTCACAAGCTGGGTTGCCGCACAGGCGCAGTCTGTGAGACTGCATCTGAGGTGAGACAGGCAGCAAACACTGCGCCTGCCCCAGGCAGAACAAAACAGCGCAGGTGCCGGATTTGATTTGAAAACAGCGCGGAGGGGGCGGCGCCCGGCGCCGAAGAAGCCTTGATTGATGGCAGTGTGGCGTGTGCAGCAGGGGGGTTAAGACCTGCCTCCATGGCTAAAGACAGGTATTTTTGCAAAATTATAAAACGCTTTATTTCTGCTTTGCCTGCACCAATAACTAAAAGAGCCACCTTGTCAGAATGCAGCATTACTGCTGCACAAGGTGGCTCTTTTAGTTTCTAACGGCTGGAGGGGGTGACAGAGTCCCTTTAATTTTAATTTTATTGGTATCTATTTTTATTTTTGAAATTTACCAGTAGCTGCTGCATTTTACACCCTAGGCTTATACTCGAGTCATTAAGTTTTCCCAGTTTTTTGTAGCAAAATTAGGGGTCTCGGCTTGTAGTCGGGTTGGCTTATACTCGAGTATATACGGTATTTTATTGTGGCCGAATACTGTTTAAGAAGGGGTGGACAACCCCTATAATGTATTTTAATTGCAATGTTAATCCATCGGCTCTTGTACCTGCAGAAGAAGCTAGATCGGTTCTAAATCGCGTTGTTTTTAATGGAATAAATTAAATACTGAATAAATACTTCTTTTCACTTGTTGCAAGAATTGGAAGAACACAGCATAAATTACAGACTAGGTCGTGGCCTAAAATGACTGTATTTTGGTGGTTGTTCCTCATGCAGCACCAGATTCACGTACTGTACGTAAAATGTACTGGCAAAAAATATGGCTGCAAAAAAATGTAGGACTACGTCTACTATTTGCTAAAGATATCTTCCCATTGAAAGAGATAATCTTTTTAATTTAAGAAAAAAAATGAGAGCTCATCACGCCTGCATATTGAATAAAAATCTGAAACCATAAATAGGTGTGTGCCAAATCCTGCTGGGGGGCACAGCAAAAAAACGGGGAACTGCAGGAAAAGCTCAGCACAACCATAAGGTAAAATAGGGACTCCATTATTCAAAATCCATTAAAACAAGTGAATTCATGTAAGGAACATTAAAACTGACGCGTTTCTGGCACAACAAACGCCCTTAATCATAGTATACTATTTTATCTGATGGACGTGCCAAGTTCTTTCTCCAGTTTCTGATATCTTTTCAATTTAGTGAACCATTGCTGATAAGGACCATCTGTAGAGGGACGGTTACCTGGCAGATTTTACTACATAGACCTGTTTGTATCTTCTCATGAGTTTTGCTTGTTTAGGCTGGAGACACACTAGTGCAGCGCCCCAGAGTCCTGGTTGTTGCAGTACTGTTGCTCCGCCACTAAGGGGGGCTATGGTACGTCTGATGGCACTGAAGGAGTTCATCTGACCAGGTATCACATACACCAATACATTTCACAGTCTGGCCTCCAGGGGGAGCTAAGGGTTCTATGTATTAGGCCACTCCTCACAGTCTGGTAAAACTGGGGGTTAGGCAGGAAGTTAGATGAGAAAGCTGACTGGGTTGGAACCAGGCAACACCTTGTGGCAGAGGGTGTTGTAGGGGAAGATTTGGAGGGGTCCCTGTCAGGGGTGTGATCCTGACAGAGGCCTAGCAACCAGAGAGAACGTTACGGGACCGCGCCTGCACGATATAGCGGCGGTACCCCAAGAAAGGACAAGAAGCGAGGTTTATTGTGCTGAGTGAGAAACGAGATCAACGCAACAAGGAGAATACCAGTAGGAGTCGTGCTGTGAGACCGAGGCAACATCCTATTGAGGCGCAAATAACCGGTGGCCGGAACGCCGAGGAAGTATAGAGCTCCAGGCATTACTTCAAACCTACGGCAGGGCAGTGAGTTATAGGCTGGCTGTCTCACCCAAATCACCTACGAAGACATAGGGGGCTGTCATGGTTCCCAATGGCAAGGGAACGTCAGAGAACATAAATAACAGAACAGCTCTTGGGTGATGGAATCTCGAGCTGACCGTGAGCTAAACCTACCACACAACTAACAGTGGCCGGGTGGCGTACCTACGTTTTATCCCTAGACGCCTAGCGCCAGCCGGAGGACTAACTAACCCTAATAGAGGAAAAGACAGACCTGGCTTACCTCTAGGGAAATTCCCCCAAAAAGGAGACAGAAGCCCCCCACATATATTGACGGTGAGTTCAGAGGAAAAGACATACGCAGTATGAAGGTAGGTTCAGCAAAGCGAGGTCCGCTTACTAGATAGCAAGAAGATACAATAGGGAACTTCACGGTCAGCTGAAAACCCTATTAAAATACCATCCCGAAATTACTTTAAGACTCATGTGTCAACTCATGACACCGGAGTGGCAATTTCGGCCCGCAAGAGCTTCCAGCTACAGAAAAATAACATAACTGAGAACTGGAACAAAAATGCAAAACAAACTTAGGACTAAGAGTCCAACTTAGCTGATAGTAGTCTAGAAGCAGGAACATGCAACAGAAAGGCTCTGGTTACATTGATGGCCGGCACTAGAATAACTGAGCAGCAAGGCTAAATAGGATACACCCATATCCAGATGGAAACAGGTGAACAGAGAAAGTGAAGCACACAAGTCCAGTACCACCAGTGACCAACGGGGGAGCCCAAAAACCAAACTCACAACAGTACCCCCCCCCTCAAGGAGGGGGCACCGAACCCTCACAAGAACCACCAGGGCGATCAGGACGAGCCCTATGAAAGGCACGGACCAAATCAGAGGCATGAACATCAGAGGCTGTCACCCAAGAATTATCCTCTTGACCGTAGCCCTTCCACTTGACCAGATACTGAAGTTTCCGTCTGGAAACACGGGAGTCCAAGATCTTCTCCACAACGTACTCCAATTCACCCTCAACCAACACCGGAGCGGGAGGCTCAACGGAAGGCACAACCGGTACCTCATACCTGCGCAATAATGACCGATGGAAGACATTATGGATAGAAAAAGATGCTGGGAGATCCAATCGAAAGGACACGGGGTTAAGAATCTCCAAAATCTTATACGGGCCGATGAACCGAGGCTTAAACTTAGGAGAAGAAACCCTCATAGGGACAAAACGAGAAGACAACCACACCAAGTCCCCAACACGAAGACGAGGACCAACACGACGACGGCGGTTAGCAAAATGCCGAGTCTTCTCCTGGGACAACTCCAAATTGTCCACCACCTGTCCCCAAATCCGATGCAACCTATCCACCACAGTATCCACTCCAGGACAATCCGAAGACTCCACCTGACCGGAAGAAAAACGAGGATGAAACCCCGAATTGCAAAAGAAAGGAGAAACCAAAGTGGCAGAACTAGCCCGATTATTGAGGGCAAACTCCGCCAACGGCAAAAAGGCAACCCAGTCATCCTGATCCGCAGACACAAAACACCTCAAATAAGTCTCCAAGGTCTGATTAGTTCGCTCAGTCTGGCCATTAGTCTGAGGATGGAACGCAGACGAAAAAGACAAATCAATGCCCATCCTAGCACAGAACGCCCGCCAAAATCTAGACACGAACTGGGTCCCCCTGTCAGAAACGATATTCTCCGGAATACCATGCAAGCGAACCACATTTTGAAAAAACAGAGGAACCAACTCGGATGAGGAAGGCAACTTAGGCAAGGGCACCAAATGAACCATCTTTGAAAAACGGTCACACACCACCCAGATGACAGACATTTTCTGAGAAACAGGGAGATCAGAAATAAAATCCATAGAGATGTGAGTCCAAGGCCTCTTCGGAATAGGCAAAGATAACAACAATCCGCTAGCCCGAGAACAACAAGGTTTGGCCCGAGCACAAACATCACAAGACTGCACAAAAACTCGTACATCTCGAGACAGGGAAGGCCACCAGAAGGACCTAGCCACCAAATCCCTGGTACCAAAGATCCCGGGATGACCTGCCAACACAGAAGAATGAACCTCCGAGATGACTCTACTGGTCCAATCATCAGGAACAAACAGTCTACCAGGCGGGCAACGATCAGGTCTATCCGCCTGAAACTCCTGCAAAGCCCGTCGCAGGTCTGGGGAAACAGCAGATAATATCACCCCATTCTTAAGGATACCTGTAGGTTCAGAATCACCAGAGGAATTAGGCTCAAAACTCCTAGAAAGGGCATCCGCCTTCACATTTTTAGAACCTGGTAAGTATGAGACCACAAAATTAAACCGAGAGAAAAACAACGACCAGCGCGCCTGTCTAGGATTCAGGCGCCTGGCAGACTCAAGATAAATCAAATTCTTGTGATCGGTCAATACCACCACCTGATGTCTAGCCCCCTCAAGCCAATGACGCCACTCCTCAAATGCCCACTTCATAGCCAAAAGCTCCCGATTACCAATATCATAATTTCGCTCGGCGGGCGAAAATTTTCGAGAAAAGAACGCACAAGGTCTCATCACGGAGCAGTCGGAACTTTTCTGCGACAAGACCGCCCCAGCTCCGATCTCGGAAGCATCGACCTCAACCTGAAAAGGAAGAGTAACATCAGGCTGACGCAACACAGGGGCGGAAGAAAAGCGGCGCTTAAGCTCCCGAAAGGCCTCCACAGCAGCAGGGGACCAATCAGCAACATCAGCACCCTTTTTGGTCAAATCAGTCAAAGGTCTAGCAACATCAGAAAAACCAGTTATAAATCGACGATAAAAATTAGCAAAGCCCAAAAATTTCTGAAGGCTCTTAAGAGAAGAAGGTTGCGTCCAATCACAAATAGCCCGAACCTTGACAGGATCCATCTCAATGGAAGAGGGGGAAAAAATGTACCCCAAAAAAGAAATCTTTTGAACCCCAAAAATACACTTAGAACCCTTCACACACAAGGAATTAGCCCGCAAAACCTGAAAAACCCTCCTGACTTGTTGGACATGAGAATCCCAGTCATCCGAAAAAATCAAAATATCATCCAGATACACGATCATAAATTTATCCAAATATTCACGGAAAATGTCATGCATAAAGGACTGAAAGACTGAAGGGGCATTTGAAAGACCAAAAGGCATTACTAAATACTCAAAATGGCCCTCGGGCATATTAAATGCGGTTTTCCACTCATCCCCCTGCTTAATTCGCACCAAATTATACGCCCCACGGAGATCAATCTTAGAGAACCACTTAGCCCCTTTTATTCGAGCAAACAAATCAGTCAGCAGTGGCAGAGGATACTGATATTTGACTGTAATTTTATTCAAGAGTCGATAATACACGGCCTCAAAGAGCCATCTTTTTTAGATACAAAGAAAAAACCGGCTCCTAAGGGAGATGAAGAAGGACGAATATGTCCCTTTTCCAGGGACTCCTTAATATATTCTCGCATAGCAGCATGTTCAGGTACAGATAGATTAAATAAACGACCCTTTGGAAATTTACTGCCCGGAATCAGATCTATGGTACAATCGCAATCTCTGTGAGGAGGTAGTGAACCAAGCTTAGGCTCCTCAAAAACATCACGATAATCAGATAAAAATTCCGGAATCTCAGAGGGAATAGATGACGAAATGGAAACCAAAGGTACGTCCCCATGAGCCCCCTGACATCCCCAGCTTAACACAGACATTGCTTTCCAGTCAAGGACTGGGTTATGAGATTGTAACCATGGTAATCCGAGCACCAAAACGTCATGTAGATTGTACAACACAAGGAAGCGAATCATCTCCTGATGGTCTGGATTCATACGCATAGTCACTTGTGTCCAGTATTGTGGTTTATTACTAGCCAATGGTGTAGAGTCAATACCCTTCAGAGGTATAGGAACTTCCAGAGGCTCTAGATCAAACCCACAGCGCCTGGCAAAGGACCAATCCATTAGACTCAAAGCGGCGCCAGAGTCGACATAGGCATCCGCGGTAATTGACGATAATGAACAAATCAAGGTCACAGACAGAATAAACTTAGACTGTAAAGTGCCAATTGAAATAGACTTATCAACCTTTTTTGTACGTTTAGAGCATGCTGATATAACATGAGTTTAATCACCACAATAGAAGCACAACCCATTTTTTCGCCTAAAATTCTGCCGTTCGCTTCTGGACAGAATTCTATCACATTGCATATTTTCTGGAGCCTTCTCAGAAGACACCGCCAAATGGTGCACAGGTTTGCGCTCCCGCAAACGCCGATCAATCTGAATAGCCATTGTCATGGACTCATTCAGACCTGTAGGTGCAGGGAACCCCACCATAACATCTTTAATGGCATCAGAGAGACCCTCTCTGAAATTCGCCGCCAGGGCGCACTCATTCCACTGAGTAAGCACAGACCATTTACGAAATTTTTGGCAGTATATTTCAGCTTCATCTTGCCCTTGAGATAGGGCCATCAAGGCTTTTTCAGCCTGAATCTCTAAGTTAGGTTCCTCATAAAGCAACCCCAAAGACAGAAAAAACGCATCCACATTGAGCAATGCAGGATCCCCGGGTGCCAATGCAAATGCCCAGTCTTGAGGGTCACCCCGCAGCAAGGAAATTACTATCCTAACCTGCTGTGCGGGATCTCCAGCAGAGCGAGATCTCAGGGAAAGAAATAATTTACAATTATTTTTGAAATTCAGGAAACGAGATCTATCTCCGGAGAAAAATTCTGGTATAGGAATTCTAGGTTCAGATATAGGAGCATGAATAACAAAATCCTGTAAATTTTGAACCTTCGTAGCAAGATTATTCAAACCTGTAGCCAAACTCTGAGGATCCATTTTAATCAGGTGAGATCAGAGCCATTCAAGGATTAGAAGGAGAGAGAGAGACAAAGGCTGCAATTAGAGCAGAAATGCAACTAAGTCAACTATAGAGCAAGCTCAGAGGAAAAAAAAAAAAAAATCTGCAGACTTCCTTTTCTCTCCTTTCTTCTGCCAACGGTTTTAACACTGGGCCGGCCATACTGTCATGGTTCCCAATGGCAAGGGAACGTCAGAGAACATAAATAACAGAACAGCTCTTGGGTGATGGAATCTCGAGCTGACCGTGAGCTAAACCTACCACACAACTAACAGTGGCCGGGTGGCGTACCTACGTTTTATCCCTAGACGCCTAGCGCCAGCCGGAGGACTAACTAACCCTAATAGAGGAAAAGACAGACCTGGCTTACCTCTAGGGAAATTCCCCCAAAAAGGAGACAGAAGCCCCCCACATATATTGACGGTGAGTTCAGAGGAAAAGACATACGCGGTATGAAGGTAGGTTCAGCAAAGCGAGGTCCGCTTACTAGATAGCAAGAAGATACAATAGGGAACTTCACGGTCAGCTGAAAACCCTATTAAAATACCATCCCGAAATTACTTTAAGACTCATGTGTCAACTCATGACACCAGAGTGGCAATTTCGGCCCGCAAGAGCTTCCAGCTACAGAAAAATAACATAACTGAGAACTGGAACAAAAATGCAAAACAAACTTAGGACTAAGAGTCCAACTTAGCTGATAGTAGTCTAGAAGCAGGAACATGCAACAGAAAGGCTCTGGTTACATTGATGGCCAGCACTAGAATAACTGAGCAGCAAGGCTAAATAGGATACACCCATATCCAGATGGAAACAGGTGAACAGTGAAAGTGAAGCACACAAGTCCAGTACCACCAGTGACCAACGGGGGAGCCCAAAAACCAAACTCACAACAGGGGGCAACATTTGGAGAGGGGCGACTCTAGGGTCCCGGAAGAGCTCCGAGCCTACCCGTCATAAGGGTGCGTCCTAGCCATATCATCTGGGGGGACGAAGAAGAAGAACATCAGAATCGAGTTGTGAGGGAACACGAGAAACAGGCACAACAGTTGTGGGGACTATCCCGTAAGCGCAGCAGGGGAGGACCACAACACACAAGCGCTAGAAGGTAGGCACAGATTTCCACATGCAAAGGGAACTCTGGAGGTGCCATCGGTCCGGCCGGACTTGCGTAGCCTGGTTAACCGTACTTCGGACTGAGGACTGTGAGACCTTCAGTAAAGAGGTAAAGAGACTGCAACCTGGTGTCCTCGTTATTTACTGCGACCTGCACTGCACAGCACGATAACACCCTCCTACACCTCTACCTTCATTGTACGCCCCTCAGCAGGGTCACGGACCGGGTCTAGCCACCGTGACAACCCCAGAACAGAGACTCAGAGGCCCGGTACCGGGTACCCCTCGGCCCTGCGGCAGTGGGGGCGCTACAAACTTGGCGTCATGAACAGGATCTACTTAAGCCTGAAGAATCAGGTCATGTGTGCCTTGGAACTGTGATTTACTGTGCTTGGACTGTGCTTTATTGCAAAGACTGTGTACTGCCACTTGTCGCCAGGGGTCCCCGCCAAAACCCGCTGCCATTGCAGTGCCACAGGAAGCGCAGGGGGAGAAGAAGGGCGTGCCATGGGAGGAGACTACCAAAGCGGCGCCAAAAGTAGCGACCGCCCCCTCCGACTTCTGCTGCGAGATGACGACCTGCCCAGCAGCGGAGGAGAACGGCCCCCTTATTTGCAACAGCGGGAACGAGGTGAAGAGAGAGCTCGACCCCGGAGAAATGGCAGAGCCAGGTGCATGCATTGCCACCGAATGCCGGACAGCGATGATGATCAGCAAGTGCCCGAGCGACGACGAAGTGATCTCGGCTTGCCCTCACCCATCAGAAGCGGACCCGCATCTGTTGTGAACTCCGTTTTCAGGCTCCCTCTTGTGGTCACAGATGGTATTGTGTGACTTTGGTTTTTTGGCTCCCCCTGGTGGTTTGGTTTATTATCCTGCGGGTCTGGCTGGATCAGCTGCCTCGTTACTCGTTATTCACCAGGGAGGTTCCTATTTAGCTCTGCTTCACTTCCACTTGTTGCCGGCTGTCAATGTATTCAGTGCTATTCTGATTACTCCTGATTATCTCGTTTTCTGCCTCTTCAAGATAAGCTAAGTTCTGTTTGAATATTTTTTGCTCATCTGCCTGCAATATGATTTCTGTGTATGATGAGTCTAGTCCAGCTTGCTAATATGTGATTTCTTTTTGCTGGTAAGCTCTGGGGTACGGAGTTGCTTCCCCCCCCACCACCGTTAGTTGGTGCGGGGGCTCAAGCAATCTCTGCGTGGATATTTTGAATAGGGTTTTTTATTGACCGCACAGTTCCCTTCCTATTTTCTGCTATCTAGTATTAGCGGGCCTCATTTGCTAAATCTGATTTCATCTCTGCGTTTGTGCTTTCCCCTTAACTCACCGTTAATATTTGTGGGGGGCTATTCTATAACTTTGGGGTCATTCCACTGAGGCAAGAGAGGACTTTCTTTCCCTCCAGGAATAGTCAGTTTCTCAGGCCGGGAAGAGACGTCTAGGATTTTTAGGCAACGTTCCACGGCTGCCTATAGTTGTGTGCGGATAGGATCAGGTTGCGGTCAATCTAGTTACCACTTCCCCAGAGCTAGTAGTCTGTTCAGTTACTTAGCTAGTCCGACCTGCGATCCTTGCCACTAGGATCATAACAGTACAGCCGGCCGGTAAAGTGTTAATTGCATGGCAGAAGCAGGAGAAAAGAAGCTTGGAGATATTTTTTTTTTTTTTTTTGCTGCCGTGTGTCTAGCTGCTATGTGTCTGGCTTCTCTCCTCCTCTTAATCTTGGTGTGGCTCTGAGTTCAGCTGCTGATATGGATATCCAGAGTTTAGCCTCCAGTGTAGATCATCTTGCTGCAAGCGTACAATTTATTCAGGATTTTGTTGTGCACAGTCCTATGTCAGAGCCTAGAATAGCTATTCCGGAGTTGTTTTCTGGAGATAGATCTAGGTTCCTGAATTTTAAGAACAATTGCAAGTTGTTTCTTTCTTTGAAACCTCGTTCCTCTGGGGATTCTGTTCAGCAAGTTAAGATTATTATTTCTTTCTTGCGTGGCGATCCTCAAGATTGGGCTTTCGCATTGGCTCCAGGGGATCCTGCATTGCTCAGTGTGGATGCGTTTTTTCTTGCCCTTGGATTGCTCTATGAGGAACCTAATCTTGAGAACCAGGCTGAAAAAGTGTTGTTGGCCCTCTCTCAGGGGCAAGATGATGCAGAGGTGTACTGCCAGAAATTTCGGAAATGGTCGGTGCTTACTCAATGGAATGAGTGTGCCCTGGCTGCAAATTTCAGAAAAGGTCTTTCTGAAGCCATTAAGAATGTCATGGTGGGGTTCCCTACGCCTGCAGGTCTGAATGAGTCAATGACTCTGGCCATTCAGATTGATCGGCGTTTGCGGGAGCGCAAACCTGCGCACCAGTTGGCGGTGTCTTCTGAACAGACACCTGAGTCTATGCAATGTGATAGAATTCTGACCAGAAGTGAACGGCAAAATTATAGACGGCAAAATGGGTTGTGCTTTTACTGTGGTGACTCAGCTCATGTTATCTCAGCATGCTCTAAGGGTACCGTCACACATTGAAATTTCCATCGCTACGACGTTACGATTCGTGACGTTCTAGCGATATCGTTACGATATCGCTGTGTCTGACACGCTACTGCGATCAGACACCCTGCTGAGAATCGTACGTCGTAGCAGATCGTTTGGAACTTTCTTTCGTCGCTTGATCACCCGCTGACATCGCTGGATCGTTGTGTGTGACAGCGATCCAGCGATGTCTTCGCTTGTAACCAGGGTAAACATCGGGTAACTAAGCGCAGGGCCGCGCTTAGTAACCCGATGTTTACCCTGGTTACAAGCGTAAACGTAAAAAAACAAACCGTACATGCTCACCCGTCGGTGTCCTTCAGGTCCCTTGCCGTCTGCTTCCTGCTCTGAGTGCCGGCCGGAAAGTGAGAGCAGAGCGCAGCGGTGCTGCGCTCTGCTCTCACTGTACGGCTGCACTCAGAGCAGGAAGCAGACGGCAAGGGACCTGAAGGACACCGACGGGTGAGTATGTACTGTTTGTTTTTTTACGTTTACGCTGGTAACCAGGGTAAACATCGGGTTACTAAGCGCGGCCCTGCGCTTAGTTACCCGATGTTTACCCTGGTTACCCGGGGACTTCGGCATCGCTCCAGCGCCGTGATTGCAACGTGTGACCGCAGTCTACGACGCTGGAGCGATGATTATACGACGCTGCGACGTCACGAATCGTGCCGTCGCAGCGATGAAAATTTCAATGTGTGACGGTACCCTAAGCGCACAAAAAAGATTGATAAATCTGTCACCATCGGTACTTTACAGCCTAAGTTTATTTTGTCTGTTACCCTGATTTGTTCCCTGTCATCTTACCCGGTTATGGCTTTTGTGGATTCAGGTGCTGCCCTGAGTCTGATGGATTTGTCATTTGCCAGGCGCTGTGGTTTTGTTTTGGAGCCTTTAAAATTCCCTATTCCACTAAGGGGAATTGATGCTACACCATTGGCTACGAATAAACCTCAGTACTGGACACAAGTGACCATGTGCATGACTCCTGTTCATCAGGAGGTGATTCGCTTTCTTGTATTGCATAATTTGCATGATGTTGTCGTGTTGGGCCTGCCATGGTTGCAGACTCATAATCCAGTCCTGGATTGGAAAGCAATGTCTGTGTCAAGTTGGGGTTGTCAGGGAATTCATGGCGACGCTCCTGTGGTGTCAATTGCTTCATCCACTCCTTCTGAGGTCCCTGCGTTTTTGTCAGATTACCAGGATGTATTTGATGAGCCCAAACTCAGTTCTCTACCTCCTCATAGGGATTGTGATTGTGCTATAAATTTGATTCCTGGTAGTAAGTTTCCCAAGGGACGACTTTTCAGTTTGTCAGTGCCGGAGCATGCTGCTATGCGGAGTTATATAAAGGAGTCTTTGGAGAAAGGACTTATTCGCCCCTCCTCCTCCCCTCTTGGTGCGGGGTTCTTTTTTGTGGCTAAGAAGGATGGTTCCTTGAGACCTTGTATTGATTATCGCCTTCTAAACAAAATCACGGTCAAATTTCAGTATCCTTTGCCATTGTTATCTGATCTGTTTGCTCGCATTAGGGGGTCTAGTTGGTTC